>NW_006494609.1:15998249-16034660 GCF_000325575.1 Pteropus alecto
AGGGAGGGAGCTCTAGTGTCTTCATACTATTCCTACCCCTGAACAAATGTTCATATGTTACAGAAACAAACCAACAAACAAAAAAACACCTTTACTCAAGTGTCCTAAAAAATCTCTTATTTTTGCCACTGTGGTAGTATTTGGATCATTTGTCAAAATTTAAAACATTTACTTTTTTTTCTTGTTTTATTACATCGGCTGTGACTTCTAGTACAATGTTGAATAGCAATGGGTATCTTGGGTTTTTTTAAGAAATAACTTACTTTGTTATTATGAAATATTTCAAATGTAACACGAGACGACAGAATAACAAATGGCCATATTCCCACTATCCAGCTTTACTATATTTGTTTCTGACTCTAAAAAACTTACATATGAAGGCCCCTCTGTTCCTGTATCTTCCTCCTAGAAGTAAATACTGTCATAAATTGATGTTTATTATCACTGGAAAATTTTATACTCTTAATATGCATTTATACATCTGTAAAAATTACATAGTACAATGAAAAGAATGGAGGAAACTTAAATGCATATTACTAAGTGAAAGAAGCCAGTCTGAAAAGGCTACATATTATATAAAGGATACCAACTACACGACATTCTGGAAAAGGTAAAAATACAGAGATAGTAAAAAGATCAGTGGTTGCCAGGGGGTGAGGTTGGGGGATGAACAAGTGGAATACAGAGGTTTTTAGGGCAGTGAAAATACTCTGCGTGACATTGTAACGATGGATGTGTGTCATTATACTTTTGCCTAAACCCACAGAAGGTACAAAACCAAGACTGAACCCTAGGTAAACTATGGACTTTGGGTAATTACGACATGTCAATGTAGGTTCATCCTTGGTAAATAAATAAATACATACATACATACATACATACATATATACTCTTCTGGTGAGTGATACCGATAATGAGGGAAGCTATGCACGTGTAGGGGCAGGTTGTATACGGGAAATCTTTGTACCTTCTTCTCAATTTTGTTACAAACCTAAAACTGCTCTGAAAAGATAAATTATTTTTTAAATTGCATATTATCGTTTTACAGCTTTACAATGTTTGAAGTAAACGTTACAATTCCATGTATATACTTCTGCAATGTTTTTCCATTCAAATTATTGTTTTATAAAAATTATGATGTTAGCTTTCGGCGCATTCTGACCGAGGCAAGCGGTTAGCAAACACTCTGTGAGACGCAGTGGGAAACGTGAACTTGGGTTTGAAAACGGCTGCTGCTCCACTCTTGCTGAGCAGCAGAGCAGCCGCCTTATATCACAGCGCCTTTTTTGTTTGAACTTTTTACGATGGCAAATCTCAAACACTTGCTAGAGTACCATAGCATAATGGGCCTCTATGTACCAATCAGCCACACTCAACACTGATTCACTGGTGGTCAGTCTTGTTTGATTTGTACTCACACAAAGTCCCCGGATTATTTTATAGCAAATCCCAGACATTATTGTATCTCATCTGTGATAATCCCCCGGAGGTGGCTCCCAATGATCCTTACCTCCTGGAAGGCCTTTGTGTATTCTTCTCCCACATTGAATTGGGGATGTTTTGTATAACCTGTAAAAGACCGGCTTCTGAGTTCCAAGGCTGAGCCACGAAAGATATTGTGGTTTCTTCATTGGTCTCTTGGATTGCTCTCTGTGGGGACAAGGCTGAGACTACGCCGAGGTGAACAAGGCACCCAAAACACAAAATCTAGGGAGGCTTTTGGTCTCAGGTGCTGACCCTCCACTCATACAGCCCTGAGCATGAGTGCCTCCTTCAAGTTTGCCCTCCAGGTGACTCGCTTGCCTCACTCCAGTCCCAGCCCTGGTGGGGGAAGCCAGCTGCCTGCCATTCCGTGAGGACACTAACACATCCTTGTTGAGAAGCACGTATGGCGAGGAACAGAGGTCACCCACCAATAGACAGCACTGACTTACCCAATCATGGAAGAAGCAGATTCTTCAGCCCCAGTCAAGATTTCAGATGACTGCAGCTCATGAGAGAACCTCGTGACAGAAGCTAGCCAGGACAGCCCAGCCAAACTGTCCCCAAATCCCTGCCCACATAGCTGTGGGCGATAACACAATGTTATTTAAGCCACTAGGTTTGGGGATAATTTGTTATGCCACAACAGATAACTAATACAGAGACTGGTACCCAGAAGTAGGTGTTGCCCGAAAAAAAAACTAAAAATGTGGAAGTGGGTTTGTAATCAGGCAGAAATGCAAACTGGAAGGACTTAGAGGAGTGTATGAATGAAAACCTAAGGGGCTCAAGGAGGCAGGTACAAGAAACCTCACGGCCATCATGGAGGCTGACCATAAAGGTTTATGGGGAAATGAAGAAAATATCATCAGAAACTGGAATAAAGGAGGTTCTTACTATTTAATGGCAGAAAGTTTAGCCACACTATCACCCATAGCAAGCGGGAAAGTAGAAAATCTATCTAATTAACTGGGTGACCTGACTAAGGGGATTTTTTATTTTTAGGCAGAAAGTTAAATATGTTTCCTGGCTTCTTCTAGCTGCCTACAGTAAAATGCAAGACAAAAGAGATAAGCTGAAAATATAGCTCTAAAACATTAAGGTGTCAGAACTTTCCAGACTTGAAAATTCCTAGACTCTCTAAATAAAAAACAATGCTAAACTTCATAAATGTCTTCTGGGCGAAAAACGAGTCTCAAGTTAAGAAAACATGATTTAAAGATTAAACCAAGGTTGGACTGTAAAATCCTTTGTTAACATATTAAAAAGATCTAAGGCAGTGCCTCAGATAACTGTTCAAACAGGGTTTCTAAGAATTTTCAGAGGATTGTTCTTAGGCACTCTCAGGCAAAGCCCAAGTATCGAGAGCTTATTTCAAAGAGATTTTGGGGGTGTCAATATGTCTAATAAAATAAACTCCAGTGGTTACCAGAGGGTAGGGAGTGGGGGGAGGGAGAGTAGATGGGGGAAAACTTTTTTTAATCATTTCTTCAAATACATAAATAAATATATATATATCGTTTTTTAAAAAAAAAAAAACAAATAAACTCCAATAAGATTTGTTAAAGACCCACAAAGTTTTAAAGATAATTGAATTAGCAAAAACACCACCAGTTTGGACTGACAGTACAGATTAAGAGATCTTTGATTCCCCAAATTCCACAGACAGAAAGTAGTCTAAGAAAAGAGCCCAGTAGTAAAGATATGCTACATTTCAGGGAAAAAGAAAGATGATGTAGAGGAAAACAAGAGCCATAGTGGATCTTCTCAGCCCTTGAGCCCTAATCACGTGCCATGTTGGGTTTCAGAATCCACTGCTATGGACCAGTGGTTCCTATGTGTCTCCCATCCTCCCATTTTTCAATAAGCGGACCTATCCTATGCCTGTTTCACCACTGTATGTTGACAAGGGAGTGGATAACTAAAAAGTTAGTTCATAGGTCTTCAGACGAAGAGTAACCGTACTTTGGGTGCTTGGAGATGGTTTAGATGATGAGACTCTGGACTTTGAGTTGATGCTGTGATGGAATGAGATTTTCGAGGAACTTGGAGGTGGTGAGTATATTTTTCATGTCAGAAGAACTGAATCACTGGGGATCAGAGGGCAGCCTGTGGTAGGTAGCCTTCTGACTCCCAGAAACTGTGGAAGATAATAAAGATTTACTATTGTTCTGAGCTATTACATTTTGATAGATTGTTACACGCTGGTAGGAAACTAATACATCGCCTATAAATATTTCACTCTTTATCTCTAAAGGATAAGAACACTTTTTTTATATTCTAATTTTAAAATAGTTGTAGATTCACAGGAACTTCCAAAAAAAGATGTCCAGTGTATCCTTCACCCAGCTTCTCCCAGTGGTAACATCTTACGTAACTATAGTACAATATCAAAACCAGGACACTAGAATTGGCACAACGTTATCAACTAGACTACAGATCTGATCAGATTTCACCAGTTTTTACAAGCACTCGTGTGCGTGTGTGTGTGTGTGTGTGTGTCTGTGTGGTTCGAAGTTAGGGGATAGTGCTATATAAGCAAGCATAAGGAACTGATCATCATAAAAATCGAGGTTGTTCTTACGTTCATGAGGAAGAAGCAGGTTGTGGTTGCGAAGAACACTCATGGGGCCTCTAAGGCACTGGCAACATAGCGTACGCACACATATGTGACACGGACTTTGTTTCATTGCAAAAGCAGGTTTTAAAATGCAGGTAAAGTTTGTTTCCAAGAAGGCTGTGGATATCCTAAATAAACCCTGAACCTTCCTACATTAAAATACCTAAAAAATACTGGATTAAAAAATATTTTAAGCATATTTTATAAATTTACATATTTCATATCCACTTTATATGTTTATAAGATACATATTTATATATACCTAGGTGTACATACATAATATATGTTTACATATTGAAAACCACAATGAGATACCACTAGACACCTACCAAATAGGCAAAAATTGGAAAGCCGAACAAAACCATCAATTTCAATGCATGAAGGAGCTATCAAGAAAGTAAAAAGCAGCAGAAATCTGCTGAAGCCAAGGTCAAAGTCAGATACAGAGGTGAGGGAGCCCTGTATCTGACTGGTAGAAAACATGTGATCCTTCATTCGGTCCCGGGTGGAAGAATGGAAATCTTCTATGCGAACTGCGGCCTAGCGCCAGCCCTCACCTGGCCATTCCACCTTACATTTACTCTTTAGCTTTTTTGCTCTGTGCCCCTCAAAACAACTCGTGTCCAGATCACCAGTGACCTCAACACTCCAAATCTGCCGGTCATTTCTCAAGATCAGCATGCTTGATCTCTCACTTGTTTTATTGCGATGAAATTCACGTAACGTAAAATTAATCGTTTAAAAGCACGATTCAGTAAGTAGCACTTAGTCCATTCACAATGTCGTGCAACCACCACTTCTGTCAAGTTGCAAAACATTTCGTCACCCCAAAAGAAATCCATAATCAATAGTCACTCCCCACTTCTCACTCCCCGAGTCCCTGGCAACCACCGTTCTGCTCTTTGCCTCTATGAATTTACAGGTTCTGAATATTCTATATATGTGGAATCATGCCCTCTCCCAGAACTCTATGCAGTCGATCCCTTCCTCTTCCTTCAGACTCCTTTTTCACGTGGCTTCCAGGACAGCACACGCCTGGTTTTCTTTAGATCTGCCCGTACTTATTCCCCAGCTGACTCATTCAGTCACATGGTTTTAAATTTTATCCAAGTGCTGATCACCCCAAGCTTTTATCTGTAGCCGTGATTGTCCCCAAACTCCAGACTCACATATCCCATAGTCCATCTCACATCTCCACATACTGGCATACTTTTCATGCATGTCCAAGTGCGAGCTCCCCATCTTCCCTTCAAGGCCCTCTCTTTCCATCGCCTTCTCCACTTACTTCACTTCAAGTCCTCCTTCCAGTTCCTCCAGGAGAAAACCTTGGGAGTTTTCATCCTTGACGCTTTTCTTTCTCTCACACTCTACATTTAATGTCAGCAAATCCTATTGGTTCTCTTCAAAGTAGATCCAGAATCTGACCGCTTCTCATCACCTCCGCAGCTATCATTCTGGTGCAGCCAGAGTTTCTCACCAGAGTTTTTGCAATGGCCCTCTAATCTGTCCTGCTCCTGTCCTTGGGCCTCTCCAGTCCATTCTCAAAACGTCATCCTGGGGGAGCCCTGGGTACATTAGTCAGGGTTCTCCAGAGAAAAGGAACCAATTTTATCTATCTATTTATCTGTCTACCTGCCTACCCACCTACCTACCTACCTACTTATCATCTGTTATAAGAAACTGGACTTTGCTCATGCAGCTGTGAAGGCTGACAAGTCCCATGATATACTGACTGCAAGCTGGAGACCCAAGAGAGCCAGTGATGCAGGCCCAGACAAAAGACCTGAGAACCAGGAGAAGCCATCCATGTGAGTTCCAGCCCAAGCACAGAAGACCAATGTCCCAGCTCAAACAGTCAGGCAGAGAGAATTCTCCTTCCCTCTGCCTTTTTATTCTACTCAGGCTCTTAGAGGATTGGTTGATGCCTATCCACACAGAGGGAGGGCCACCTGCTTTACTCAGTCCACTGATTCACATGCTAATCTCATCCAGAAACACTCTAACAGACACACCCAGAAATAATGTTGAGCCAGATATCTGGGTATGCCCTGATCCAATCAAGCTGACACAAAAATTAACCATCACCTTAGTAAAACATAAGTTAAAGCATTTCTCTGCTCGAAATCTTCTAATGTCTTCCCAACACGCTTAGGATAAAATGCAGATTCTTCAGCATGGCCTAGAAAGACCTATATTATCTGAGACCTCACCTCCAATCATTCTGGCTCTTCTGCCACTGCAATCCTGGCTCCACATGCCTCTGCCTCGAGACCTCTGCACTTATCGTCCCCTCTGCCTGGAGCACCCTTCCTCTCTCCATCCTCATCCCAAAACTTCAGCCCATCCCCTCCTTCCCTGCTTTGTATTTTTCTGTAGCACTCACCATCTCAGAGGCCAAGAATTTGTCTTATTTTATTTGTCTCCTCTTACTAGATGATAAACTCCACAGGACAAGGATCTTTGTTTGGTTCACTTTTGTTCATATCCTCAGCACCTAGATTTGTACCAGGCACATAGCAAACGTACAATAAATATTTGTTGCATCAATCAATGAATGAATTTCCTGAAAGATAGTTTAAAAAAGAAAAGGAGGTTGTAATGATCAAGAGAAAAATTCCTTATTGTTCATAGAAAGAAGAAACTTTTTAAGGATCCCACTTTCCCCAATTCTCTACCCTTACGAAGCCCACAGGTGTCCTTAGAAGAGAGTGATGTGATCTTGTGAATTCAGTCGTAGACCTGTCTCTGCTCCTACCCATGAATAATCTATAGACTGCTTTATTAACACATTAAATAACAATGTGTAAAATTAAACCCAGCCTGCTTACTCTACAGCACAAGGCCCTGCAGGATCCAGCCCAGGCCTCCCTCTCAAGCTTCATCTGAAACAGCTCTCCCACATACACACATGATCTAGCCATCCCATGTGAACGTTAGCCCTGATATTCCCACTACCTGGAAATATTCTCTCCACGTGCTCCCTGTACCCTGACCCTCCAGAATCCCCATGTCGTGTGGCTGGTGGCTTCCCATCCTTCAGGTCTCGGTATAAAAGTCTTCCCCTCTGAAAATCTTCCCTGGTCACCCTGAATAAACTAGGTCTTGTCTTTCTCCACATGGTACCTCATTCTTTTCCTGTGTAATATTTACAGTAATATAATTTTATTTTCGATAATTATAATTTGTGCAATTTTAATTATGAAAATTTATAATTTGTATGATGAGTATATATTATTTGTTTACTTATTTTATGCCCATCTCTCCTCCATAAATGTGTAGACTGCATCTATCTGTTTCCCTATTGTGTACTTGCTACATGGCAGGTGTTTACATATTTGTTAAATGAATAAATGCAGTGGGCCTACCTTGTGGATTAGAGTTGCTAGTAGTAGGAGCAGAGACAAGATGTGGGGTGGCTGGGGACCTAGGAGGTTTCAGCAGGTGCTCAGTGGCGAAGGGACTCATCTCTAGGAGCAGCTTAGCATTCCAGACACCATGGAAAACACCAGAATTGGCCTGATGCACCCAGAGGAACTTCCAAACAGGTATGGCAAAAGGAAATTCCATGCATCATCCAGAGTCAATTCATGGAAAAACTACATTCTGTGTTCTATAAACAAAAGGATCCAGCAATACTGGTTGTACTTGTCAATCCAGTTATAGTACACATACAGACACATATATATAACACACATTTATTTTTAAGCACTAAGTGCCTCCTGCTGCTGGAAGATAAAAATGCAGAGGCTCACAATTTCATTCTTCAGATCTGTTCAGTAAGGAAGTGTAATCACAGAACAACGAGCTGAAGGAAAATAGGAATCTTCTAATGAATGTCACAAAATCCCTAGGGAAAGCCTGCAGGGGCCGGGCAGGTGACATAAATGAGGGGTGTCAGGCGATTGAGAGGCAGGGCTATGAAGACATGGAAGTGCATTCAGCCTCCTAGGGTGTTCTAAGTTTAAAAAAATATAATATGTAATTTACTTTTAAAAAATAATAGATTCTTAGAGTACATACAAGAGAGGATTTATTGAATAATAAACCTCCTTCTCACTCCTATTGCCTAGCCAAGTTCCCTTGTAAAAAAAGTGTCTCTCTAGAGACAGACTTTACCCATAAAAGGTTTTTGTATATAAATGATAGCATACCATAAACACCATTTTTTCTTTTTTAAAAAACAACATATATTAGTCTACAGCCATGCTACCCTGAACAAGCCCTATCTCGTCTGATCTCGGAAGCTAAACAGGATCGGGCCTGGTTAGTACTTGGATGGGAGACCACCTGGGAAGACCAGGTGCTGTAGGCATAAAAATTTTTTAAAAATAAGGAATTGTAAGCTGACAAGGTCCTTGCAATCTGTGAGGTCAACCAAGGGTTGCCTCACCTAAAATCAATAAATCAATAAATCAATAAATAAATCAATAAATCAATCAACGTATATCATTAAGATTGTGGAGCTTTTCTCATATCCCTACAAAAGAGCTTCTGTTTTTTTTTTTTTTTAAATAGCCTATAATATTTTATCGGATAAATTTATAAAGATTTTTAAATCGATGAACATTTAACTGTTTCCAATATTTGCTATTACAAGCAATGTTGTTATTAATATAACTGTATATGTCATCTCCCTTATTGTATTATATCTGTAGACTAATTTCCTAAAAGTAGAATTGCCTTCTAAAAGGGCATATATATTTTTTAATTGTTTTAATTGAGCTATAACATACATGCAATAAAGTTAACTGATGTTAAGCATAGAGTTTAATGAGCTTTTACACTTATAATCAACACCAAAGTCAGACATAGAATATTATCAGCACCCTAGAAGCCATTGATCATTCCTAGTCAATATCTCTCTCCTGCCAAAGTAACTACTATTACAACTTCTATAATCATAGATTAGCTTTGCCTGTTCTTGACCTCCATATAAATGGAATTACACAATATGTAGTCTTTGAGGACTGGCTTCTTTTAACTCAACATCATGACTTTAACTCAACTCTGTCTGATCCATCCTTGCTGTTGCGTGTAGTTATGGTTTCTTGTTTTTCATTGTACATGTCTTTTAGTGGAGACTCCATTTCCCTTGAGTGGAACTGCTGGATCATAGGGTAGACCTATGCCAGGTCATAGGGCAAGCCTATGTTTAGCCTTAATAGATAGAGTCCAAGTTTTCCAAAGTGGTTCTATCACTTACACTCCTGTCAGAAACGCATGAACATTCTAGAGGCTCCACGTTCCCCTTAATACTTCGTATTTTCATCTTTTTACATTTTGGCCACTCTGGTGGATATGCAAAAGTATTTCATTGTGATTTTAATTTGCATTTTTCTAATGACTAACAGTATTGAATGCTTTTTTTATGTGCTTTTGGCCAATTGGATATTTTCTCTTGTGAAATGCTTAAGTTATTAGTCCAGTTTTTGTTAAGTTGATTGCCCTTTTTTATTGATTTGTAGGAAAGCTTTAGATATTCTGGATACAAATCCTTTTCGGATATATGCATTGTAAATATCTTCTATTCGTCTGCTTGTATTTTCACTTTTTTAATTTTTTTAATTTTTATTTTTCAAGTAGAGTTGACATTCAATATTATTTTATATTAGTTTCAGGTATACAGCATAGTGGTTAGACAGTTATCTTAATTTTTTTCAGATAAAAAGAAATTTTATCAAAATTTAAATAAAGTCCAAATTATCAATCTTTTCTTTTGCAGTTAGTATTTTGTGTGTGTGTCTTGTTCAAGGCTTTTTTGTCTACTCCAGGTCATCAAGATGTTGTCCTGTTTTCTGGTTGAAGCTTATTCTTTTATATTTCACACTTCGATCTACAATCTTTTTGGAATTAATGGAAATAATTTTATGTATGGTGTGAAGTAAGGGAGTCCTAGTTCTTTTGGGTTGTTATAAAAAAATACCATATACTAACTAGGTGGCTTATAAACAAGAGAAATTTATTTCCCACAGTTCTGGAGGCTGGGAAGGCTAAGATGGAGGAACTGGCAGATTCAGTGTCTGGTGAGGTTCATAGATCATCATCTCCTCACTATACCATTATACGGCAGAAAGGGTGAGGGAGCTCCTCCACGAGCTTGGGTCACTTTTACAATGGTGTTAATTCTATTCATGAGGGTTCCAGCCTCATAACCTAATCACCCCCTAAAGGACCCATCTCCAAATACTGTCACATTGGTGATTAGGATTTCAGCATATGAATTTGTAGGGAATACAAACATTCTGTCTATAGCAAGGAGTTAAGATTCATTTTCTTCCCACGTGGATATCAAACTCAGCCAGGGGTTTGTGCATTTTAAGTTTCGATATACATTATACATTGATCCACCCCATAGAGGTTGTATCAATTTACATTTCTACCAATAATATGTAAGAATACCTATTTCTCCACTGTTGTCAACACATTGTGAGTGTATTTTTATGTTTTTCAAAAAAAATTAAACACTGTGCTGTGGCCAAAACAAAAACAATTGAGGTTGCAAACTTAGGATCCCTAGTTCTAGTTCAGTGTCTTCATTTCATAAATGAAGCTTGAGAAGTGGAGTAGTTTGCTCAAGTTCACATAGCTAGAAACTAGAGTACCACGATCAGGATCGAGGTCTTCTGACTCTCAATCTAGATTTACTCTAGTTAATTACAATCTTTTTTTTTTTTTTTTAAATAAAGAGACATTAAGTCACTTGAAACTACTTGACAGCCAAATAAGAACCCAGGTCATCTGATTTCTGCCTCTACCACGCTATCTCAGTTCACTGGACATTATTATTCATTAATTACTTCAACTTCTTTCATTCTCACCCCTTCGATGGTTAAGAGCATCGTTTCTAGAGTCACAATGACCTAGGTGTGAATCCCAGAAGCACAACTTACTCCCTGTGTGACCATGGGAAAGTTACTAAACCTCTCTGAAGCTCACTGTCTTTATCTATAAAATGGCGGTATATATTAATCAGATTTCATTAGGTAAGGCTGCATAAGAAATAATCCCAAATAATCCCAAATCTCAGTAGCAAATTATTTTTTACTCATGTGACATGTTAGTTGTGGGCTACTTCATATCTCTTTTTCCTTCCAGGACCCAGGGGGAGGGAGGGAGAGAGCAGCCCCACCTGGGACACGCCATCCTCATGAAGGGTGGGGGAGGAAGAGAGCTGGTTGAAATCATAATGGCTCTTAACACCTCTGCTCAGACATGGCGAAAGGCACATTCCATTGGCCAAAGCAAGTCACATGGTAAAGCCTGACATCAGTGAGGCCAGAAAGGACTCTTACAGGATGCACTGCAGTCTACTGTCAACAGGTGGTGATATATAATCCTGAACAGTATGAGCTACTTAATAGTTGAGAACAACAATATTACCTACTACAGAATAATGACAGTACCTTCCTTACAGCTGTTGTGAGAAGTGAATGAGGTGAAGCACATCCAATGTTTAATACAGTATTCTGCACTTAATAAGGGCACAGTAACTGTTAGATGCTGCTATTATTAGTAGTATTACCTCTTAGTACTGCTGAAAGTTTTTCTGTCTCCTAGACTGGGCTAAACTTGACTTGAGAAGAAGAAAAGGAATTATAATCACTCTCAATATTTAATTTGCAGGCAGTAAATCATTAAGTCTAAGGGCACAGGCTTTGGAGGAATGTGGACTACTTATTAGAGTGGATGATCTTAGATAAGTTACTTAACATCTCTGATCCTTAGTTTCCTCAACGTGAAAATGGGGATCTTTGGGACTTGTCATTAAAGCTAAATTAGCCCAATCCTGTGCATACAGTACATGCAGAGTATTTGCTGAATTACTGCGTGTGGATTTTAGACTAATTTCAAACATTCAATGAATGCACTGTATGCATAACGTTACAATACTGCCGTAAGGAAAGCCCTATACCGCCTTTTCCATTTTTTGGTCTCAGCTCAAATGTCACCTCCTCAGAGATCTTCCCTGACCACACACCATTTAAAGTGCTTCCCCCACTTCCAGTAGCTTTTCACCATTTTCTTGTCTTTACAACTCTGGTAAGACTCTGAAACTGTCTTGTTCATTCATTCATTTATTTCATATCCGTCTCTGTCACTAGAAAGGAAGCTCCAGGAAATCAAAGGATCTTGTTTTCTGTATTCCCACCTCCTGACCTGGGCCTCAGTATCCTCACCCATAAACTGCGGGACAGAGGAAGAAGAGAGCAAGGTCAAAGCTGGCAGGTCCACCTGAGCCACACGCCCCGCCCAACTCAAGCCTTCCGGGCGGGGCACAGCCTCTATCACCCACCTGGGCCTCAGCGGGCCACGCCCAAGTGGGCGTGGCCTCCAATGTTGTGGCGGCCGCGTGCAGGCTTTCGTCAGTGGGAGGCGAGTTACGTCACACGCAGGGCCTGCCCCGCCCCGTCTCGCCGCGGGCGGAAAGAGGGCGTGGCCAGGAGCGAGGGCCCGCGGCCGCCGGCGCCACCGCCTGAGTAACCTCCAGGTGGCAGCCCTCGACTGCCGGCCGCTCAGGCAGCTCGGGAGCCACTCTGTTTTGGGGTCCTCGCTGCCCTTCCACGTCTCCCGGAAGAGTGGCAGGGCCGTGGCAGGGACGGGACCAGGTTTGCTCTGCCTCTGCCCTCTCCGGGGCCCCTGCCGAGGGGGCGGCCCAGGAGGTCGTCGAGGCCGCGGTGCAGCCGCTCCCGAGTCTTCAGGTGAGGCGGCGGCGAGGGCCCAGTGGGCAGGACGGGTCTGCTTGGGGCGTTAACGGCCTGACTGCGTCCCCTCGGCGGAGACTCTAGTCTCTGCGCCCTGGTGGGGGCAGGGGGCTGAGGAAGGGGCGGGAGAGCCCCCTGGGCCTCGGCCGTCTTGGTTAGGTGCCCTGCCCTTTCCTTCTTTCCCCGCACCCCCGGGCTGGTTTGGCTCATCTCCCCCCTCCGGAGGCTCGAGAAGGTAGGCGGGGAGCGAAGTGGGTAACTGCGCTCGTCTTCCTGGATCCACAGACTGACACTCCCTGCCACCAGCCTCCCTTCCTCTGCGTTGACACCTGGCCTTCCAGCAGGCCCTGCCACCGCCACCCCACGCACTGTCACCGAGAGGGTGACTCTCCCCACCTCCGCGTGAGCCATTTCCTAGGGCAATGCCTGGAGAATTATTTGAGGGCTTTGTACCTCTGAAGTCCAATCGAGATGTTTGCCAATGGGGCAGATGCCCACGGCCCATCCTCGTGTTTTTAATCGGGTGCTCATTCTTAAGCCACGGGCTTCTGTTTTAAAGACCTGTTAACTTTAAAGTGAGAGGCTCCATGTAAAAAATTAATGTGTGTTTTGATTGCTTTATTAGGAGAGATAATTTACTTGAGAACAATACATTACATCTGTAGGGAGTTTTATGTTACAGAGCATCTCAGCTCTCCGTTTTCATTTGATTTCACATAAACACTGAAATACACAGGCAGGTAGTAGTCTCATTTTGTGAGAAACAGGTTTAGAGAGTGAGTTTTCTTGAGGTTCTTCAGATACAGAGAGGCTAGATGAGAAAGGCAGGGATTAAAAAGCGGGTTTGGCTGACTTAGATTTGAGTATCTGAGCTGCCATTTAAACTCTGGGATCTTTCTAAACCTTTTCTCCATTTGTGGAACAGGAATATTTATATTGCTACTTACTGCATAATTTGTTTGTGAAATTGTGATAAAGAATGCACAGCATCTAACATTCAGTATATTTGTGGGTGCCTACTGTGTGCTAAATGCTGGGAATTCATTGGTGAGCAAAACAGACAGGGCCTTTATCCATCTACTCACCCCCGCCTCCGCCCTAATAGGGAGAGACAGAAAAAAAATTTACAAAATATAAAATGAGGCTGTGAGGGAAAAGAATAGTGTGTGAAACAGAATGATAAAACTTAATTTAGGTAGAAAGAGAACTTTGGAGAGCAGATGGCATTCAAGTGGAGATTAAGAACAAGAGTTAACCATAAAAGAGTATTCCAGGCAAAAGGAACAATGTGCACATTCAGGAAATGTTTATTAACTTTTTCATACAGTACTTTTTTTTATCATAAGGATTAATTCATCATTATTCTGGTTCATTGTGGCAGGCCATAAGCACTCAAATATGTATCAAATGAATGGCTATGCAATCTTATTTTTTTTTTTCTGAATTTAGCTTAACATGCACATAGTAGATAGTGAATATTTAACTTATTGAAGAGGTACTTTAGATTGTGTGCACACCTAAATTATCCATAATAGTGCTCCATTTTAACATGAAGATAGAGTTTGTATTAATCAGAAGTTTCTTCAGGTTTTAGCACCTTAAACTTCAGGGAATTATTGTTTTTTATTTGGCTGTGCTCAAGTTTTGCCATATTTGATTATTTGCTATTTGGATGCTTTTGCTACATTAACATTTGTCTTTTGCTGAAATAGGAGAAATAACAATAATGGTAGTTGTAATTATGGTAATAGCAACTACTAAAATGAGTGCCTGCTGTGTGCCAGGCATTTTGCAAAGTGTTTTTACACGTTATTTCATCTTAAAACCGTCCTATAATGTAAGTACACTTATTTCCTCATTTTCTAGATAAAGTTACTTAGTTGCAGTTAAGTAATTTGTTCAAGGTTACAGAGCTAGTAAGAGGCAGGGTTAGGCATTCAACCCAGACTATCGGATTCCAAAGCCTAGTCTTAACTCTTATGCTCTGCTGTTATGCCACACTGATCACTTTATGTCCTTTTTACAGGTTCACCAATAGGATTATTCTGCTACCATCATGTCTTGGTTTGCTGACCTTGCTGGAAAAGCAGAAGATCTGTTAAACCGAGTCGACCAGGGGGCCGCAACAGCTCTCAGTAGGAAAGAGAACACCAGCAACATCATATATAGCAGAAATAATGACTATCCTGAACTTCACCAGCAAAATACCGATCTGACTTATCAGACTGGACCCAAAGATAATTATATTTCCTCAGCAGCTGATAACATTAGAAATCAAAAAGCTACCATCTTAGCTGGCACTGCAAATGTGAAAGCAGGACCTAAGACATCAGTGGAGGCCTCCCATCCTGTTGAAAACGCATCTGTTCCTAGGCCTTCATCCCAGTTTGTTCGGAGAAAAAAGTCAGAACCTGATGATGAGCTGCTGTTTGATTTTCTTAATAGTTCACAGAAGGAGCCTACTGGGAGGGTAGAAGTCAAAAAAGAAAGAGGCAAGACACATGCCCTTCAGAGTTCTCGAACAGCAAGTGTCAGTACTATGAACACCACTGTAACTACCATCAGAACCACTGAAGAAAGTCCTTCTGGGAGCCAAAGCCATGGTAGCTAATCAGTCCTTTGTTGCTTTTAGAGTTAAACAAATTGGATGTGTCATCGTAGCTTAATACGTTCTGGTAGTTTTTCTCATCCTCTGTTTTGTTACCTGTTCCAGCTGGTAACTCTGAAATGTGTGGCGTAAACAAGGGAGACAGCATGGAATACTATTAGTCAATATACAGTTACAGTAGGGACCTCTGCATGTCGTCTGTAGGGTAACTGCCCACCCCAACATCTGAGAAATTACATCTGAAATGATTTCCTATGATATTTTAAGACACAGGCAATTTTGAAATCTGAAAGAAAACAAATAATTTTAGATTTGAGACTATCTCAATTCATTTCTTTTTGTCATTGAGATTATAAAAACGACAGGAGGCTGGCTATACTTCACATATATTCTTGATTGTCAGTTTTATGTGTTGTTGTTTTTTTCCTGCATCCCCCAGAAGTAAAGCTAAGAGGGGTGTGGAAGCATAAAGGGGAAAGTAACTAATTGCCAAGTTTTCAGGTAATTTGACCTGCCAGCGAATATTCTTGGGGCAAATGGGAAATGGGCTAGGGCAGGGTCTCTCAATCTTGGGACTGTTGACATTTGGGCTTAAAAATTCTTTGTTGTGGAAGACTGTCCTGTGTTGGATGTTCAGCAGCATCCCTGGCCTCTTAATCCATTGGATGCCTGTAGCACCCCCAGTTATGACAACCAAAAGTGTCTTCATACATGCCAAATGTACCTTGGAGGGCAAAATCACCCTAGGTTGAGAAGCTCTGGGATCCCTGGAAATGGAATTGCCAAATTGTAGGTCGTGACAATGTTCAGCTACTCTAGTAACAAATGCCAAAGTTTTCTCAAGAAGTTATATCAATTCGTACTTCACCAGTTGTGGTTAACACTTCCTTTTGCTCTGCATTCTCACCAAAATTTGATATTTTCGAGGTAACTTTTTATGTTTTACTAATCAGGTGTGAAAATGTCATCTTTTACTTCTCTCATTACTAAATGAGGTTGAACATCTTCAAATATTTGACTATTTGGGTTTCATCTTCTGGGAAGTGCCTATTCAAGTCTTTTGATCATTTTCCCCCAGTGGATCATTTATCTTTTTCCTCATCAATTCATAGATATTCTTTATATATTATAGATGGTAGTTTTTTCTCATCCTCCTCTAGTTTTACTTTGTTTTCTCCCCGCTCTCTGTATGGTTTCTCAATGAATAGAGTTCTTAATATAGATGAATTTATCAGTCTTTTCTTTATGGTTTGTGTCTTTGTGTCTTAGAAAATATTTCCCTACCCTAAGGTTATAAAGATAGTTTCCTATATCATCTTATAAAGATTTTATAGTTTTGCCTTTCATAGTTAGATGAATAATGTGAAGTAAGC
Source organism: Pteropus alecto (assembly GCF_000325575.1). Classification (NCBI taxonomy): domain Eukaryota; kingdom Metazoa; phylum Chordata; class Mammalia; order Chiroptera; family Pteropodidae; genus Pteropus; species Pteropus alecto. The sequence continues at coordinate 16,015,035 of NW_006494609.1, forward strand.
ATCTAATTCCATTTTCTCCCATATGGAAATCAGTTATTCTGGCATCATTTATGAAAAATATTTCCCCTGTCTGCAATACCACATCTGTCATATGTCAAGTATCCATCTACACATTGCTCTATTTCTGGACATTTAATTCTTTTTCATTGGTTTATTTGTCCATCTTGGTGCCAGTGCCACACTGTCTTAATGTATTTTATAATATGTCTTAATATCTCAAAGCAACTTGTACCACCTTGTCCTTCTTCAAGAATGCATTGGCTATTCTTGGACTTTTGTACATCCATATGCATTTTAGAATTTGCTTGCCAACATTTTACAATAATTCTATTCATCTTTTTATTGGGAGTCTGTTGCTTCTATATGAACAGGTAGGTGAGAATCAGCATCTTTACAAATTGAGTTTTCTAACTCATTAACATGGTATAACTTTTGAGAACTTTTTCATATGATTATTAATTGTTTATCTTCCTTTGTAAAGTACAAAGCCTTTTGCCCATACAATTATTGTTTTAGTCCATTTTATCATTGAAACATAGTTCATTTTTTAGCACAGCTTTTTTTAAAGTCAGTAAAAAGTGCATTTGCTTTATACTTAAAAATGAAATGCATCTGAATTCTTGAGTCTCTCTCTTTGGGTAAGGCATTTTAGATTCTGGTTTGGTTTATAATGAATGCTCTGACCTGTAATACTCTCCTTGCCTTAAAACTCATAATAGCTGTTCTTTTTTGCCTTTCTAATATTTTCAATGTTGAGACTTCTCTCTTTTTTTCAAAAACAATTTAGAGATGAAAGGGAGACCAAGACCCTGTTTACTTAAGTCAAACCACTTAAACTATCTCTGATTTTACCCTTTCTTCAACTGTGTTCTTGTGCCATTACCATTCAGTGTATCCAGACTGAGGATCCTTAAAGCTCTGTAGCTTCCATGTATGAGAATGAACTTTCATCAGAGGGAAGTCTATTAAGAAATTTTATTTTTTATGGCATTTTAGCTTTAGCAGTCAACTTGAGCCCAAACGCATTCTACCAAAGTAAGCTACTAATGTCATTGTAGTGAGTGTTCCAATGTAACAGAAATGTGTCGCTTTTTAACAGAAGCCTCTAATAATTCAGACTCTGGCCATGAAGTCCAAGAAGATTCTTCAAAGGAAAATGGATCATCCAATGCTTCCTACGCTGATCGCAACCCAGTTCCTACTGATGACAGCAAATCCCATGAACTGTCTAATCTTCGACTGGAAAATCAACTGCTGAGGAATGAAGTTCAGTCTTTAAATCAAGAAATGGCCTCATTACTTCAGAGAGCCAAGGAAACTCAAGAAGGTAGAGCCCTGTTCACATCGTCCAGAATTAGGAATTTAACATTTCAAAAATAAACTAAAACCTTGACTACATCTAAGCTATTAGAAATATATTAGATGAGGCTTGTAAATACTGTTTTCATAGAAATACATGGCCCAGATTTAGAAATGGGACCAATCATGCTCCCACCAACCCAACACAGAACATCAGCTTGTTTGATTACTCTTTAGGAACTATGAAATTTAAGAACTGAGAAGAACAGAACATTAGTAATCATCTGGTTCAGTTGATTGGTTTATTCTGAATCATCTAGGGGAACTGTTCATGAACCAAAAGCGGGATTCGACAGAGTAGTGGACATGAGTAGGCAAGGGCACAATGTAGCTTGCTGCAGGGGACATCAAACGAACAGGGACTTTCGTTTGGATACTACTCTCTGGAATTGTGCAAGGCAGTGGCCCTAGAGTACAAAGCCTCAGATTTCTCAGAAATGAGTAATTAAAAAGTCAATAATACCATGACTGGGGGAATATGTTAGTGTAATTATTAAGTGTGGCTGAGAAGAAAATGAAAGAGGAGAAATCTGTCTTGGTTCTTGGGGTGATTAGAAAGGCGTGTGGGGACCATGAAAAGTTTGGTTCCTAGGGTGATTAGAAAGGAGTGTGGGGACCTGAAAAGTTTTTCCAGGATATGGATAGAGGCCCAGAAGAGTGCAATAGGGAGACAGTTCAAGACCTGTTAGACTTTAGAAAAAGAAGTTTCACTTTACCCAGACTAATCTAGACACAGAGATGGAGCTTTTCCTGAGACCCTGTACAGTGTCTTTCAATATTAAAAAAATGTTTTTTGCTGGCAAAATGCAATTGCAGATGACATATGAAGGTATGGACATCTGTACTTTATTGCTCTTTCTGCACCAGTTTCTAGGTTAAAAGAATAACATCTTTTTGCCCCAGTAATTGAAAGAAACAGGTTCTGTCTTGTGTTGGTTTTGTTTCTATTTGTTTCGGTCTCACTGGGGTGGACATTATCTACCCTTGCTTTGGATTTCGCATTCTTTCTTGCCTCTAGCAGAACCCTATAAATCCACTAACCATTTTAGCATTGCGAACTTTCTGCTATCTACTGGTTTTGGCTTTCAAATGTTTTATATATCCCCCCCGCCCAAAAAAAAACTGGAGAACAGCTAGGTCATGCCCCTTTTCAGCCTATTAACTGTTATATAGATGCGAATGTCAAATGTTGGCCTTGAAACATGAGTGTCCCGTTTGGAGCAAAAGAAATTGAAGATATTTGTAAGTTCCTGATTTTGGCAAGAAATAAAGTACTAAAGGGATTCAAAGGATTTGTGTGAGCTCTGAAAAAATCTGTTTGCTTGAATAGAAAATTTTGTCTTTTTTTTTTTTTTTTTAGAATTAAACAAAGCGAGAGCAGGAATTGAAAAGTGGAATGTTGACCATTCAAAGAGTGATCGCATAACTCGAGAACTTCGAGCTCAAGTAGATGACCTGACTGAAGCGGTGGCCGCAAAGGATTCCCAGCTGGCCGTACTGAAAGTGAGACTACAGGAAGCTGACCAGCTACTGAGTACTCGCACAGAAGCTTTGGAAGCCATTCAGAGTGAAAAGTCACGGTAGCTAATTCTGTTAATAAGGGGAAAATCAGCTAGGATGATTTTCTTTTTCCAGTACAAGTAGTGATAAACACCGTAGTGTATATACTACCTTATGAAAATTTAGCTTTTGGTAATGTTGGAAATGTGTGTGATTAAAAATGGATTTATTATTTGAATCTTGAGATGCCTTGTTAGTAAATTCTGAATTTAAAAATTTCGAAGAGCATAGTGTCATTAATCTTTCAGCATATAATGCTATGTGGCGTGTGCTTATATTTGGATCCCTAAAAATGTAGATGACATTTCATGACAAGAAGAAAAAGATTTCTTAAAAAATGTTTGAGTCAAACCATCTTTTCTGTGCTAAAAAGCCAATGCTCTAACAGTTATTCTACCTTATCACTTGTACTCTGTGAAAATGAGTTATTTCAAGTCATGTATTTTCGTTTAGAATAATGCAGGATCACAGCGAAGGTAGTAGCCTGCAGAATCAAGCTCTGCAGACTCTTCAAGAGCGACTACATGAAGCAGATGCCACTCTGAAGAGAGAGCAGGAGAGCTATAAACAAATGCAGGTTAGACTGGGAGAGAGCCAAGTGCTTTTGTTATTCGGACGAGGAAGAACGACCTTAAGTGCTGTTTCATTAACATGTTCACTCTGTAATAAAATTCTGCAGTGCATTTCAGATTTCTGTTTTTGTGACAGAAACCTAATCTTTGAAAATTTAGCTTGATCCTTGTTAAACTTATTTAATTTTAGTATTGAAATACAATTAAAGTAGTTAGTATTCATTGGAGATAGATGTCTTTCAATTAATTTTGTTGTGCAACCGACATTACCATTATCTGATTAAATGCTGCTTTGGGGTATCTTATTTATTCTTTCTGATTCCAGTTTAATCTGATTCATTTATTTCAAGAGAAAATTGCACATATTTAGAGTTCTACTCATAAATAAATTTTTATATCTAGTTCAGTGATTCTCAACCCTGTCTACACATTAGCATCACCCATGTAGCTTTGCATACTTTTTGATGCCCGATCTCCACTTGCAGAGTCTTATCCCATTGAGGGATGGCATAGGTGTTGCTGTTTTGGTCTTACAAGATTCACAGCTATATCTAATGGGCAGCCAGGGTTTAGAACCACTGGTTCTGGCTGTCTTTTAAACAGATGAAAAGAGTAAATATCAGCTAATGTGGATTTTTAAAAATTTTTATTGATACATTTAACACAGTATATCCAAAGAGCTATCATCTCAACATGTAGTTAATATTAAAATTTATTAGTGAGATAGTTACATTATTTTTTATATACTGATTCTTTAAAATATGGTGTATTTTATACTTAATTTGGTCATTAACTTTCTTCTGAAAATTTGATCTGTATTTAAATTTCATAAAATTTACAGGTGAAAAAATAAATTCACATGCTCAAGTTGTTCTAAACATACTCAGAAGTTTTCCAATAATAGTTTCTCAAAAAGTTAAACATAGAGGTACCGTATAACCGAGCAGTTCTACTCCTAGGTATATACATATCCAAGAGAATTGAAAATATATGTTCACACAAAGACTTGTACACAAATATTCAAAGCAGCATTATTCATAATAGCCCCAAACTGGAAACAATACATATGTTTATCACTTGCTGAGTGGGTAAACAAAAGGTGGTATATCCACATAAGGAGATATTATTCAGCCATAAAAAGGAATGAAGTATTGATTCATGCTATAATATGGATGAACCTTTAAAACATGCTAAGTAAAGGAAGGCAGACACAAAAGGCCACCGCATGTACGATTCCATTTATATGAAATGTCCAAAACAGGCGAATCTATAGAGAAGGAAAGTAGAATAACGGTTGCCAGGGGCTGGGAGGGAGGGAGGAATGGGTAGATTTCTTTTTGGAGTGAAGATATTCTGGAATTAGATAATGGTGATGGTTGCACAACTCTGTGAATATACGAAAAAAACACTAACTTGTACACCTTAAAAGGATGAACTTTATGGTATGGCAATTATACCAAGAAATGTATTGTTAATTGAATTATTAGATTTTATGTGTAACTTTAATGAAAATGAATGAACTTAAAATTCCATTCCCAGTTGCATTAGACACATTTCGCATGCTCAGTACACATTAGCAGTAGTCCTCTAGCTCCTTTTCTTCAGAACAGGAGTTAATATTTGATCCAGGGTTTATGGCCTTTAGTTATTGGCATGTAACTGTAAATGCTTTCCAACTTCTGCCTTACCTTTTGATTTTTTTTTGGTGAAGGGGCTTTTGAGAATAAAGGTAAAATGTAAATCTCAGAACTTGATAGGCTAGTAAGTGGCAGGCCCTGTGTTTTTTAGAGTGTGCTTTAAAAGTTTCTTAAGCTAAACAATTACTTCGAATAGCTTATCAGAAAATTCGAAATAAAGGAAAAACGTTAGCCATGCTCTTAGAAAAGATAAAGCTGTTTACTTATGTCTTCCATTTGTTTTCTAATACACTTTCTGCTTTTCATTGATCAGCTAGTATCAGATCAGATCTGGTATTCAAGATAACAGATTCACCTGGGAAATTCCTTAAAAAACAGATTTTTGAGTCCAGTCTTGGAAATTCCAATTCAGTAAGCCTGGGGAAGGCCTTGTGTGGCTCTATTTTTAACAGACTTTCTAATTGAATTTCATGCATTGTCATGTGTGGGAACCACAGCCTTAGATTTGCTATTCTCCAGTTCCTAACAAAAGAAGAATATTTTTACCTGCCTATTCTGTGTTGGGCTGAGTTAATAAATCCTGTAAGATATCTGAATGGATGGTTGCAACATCTCAAAGTAAAATGACATAAGTGTGATAAAATTTGTCACAGAGTGAGTTTGCTGCACGCCTTAATAAAATGGAAGTGGAACGTCAGAATTTGGCAGAAACAGTTACTCTGGCAGAAAGAAAATACTCGGATGAGAAGAAAAAAGTTGATGAGCTGCAGCAGCAAGTCAAGATGTATAAGTCCAATGTGGAATCCTCTAAGCAGGAATTAATTGACTACAAGCAAAAGGCTACTAGAATACTCCAGGTACGCATGTATATGTTTGAATGTTAAGCTGTGCCAGTTAACTGGGAGACACTGGGAGACTTTGTGTAGATATGTGAGATTATTTGTCCGCATTTATTAACTAGGGTAGCTCACTTCACATGCCTTACGCAGAAATATTATAAAAAGGATGAAATGTCTCGTTTCTACCCCTTTTTTATTTTATTTAAAATTCATTCTACTGCTACCTAGTTCAGATCTTCAACTTATCACCTTAATCACTATGAGAATATTAATGTTTGTTATTAAATAATCGTTTTATTCTTCCTGGTTGATCTTCTATTGAATTTTTTAGAACTGGCCTAGGCCTCATCCAGCTTTTTCCTCCCTCCCTTAGATCTAAGGTGACTTTACCTTCTTCTTTACGAAAAAAGACTGCAGCCAACTAATGTAGTTTTCACCTTCTCTTTCCTTTGCCTCTCATGTCAGGGAAAAAGTGTCCTTTCATTTTTTATCTCGGGTGGTTTTTCTGCCTGTGCTTTGATTCCATCTCCCCCCACCTCATTTAAGCCCATTCCCCGCAAGTCTGTCCTCTCCCTCTGTGTCTTTCTCTCTGCTGCCCTCTTCTGGCTCAGCTTACTCAAGAGCACATGCTTGCTTCCTGGAAGAACGAAGACTGGATCTGGGAAGTCTGCCTGGGTTAAAAAACAACACTTTTGTCTCTTTTGACCACTTTGATCCATTTCCTTTCCTTCTTTCTTTCAACGTCAGATTAATCAGAATTACTGCACATATGCTCTCTTCATTTGAGAACTGTTAACTCCGTTATGTAATTTCTGTCCCCACCACATTTCAGAATTGCCTTCTCAAAAGTCTTTAATGACCTGAACATGTATTTTCTGCCCTTTTCTTAGTTTCCACCCGCTTCGATTTTGGTAGAGCATTTCGACACGTGTTAACTCCCCTCCCCTCCTGAGACTCTTGCCTTCTGTCGCCACCCACACTGCCTTAGCACTCTTTGTCCTCTCTTAACTGCCGTCTCTGTCTCTGCTCAGCCCTCTTCCCAGTCTCCAGAGGAAGAGACCTCTCACATTCAAGCTTTTTAATTCTTTCTTACTTTGCATTATCATATACTCACTCTGCTTCTGTTACCTTGATGTGATTTCAGCATGTCTGGAACCCTAACTTCTGACCCCAGTTTCTAAATGCCTGCCATGCTTCTTTACATGGAATGTCTCAACCTCCACACCAGCTTCTTCATTCTCCTATTTCGGTAAATATTATTGCCATCCTCCCAGGCAGTAGAGCTTAACCACAGTGTCATTTTGACTCCACCTTTTTCCTTTAGCCCTCACCTCCTATTGGTTATAAACACCTTTTTGATTCCACATTCATGAAATATATCCATCACCTCCATACTCTTCTAATTCTTTTTGTTGTATCACTTCTAATTTGGTGATTCATTTAAAAGGTACTTAATTGAACACCTAACTATTCACTAGGTGCTATGATAAGTGCTGAGGATATACAAAGCTCAAAAGATATGTCTTCTTTCTTAAACGTGTTCAGTTTAATGGAAAGACACTGCGGTAATTATATAATGAAGTTATTGATGCACTAAGCCCTTAAAATCTGCCTGGGGATGTCGGAGATCACTGGAAATGCTGTATAATGAGGAATTTGAAGGATGAGTAGGAAGACTTGTGGTAAGGAGGAGATTTCAGAAAGAACAGCCTATGCCAGAGCGCAAGGGACCTGGGGCAACATGGCATAGTTAGTGGACCACAGCTAGTTCCTTACTGCTGGAGCATAAAGTGTTAGAGATGGGAGATAAAAACTCAACGACAGGCAGAAGCCAGATCATGGAGGGCCTTGCATACCATGCAGAGGAATTTTAATTTCCTCTTATAGGTAATGGTAGGGGGTGGGGAATGTTTGAGAATTTGAGCAGCGTGATCAGATTTGAGTCTAAGAACTATGGCAGTGATGAGGAGGTCAGGGGAAAGTTGGATGTCTGCCTTGTTTATTGTTGTAGCCCCAGGACTGAGCCTAGCCCTTAGTACGTACTCAGTAAGTTGTTGAATACATCAGAGGGATGAGGGCTGGGATGGTGAGCTGTAGATGGTAAAGAGGCAAGTATCAAAAATAATGGTAAGAAATATGAGGACTTGATCTAAGTTTGTGGCAGTAAGGATGGCAAATAGGGGATAGCTAAGAGAAATGTCAGAGTAGGATATGTGAGACTTGGAAATTTAACTAGAGGAAGAGGGAACATGGCAGATAGAATGTAGGATGACTCCTGGTTTCTGGTTAGAATATATGAATATTGTTGCCGGTACTGCAAAGGGAAAACAGGAAAGAGCAGGTGAGGGTTGATGGAGATTATGATGGGTTAGAGTAAGTTTTCAAAATTGACGTGATATTGAGGTGAAAATTTCCAGAAGGCAATCAGAAACAGGCCTGAAGCTCAGCAGTGGGGTCTCAGCATTAGCCACTCGGAGATGTCTGTCACTCTCAATCAACTGTCTGTCTATCTAGGTCATGTTTATTATAGAAAATTTGAAAAATACAGAAAAGTTTGAAGAAGTCACCCATAATTCTACCACGTAGAAAGGAAGCACTATTTTTTTATGGAGAGTGACTTTAAATATTTATGTTTAAGGTAAAAGGGCTGATGGTCCTTATTACCGACCTACAATTATAGTACTTTTTAAACTCGTCTTCCCACATCAAATCTCTTCTTCCAATGCATCCTTTATACGAGGGGTCGGCAAACTCTTTCTGTAAAGGACCAAATACTGCATACTGTAGGCTTTGCGGGCAGTATGTGGTGTCCATCATGTGTTTTTTGTTTTTGTTTTTTTAAACAATTCTTTAAAAATGTAAAACCCATTCTTAGCTTGCAGGCCGTACAGAAACAGGCCACAGGCCAGATCTGGCAGATTGACCAGAGTTTGTGGACACCTGCTTTATACCACTGCCAGATTAATCCTCCTGAAATGCATCTCTGGTCATATCACTTCCTTGTCTACTTTTTGGTCATTTGTGTTAGCACTAATGCTATCTTTCAAGTTACACCTTCTCTTCCCCAGAAGTGGTTTTTCCTCCTCAGAACACTCTGCAAGCGATCGCACCATATCCCTCTCTTGACTTGTGTTTGCTGCCCTCTGCTGGATACTTGTAACTTCCTCTTTAGTTTATAAGGCAGAGGGTACTCTCCGGACTGAGAGGCATTATCTTTATTACACAGGACACTTACCACAGTGCCAAAGCCATCATAGGTGCTCTATAAGTATTTGAGTGGAATGCGATGGGAAAAATAAGCATGAGAAAGGATGAGAAGAAAATATAAGAAAAATCTTATTAGTAAGTTTTCATGGTCGTACAGCAAGGCCCTGTTGCATTGTTATCCCAGTGGGTTTACCAGTCCATGGGCTTTCTTTGATGGAGAATATAATTGGAATAGTTCCCTAGTGATTTATTTGGTGCAGGGTAGATGATATTCAATATACAAGCTACTGTCTGCTTTGCTTAAAGATATTTCTTTTCCTTTTTTTTTTTTTAATAGTCTAAAGAAAAATTGATTAACAGCTTAAAGGAAGGATCTGGTTTTGAAAGCCTAGACAGTAGTACTGCTAATAGCATGGAGCTAGAAGAACTTCGGCATGAAAAGGAGATGCAAAGGGAAGAAATACAGAAGCTAATGGGTCAGATTCATCAGCTGAGGTCTGAATTACAGGTAAGATTCATTACGGTTCACTTCAGAGACAGCCATTTACCTCCAGCTATTAGCAATTTAAGAGGTGCTGGATTCTGTATTTTGGAGGAGGGGTATTAGTGAAATAACATGTGAACCTTCTGCTGGGATAATAGTCACCATATAGAAATGAATCTAAAGCAGTAGGTTTCTTGTCCATTGATTGACTGTAAAGTTAGAGAATAACAAACATGGTAACCAGATTCATTGATTCAGCAAATGTCTACCAAGTGCCTGCCATATACTAAGCATCTTCTAGGCTTGGAGTTATAACAGGGAACCAGACCGAATCTTCATCCTTATGGATCTTATAGTCTAGTGGTTAGAAACAAATTAGAGTTGGGCTTGTCTGTATAACTGGGATGTTTTCTGGTATTAAAATGGGCTCCGGGATGGTCTTTTAATTATAGTTTCATGCATTATAATTTTTTGTTTATTTCTAATTACTATATTTAATCTAGAGTAAATTGGGCCATTAATTTAGATTAAACATAGAGTCTTTGACATAAATATAGGAAGTGTCTCTGAGGATTAGAGAAGATAAAGTACAGAGTAACAAGCCTTCTTTAAAAAAAAACATTTTGTAAAGAATATTCATCCGTGCATTAACCCAGCAAGTTTCTGGTTTGTAAGATGTCCATAAACTACAGAGGAAAGAATGGAAGTTGTGAGACTAGGCCGGCTTGCCTAGAGCTTAGGTTCGAATGTCAATCTGGATATTGATCCCATCTCTGGCACTTGATAGGTGTATTACCTTGCACAAGGCAGTTTATTTCGCTGAGGCTTAGTTTTCTCATTGGTAAAATACAGATCAGTAAGGGTTCTCCTGAGGATAAGGGGTATGTATAAATGGGCCCTCAGTAAACAGTAGCTGCTGTTATTTCTGTATTTTTTTTCTCCCTGGTCAAGTAGAAGAGTGGTAAAGGCTGTAATCTTTGTAGGATTTTTTTTACTGTAAATAGTTTTTGAATTCCAAAGAATTCACTCCCACGGATTTAGAGTAGATACTAATCTTATTCAGACCTTGGCTTATTCATACATGTCCTTTGGGAGAGATTATGAAAAATGTGTTTTATTTAATATCCTTACCCCAGCATTATTAATGACATTGACCCGTTTTCCTACCCTTTCTCAAGAAGTTTACGAAATATAAAGATTATAGTATTGGATCTAGCAAAATGGGAGAATTGTTAATCATTATAATAGCTATCATTTACTGAGCGCTTGCATGCCACGCACTCCACTGTGCTCTCGGTGTACATCCTTTCATTTAATCTTCACCATAAGCCTGTAAGAGAGATGGTATAATCTCATTTTACAGTTGAAAGAAACGTAGGCATGGAGAAGGAAAGTAACTTCTCGTGACTAGTAAAGTGGCAGAGCTAGTATTAGATCCTTAGTCTCTCTGGTTCCAGAACATGTGTTCTTGACCACTGCGAATACTTCCTGCCTCTCAGTGTTTTATGTGATTTAGTCAACCTGATGACAGAGACTGATCTACCTGCTACTAACCCTGAAAACTCAGTGGGGGGGAATAATTATTTCTGTTTTCCTCTAAATCCACAAAAGTTGCGTGAATATAGAATATTACACTTTGATTATCTGGGAATATCATTCATCTGTCAATTTTTTCAAACAATATGCGAATGAAGATGAGTATAAAACAGAATGTACCAAAAGGTAAAGAGCAAAATAAAATGCCAGTTTTAATCTCATGCAGTGCTAGATGAATGGACTTATGTTTAACCCGTATGGGGAAATACAGAGACCTAAAGCTGTGTTCTTTGCCACGGGTAGGTTTTACTAGAAATCCAGAAGGTGCTTTTTGAGTTTGAAAAATTGAGAATAGTGGCACCAAAAGAAGAAGTTAGAGTAAGAAATATGGGGAGATAAAAAACAGTAGTAACAAAGCTAAAAAAAATAATTTGCTAACCTCTGTTGATATGAGAGAAATGTTATATTTTTACTATTTATTGGTTACTTGTGCACACACACACAAAAGCTAATTATAACCTGCAATTGTAGTGAAGCCCTTTTTGACATTATATTTCAGTGCCTTTTGAAATTCTTAGCTTTCGAATACAGATGTGCATCTCCCAGCGGGCCACTGTCTCCGCATACTCATTAAACCAGATGATTCTGTGCTGCAGCAGCTAAGGTACCCTGCCATTCCTCTCGCCATTTGCCACAGTGTCAGTTTATGTGCTCCTTTTAGGCTGAGATCACGGTCATCTTTGTCCCTCCTGCTGCGCCCAGTTCACAGTGCGTAATGACTTCCCAGTAAATGCAGAACTGAACAGCTTTTTTTTATGTTGCTTTCACAAGTAAGGTTTTTTTTTTTTTAGGATATGGAGGCTCAACAGGTTAGTGAAGCAGAATCAGCAAGAGAACAGTTACAAGATCTGCAAGACCAAATAGCTGCACATAAAGCTTCTAAACAAGAACTAGAGGCAGAATTGGACCGACAGAAACAGGTAAGGATTCCAGGTTGATGATCACTTAAGAAGACTCTGCTAGCTGTCACGCGAGGAGACTTCCCAGTAAAGCAACCTGCTGGCGTTCTTATGGGATGGGCTCAGAGAGTTAGTGGTAGACAGGGCTCGTGTCTCTCCTACCTTCCTACTGTCCCACACTCCTTATTTGTTTGTTTTAACAGATGAAAAATAGAGAAATGGTTATGAGACTTGCCTGATATCACACAACTCATGAGAGACTAGATTAGAACCCGGGATGCCTTTCCCAGAGTTCCTTCTACTACCCTATTTGTATTTTATTATATCTTCTTGTGAGAGTGTATATATATATATTAGAAAACGTAAAAACATCAGTCAATTTACATATTTTATTACGTTTGTACTTTTAGGAACAACAGTAAATATTAGTTAATAGAAATATAAATTAAGTCATGCTTTTGTTAAAATAAGGTGCTTACATTCATGTTTTGATAAATTAAAAAATAACTCTCCCACCTTCAAAAAAAAAGAAATATAAATAAAACATCAGTGCCATATATTAGACTGCTTTTTCTGTTTGAGAAAAAGTGCTTATACAGACTGTGCTTACAAATCATGTTTAAGATTATATTTCATTTTACACCTGACAAATGTCTGCTCCCCAAGCCAAATTATTTTACTTTAATATACTTATGTAATAGTTTTGATATTAACACAGTTAAACATGTTTACAGCCACATTCTCAGAACGAGATTCTAATATTCTAATATTAATAACATCTATAAATAACCTCTATAGGTAGTGACAATGTTATAGGCACTTAGTTTGCATTATCTTATTTCGTTTTCATAAAATCACTATTCATTTTACCGAAGAGAAAACTATTCTAGCTTTGCATATTTATATTTATGTATTTTTTTATTAGGATTTATCATTTCTGAAACTGGTTCTGTTCTCAGAGTAATGTTTATTTTTATTGTGAAAGTAGCACTTAAATCTGTTACCTGTACAGAAAGAGAAAAATTCACTGACTAGCAACCTGCAGGGTACATCCTAGGCTGTCTTAATTTAATTATAGGATTAGCTGTCCTTTCAGAAATTGCATTTTAATTTTTTCAAGGAACTGTTATATATTAAAAGACAAAAATTTGATGTTCTTGATGGTTAGTGAGATATTTTCATTTTATTAGGGCAGATGGTTTTAACCACATTAACTTCCAGTGCCCTCTTAAAAATGAAAGTAGAGGAAAATGGAGCTGAATGTAGCTACAGGCTATTTGTTTAGTAATCAGATGTTCCAGATGTGAAGTGCTTAATCTTGGGATTAAATGTCCTGTAGTGCTCCTTATCAACTTAAGTAATTTCAGCCTTAAATTTTGTGCTAGCCTAGAGCTTAGGAAATTAGGCAAACCTGTAATTGAGATTTTTCTACCCTAATTTCCTTCCTCATTTTCTCTTTCTCACTCATCTCAATTTTTTCAATCTGTGAAATGAGGTTTACATCTTCGTACAGCTCCCTTTACTTACTTTGTCAGTACAGTTAAGCATAATGCTTTTTTTAAATTGATGTATAATTTATATGTAACATCCTATTAGTTTTAAGTGTACATCATAGTGATTTGATATTTATATACGTTACGATATGATCCCCATAAGTCTAGTTACCATCTGTCACCGTACGAAGTTTTTATAGTATCGACTATATCTCTGCTGCATAATGCTTTTGAAGGTACTTAGCTAATGAATTACTCTTTCTTCCCTGGGATGTGCTTTGTTCTTAAATTCCAGCCTGACTCCAACTGATCGTATCTGTTGTATAAACTAACAGTGCTTTAGTGTAGTTTATAGTGAATCTGGAGGTATTTCTTTTTTTTCTCTCTCATGCTCTTATTACTGCTGTGGGAATGCAAAATGGTACAGGTATTTTGAAAACAATTCAGAAAACCATTTGCAGGTTTTCTTCCTTTAAGTTAGACTTATCATATGATCCAGTAGTTCTATTCCACGTATCTACCCAAGAAAAATGAAAACATATGACCACATAAAGACTTGTGCTTGGATATTTATATACAAATTGATACACCGTGCTGAGGTATTAACGTTTCATCAGACCCATCCAAGTCTGTTCGTTTATTCATTCGGTATTCAGCACACATCGATTGAGTGCCTACTGTGTGTCTGGCACTGTTTTAGGTACTGGGGATGGAATAAGAAATTCTGTTTTAACTTGTGCCTCACTTTGTAGGAATTCCGCTACATAGAAGAAGATCTGTATCGAACAAAAAATACATTGCAAAGCAGAATTAAAGATCGAGAAGAAGAAATTCAAAAACTCAGGAATCAGGTATGCATCAGTCACAACTTGAGAAAAGATGCCATTGTGAAGCTGCATTTTTAAAAAGAACACAGTAAGACCGTTTTTTCCATATTTTCACTTGAGTTCTGTTGTCGTGGCAGTGAGATGTTATTTTCATCCTGATACCATAGAATTTTCATCTAATGCCATTAGAGTCTGTCTTTGCTATTTTCTGTGGCTTGCTTTTTATAGAAGTATCTTGTAGCCAGTCACTCCAGGAGATTTCGGTTACACAGTTATTTATACTTTTGTCAAAACTCATCGTATGCTTAAGATCTGGGTATGTCACTTGTATATAAATTTTACGTCAACTAAAAATTGAGTATTAAGTAAGTTTATTAGGGGATCACAGTTTAACCTTAAAATTGAGCATTCCTTTTTAATAGTAAGTAAACCTTAGTTTATACTCAGTATAATTCCATTTGATAGTTATTTGTTATGGACCTAGCCCTGTGTTTAATTTGTGCTTTAAGGGATTCAGAAGGAAGGAAGCTAATTTTTATTAAATACCATGCGGTGTTAGATACTGTGTTAAATATTTTATATATTACCTCTTTTAGGCATCCCATTCTATGAGGAGGGAAACTGAGGATCAGATTTGTAGTTTGCCCTAGGTTGTAGCTAGGGAATGGCAGAGCTGGGATTTTAAACTTAGGTCGATCTAGTATCCTCTTTTCAAAATCATATTGATGCAGACAGTGATATTTGCCCTCACAGAGCTGACTTGCAGTTTCGTTGACAAGGAGGCAAAATTGACTCCTATTAAACAGCGTTGCTGAAGTGACTGATACATTCCCAGATAGACAGTGGGAGTCTGAAAGAAGGCTGAGGGCAGCTTGGGCTGGAGTAGTTGAGAAGGGAAGAGGCTTCGAAGGCAGGTAGAGCCTAGATAAGAGGACCAAGTTTTCTAAACAAGGAAACTAGAGAGCAGAGCAGAGGCTGAGTATGAGTGGGGGAAGTGGTGACAGATGAGAACAAAGGAAACTGAAATGAAAGTTACTAAGAACCAATTGTCAGCCAAACCCTACTGGGAGAATTCTCATTTAATATCCCTAAATACTCTGCGCAACAGGCACTGTTAGCCTCACTTACTACGTGAGGAAACAGATTCAGAGGTGTAGCAATTTGTCCAAAGCCAGATAGCTGGGAAATTGCACAGCAGAGATGAAAACCTCAGGTAGTGGTCTGTGCACCGCACTGCAACTGTTGCATTATGGAGGGTTTTGAATCCAGGTTGAAAAGTTTCAACTGTGTCCTGTGGATCAGGGCTTTCAGATATTTTTGACCATGATGTTACAGTAAGAAATAAAGCTGACGTCATGTCTCAGTACTCACACAACAAGCAAAACTAAAACAAGTTTCACAAAATAATACTCACGTGCTGTGTGTCGCGCACTCTGATAATATCCCATTCTGTTGTTATATTTTTTTTTACTTGCAGATTGTGACCCACCAAACTGATGTCATGATCCACTGATACAGTTTAAAAATTACTTCTGTAAACAATAGAAGAATCATTGTAGTTCTGAGAAAACAGTCAGTGCCACAGTTTACCTGTGGGAAGGTACTGATGTGGTTTCTATGTCATATGACTGGTTTTATGTAATAATTTTATGAACATTTTGCCTTTCAGCTTACCAATAAAACCTTAAGCAATAGCAGTCAGTCCGAGTTAGAAAGTCGACTCCATCAGTTGACAGAGGCTCTCATCCAGAAGCAGACCATGCTGGAGAGTCTCAGCACAGAAAAGAACTCTCTGGTCTTCCAGCTGGAGCGCCTCGAGCAGCAGATGAAATCTGCCACTGGGAGTGGTAGTAACGGGTCTTCTATTAATATGTCTGGAGTTGACAATGGCGAAGGTAAAAAAAAAAAAAGGAATCTCAAAAGAACGCTTGTTGCCTTAATTTCCAACCTGGCTAATCCAAACACGGTGTTGAGAAGTTAAGGAAAGACCATTTTTATTTGAAGTTTCATCCAATGAAGCACCCATTTTTCTCCTGATACGAGGCCCTGGCCATGTGCTGTTTGATATCGTTAGTAAATTGGACTATGAACTGATTAACATCCCTCACAACTATGGAACTTGGAGAAAAGAGGCCCAAAGACTAATAGTCGAATTGAAACATGTAGGACACTCAGTAGCGAGAGACTTGCAGGAATCTTAAACCAAGATTTGCTTTTAATAATCTTCCAATCCATAATTATGATTATTAAAGCTAATAGTCAAATAAGTATATCCGTGCTCTATAATTTTAATAGAGAAAACTATAGATTCCCAAAATATGTAATCAAAAAGAATGTTAAAGGTTTTAGTATAGCCTAAACAGATTTGTTCTTAGAATATCCTTTCAGACTTTTTTTCTATATATGTTTGTAGTACCTGTTTCATCGATTTAACTTTTTTCAAAATTTATACAATATATATTCATAGAAATCTATCATGTGGAAATGCTATAATTTGTTTAATCAATTCCTTATGGTTGGGGTTTAGATTGTTGCCAGTTTTTTCCCTAGTACAAGCAGTTCTGAGGAAAATATCCTCTGTACATTTCCTTTATTTTCTTAGAATAAATGATTGGAAATGGAATTGCTAGGTCAATAGATAATACACATATTTGAAGGCTTTTTATTTTTGTTGCCAAAATCGGCAAATAATTATTAAGTGCCTGCTTAGTATCAGGTACTGTTCCAGGCATTAGAGATACAGTGACCAACAAGAGACCAAAATCTCTGCCCTATGGGTCTTACCTCCTGGTATGGGGGAGGAATCCAGGTGGAGGAGACAGGCAGTATATGAACTATGTGAGATGGTGGTATATGCTGCAGAAGAAAATTAAGCAGAGAAGGGAAACTCAGGGTGCTAAGCGTGGGGTTGGAATTGTAACTTAGAGTGGTCCAGGAAGACCTCATTGAAAAGATGGCACTTTATAAAAGTCTCAAAGTAGGTAAGACAGTAGACTCTGAGGAAATCTATAGGAAAAGTGTTCCAGGCGGAAAGAAGAGCAGGTGCAAAGGCACTGAGGCAGGAGTATTGCCAGCATGTTGCAGGAACTGCAAGGAGGCCAGTGCACCTGGGTAGACTGAGGGAGGGGGTGGGTAGTGTAAGGTGAGTTCAGAGAACTTTGAGGAGGCTGTTTAGGCCTGTGTGAAACTTTTCCTCTGCATGAAGGAGGAAGCAATTGAAGGGTCTTGAGAGGAGTGACTGATGCGACCTGCATTTTAACAAGCTACCTCTGGCTGCCGTGTCCTGAATAGACTGCAGAAAGCTAAGACTGGAGGCAGGGGACCAAGGAGGAGCCATTGTATTAATCCATGTGAGAGATAGTGGCGGTTCAGAGTGGGAGTGGTGGGGGTTTATCTTAAAGGTGAGCCGACAGCATTTGCTGGCAGATTCAGAAAGGAGTCAGATTTTTGGCCTGAGCAGATGAAAGGATGGAGTTGTCATGTACTGAGTTGGGGGAAACTGCAGGACGAGTAGGTTGATGGCAGGGGCAGGAAATCAGAGACGTGGTTTGGTGCATGCTAAGTTTGAGAAGTCTGTTAGACATCCAGATGGAGATGAAACAGGAAGTTAGATAAGTCTGGGGTTGGGAGTGCTCCGGGCTGCAGGTATAAATTTGGGGCACATCGGCTTTGTAGAAAGAATATCCGGCCTCACTCTTAGCACAGGAATTAAGTGCCCATTACTATTGACCACTGGCAACACTTGCTATTTATAAACTTTAATTTTTGCTAATTTCATGGGGAAGTAATTTTCCTAGCTTTTACATTTTGATTTTTTTGGATATGGAAGTTTAAACATTTTATATAATCAAATTAATTTTTTTTATGATTTTATCGTCTTTCGGTGTAATGATTAGAAAGTAAGTCTTAAGAATTTCTTCCACATGTAATATAATGTATATTCAGCTATAATTTTGTTCATTTTGGTGTCTGTACGTTAATTCATTGTTTTCTTATTTAAACAGGCACACGTCTGCGAAATGTTCCTGTTCTTTTTAATGACGCAGAAACTAATCTGGCAGGAATGTATGGAAAAGTCCGCAAAGCTGCTAGTTCAATTGACCAGTTTAGGTAAGCCATGCCAGTCACGATGACTGATAGACCAGCTGCTTTTTATAGCTTTTTCCAGTGGTTTCAGTCATTGAGAGTCCCATCAGGCAGAGCTGATATTTAAAGTGACCATCTACCTTATTTCACGATATTTCACTGTCAGGAGGTAGTTTTAAGGGGTCTGCCAGTGCCTATATTTTATTGAAAATGATTAACCCTGACCATTTCTCTTCCTTCAATAATAAACTCTATTTTAAAAACTCATTGAGTTTCATGGAGAAATTTGGTTCCTAAGAGGAAAGTGATATAGAAAGGGGACCAGGTCCGCCTCCTGCAGTCGTAGCTGAGGAAAGAAGAGCTCATGCGGGAGTCTAGCAGCCAAGCCCCAAATGATGACAGGAGTATTTGTTCACTACTGTGACTCTTCTATATGGTTATTTCAAGTAGTTGTTTTACAGCCTACTATTTAAAAGTCTCATTTTGTGGTGGCAACATAAGTAGTTTAAGTGAGTAAGATGCTGAAAAGCATGGCAGATGCTACGCAGGCGGATCCGTCTTGAGTGTAACTCTCTTTCCCCCCCCCGCCGTCACAGCATCCGTCTGGGAATTTTTCTCCGAAGATACCCCGTAGCACGACTTTTTGTAATTATATATATGGTAGGTAAACTCGTTTGAAAAAACAATGCTGCACTTGATTTTTAACTGACTTTTTTTCAGCTGCTGGTCTTTGACTAAAAGTTTAGCAATCAGTTTTGAAAGAATGGAACTCATTTCTGATAATAAAGATAAATAAGATTTTTTTCCTTAAAGGATGCAAGTGAGGTTGACAGTTTATTATGTCTAAAATATACATTGCTCAAAGGCTTTTACAGTAAAATTAACTTTAGTGCATTATAATAGTTACCTCCATTTCTAAGCCGCTCTAATTATAAAAACACAATATAAAATAATTGCTTTCATTTTTATCTTGATGTAAAGTGGCTTTATTTATTTCTATGTGTTATTTTTTCTTTTCCAAAAGGATCTCAGGGTTGATTTATTTTCTTCCAGATTCCTTATTTCCA
>NW_006494609.1:16034731-16054510 GCF_000325575.1 Pteropus alecto
GAGCCTGAGAAGCTCACTAACTGTTCTGAATGGGGATGTTTAAAAGTAGCTCAGTTGAGTCTGCAGCCATGCCACCCTGAACAAGCCTGATCCCGTCTGATCTCTGAAGCTAAGCAGTGTCGGGCCTGGTTAGTACCTGGAGGGGAGACCACCTAGGAAGACTAGGTGCTGTAGGTGTAAAAAATTTTTTAAAAAAAGAAAGTAATAAGGAATTGTAAGCTGACAAGGTCCTTGCAATCTGTGAGGTTAACCAAAGATTGCCTCGCCTAAAAAAAAAAAAAGTAGTTGAGTTGAATTAAGATAGACCTTTTTCTTGAAAAGAAATAAAAGCATACTTAGAAAGAAATTTCTCTGTGATCCGCTAGAGGGAAGATAATGCTTTAAGTAAAAAGTTTTTAAGAAGATGGGGATGGGGAGAATTTAGGGAAAAAAAAGTTGAGTGGCATCAGAGAAGATTCAGAATCGGCCCGCATCCGGGTTCATTTCCCAGGTGTTAGAGATTTGAGGAACACGTGTACCACCTGGCAGCGTGAGATGTGATGCTGCACACCGCAGAATGGCGGGCACAGAGCCGTGGAACCTCACATCGTCGCACGTGGCGGTGTGTGACTGTAGGTCCTGGGCCCAACCCTAGAGCGGCCGCTGAAACCTGCTGCACTATTCCTGTCGAGAAAGCCTTCCGTCCCCTCTTCACCAAAGCGCAGCTAAGCCCTCTCCCACAGCACCGGCCATAACCGTCCTACAGAGCCTTTTCCAGCCGACTTCATGCTATACATCTAGCAGTTCAGGTGGTTCATAATCACCCGAATGGTTATGTATGTGCACATGTGCATAATGTGAACACATTGCAGACTCGGCTCCTCTTGACTGAGAAATCTGTACGTATTACAGCCTTTATGACCCTCCATTGGTTGTTTGTACATCTGTTTCTTCATTAATGATCCAGTAAACATGCCCGAGCCCCTCCAATGTTGCCAACACAGTGCTAGTCACAGGAGTACGAGGACAGATAGGACGTGGTTCCTGCCCACGGTGTACTTCATAGGGAGCTTGTGGCGAAGATGAAGTTATTAACTAATCCATAAATGGTTTTCCTTTCTCTAGGCTCTGCTTCACCTGTGGGTCATGATTGTTCTGTTGACTTACACACCAGAAATGCACCATGACCAACCACATGGCAAATGAACTGAACCCAGTTGCTTCAGTGATCGGTTGTCTTTTTCCAGACTTGGGATCGACAAAAGGGTCAATTGCCTAAAATTCCTGGGGAGAGTACACAAAATTATCATATCACTACAACTTAAACTTTTAAGTTATTACACAAGTACTCTGCTACCCAAGTCGTCCTCTAACGTCCTTCAAATGGTAAGAGTTTCTAAAACAATGACAGTAATTTAACAAGCTCTCAGCTCTGCTTTTCTGAGGTCGGTGGTTCAGTGTGTATATGAACGCACACAGACGCTGGGCTGTTCACCTCTGTACAGACCATATGTATTTTAGGCAACACTCTATGGGCTGTAATCAGGGAAACTAATTGTATTTAGTGATATAAATAAAATGTTTTCTTTTTGATAATTCAGTCTGCTTTTGTGTTTTCATATATTTAACTTTGCAAGTATAGATTTACTTTTTACATATTAAAGTCCTGATTGGTATAACTCTTCGGAGCTGTAAAGTGAGGCCTGATCTCAAACGGAATAAAGAGCTTACTCTTGTTAATATCTTTTAGACCGGGGGTCCCCAACCCCCGGGCCATGGACTGGTTATTGGTCCGTGGCCTGTTAGGAACCAGAGGTGAGCAGCAGGCGAGTGAGCGAAGCTTTATCTGTATCTGCAGCCGCTCCCCAGCGCTGGCATCACCGCCTCAGCTCCACCTCAGATCATCAGGCATTAGACTCTCATAGAAGCACCGGTCCCTAGTGCCAAAAAGGTTGGGGACTGTTGTTTTTTTTTAACTCCTGCTTCTAATTTGGAAACATTTCTGGAAAGTGATTAAAACCAGGTTACATACGTAAAATGGAAAAGAGCTCGTGCTTCATCATCGTGTATCGCCAGACTTCCCGTCTCCGCGGGTCCTGGCTTTTGTTGGGATGGCTCTAAATCTTTTGTTCAGTTTTTATACATTCTTGGCTTCAGAAATAGTTTGACAAAATGTTTCCGAGGTTATTTTTCAGCAGATTTTCGAGGGCGTTCCCGTTTGCTTACCCTAAGATAACACAAAACTTTGACCTAATCAAAAGGATCGAGTGAGAGCTGAATTCTTTTCCTTCTCGATTCAATGTATTCATTTAAAGACATCACAAATATGCGCACATACACATACATACGTTATCAGAGCTCCTAAGAAAATCTCCCTTCCTCTAGACTTTGCTTACCGAAAACTGCCATTTCCATTGCAACAGAACAGAAACATCGAAGGAAGAGCATGGGTTTTGTTCAGACGTGGTGGACTTGGGCTCACCAGGCGAGGGGGCAGAGTGTCTGGGGCCGGGCAGTCGAGCCTTAGACTAAGCGGACTTACACCCAATCACCCTGTGGAGAGAAAAGCCAGAATACTACAGTATGCCTCCAGGCTCCAGCTCCAGGTTGCAGGAAGCCCGCTGTGCTGGGAAAGGCCAGTGTGGGCATCTTGGTCTCGATGGAAGGAGAGGAAAGAGCCAGAAAAGCACAAGAGGATGGTCAGGGACCAATGGGCTAAGACGTCAGGGACCAATGGGCTAAGACGTCAGGCCGTGACTGGTCAGAAGAAGGAAATGACAGAGAAAGCGACTTGGTGGTCTTTCTGGACATGTCGGAGACTGGCGGTCCTATTAACTCGTTCCTGAGTGAGAATTTGGATTAAATGGTTCTGAACTTCCACACTTCGGATGGGTGATCTGCTTACCAGACAGACTCGAACACAAAATACCCCCAAATCAGTGGAACGTTCTTCTATAGGAACACTTGAGTGTCAGGTGTTTGACATACAGAAGCCTCACTTATAGAAGGTGTCTCAAAGAAAATAATGACGGTAAAATAATTTTGTCATTAAATTACAAAGTAATTCAAATTATGAGTACCCCGTGTGCCAGCCCTTTCTAGGAACGGAGATACGGGGATACCGTGGGAACAGAAGTCCCTGCCCTCGTGGAGTTAACATTTAAGTAGGGGAGGCAGACTATAAACACACATAACGTGTCACTTAGTGTCAAGTGCTATGAATAAAAATAAAACGAAGGTCCAGAGAGATGGGGAGGAGGGCAGGGAAGTCCTCTCCGCAGAGGTGACACTTGGGCAGTACCTGAATAAGTGATGGGACGTGCAAAATACAGACTGGGCTTTCTACGCAGTAGGTTAAATACTTGCGAAGCCTCAGAAATGGAGACAAACAAGGAGCAGGACGGCGAGGAGGCCAGCGTGGCTGGAACCGAGTGCGGGAAATGGGGAGACAAGCGTGGGGCCAGTCTGGTGGGGACCTGTCGGCCAAGGTCAGGACCTTGAATTTGAAATTCTGTTTTGCTTCTCCTTAGTAGCCCCCTCTGCCCTTGAACTACCACCTCCTTTAAACAGGGAAAACCTTTAAAAATCTGTTTTAGAATAAATCTCGAGGGAGCAGTTGCCCCACATGCAAACGCTGCATAGTATCTAATTCCTGTTGAGATGAGAACAGGCTGACCCTGAGGAGGTCATTTTTCTATGTAGTTACAAAGAATACCAAACCAATGAATTTGTACATTCCCTCATAACTTCTTGGTCTCCACTCCTTACCTTTGTTCAAGGACAAACAGAGAAAATGAAATGAAAGCCAAGCATGTCTGAAGGCAAACGTCCCCCAACCTTAGAGTAACGAACCTTAGCACTGCCTGGCGCCGCCCACCGCCATGCTCTCAGAGCTCATAAACTCTAACGTCTGGACATTTCTGACCCCAGAGGACAAAGACAGTATTTATTTATCCACTACTGCATCCTCAGTGCCTAGATCAGAGCCTGGCACATCAGTGCTTAGGACACCCTGAACATGCCCGATCTCGTCTGATCTCGGAAGCTAAGCAGGGTCGGGCCTGGTTAGTATTTGGATGGGAGACCACCTAGGAAGACCGGGTGCTATAGGCTTAAAAAAAAAAAAAATAGAAGAAGAAAACAGGAGTTGGAGAAGGAGATGTGATGACAAGAGCAGAAATCCAAATGATTCAACTACTGGCTTTGAAAGAAGAAGAAGGCGCCGTGAGCCAGTGAATGCCAGTGGCCTCTGGAAGCTGAGAAAGGCGAGAAAAGAGATTCTCTCCCAGAGCCTTCACAAAGGAATGCAGCCCTGTCGAGACCTTGGTTTTAGCCCCGGGAGACCCATTTCAGACTTCTATAGAACTGTAAGAGAATTCACTCGTGTTTTAAGCCATTACGTTTGTGGTCATTTGTTACACAGCGACAGACTACAAATACAGTGCCCTCCCTGGTTACGAGCCCCCGTAGCTCACAGCAGTTTTATAGGCATAATACTGATGCTGAATCGAATCGCTCTTCAGTTTCCATCACTCCAGCCAAACGCTGAGTTTGATATGTCTGCCTTGTCACAGTCGTTCCTTCTGAGCCCAGAAGAGTGCAAGGCACTTATTAAAGACTCAATGCAAATTTCCAGAATGAACAATTTTGAAACTAGGCCTTCCGAGGGACAGTGACGTGTGACAACAAAGATGTGTAACCTTAAAGCTGGTCGCTACTACTTTCTGGCTCGCTTAACCAGCTCTGGTGCTGGGCAACTCACTAAACATCTCTGACCTCAATTTCCTCACCTTTAAGAAAGGAGAAGCTGAAGAGAATCATGAAGAGTTTCCCCACTGACAAAAAGTTGAACTTGAATTCAAATGTTAGCCTTTAATTGGGTGGCACGTTTCTTTTAAAGTTAGATGGACTGAGAAGTGGAAAACAGCCCCGCTGACAACCAACCGTGCTCCCCACGGAACAGCAACAACACTCAGAACGAGACACTGACAAAGCCACTCTCCGAGCACAAAAATGCCACACGGCCCCTCTTCCGACAATCCGAGCAATCACCGCTGTTTCTCCAACAACAACCCAAGCCCCATTTTAACTCTCCTGGGTGACAGTCACCGAGGTACCCAGTCACCACATCGCCCCTGCATCTAACCCAGAACCAGCCTCTGATTCTTCAGGGGCCCTCACACTTATCCAACATAAACCAAAACCCTGGGAGAAGCCTCTCTCATCTCCACTGCTGCGGTGCTTCTGAGGACACACTTCCCCCTGAGGCAGTTAAGCTTGAAAAACCTAACCTCAGGAGTCTGAGCTTTGTTAATTTGTTTGTTTTGACTACAGGTGTGGTCCTTGGTCAGTTGGCCCTGACAGAAGCTCCTCATAGTCAATGCTATAACTTTACAGACAAGCAAACAAGCTTGGCAACCCATCAAGGTCCTTCAATTAGCTATAAAAGTGAGACGAAACGTTTCTTTTTGTTTGTTTGTTTTCATTCACCATTGGTTTTGAACAATTTGGTTATTGAACACGTCAGCTTACCAGATCTGTCTGGCACAGAGTCTCCTATTTCCAGTCTTGGCTTCAACCTTCCAGTAGCTTTTAGTCGCTAGAGAAAACCTGCCGTATGTTTTCAAATAACGCTTAGTCCTGGGTCCAAGCCAGGTACCTTCTGATGAGAGTTAATTGTTCTTTATTTATCAGGGTGAGAGGAAACAGGTGTGTGTCCCCTGCTGCCAACTGATTTATTTCTTCGAGCTCTAGGAACAGACTCTCTATCAGCTACCCAAGCAGGAAATTGCCTTTTTGCAGAAGATAAACAAGAGGGTTTGCTTTTATTTTCAGAAATAAAATTAGACCTAAAAACCCATTTTAAAATCACTTTTTTTCTGATTATTAGAATAATATTTCTTAACTGCAAAAAATACAGTAAAATATAAAGAAGAAAATACCGTGCATCCATCATCCAAACGAATATGATTTCGCATTTTGGCCTGTTTCTTTCCAGTCTTTTTTTCCTCATTGTCTATGGATGTAGAAAGGTCAGAAGTGGAGAAAACCCAGCTTATAGTTGAAGTCATACTGTATATACAGTTTTAAATTTTGATTATACTTTTAATTCATGCAATACATGCTCATGGTAAAAATTCCCAGCATTCCTGGGAGCACACGTCCCCATCCACTCCCTCCCCAGACTTAACGACACTTAGATTAGGAAGAAGTGAGATTTAGTGCTCAACCGTAAGTGCTCGGTATGTACGTGTCCATGGTGGGTGGGGGCGGGCGTGGTGGTTGCTGAGCAGACTCTTCCCAACCCCTTGTGGCAGACAGACTCCCAGTGATGTCCCCCCTCCCAGCGTCCATGCCTTTGTGTAATTAACTCCATCTCCTGGAGTGCAGATGGGATCCATGGCTTGTTTGTAATCCATAGAATATGGCGAATGTGATGAGATATCACTCTCTCGATTTGGTTACATTATAAAGCAAAGATGATGTGATGTCGGCCTGCTGATGACATTACGTGATATCAGATTCTGCCTTGGTGGACGGGATTCTCCTTGTTGATTTGACAAAGTGAGTGGCCATTTTGAGGAAGCCCAGGTGTCAAGGGACTGTAGGTAGCACCTAGGACCTGATGGCAGCCTCCAATTGACAGCTAGCAAAAAGCGGAGGCCCTCAGTAATACACCTGCAAGGAAATGGATTCTGCTGACAACCTGAATAAGTTTGGAAGAAGATCCTTCTCCGGTCAAGCCTCCAGATGAGACCACAGCCCTGGCCAACATCTTGACAACAGCTGTGGAGGACCCAGAACAGAAGACCCAGCTAAGATGTATCCAGACTCCTGACCCACAGAAATTGTGAGATAATAAATGGGTGTTATATAGGATAAAAAACTAACACAGCAGGTGCTCAAATAACATTGTTTTGTTCAATGTCATTTCATTATAACATCGATGAGATGCTATAGGAACTTAACTCTTGTTTGTATCAATTACCCTATAATAAAACCGGTTTCATTAGACATAGTGTCACAGAAAGTCACAGAACCTACGGACAACGTTAAATGAGGACTTCCGGCACACCTTTTCTATGCGTTTCCATAGTCCAGCGGTCAGAGCTCCTCGGATGCAAGCAACGGGCACCAGCTCAAACTAGTATAAGCAAAAAGGACAGCTACAGGGTCACCTAATTTCAGGCACGTTTAAATCCAGGTGCTCGGACACTGCACTGGAGTCTTTCTCCTTCCTTCTTAGCGCCCTGCGTCAGCTTGATTCACAGGCAGCTACTCCCCACACAAGGGTGACGACGCTGCTTCAGTTCGCATCCTATCAGCTTGGCGACCTCTGTGGAAAAGAATACTGCCGGAAAACAGTATGGTGGTTCCCAGAAAAATTAAGAATAGAGCTACCATGTGACCCAGCGATCCCTCTTCTGGGTGTCTACCTGAAACATTTGAAACATTTATTCGTAAAGATGTATGTACGCCTGTGTTCACTGCAGCATTATTCACAGTAGCTAAGACATAGAAACAACCTAAGTGTCCTTCGATGGATGACTGGATTAAAAAGATGTGGTACATACACACTACTCTGTACTACTCAGCCATCAGGATGAAATATTTATTGCCCTTTGCTACCACATGGATAGATCTTAAGAGTATCATGCTAAGCGAAAAAAGGCAGAAAAGGAAAGAACCATGTGATTTCGCTCATGTGGGATATAAAACAGAAAGCAGAGAACAAATTCATGGACACATGACGGTGCAGTGGTCACTATAAGGGAAGGGGGTAGGGTGGTAGAAGACGGTAAAGAGGGTCAAACATATGGTGACGGAAGGAGACTAGACTTTGGGTGGTGGGCACACAATGCAATATACAGGTGCTGTGTTATAGGATTGCGCACTTGAAACATATAATGTTATTAACCGATGTCGCCCCAATAAACTTAATTTTTAAAAAATTATTAAACAACAAAAGAGACAAAAGACTTTTTCCCCATAGGTCCAGCAAAAGCCCTGGGGTTAACATCACGCTGGCTCTGCTTGGACTAATGGAAGACATGTGCCCGCCAATCCCTGGAGACAGATGGCTATGGTTCGTACGCCCACATCCAAACCTCATGAACCAAAAGAGGGAGGGGCAAGAGCCGGAAGGAAACAAGGACACTGCTAGCAGAAGACGGTGGCATGGGAAGCAGAGTGATAAAACCACAGCCATCCACTGCGGGAACATGCGTATCTTATGTCTTAATGGGCATGTGACTTCCTATCCTGCTTTGATGAAAACAGTATCTAACAATATTGTCCTAAATACCACTCATATAATTGGTGCCAATGTCTAAGGAAATAAATACAGAAAAGTTGAAAAGATAACACAATGAGTGTCCAGATGCCCTTCACCTAGATTCTGACATTGCTAACATTTTACCTCATCTGTTTTCTCTCTCTCTCCCCCACTCCCCGCCCCCCGCAACCAGCGCTCTATTTTTCTGAATGACTTAAACTAAATTGCAGACCTCATGACACTTCATCGCAGGATATTCCAGCCAGGGTCTAAGAAGAAAGGCAGTCTCCTATACAGTAACTATACCATTAACACATCCAACAAATTTAACATTGTGCAAGGATATTACCTTCTATCCAGTCCATATTCACGTTTTTCTGACAGTTCCAAACTGTTCCTTATAAACTGTTCAAACTTTTTTCTGATCCAGGATCCAGTCCAGGATCCAATCCAAGATTGCATGGGATTATTCTCTCGCCCCAGTCCCTTTAATCTAGAACAGCCCTCCTCTTTCTTTTTTTGATCTTTCATACATTGGTATTTTGAAGAGTATGGGCCGGTTATCTTGCAGAAGGACCCACAATATGGGTTTGTCTCTTTCTTCATGTTTAGATTCAGGTTTAATATTTCAGGGTCAATATATCAATTGAGGAGGCACAATGTCAGTGATGCTAAGTTCGATCACTTGGTTAAAACAGTTCCTGCCAGATCTCTCCATCCTAATTTTTCCTTTTTTCTGTTAATAGATGTTTTGTGGGGTGATATCTTGAGATCATGAAAATATCCTGTTCCCCAATAAACTTGCCGTGGTCTTAGAATGCACTGCTGATCCTTGACTGAATTACTGTATTGATAGTTACAAAATAGTGATTTTCTAAATCCATCATCATTTCTTCTACCATTGTTAGCTGACCTTCCTTCTCTCCACTCTTTTTTCCTTTATACTCTCACTGTGTACCTATCGATTCCTTTTTTTTTTTTAATTCAATATGTTAGAATCCACTGTCATCATTATTCTCCTTGGTATTGAAATCGTCCCAGATTTGGCCAGCAGGAGCTCCTTAAAGCCAGCTCTCGTGTGCTTATCACCTGTCCCCATTCGTTTGGGGGCACGTCTTTGCTTTCTGGCACACCAAGATGTTCTGGTCTGCCCTGCAACTTTCCCTGCTCAGGACCTGGAATCAGCCATTCCTGCAAAAAGCCCCCTGGTTCCTGTTAGTGGAGAATAATACTTGCAAACCGAGATCTGGGCTTTAGGACCTTCCGTACAATTTTTAAAGTTGCTAACCACCATTTTAATTGGCTTCATACTATTTCCATTAAGTGGTTGAACTATAACTTAACTATTCCATGAATACTGGGTATTTTGGAGAGAAAGACTCTTTTGCCATTAAAAATAACACCATGATGAAAAGCTCTCTGCATAGATATACATATTTTTTTGAGAACAGGTGCCTTAGGATACATCCTAGAGTGGAATCACTGGATTAAAGAATAGAAACATTTTTCAGATGCTCTTTGCAAATCATCTAATTGCCCTCCAAAAAAATAGTGCCAGGTCACCCGTCCACCAGAAGTAGCTCAGATTCTTAGTGTACTGTCACCAGCAGTAAGTATTAGCATAAAAAAGAAAGTAGTTCTTTAAGCCCAAAGGAAAGCATGGCATCTCATTGGTTTAACATTCATTTGATTGCTTGTCAGGTAGAACATAGATAGAACCTTTTTCCTGTTTATTATTTGAATAGGTTTTATAAAATCAGGTCATTTTAACAGGAAGACTCAGCAAAATAAGAATTAAGTGAATGCTGTCGATGTTCTGATCATTTATAGGCAGCGTGTGCAGCATCATCAGAGAGTGGGAGAGAGACAGACTTCACTGGAGTCACCAGAAAATGAGGTTCAAGGCTGGAGGCCCACAAGCTTCAGGTCAGTATGTGCCTCAGCACCCAGAGGGGGCTCCCACATGAACAGAGACGCCCCCATCACGGCGTACACAGCCAGGCGGGGAAACACAGCCACACGGGAGGCCCTGGCTCCCCTTGAATAGCTCCACCAGCCACAGGTGCTGGGCCCCCATCCCGCCCGCCTCACGTCAAAGTACTTCTTTCCAAGAGAGTCAGGGCGGCTGACAGGAGAAAGCAGCATTCGACCTGGGGTTTGCCTCACCTCCTTCCAAGTACTGATCAACAAGCTGTCACCGATAGCGCACGCCGGGAAACAAGGGAGGGGGCTAGCTTGCCGACGTGACGGCGCACAACGCCACCGCTGCGTGGCCGACCAGTTACTAGTACAGGACCGTCCAGTGCTAGGCCAGCTGCTTCAAACCAAGCAACTGTAGAGAGAAGGTCTTTGATCGCGTGCAAGCCGGCGGCAGGTTTAACGCAAACACGGTTTCAAAGTCGTGAATGAGTGTCAACGACAATTCAAGACGTCTGCTGCCACTGCAGTGCGGCGTAAACGTTCCCGTCACTCCCGTCAGTAACAAATTCGCAGGTGTAAAATTGTGGTTTCTTGTCTATACTCATCATTTTTTTTAAAAAAATGGTACATTTTAGTTAGAAAATAGAAAATAATAATGTATTTTTTCCCCATTTAAGTTAACGGGCTCCCTGAGTTCTACCCATGGACCTCTCAAAGGTCCAACAGTAGACCATAGGTTAACAACCACTGCATAGACGAAAGGCTCCTGGGCCCCTGGGCCTCTGCTCGGAAGAGAATTGCATGGCAGCCACCTGAGGATCACCCTCTTGCTTTGAGTGAATAATGAACGAACTCTTATTCTATAGGCCACTGAGATTTACAAATTGTTATAGCAGGTAGCATTACGTATTCTAACTAACATGGAAATCAAGCCTTACATGCCTTAGATTCAAGAAGTCCAAGGGACCCCAGAAGGATGAGCCAGGACTGGAACCGGGCAGTCCGACCCCAGGGCCAGCCCCTCATCCGTCCGCTCCACTGTCTTCCTGGCCGTGACTCCGGGAGTGTGAGGCCTGGGTGTGTGGCTGTGAGCGCATCACAATTTCTCTAGGCTTCAGATACTTCACCTTTTTGTTTTCTTAATAAGCAAATGTGAGACTAAAACGAAATGTTGCTTGGAATGTTGCTTTCAGAGAAAGAAAACCCACAAGTTCAAGACTAGAGTAAAAAATAACATTAAGACCATTTCTCCAACAACGAGAAACGGAAACATATGGGCCTGCAACTCAGACAGACCTGATGCTGCCGAACGCCCGCTAAGTCTCTGGTCCTCTCTGAACCTCTGTTTCCTCGTCTACAAAGCGGAGACCCAGCTCCTGCGGTGGTTGCAAGGATTAACTGAGAGGAGGCAGACAGCCGTGTCTGGCTCTGCCTGGCATGCGGCAGGCACTGGGTACACGCAGGCTCCCTTCCCCAGTGTCTCCTTCTGTTGACTGGGAAAACCCCAGGGCCTTGGAAGGAAGACTCGGAGCAGGCTTGCCAGGCCACCTGGTGAGATGAGGCCATCTTTCAGAGCTCCATTTTCTCCCTCATCTTATGTGGATTGCTATTTCCTGCCAAGGCTTAATTAAACCGTGGAGCAGTGAGCACAGATAATTAACGGCGAGCCTCGTTAGGCGGGACTTTGGTTAATGTCTATGACTGTGGAAGATTCCAGTCACAGGCAATTAGTATTTGTCATGTAATTAGGATGCTCAGTTGGCAGGAAGGGGCGAGCAGCTTGTCTGTCTGGGCGGCAGATGGAGGGCCAGGCCTCTCCTGTGCCTAGCAGGCCAATGAGGCTGGCTAGGGGCAGGAGTCCTGGGGGGCGGGGGGCGCTGTGGCCAGGCTCCCCGCTGTGCACGGAGGCCTGGACACCTGGGACGCTGGGCAGCCCCACCCTCGGGGGGCAGCTTGCCAGCAACGGGGGCCACATCAGAAGCCTGGGTGGGGCGTATTTGAACTTTGATTTATAATAAAATGGAAAAAGGAATTATTTAAGTTTCTGAATAGATAATACAGCCACATGGTTGTAACACCGAAATGTATAAAGAGACAAGCTGTGGAAGTCTTCCTTCCTTCCCCATCTGCCCAGTTCCCACCATCCCCACCCACGGGTGAAACAGTTAACTCGCTGACCCTGGCTTTCTGTGGATCCTTTTCAGAAGCCATGCTATACGCGTATGTGCAAATCCGAATAGGTACCCCTCCCATTTTTTAATAAAACACAAATGTTAGCATGTGTTAGCATGATTCTTGCCTTCTTTTTTTTAACAATAAAGTTTTTTGTTTGTTTGTTTGTTTTGTGTTTTAGGGCAGTGAAACTATTCTGTATGGCACGATAATGCTAGGTATATGTCATTAGAAATTTGCCCAAACCATAGAATGTACAACGCCAAGAGTGAACCCTAATGTGAACTATGGACTCTGGGTGATGATGGGTCAATGTGAGTTCACCGATGGTAATTCTCTGGGTGTGGGGGGGGCGGCGGGGGGTGTTGATGGGGGAAGCTGTCGGGGCAGAGGGTATGTGAGAAATCTGTCTCTCCTGCTCGGTTTTACTATGAACCTAAAATTGCTCTAAAAAATAAAGTCTACTAAAATGTTTTAACTTCCTCATTTTCTTCCACAGCTGCATGGAATTCCACCAGCCAGATGTATCCCCATTGTTTTAACTAGTCAAATGCTAGTGGACATTTAGGTCATTTCCAGTCTTCCACTGTTATGAACAACACCCCAGCGAATAACACTGCAGGAACAGGTCTTCTGCATGGGGGTGGATCCCCATAGGGTGTCTCTCTGTGGGGTATTAGCTGGGGACCAGGCCAAATGCTATAACAAAGAGGCCATGCCTTAGGCTACTGTCCTGAGCTCTGTTTGTAGGGCAGAAAAAGAGGCAAAGCCTAGGGCAAGCACATCCTTTAAACAGCCGAGGGCAGAAGCTGTGTGGGTCACTTCTGTCCCCATTCCTGTGGTGAGAACGTAGTGCCATGGCTGCAGCCGGCTGCTGGGAGCATGCCAGGAAGGAGGAAGCACAGAACTGGGAAGACAGCCAACAAGCCTTCTGACGGGGAATCTCAGACTTGGACATGCTGGACTAAAGAGCAGACAGAGGGAAAAAATGAATTTTTGGGAAAATGTGTTTAATAGGCAAATATCTCTCGAAGCATGAGCTCAAAATAAAGCCAGGAAGTTTGAGAACCATTGACCTGATGACTCCTTTCAGCTCTTAAAAAGAAATCTCAAAACAAAACAAAACAAACAAACAAACAGAATAGCAAGTGTTGGCAAGGATGTGGAGAAATTGGAACCTTGGTGTACACTGTTGGTGGGATTGTAAAATGGGGAACCACTGTGGAAAATAGTATGGAGGATCCTCAAAAAATGTAAAATAGAACTACCATATAATCCAGCAACCCCACTTCTAGGAGTATACCCAAAAGAGCTGAAAGCAGGGATTCAAACAGATATCGTTCACATGTTCGTTGCTGTACGTTCACAGCGACACTATTCACAATAGCCATGAGATGGAAGCGACTCGAATATGAACCACTGTGGAAAACAGTATGGAGGATCCTCAAAAAATGTAAAATAGAACTACCATATAATCCAGCAACCCCACTTCTAGGAGTATACCCAAAAGAGCTGAAAGCAGGGATTCAAACAGATATCGTTCATATGTTCGTTGCTGTACGTTCACAGCGACACTATTCACAATGGCCATGAGATGGAAGCGACTCGAATATACCTCAGTGAATGAATGGATAAACCGAATGTGACATCTACGTATATTGGAATATTATTCAGCCTTTAAAAGGAAGGAAATTCTGACACGTGTGACAACATGGATAAATCTCGAGGACATGATGCTAAGTGAAATAAGCCAGTCATAAGAAAACAAATACTTTATTAGTCACATATATGAGGGACCTAGAGTAGTCAAACTGACAGAGAGAGAAAGTGAATGGTGGTTGCCAGCGCCTGAGGGACGGGGAATGGGGAGTTGTTCAATGGAGACAGAATTTTAGATTTACAAGATGAAAAAGTTCTAGAGATATTTCATAACGATGTAAATATACTTAACACTACTCAACTGCACACTTAAATTGGTTAATTTGTTAAATCTTATGTGTTTTTACTACAATAAAAAACACATTATATAAAAGGAAAGAAATCTCCGGGATATCTTTAAAATGTTCATGGTCTCTACTTTCTTTCCTCCACTTCTTGGCAGGTGCCGTGGGGGCGGGGGAACCTCTACGATTATTTAAGCCCTAAAAATTCAAGGTAGATTTATTGATATGAGCACAAAATTGAAAACAACCCCTACATCCAGAAATAGAGGCAGGGTTAAGGAATCGTGACATCCCCAGTCAAGAGAAAACACCACCGTCATTTAAAGCCATGCACAAGAAAAAATGCTAATGGGGAATTTACAGCATGAAGGGAGTTAGGTTATAATGAAAGAAAAAAGAGGAATCAAGATTTTATGTGCCAAACCATCAATCCAACAACGGCGTCCGAGCGCCCATGGGCACACCTGCTCACAGCCGCTGAGGAAGTGACGGCAAAACGCTCGCAGCCTCGTCTTCAGGTTCAGGATCACCAGGCATCGTTTTTCATCTTTTTCTCTGAGTTTTTCTCAGTTTCCAAAAGTTGGCATGTAATTTTTTTTATCATGAGAACTTCCTCATTTGAGAATAAACAAACCACGAGACATTCAGACAGTGGAATATTATTCAGCGCTAAAAAGAAATGACACATCAAGCCAGTAAACGACATGGAGGACTTAAATGCATATGCTAAGTGAAATAAGCCAGTCGGGGAAACGCTACGTACTGTAGGGCTCCAACTCTGTGACCTTCTGGAAAAGGCAAAACTACGGAGACAGTAAAAAGACCGTGGCTGCCAGGGGTTAGAGGCTGGGGGAGGGCTGGCCAGGTGGAGCACGGAGGATGCTTCGGTCAGGGAAACGACTCTGTATGCTAGTGTAACGGCGACTAGGCGTCACGACCCATTTGTCCAAACACACAGAATGTGCACCGCCAAGAGCGAACCCGGTGGGGACTTAGGGTTAGTGGGTGCAGAGTTTCAGTTTGCAAGTCGGATGGTGGTGGTGGTAGCACAACAGTGTGAAGATGCTGTATGCCACCGAGCTGCACACTTAAACATGGTTAAAATGGTAAATTCTAAGTTACGTGTATTTTACCACAAAAAAAAAAAAAAAGTGAATTCTGTAAACTACTGACTTTAGGCAATAATAATGGAATGACTCTGGCTCGTTGATTGAGAAAACGGGGCCCACCTAATGAAAAAAAAGGGAACTGTGTACCTTTCGCTCAATTTTTCTGTAAACTTAAATTTGCTCTAAACAATAAGGCCCATTAATTTTTTTTTAAATCCTCACTTAGCCTTTTATTTAAAACAAAGCCTGGGTTTCGTCAACATCATCTTGCAGTGAGCAAAGCACAGGCTGTGTGTCTTCTCCGTGGATGTGGACAGGCTCTCGTGCTGAGAGAGAGGGGTCAGCCATGAATCATCCCTTGGGTGGGAGAGGTGACAAGCCTCAGCCAGGACTTGAGAGCAGCCATTTATCATCCTGGCGGGACACTCTGCTCTCTCCAGGAATGCTCACGGGACAAGGGACCCTTGTGAGTTTCACATCCGGTGGGCAGGTCAATTCTCAAGCAGTGTCAGGAGGGGCTCATGAATATCGGCACAGGGGTGGAGGGACAGATACCATGAAAATCAGCTCCCCTGGGGTTTGGATTCCAGCCCCCAAACCTCAGTCACCTCATCTTCAAATGAGACAATAATCCGCATTTGCTCCCTACCTCTGCCAGTTCTCCCAGGGTCCGTGGGGTGCTCGGAGGGGCCACTGACTGCACAGCTGCGTGTGGGATGCTGCACGCATCCTCACCATGCTTCGCAGGGGAGAAAGCAGAGGCCACCAAGGGGTCCTGTCACCCGTTTCAGGCACAGCCCCCTCCCACCTCCATGCCACTAGGCTGTGGGAATACTGATGCACTTTGACAGCTGCCTAGAATAATTTCCAGGGAGTTTGATGTAACCTCGAACCCTTTTCCAGACGGATTTTGTATTGAATAGTCCTGAGATTAAGGCTACTGTTTTCTGCTTTGTAGTTATTGTTTTAAGTAATTCACAATTGTTTTGAAATAGTTTTATTTATTGTTTTAAATAACTTACAGAAAGACCGATCAACGTTCTATGTAGAGCATTTAAACCATAAGACAGAAAGATAAAAATATTAAGGTCACCTATATTCACGCCACCTGGAACTGCTGGTGTGGACGTTTTGAAGTACATCCTTGTGGTCCTTTTTTATTACGGCTTTTTATTACTTCATTGTCTTACCACTTACCGGGTGTTCGGCGCTGTCGTAGGCACTGAGACCACAGCGTGAAAGAAATCTTGGTTCCCGGTCTCAAGGACATTTAAGTGGAGGCACGCACTCACACACGGACACTCTCGCACACTCCATGTGGTTGGTTTCGGCTGGTACTCAACGCGGTGATCATACTGAAGGGAATGTCTTGGAGCCTTTTCTTTCCCACTTAATGCACCACGGACGTTTAATCATTGACATGAGCACCTGGTGCCCGTTCTGCGAACGCACCGTTATTTATCTAACCAAGCCATTATCGAACATTGAGCGCTTCGGCGACGACCTGGAGCGCAAATTTGTACGCGTCTGCGGTTCTTACCTTCGGCTGACGACCTAGAAGTGGGGTGGCCTCGTTCTCCTCCAGGACGCAGAGCTGGCTTCCTCTCCCTTGGGCGGGACCAGGGTTCTCATATCCCCACTCCCTGCCAGCACTGAGCATGGTGACCTTTTTTTTTTTTTTCACTTTTGATGTAATTTCAAATGTGCGGTAAAATTGCATCAACAGTACAAAAAACACGCCTCTCCCCAGGGTGACCGAGCGCTGATATTTCCCCCATTTGCTCTCCTCCTCCCCCTCCTCCTCCTCTCCCTTTTTTTCTGAATAATTTGAGAGTAAGTTGCAGGTATCGGAACCTTTTACCTTCAAATATTCCAGTCTGTATTTCCCAATGACCTCTTGCATAACCACTGTGCAATTATAAAAACCAGCAATTTAGCCTTGGGACAATACGGCTTGTTTCTAATCCACAATCCATATTCAAAATTTACCATTGATTCCACTAACGTTCTTACCCCAGGACCCAGACGCAGGATTGCACATTGGGTTGAGTCATCATGTCTCTTTGGTCACCTTTGATCTGGAGCGTTACACGTTTTTCAAACTTTGGCCAACTTGACATGCCCCAAATAGTATCGGGTTATTATTTTCATTTCTTGAATTTCTGGTGAAGCTGCACTTTGTTTGTGGTGTGAATCGTTCGTTTGTATAACTCCTTTTGTGTGTTGCCTGTAGGAGTCCCCAGCCTCTCGTGCCCGTTGGGGTGTCCCTCTTTGTCTCATGGATTTCTACCACTTTAGGAACCAGACGTGACCTTTCGCAAGCAGCCTCCCGGCCTGGAGAAAAAAATAACCTGCTGCTCTGCATTCTCCAGCCACCCTGTGTCTGGATCAGCCTCTTGGCCAGAGTTTTGAAACAGCACAGTTGTCTGACCCGAGCAAGGACACCCCCATCCATCCTCCCAAACTCCGGGGAGGATGAACGCGATTCCTGTTTGGGTTTATTTCCTGTGAGATCCGTTTCCGAGAGGCCACCTGCTGAGTGTCAGCGGCCCCCATGGTTGCCATTGATCAATGGCATCTGAGGCTGGTCTGGGAGAGGGGACTGTGCACAGTGGAAACACCCCCCAGGGCACACTGCAGGGGTGGACCTGGACCTGCTCTGCCCGGACCTGGACAAGCCCCTAACTGCCGCTGAGCCATCTCCTCTTCTGGAAAGTTGGCCAGTGCTGAGTGTCATAGCCTTTGAGACGCCAGCAGAGAAACAAACTGCCAACGCCTCCACGACACTGTGCTATGGTGATGATTATTCTGTATGTAGACTTTATTAGCTCGGTTATCACTCTTTCGTGCAGTCATAATAAAGGAAACTATAAGAAAAAGAAACTTCTTTAATATTCAAGTTTTGAGTCTTCTGAATCACATGTTTTTTTCTTCTTTCATGTCTTCATTTTTTTCCTAATGAGGGAAAATTTAACTACATAAAAGTTAGAGGAACTAGGATATAGAACCCCCAGGTAACTGTCATTGTACCTGGTCTTGTACAAACCCCTTCCCACACCCCTTCTGAGTTAGTATAGAGGAAACTTCAGACAGCATATACTTTCTTCCATAAACACTTCAGTGTGTGCAAAAGATAAGGCTCCTTTGATATCATCCTAATATCGTATCACACCTAAAAATAACAAAGATTTCTTAATACCATGAACATATCGAGTCAATGCTAAATGTTCTTGTTTCTCTATAATTGGAATCCAGATGAGGTTTACGATTTGGTTGATATTTCTCTTAAGTCTCTATGTTCTCCCTCCCTCATTATTTTTGCTTGCAATTTCTTTGTAGAAGAATCCGGGTCATTGGTCCTATAGAGATTTTGCATTTTGGATTTTTCTGATGGCCTTTTTTAAATGTCATTTAGTGTTCCTCTGCCCCCCAGTATTTCCTGCAAACTGGAGTTGTTTTGACAATCGAGAGACAGTCTCTCTCAATGTGAATTTCCTTTAAAGAGGGTTTGGAAAAGGGTGAAAAATGACCAGAGAGATTGAGACAATAGGGTTGGGGTTCGATCCCCCAACTCTGTTCCCGACGCTGGGTAAGTGTCTGGGGTGGGATGCGTACATCCATCTCAGCGGGGAAGCTGGACTCGTGGTACCCTGCTCCTCCACGGTGCTGGCTTTTTGGGAATCAGTTAGGTGATGAGACCTCCAGGGCGCATCTCTGGTTGGCAGCCATGAGCTTGGCCCCAATTTCTCCAATCTGGGAATGAAAGGCAGCTGGTCCACCTGGTTCAAGGAGACTCCAGCTCTCCGAACAGCCACCATCAGACCCTTAAACCAGGCGCTCAGGAGTGGGGGTCCCACTTTCAGATTCCCCAATGGTGTCTAGATCCACCTGCCTCCTGGTCGCATTTACTGGCACATTTATTCCCAAGGCCACCAGGAACGCTGGCTCCTTTCTTCAATGACTCCAGAGACAGCAGTCGTGATGAGCATGACTCCTGTCGTGCTCGTCACAGCTCCCAGCAAGAGCTGCAAAGGTCTCCTCTCGTCCTTTTTCTTTTCTCTTTCCTTCCCTCCCTTTCTTCTCCCCCTCCCCCACCCCCGCCTCCTCCCTTCTCTCTCTGTTTCCTTCCCTCTCTCTAATAACCAACGGAGTCATTCATCAGCACACTAGGGGGAGCTGCTATTTCACAAAACTTGCAGGGAACTTTCTGCACCGGGAAGGACCAAGGCCCATCCTTGTCCTTGGATTTCCCGCCTGCGGGGAGGGGTTGGGTGATGGCGGAAAGCGGGGCCCACCTCTATGTAACTGACCTCATTACCCACAAAACACAGACGAGGGGGTGGGGAGGTCAGGTTCAGGTCCTGCTCTGCCATCGCCAGCT
>NW_006494609.1:16054539-16057611 GCF_000325575.1 Pteropus alecto
CTGAGTCCCAACCCCGCCACCATTCCGCTGTGCAAACTCAGGCAAGTTGCCTGACCTCTCTGAGCTCTCTCCATGAGTACGACAGACAGCGGGTCCCTCCGTCACAGGACTAAGTAAGGTAGCACAGAGCTCAGGGCGTGGCGAATGCTCCGCAGTATTATTATTTATAAAGATCACTGCTTTCCCACTCAGGTCTGAGAGTCGAGGGCTGCTGTCTATTAATGTTTATAGCTTGTGAGCCTTCACGTTTGGGGACGTAGTTTAATTGTGCGTTGAGGATGTGTTTCCCCCAATAAAGTGACCACTCCCCTCCCGAGGTGACGCAGACCTAACTGTTCCTGGAAGGTGACATTAAGTTCTGCCAGAGGCAGGATTATCTCTTGCCGGCTCCACACAGTGTCTCCATGGCGACCTCACAGGTGGCCTCGGCCCAGTCCACATCAGAGTCCCTGGCCTGGTTCTTTCAGCAGCGGTGGGAGGGAAGTCAGCAAACTGAAGTGGCCCAGTGATGACACCCAAGTCCCGGCCCCAACCCCAAGAGTCTGAGGGGAAGAGGGGTGGTTTCCAGGCCGGCTCGGAGCATCTAGACGTGGGGTCTTCGTGAGCTTCTGTGAGCGGGGGCTGAGGGCACGTGTTGGGGAAACAATAGCAAACCAGCGTGAGTGCCCACCTTGACTTGAGCAAACCGAGAGGAACCAGTCTGTGTGGCCACAGCTTGTGCCTCACTCAGGGTCATGGCCTGTGGGTTCTGGATGTTTCCATTAGTGTAGGAAGGAATGGGACTCGTCGGTCTTTGTCATTGCCACCGGACAAATATTTTCCCCCAGTGTCCACTGTGGCTGGGACCTTCTGAGCTCACCCCATAGGCCCAGGCGTGAAGCAGCTTAGAAAAAGCTGCCTCCTGGAATCTTTCCATGAACACCGTGACTTTAGCCCGCGGAAACCCGTTAGGACGTCTGATCTCCAGAACTGTAAGATAATAAATTTGTGTTGCTTTAAGCCACTAAGTTCGTGGCAATTTGTTCAAGCAGCCACGGGAAACTAATACAGACCTAAGGATAGATAAAAGGCAAGCACCAGGATGGTGATAAACATAGAAGGGATTTTTTTCCCTAATGACGATGGAGTTACCCTGCGATTCCTACCTCCAGGTGTCTTTTGCCTGAGATAAAAATTTATATCTTGTATGAGACATTATTTTTCAGGTCTTCGATTCATAAGCTTAATGCTTGATACAAGGATGGAGACCACCTCTTTTTAATTCTGATTTTAATGGCAGTTCCTCTAGTGTTCCATCATATAAGTTGAGATAATTATTCCTTATCGTGTTCTATTTTTAACTTTTAGAGATTCTATAATAAAGACAAAATTTATTGAATACTTTTGGAGTGTCTACCGAGATCATTGTATGCTTTTTCGTATATGAATTTACACAGCACTTGACACATTTTGTAGATTTCCATTCTTGGGATAAATCCTGCTTGGTTATGTCATATAGTTCTTTTAATATATGATTAAATTCTAACTACTGAGAAATGCAGACATTTATTCCAGACATCAATGTGCTCAGTTGAAAATCAGAGCTCTATGGTTAAGAGGGGAGGAGAAATGAATACAGTTTTGTCTGCATTGATGAACTGTCTCTAGTTTTTGCTCTGTCTACTTCAGATACCATCCAGGGCTATGTTGGCTTTGTAAAATAAATTGGGTCGCTCTCTATTTCTTCATATCTCCGAAAAGTATATATATTCCTTGGGATTATTTGTCCCATGGCAGTTTGAAAGAATCCATTCATAAAAACAACTGGGATGGAAGACTTTTTGTTTTCTGATAACTTTGCCAGTTTCTTTCTTGGCCATTGGTTCGCTCAGCTTTTCTGTTCCTTGAGTGGAAAGAATTGAACTTGGAGTACTAAGTTTGGGGACAGACTTTACCACCAACTGCCTGTGTCTGTTCATTCAATCATTCATTCTATAACTGCGCATTAACACTAACTAATGGCAAATGTTGTGCCGAGTGCTGGAGATACAATGGTATCTCAAGGCGCTCACATTTTCTAGGAGGAGAGACCACAAACAGGCAAAGAAACAAGAAAATAAAACGCAAGTGGATGTTTGTAAGAAAGAAACAAATAAGGCGCTGAGATTATGAATGAGGGGGAAAGACTCTCTGAGTGGGTGTTTGAGGACGGCCTCTGGGGCAGACATTGTACCCAGATGGCCTCGGATCCCTCGACTTGTTCTGTGTCCTATCCCCCTTCTGGATTCTGCATCTTAGGGCTCACACTGCTTTCTTCAGAGAACTGCCCTTAGACCATTGAAGCAGGGAGGGCCCGGGGTTTAGGTCCCTTCCCCCAGGGGGCTAGTGGCCACTGATTGATCGGTGCAGGAGTACAAAGCCCAAACCCCTTGCCTGAAGTCGAGGTAAAGTCCACGCTATAATTTACTCTCTGGGGTTCCCCCTGGGGTCAGACCTGAGATCGCCCTTTGCCTGCCCTGCTCCCCGACTCCCTTCAGTCTTCCTTCCCACTCCAGCGCCTCCTTAATCAGTCACTCGTCCGTGCCTCCCCATCGCAGGGCTGGCTTCACATGAACCTGACTGAACACAACCTCTGTGAAGAGATGATCTTGAAGCCCAAACCTGAAGTGTAAGAAGTAGCCGATCATGAGAAGAGCCAGACAAGGTCTGGATGTGGGGGGAGAGGGAATAGGGTGTGCAAAGGCCCTGAGGCGGGAGCAGGGCTCGCTAAGTTTGAGGCTTGAAAGTGCATGTTTGTTGGAAAATGCCGAGTGGGCCGGCTGGGTGGGAGGGAGCATGAGGCGGGGTGAAGGGCGAAGGGCTTTGAACCGTCCTACCATCTTCCTTAGATTTAATCCTTGGGGGCGGGGAGGGGGCGGTTCTGAGGATTCTGAGCAGGGGAGAGTCAGGATGAGGGCTGTGTGCTACGCTCGTGAAACTGAGGGCTGAATTCTAGAATAAATCTGACAGAAAGGCAGCCCTCCCAGGTCACTGTCACTTCTCTGCCCTTTGCGACTCCTGGGGAGGGCTCCAGAGCTGACGGGTGATAGGAAT
>NW_006494609.1:16057638-16067760 GCF_000325575.1 Pteropus alecto
GAAAGATCCCTCGGGCGGTTGCAAAGCAGAAAAGTAGAGGACATCAAGATTGGGGACTGAGAGATCATAGGGGCAGATGGGGGTGGCAGTGATTCTGGCACGAAGTTATGCGGGCCTGAACCTGTTGGCCATGAGGTGGGGAGGGAAGCGAATTGCAGAGAGAGATCAGGAGATAGAACCGAGAAGACTCAGGAGGCTGAGTCGCATAACGGGAAATGTTTTTAATTATGAGAGTAATATGTGAAGACGCAGTTATTAAGAAGTGGTTCAAATGAATAGGAAGCAAAGGCTCGGGAATCAGACGTTCTTGGATTTGAACTCAGGGGAGGAAGTTCACGTCTCTGAGTGGCAGCTTCAGCCTCTGTGCCTATACTCGGAGGATGGTTGGGAGGAATGGACGAGAAACAGAATTCACGTGAAAGGGTTGACCCAGAAAGACGTCCCGGAGCTGCCTTTCAGCTCTGACACTGTAGTTTTTCTCATCCTGCAAACAAGGAGGTGAGAGCACAAAGCCCTGAATTTGAAGAAGTGTACTTTCCAGGTAAGCGGAGCATGATTGCAGTCAGAGGCGTTAAGTAGCTTCTGAAAGGCTGCAGCGTGATTAAATTCACCACTTAACCAAATTGCTTTCTATTGCCTCGATTGAATGCAATTGCAAGGAGATAAAGGGGCTTAATGTGAAAAGCTTGGCTGGGCTGCACGACTAATAAATTAACTGTTCCCTCCCCCTGTGCAGCCTCTTGCCTGCTGGCAGCCAGCCTGCTTGCCTGTTCCCTGGGCAGAGGTCACTGGTGTCATGGATCACCACAAAGATGGCCAGCATGGTGTCTTCCTTGCGTGAAGTCCTGGTCCTGGCATTTCCCCCCACTAAGAGTTTCCTTCCCACCACTGACAATGGTCAGACTAGTCCCTCAGGAAAGAGGCAGCATGGTGGGATCAGAACACTTACTCAAAGATAGGACTCTGGGCCCAGCATCCCCAATTACTAGTGTGGAACCTCCGGCAAGTTACTTAATCATGGAGCTCCGGGCCCTAAGCACTCAGCACCCTGTGGGTGCTTTCTCACATTGTCCCTTTACTCCCCCCGTTCCCCACGGCTGTCAGCAGCTCCAGGAGGGTAGACGTCTTGCTGATCTCATGTTCCTGTTCCCAGCTCCAAGCTCAGAGCCCGGCAGACCCTCAGGATGTGATCTATGTAAAATGAAGGATGTGTGGAAGGACAAATAGTTGGGAAGACCATTGGATGGACGGATGGATGAATGATGGGGCGGAGGATACATAGATGAGTGGAAGGATGGATGGACTGACAGAAAGGAAGATGAACGAATAGAGAAAGAAAGGATGAATGGATAATTGATAAAAGGATGAATGATGGTTGGTTGGAAGGATAGATGAATAAAAGGAAGAATGAAAGGATGTATAGATGGATGGAAGAAAGGATAAATAGGTGGTTGGAAGGATGGATGGACTGAAAGACAGATGGATGCCTTGCAGACTCTGCTCCTCGCAGGGAGGTACTAGTCCGAGAGGTTTGTCCAAAGCCCTACAACATGGGCCTGGAAGTGATTCAAGACCCCTAAACTTAATTATCTCTTATCCCTGCCTGTAAAATAACGGTTAGCCTAGTTGATCTCGAAGGTCTTAATTTCAGTTCCTGTCCTGTGAGATGTTAATTCTTAAGAGTGAAGGGAAATGACAAGAGTCAATATTTGTAGTTTAAAAGAACGTTCACTCACAAACATCATTTCGTACCAGCCTCAAACAACCTGTGAGAGTTGCAGAGCAACTATATTATTATCTTTCCCGTTTACCAGGTAGAAACACTGAGGCTCAAAATAGCAGCACATGGTATTAGGAATGCATACTCTGGAGTCCGGCCACCTAGATTCAGATCATGCTGGACTGGTACGACTATTGACGAGCTAAATAACCTCTCTCTGTCGCTTCTTCATTATTCATTTATTCACATTTGTACGGAGCCTACCGTATGCTGTGCCCTGTCCTGGACGTCGAAAATGCAGCAGGGAACAAAGCTCCAAAACTGTTACCCTCACGGAGCTAATACTCTGACGGAGGAATACAATACTATATAAACCGGCAAGTTAAAAATCCTGACAGCTGTGGGAAGTGCTATGGAGAACAATGATGCAGAGAAGGAGGCACGGAGGGAGGTCCCGTCACGGGGGCTGGAGCTGCGATTTTCAGGAAGAGCAGGGAAGGCTTCACTAAGAAGCTGACATGTGAATGCAGAC
The DNA here is from genome assembly GCF_000325575.1 of Pteropus alecto. Taxonomy (NCBI): domain Eukaryota; kingdom Metazoa; phylum Chordata; class Mammalia; order Chiroptera; family Pteropodidae; genus Pteropus; species Pteropus alecto. The sequence continues at coordinate 16,059,891 of NW_006494609.1, forward strand.
CTAAGGAAGCGAAGGAATAAGCCAGGTGGATATCTGAGGGCATTGCATTCCAACCAGAAGGAACCCTAAGTGTGAATTCTGTGATCGGGAGCAGACCTGGTGTATTTGAGGAGCAGCGTGGAGGCGGCAAGCAAAGACTAGGAGGGGTGAAGTCAGAGGCGTAACGGGGGTGAGGGTGGGGCGCAGATCACACAGGGAGTTGACAGCCACTGTGAGGACCTCGGCTGCAACACGGAGCGAGATAAGAAACAATGGGAAGGTTTTGCACGGAGAAGTGACGTGATCTGAATTCGGTTTTAAATGGGTCACTCTGGCTGTTGGGTTGACAATAGACAGGAGTGGGGTGAGGGCAACAGTGGGAGGAATGGTTAGAAGGCAAGAGCTGGGGGTGGCTTGAGTCAGAGTGTTAGCTGTGGAGGACGTGAGAAGTGGCTCAATTCTGGATGCATTTTAAAGGGGGAGGCGATGAGATTCTAACAAGTTGGGTGTGGGTGAGTGAGAGAGAGCAGTCAAGGCTGAGTCCAAGATTTTCAGCCCGAATGCCTGGAAGGAAGGAGTTGTCATTTCTCCAGATGGGGAGGATTGTGAGAGGATCACATTTTCAGGGAAAGGTCGGGAGTTTGCCAGGAAACTAATGAAATCATCAAGGGAGATATACTAGATAGAGAAGGGTCCAAGGTCAAGACTGGGGAGGAAGGGAGGAGCCATAATGGAAACTGAGAGGGAACAGTAAGTGGACGAAGAAGAAAACCAGGAGGGTAAGATTCCTGGAAGCCAAGATGTTTCAAAGAAAGGAGTGTGTAGAATGTTGTGAAGGGTCAATAGGCTGATGACTGAGAATTGACCGCTAGATTTAGCAGTGCGGGGTCCTTGGCAAATTTGTCCAACACAGTTTCAGTAGAGCAGTGAAAACCTGATTGGAGTGGGTGCAACAGACTATGAGAGGACAGGAAATGGAGACTGGGATAGTGGACAACTGTTTTTGAGGAGCTTTGCTATAAAAGGAAGAAGGAGGTGTGGGATCGAGGGATTTTTGTTCTGTTTTTAAGATGAGAGAAATTATGTGTTCATATGTTGAAAAGAACAATGCAATCTATTCATCCATCCACTCATCCACTCATCCACCCTTCCACTCACCTATCCACTCATCCACCCTCCCACCCACCTATCCATTCATCCATCCATCCATGCACTCATTTATTCACCCACCGACCCATCTACTCGTTCATCCATCCAACCATCCATCCATCCACCCATCCATCCATCCATGCACTCATTTTTTCACCCACCTACCCATCTACTCGTTCATCCATCCAACCATCCAACCATCCACCCACCCATCCATCCATCCATCCATCCATCCACCCTCCCACCCGCAGCCACCCGTCTATCCCACCAGCACTTCCTGAGCACCACCATGTGCCAGCCCTGAGCTGGGAGCTGAGAGAGACAAACCATCTGCCCTCAAGAGCTCACAAGCGGAGAATGGGGCACAGACAAGTCAATATCAGTAATGGTGGAGTGTGACAAACGCTGTAACCACTAATCTACAACGGATTATGGGAGCAAAAACCATGGAATGCCTGGAGAATTTAGAAAGGCTTCACGGTGGAGGCTGATCTTTGGGCTGGGTCTTAAAGGAAAAATAGGAGTTTGTCTTATAGACAAAAGAAGGGTGGCATTGCAGAGAGAGAGGCCCTCATGGGGAGGACTGGATGGAGCAAGGTGTGAAGGGCCTTCCATCCCTTCTTTGCAGACATGAGGAAGCCCGTGAAAGATCTTGAACAAGGTGGAGACATGATCAAGCACAGCTTCCAGGAAGAGGGGGCAGTCTGGAGGACGGGGCCAGGGGCGGAGAGGAGGGCATGGTTCATGGGCAGGAGGTGGCCGAAGCCAAGGAGACCATCCAGAAAGGTACAGAGTGATAAGCTTAAAGGAACCTGAGGGGACACCACTTGGAGAGAGTGATAAAGAAGAGTGGTCAGAGGAGGTGGGCTCCTTTGCTGCCCCTGGCCCTGGTCCAGCCGGTCCCATATCCAGAAGTAGGTATGTCCATATCTGCTTCTTCCCTCTCGGTGAACTGGCTCAATCTTCCCCACTTTCTGGAACCTAGAAGGCACCCGGCCAGCCTCCACCACAGCAGGGGTACCCCTTCTCGGCCTCCAGGCCAGAGTAGGAACTCGCTCCCTGGGAAGACTCTCATCGCCCTGGGGGAGTGGCCGTCTCCATCCCCCTCCTACTTGGCCCCAGCCCTCGCCTGGCCCTTACGGTCTGCTTAGTCTCAGCCCCCACTGGCCCCTCCAGGGCCCCTTGGCCTCTGGAATTAGAATTCTCCATTTGCAAAAAGAAATAACATCATTGTTTGTGCAGACCGAAAAAGTAACACCTGCTTGTTTTATTTTATTTTTTTAAATCAGATAATCCAAAAAAAAAAAAATAGAAAGAAAATAAAAATTACTCATGCTCCAGCCCCTGGAGAAAACCATTGTGAACATTTTGCTGCGTATCCTTCCAGAATGTTTTCATTGACAGGCACATGTGTGTGCCCACACGCCTTTTCGTTAAATAAAAATGGGAACACACTATACACAGCGTTCTGTGACATGCTTGTTATTTTTCGCGTACATTGTGAGACTGTTTCCTGTCAGCACATCTAGATCTCCATCCTCTGTTTTTATTAGCTGAAGAATATTCTGCGGCGAGAAAGGGCCTTAATGTAATCACACTTTTTTAGGTTCAGCCTCTCCAAAAACCTTTTCCTATGATAAATAATGCTCTCGGCATATCCTTGTTCATAAATCTCTGAGCAGTAAAATTGGACTATTTAAACGTGGGGGTTAATATGGCCCTCTGGCTCGTGTCATGAAGGAAAGTGATTTTTATTTTCGAAGTTGATTGCGAAGGCGATTAAATGAACAATGGTTGCCAGGCAACCTGTGCGTGGGGATTCGGTGCGGGAGATGGAAGGAAGCAGGTCAACATCCTGCCTCAGGTACCCTGTTCCTCTCTGCCACTTAGGAATTCCACTTCCTGCTCTTCCTCTCATGGGCATAATCTTAACAACCAATAGTACAAGGACGTCACCTTCAGTATCTTTAAGGAGCTCAGTTGAGATTGATCGTTTGGAAGGGAATAGAATGGGAATCCCTTTGGCCATACTTCCTTGCTTCCGAACATGGGGAGAGGCCTCCATCAGAGATGAGAGTTACCTGGAATAAGAGGAAATGCTCAGGTTCCAGGCCCAGCTCTGCCATCTGTTCCCTCGGAGCTTGGTTCGTGTATCAGTCAGGATGAGCTAGGTTATGCTGCAATAATAAGTAAAATCCCCCGAATCTCAGTAGCTCAAAACAACAAAAGATTATTTCACACACATACACACACACGCACACATACACACACACACACACACCCTTGCCAGTCCCACAAACTCCAGGGTCGCCGTCCCTTGTGAGATGACTCAATAGTCAAGCCGCTTCAATCCTCTGGCACTTCCTTCTCAACACACAGCTTCGAGGTTGGCCAGGGCAGGAAGGGAATAGGGATTATCTGGCTTCGAACTGCTTCCATCCAAAAGTGAAAAACATCACTTCCGCTCACATTTCATCGCCAAAGAAAGTCACATAAAGTCACACATAATTCAAGAGATGGGAGGTGGTATCATTGGAGGATGACAGCGTTTCTCTAAAAATTATTGATGAGCCCTAAGCATGCCAACCGCAGTTTCCAGACCTGCATCGCAAGCGAAATAGTATCTGCCATCCTGCCTTCACTCTCCTTTATTTACACGTTCCGCTCCCTACGTTTCCCTGTGCAAGGCACTGGTGAAACGGTGATGGAGGATTGGAACTCGGGCCTTCTAGCCCCTTCCCCCTCCTCTCGTTCACGCTTCCCGCGGGCCTTGCTCTCACTGTGGCCTCAGTTTGGCTCCTTCCTAAAGCAGAGCCTGAATCAAAAACTTGAGAGCAAAGCGAGCCCAGGAGGCTACAACGATGGAGCAAGAGAGCGAGGTAGGCAAGGAAGTATCGCCAGCCACGCGCGCATTAGTGAGTCTGTTGCCAGGCCCCCCGGGGACCCTCTGACGAACCGCCGAAAAGACAGCTCAAAACTGGCCTGAAGAGCGGGAGGCTGAAGTGTGCACCCGCGGACCACTGTCCCCGCTGACGGAGGGTTGTTCCTGGAAAAGTGAACTCTCGCCACCTGCCACCTCACCGAGGACAGTGCTGCAGCTGATGTCCGAGGTGAGCGGAGGGAACGAGGCGCGAAGCACCAGGCGCATCCACTAGAGACGCCGAAGGAAAAGCCACACCCGCCGCAAGCCATTTGGAAACCCGACGCAAATAGCCCCGGCGCTGGCCAAACAGAGGAGTCAGTGGCGCCTCCTGCTGGCTGCTGAGCTCGAGTCCCCTGGCTTCCTTTTCCAATTTGGAAGGAGGTTACTGCTGTGCATGAAAACAAGGATGAAGAACAGCCGCACTGAGGTGCCAATGGACTCCGGTGTGGGAACGGGGTGCTGGGCAGCCACAGGTGCTGGGGGGGGTAGGCTTCCTGCTGGCTCCAGCACAGCCTGTCCAGAAGTCAGGAAAATGTGAATGGGATACACGAGGACACAGAAACAGGTCTATTAGGACTCCTCCTGTGGTCAGTGTGTCCAGGGTTCCAGGAAACAGAAGAAATCACCCCTGTGTTTGGAGCCTCCAGCCTCTCTGAGATCCTTCCATGGCAAGTGACAGCGTGGTGCAGAGAGATGAGTCCGAGCCTTGGAAGCAGATGGCAGGGATTCAAGTCTTGTCACTGTCCCCAGGGCTCTAGTGAAACTAACTCCCGGATACTGTCCATGCGTATTTCAGCAAGGGGACCCTCCAGCTCCATCCTTAACTCCTGCTACGTCTGGATGAGAAGTGGGCTTTCATGGCACCCTGTCCTGCTCAAATCCCATGGCATTCTCATCCGGCTCAGTGCCTGCCCATCACATGATTGTGTAGAAGGGATGTGTGGGGTGGTGGGAAGAGGCCAGAAAGGGAGAGGTGTCACACGTCCACCCCCCACTGCTTCTCAGAGACCTCCTACCTGTCCTGGGGCCGTCGGGCGGGTCCCACACACCTCGATTCTAAGTTTAGTCCACTGAGGACCGTGCCTGGGAGCCAGGCTGTGGCCCCCAAGCCCGTGGGCCTGTGCTTATTTTTGTGGGGCTTTACATAAACAGTATAAGCATGTGCAAGATCGATGCCGAAATCAGGGACCAGGGAGAGGAAGAGGTGGCCTGTTCTGGGGGAGGGTCTCAACTCTCAGAACTGATCATATTCAATTCACCCAGAAACCTGGCCAATACCATTTTCAGTGGGCAAAATTCTTGCTCTTTCTCTGTCTCGGCTTCTTCATCCTGTTCAGGAAACAATAACAGTTCCTTCCCCAAAGGGCTGTTGTGGGGTAAATGAAATAATATGTGTGAATTGCTTAGAACAGTGCCTGGCACAGAATAAATTCCCAATAAATATTAGTTTTAGTGGAGGGGGTTGGTAGTAGTTGTTATGATGATATTATTATTCATTTACTCATTCAAGTATAGAATCTTATAGGTCTCTGGTTAGTGCCGAATGAATGACTGAAATAAATGCATGGGATAAAAGGCTGGGAGCAGATGACATCGAAGATTGAAATAGACACTTGGTTTGCACTTGATTTGGTCTAATTAGTTTTTGTGATCTAGTATCCATGGAAACTGCTGAGTAGCGAGACTCAGAACAGACAGTTTTCCTCTGTACCAAGTACACCAAAGTACACATGGGCCTTCTGCGCCTTGCAACCCACAGACGAGGCAGTTTTCTCTCACGCCTTGCTCATTTCTCTCCTCTCCAGATGGTGAGCTCTCCCAGGGCGGGGACCATGACTTATGGACTCTCAGAAAGCAGTGTCTACATGGTTGCTGGGACACAGCAAGTGCTCATGCATTTTTGTTGAATGAATGAATGAATGAATGAATATTGTCTGATTGGCTCAGAAAATGGCAGGACTGAACCTTCAATAAAAGGATCTCAGAGCCTTCCTCTGGGAGGGGCTGGGGAAGGCAAGGGTTAACCATCACCTCTTGCATTAGATTAGATTAGACTAGATGTTAGAATGCTTAACACCATTCATTGAAATAGGGTTAGACCCTGCTCAGGTTCGATTCCAAAGTGAAGAGCTTGGGATTTGGAGGCCATCGAATTTGGGAGGAAGTATGGGCTCAGCCCCATGGCAGCTTTGTAAATGCAGGCGAATGATTTCATTTCTCTGGGCCTCGGTTTCAGCATCCGTACACTGGACCTGAGACATTTACTTCTCAGGGATGAGGTGCCGATAAAATGGTCCAATGTGAGTAAAGCCATTTGCTCCCTGGGGAGGGGGCAACACTGTCTCTGTTTTAGAGTCTATGAAGCGGGGATAATAGCAGCTCTCTCCTCTCCTAAGGGATCACTGATGGCCTAAGTTATAGGAGGAGTCCTTCGTAAACTGTAGAGTGCGGTGCACGCATGCGAGATAATGAGGCTTGAGCAGCAGAAAGAACCTGAACCTGGAGCCCTGCTGGAGCAAGCCTCCCAGCCAGGGTGGCTCAGGCCTCAGAAAAGGAAAGACCCCAAAACCCAGTGGGGAGCTTCCGAGGTCATGGACTTGGCAGTCAGACTGCCTGGGTTCAGGTCTGCCTCTCTCTACTTCCTGTGATCTTGGGAAAGCAACAATCTCAAGAGGTCTTAATGTCTTTGTTGGTAAAGTGGTGTGACAGTAAGTCACAGGGTTGTGGCGGGGTTAAACGGGATCCTGCCCGTGATGTGCTCAGTCCAGCACTCGGTAAACATGGCTGCCCCGCTCCCCTCATTTCTCCACAACCTCACCCTCCTGCCCCATCTCAAGGGGCAGCGAGACCTTCCTCAGCTCGTCCAGTCTTTGGTTCGCAGTCTGAAGAGGAACAAAGCAGAAGGACCGCAAAGGGAGAAGAGGCAAGGTGACCCAGCCTTATGGGACGGGTCATTATCATGATGCAGGGACCATCAATATCCCCATTTCCCAGGAGGGGTCATGGAGGCCCAGCTGGCACCAGGTGTCACTCCCAGGTCTGTCCCTACAAAGCTGGTGCCGATCCCCTCGCCCAGGACCCCCCATCTGGCTCTGACTCCAAATACTGGGCGGGTCCCTGGGGCTGAGGGAGAGCGATGGACAGAAACCAAGCAGGTGCTTGGCCCAGCCTGGCACCCCTATCCCCACCCAGCCCCTAACTCCACCCTCCCTCCCACTCCCTACGACCCTTCGCCCCGGGGCGCTCTCCTGGGCCATGTGGCCCTGTCAGCCACTCCGGGGTGCTGGGACAGGGGGAGGAATCACCAGCTTGGCCTGTGTCCTTCTCTGCCACAGATAACAGCATCATTAGGTAATTGCATTTGTCCCTTATCTCACTCTTACTCTTTATTACTTCCCTGGGGAGACGCTGTAACCATGGCCTCCCTCTTCAAATTAAGCCAGTCTCCTGGTTGTGAGCTCAAGCCAAGGGACCACCGTCAGGGGGAGCGTGGTGTGGGGGACAGACTACATCTTTGGGTGGCAGGGCCGCCCTGTCCCTCAGCTCAGGGAGTGCGGACAGGCCCTGGGCGACTCCTGGGAACACAGCCAGGAAACATGCTGGCTCCAGAGGAGGGAGCAAGGGTCTTGCCCTAGGCTTGCTGTGTGACCTTAGGCCCAGCACTTAACCTCTCTGGGTCCCAGGTTCTCGTGGGTCAGATGGGGACAATAACCCTTTCCCCCATGATCATCAAGCCAGCCTGGGACAACGACACATCTCCAGCCGCATGTGTTCTCCATGGTTTCTGGATTCTGGGGCAGCTCTTTTTTTTTTTTTTTT
>NW_006494609.1:16070244-16083016 GCF_000325575.1 Pteropus alecto
TGGTTTTTGGGGGCGGTTTTTTTTTTTTTTTTTTTTTTTTTTTTATGGTATCTCATTGTGTGTGTGTGTGTTTTTAATCAAAGTATAGCAGGCATACAAAATTATACTAGCTTCCAGTGTACAACATAGTGATTTAACATTTTTTTAAAAAGAGCTTTATCGACATACATTTACGCATATTTAAAATGTACAATTTGCTAAGTTTTGACATGTGTATACCCTTGTGAATCCATTATCCCAACCAAGATAGTGAATACATCCATCACCTCCCAAAATTTCCTCCTGGCCCTCTGTGACCCCTCCCGCCCCTCCTCACCTCCACACCCCAGGCAACCACCAATCTGCCTGCTGTCTCTATAGACTCATTTGCATGTCCTAGAATTTTATGTAAACGGAATCATACAGTATGTACTTTTTTTGTCTGGCTTCTATTTTGAGAATCATCTACATTGATATGCATATCAATCGTTCACTTCTTTTTACTGCTAAGTCACGGCCCATTATACGGAGATGCTACAACACTTTTATTCATGTATCTGTTGATAAATATTTGGGTTGTGTCCAGTTTGGGGCTATTACAAATAAAGCTGCTACGAATATTCACATAGAAGTGCTGAATGCTTTCTTTTCTCTTTGTTAAATACCCAGGTGTGGAATGGCTGGATCCTCTGGTAGGTATAGGTTTCATTTTTAAAGAAATGACAAAATCGTTTTCCAAAGTAATCGTATCAATTCACATTCCCACCAGCCGTGTAGGAGTTCAAGTTCCTCCACATCTTCATGGCACAAGCGGTTGTTAATGTCAGACGTTCTAACAGGTGCGTGGTGCTATCTCATCGCACAGTGAGCTCTTCTCAGAGAAGCACCTGGGCTCCCAGGCCGCTTGCCCAAGGCGAGGTTGTCTTTCTCAGTTAGGAGGTGAGGCAGGCTTGGGAGGCCCTGGAGTTCTCGTTGTACATCCTCCATTCTCCCCTTCTGCCATTGGAGAGGCTGCAGGGGTCACAAGATGACCTCGTTGGGAGGCCCTGGAGTTCTCGTTGTACATCCTTCATTCTCCCCATTCTCCCCCATTGGAGAGGCTGCAGGGGTCACAAGATGACCTCCCAAGGACGTTACTGGCCTTGCGATTCTGGAACAAATGGATTTGAGGCTCAGCTTTGACCTTTGGTGAAAATTCTCTGGCCTCTCGGTATCATGGTCCTGGGTCCACTTCGGCAGTTATTATTTCCTGGCTCTCAATGCCTCAGGTATAAGATCCCTCTTGGAGATCCTGGGACAAGGTGGTTGAGTAACCTGGGATGGTCCAGGGCTCAGCTAGAGCCTCATCTAACAACCAGCCAGGACTACCTGTCCTGTGCTGGAGCTGGGAGCCAAGAGGACAGGGGCGGGGGGCTATGGCTTCTTCAGGGTGCCCTCATCAGGGGTATGATAGCAGCTGAAGGCCTCTGAGGCCCTCCGAGCCGGAAGTTCTTCTTAGGCAGGTAGAAGAAGCTGAGGACACCAGGTCAGCACCTGGACTTACTTAGGTCTCAGGCAGGAGGAAGGTCCATGATTAGATCCCACGTGGTCCAGGGTTCTCTGCCAGCTCCTGCAGCATGAAGAGGCAGGAGGAGAGACAGGTGACCCAGACTGCTGAGTCTCCGAGCTGGGGGGCCGAGGAGAGGGGTGAGAGAACAGCCTGTTCTTTGAGGGAGCAGGCTGCCCAGCTAATTGGCTCTGGAATATCATTTGTCCAGAGATAAGAGGCACATGCACTGTTTTACAGGCCCCGGCCATGCAGGAGCTTCCTGTGACTCCCTCCAAGCCAGAGCTCCTTGAAGCCCCTCTCTATCTGACCCCCCAGCTGGGCCGGCTGAGGACGGGCAGGGCCTGAGGCCGGGGGGCGGGGTGTCAGCTCACCACCTGCCCCTCAGTGGAGGGCAGAATCAGTCCTCCATCAGAGCTCTAGATGGGCTCAACTTCACAAGGCACTAGTTGTGGGGAGCTCGATCGCCTTGGACATCAGCGATAATCGGTCGTCTGAAGGGAAACCACACCCCAAAGTTACTATGATAAGAGGTAGGTGCCGACATCGACTCAGCACTCGCTCTACACCAGGCCTTATATCTAAACATCTGACAATTACTCCGTGAGCCCTCACAAGAGCCCTGGGAAATAGGTACTATCACCGACAGCCCATTTCACAGATGAGAAAACTGGCTCTCCCAGACTTTGAGGGGCCCAGCCCTGCTGATGCTGAAGATGAAGGATGTGGCTCATTTAGTCAGTCAGTCAGCTACCAGAGGACAGAGCCCGAGGGAGAGAGGGAAGTGGGGGGGCGACGGCCGACGCGGGCGGGGCAGTCGCACCCTCTGAGCAGCAGGACCTGCACTGGGCTTTCCTCTCTGTTAGCAGCACCTCTGGGTCGCCCCAGACATAGTAGGCACTTACAGATATTGGTGACTGAATTCTCTCCGTTAAATTCATAGGAATCACACAAGGATTCTGGCCGTTTTGTGGAACAGGCAACAGAAGCTCAGAAAGGTTAAGCGACTTTTTCCAGGTGACACAGCAGGACCCGTCGGAGCCCGGACTCGCAACCAGGTCTCCCGATTCCAGAGTACGGGTCTTCCCACCATCGTAAGCTGCTTCTGCCATCTGGCGAGGGACTATGGGGACCAGGATCTGCCTGAAGTCACCTGAAGACCCTTCCCTGAGAGGCACTAAAAGTCAGCTTTTGCGGGGCTTATAGAGTTGAGAGGTTGGAGCCTGGACGGGGAGTCCTCTCTCTCTCAGAGTCTCGGCTCTCTGGCCCACCCTAGAAGCCCCTGTGTGGCTTCGATCCTGTTATTAGGGCAGGGGTCCCTCCCACCCCCGTCTCTACCACGTGCCTTGGCCAAGCAGCCAGGCCAGCCCCTCTCCTCTCCTCTCCTCCACCCCGAACCTCACCTTCCCTATCATCTTTCCCCAAGACCTAGTTTCCAATGTTTTGGTCTTAGACTTGGCATGACTTTGGGGTTTGTGCACTGCTAAGCAATTCTTCGACAGCACCTCACTATGGAGCCTCCCGGGTGCTTTCCCTGTGGATACGGATGTTTCTGATCCAGAGGTGTGAGGCACTGTGGGAACCCTGTGGGAATATGGCCCCAGGAAGGAAGAAAGGAGATGGGGCGAGAGGAAGTTTGGCCTGGGCCCGGGCCCTCTTTCCAGCCTACTGTGCCTCATGCCCCGAGTGAGCTGGCCTTGGTGTCCAGGGCTTGGTGCCCACGGCGTCTTCCCCCAACCTCCCCACTGTCCTCCTGGGCTGGGGCCCACCGAAGCCCTCGTCCCCCCACTGAGGCCTGTAAGCCGCTTTATTAGATTAAAACAAACATCTGCCAAAGAAGAAAAGCAAAACCTTAATCGGAGGCCCCCAGAGATGTTTGCGGAGACAGATGGGAAAGGACCTAACGCAACCGCCTCGTACTGGCCTCGGTGCAGATGTCGCGCAGATAAAACAACATTGCCCAGCAACGGGGCTTTGCCACCTGGAAGCCTGATAAGGGGCGTGGAGGGTCTGTGTGTTTGGAAATATGATTTTGTAAGCGGGGCCAAGGGTGTGTTGACTCTGCCGTCCAATGCCCTGGGCTTCTCTATCAGATAAGCAGCTGCCACTTTCCCTCAGGGACAGGCAGAAAGCTGCTCCCAAAATGGTCCTTGAGAACAGTCTCTGGCAGGGACTCCCCACGCGGAGGTGTCCTGAGCACCAGCCAGAGGAGCAGCTGGTCAGTCCCTGGGATCTGGTGCTCACTAAAGAGAACATTTCTGGCCTCCGGGGGCAGGTGGCAACAAGGCTTTCTCTTCTCCTCCCCCTGACTCCCGGTTCAGAAGCATCTCTGGGATGGAGTGGGGTGTCAGGACTGCGGGGAGCTAGCTAGGTCTGTGGGCACATCCACACAACGCCTTTGAGCGTCCCACCATCTCCCATCCCCTGCTGCCCATCTCCCCCCAGCGACTCCTGTTTGCCTCAAAGCAAAAGCCAAAATCCTTCCCAAGGCCCCTGAGGCCCCGCGTGGTCTGGCCCGGCCCTGTCTCACCTGCCACGACCCCCTTGCTCACTCTCTTCCAGCCACCTCAGCCTTTCTGATCTGCCTCAAACCTGCCAGGTAAACTCTTGCCCCAGGGCGCTTGCACTGGCTGTTCATTCTGCCAGGGATGTTCTCCCAGACATCCACGTGGCTCTCTCCCTGGAGTCCTGCAAGTCCTCACTCACGTTACCACCTCAGTGAGGCCAACCTAGCCCACCCGCTTGATGGGCCAGACCGATGACATGTCAGGAAGCGAGATCTCAAACGCTCCTTGCTCTCTCTTTTCTCACGGCATCGACACCTTCTACCCTACCATATAATGTGCTTACTCAGTACAGCTTATTATCGCCTGTCACCCCAGCTTAGAGTACAGGCTCCAAGAAGCTCTTTTCTTCACTGGCATGTACCAAGCACCCAGAACAGAGCCTGGATCACAGTAGGAGCTCCATAAATATTTGTCAAGTGAAGGAATGTCTCTCCTTTCCAGCCCCGCAGCAGCTTTAGTAGAGGGGGTGAAAAAGAGGCTGTGACTGTCTCCAGAATGCGTCTCGCAAGGTAACTGAGCACCCCTGGGAGAGGCCTGGCAGCTGTCTGCCCAGAGCCCACCATGCAGACCTCCAGAGGAAGCCTCATCCAGGAAGGAGAGCCTAGGACTCAGTACCAGGAGAGCTCAGCTCCCATCACAGCCCCACTGTCGATTTGCTGTGTGCCTTGGGACAAGGCACTGTTCATCTCTGAGTCTCGATTTCCTCTTTTATCAGATGATATTAGCATTTACCCTCGTTATCTGAAGGCAATAAACTTCCACATTACTGCAACCTGAGGTTGAATCCCGCCTCTGCCACTTACATTCCAGGCTGTGTGGCGACTAGGCAGCTTAGGTGACTTCTCTGAACCTCCGCCTCCTAATCGATCTATTAATAAGGAAAATGATAGCACTTCATCGCAGGTGTGGGAAGAGTAAAGCAGTCAATACATACCAAAGAGTCAGCCACTATGGTTCAGAGGTCAGTTACACTTTGAGCACAATGTATGTTATACATCCTCACAGCCATGTTTCAGGTGGGGACACTGAGGCACAGTGGGAAGGTGGCTAGCCAGGGTCACTCGGCACGTTGATGGTGGTGCCAGGGAAGACTGTGTCCAGCTCTCCCCACCCCCTCATTCTGCTCGGCTGGTACAAGTTCTGTTCATTCTCCAGCCCCATGGATTCTGGCCTTGGCCCGTCTTCACCTTGGGCCTCGCCTTGGTCAGAGGCCCCAAAGTGGCTAGTGTTGACAAGACATTTCCTAAGAGGAACAGGAGTCTAAAGAGCCACACTCGAAATTATTCAAAGCACTATCAAGCCCCAGAGTCAGGGATGGAGGGAAATCTATCAAGGCCTGAGAAGGGGTGAGGCTTGAGGGGCACCGAGCTCCATGTGGCTATAGGACCAAGGACCATCGAGGGATCAAGATGCTGTGAAACCACCTACACCCCAGAAAGAGCAGGCGAGGGTCAGCATGTAGGTTTGGGTTCCCCGAGTCAAGGATGTGAACGCACATGGTTTACCAGGAAGCCCGGGCAGAGAAGTGGGCAGGAAGACAGGTGGAGGGTGGAGGGTGGAGGGTGGAGGGGCGAGGAAGGGAAAGGAGGTCTATAAAGTGTGTGCCAGCCGTAGTGTGTGCTATCAAACCGGACATCACTGCGAGAAACGGAGCTTCGTTCCTCAAGGAGCTGCTGGGAAATGGTACCAAAAAACCCTCCTTGGAATTGTCTCACCCAGGGGCGAGGATGTTGGGGTGTTTCTAAATGAATGTATGAGATGCACTGGCTGAGGGCAAGTCGCTGAACTTCCAGCTTCTGGTGAATGAGAGCAGAGAAGGCTTCTGGGTTTCTGTAAAAAGCTTTTGGGCCCCGAGGGGTGGATCCTGGCAGTGGGAGGGCCCACAGGACACAGGCCGGACTCGGCTGGCTTTGGGGGAGCAGCAGGGAGCTCTGGCCAAAACTAAGACTGCGTGTCTGTGAGGACCACGTCTGGAGTCCTGGGAACCAGCTCTGCCGGGGGCACTGGCACCCCTCCCCAGTGGCACCCCCAGCTGGACTTCTATTGTCCCATCTCAGCGCCTGGAGTGCTCCCGGGTATGTAGGCTGGGCAGACAGCTTCTGCCCCATAGAGAGACCAGGACACCAGTTCTGCCCCCCTGCTCTCCACCCTTCAGGCTAAAAGGCAGCCACCTTCCTGCAGCCAACATCCCCACATGGTAATGGGCAGAGAGAGTGGTGTTGTTGTTGTTGTTGTTGTTGTTGTTATTGTGATAAAATATACATAACATAAAATGTATCACTTAAAGTGTTTTGAGATGCACGGTTCAGTGGTGATAAGTACATTCTCATTTCTGGGCGTCCATCCCCACCACCCATCTCCAGAACTTTTTCATCTTTCCCAATCGAAACAGTGTTCTCATTAAGCAAGAGCTTCCCATTCGCCTTCCAACTTTTCCTGGCAATCAGCATTTCATTTTTTGTGTGTACGAATTTGACTGAAGAGTGATTTTTTTAAAGCATTTCATTGTAGTCCTCACTGCACAAATCCGCCTTCCCTCCTTTTCCGCACCCCGCTCCCGGTTGGCCCTTGGACGCAAGAGTCAGCAAGCAGAGTTTTGGTTGTCAGTCCCATAGACCCCCCTCATTCATTTCTTCATTCTTTTCTCGTTCACTGGAGGAGTGGAGTGATTAGATTGAGGGTCGGGAGGACCGATTCTGGCTCTTACAACTTGCTGCGCTTGGGTAAGCCCTTTCCCATCTCTGAACCTCAGGAATGAGACCAGAATCTCGGCAATAGCGAGATCCACTGAGTTTCTTATGGACCTGAAAACTGATCATTCTATGTCACTAATTCAGACAAATTCCCTTTACCAGGAGATTTCTATCCCCATGATGAAACCCTACATGGTTTGGATGAACTTGAACCAATGTTGTTTGAGATATGGAAATAAATAGTGCTTGACATTGAGTGGTCTCTTTCCTTCAACATAGTGACTAAGGGGTCTATAAACACATCCACCGTCAGCACCCTACTCACTGGCCACCCGCCACCAGTGTTGCTGTTTGCTGTCAGAGTGCTCTCTGTCTTTACTGGCTATTTCCTTGTTTCAGTTGGAGTTCAGTTTCAGAAAGCAGGATATTAAGTGGCTAACAGAATCACTGGAAGGACTGAAGGAACTGACAATAGAGTGTGTTTCTGGAAACAGCTTGCAAAGCCACACCTCAGAACTGAGCTGCCTGGGAGCTGCTGACCCTGTCAAGGTCAGGAAACTCAGGAAGCTGACACCACAGCCACTGTCCCAAGAGCCACTCATCTCTGTCATGTCCACACTGGCAACATAGTGGCTCTCCATCCTGTCTCTGTCCATACATGACTCCAAATTCAGTTCCTCTGAATGGTAGAACCTAAATCACATCCAGGCTCTTAGCTGCAAGGGCATCTGGGAAATGTAGGTTTTAGCCTTCCTACTTCTGCCCACCAGAAGAGGATTGGAATGGACACTGAGCAATCTAACTCATAGTGCCCTTCACAGACTCACGATGCAAAGAGCTCCTGGCTTTGGTTTGTCCCCTGCTTCTCCCTTCTCCCAATGAGCTATGCTACAGCTCCATCACCTCCTCAGCTCATCTGACACACAAACACAAAGCAGTCTGTATACTTAGCTATAACCAAAACACATTTCGTGCATGGATCAACATTTGGTGGCAGATTTGGGAAACTGTCATGGGGAACCAGTGAGCAGTGAGCAGGTTGAGACCTACTGGTCCTTTGGCGCTCTAACGTGATTCCCAGTTGGGCTGCTAAGTCCACCTTCAAAGCAGATCATATTCTTCTCTGATTCTCTCTTACTGCATAAGTTGGAGACTTAACCACATCTTGGCTTTCTGTCCCAAGCCTTCGCTTTTCAGTGGGAGTGATTTCCCAGTAAAAATATTTGTTTATGGACAAAACCAAAAAAACAAGAACCTGACCCTGAGCATTGGATGAGAGGTACTTGTTATAACCAGAGGTAGCTCCAGAAGGTCATGGCAAGAGGAGCTTAGGGACAGCAACCCGGTTAGAAATGAGAGTTTTAGAACTTGTCCAAATCTGCATATACAAAGCGAAGATGTGGATTTGATGAAAATCGCATGTATAGACTTAGAGCAATAAAAATAGATTTTCTCCATGCTTCATCCACGTAAGGTTGGAAAAAACAACTAACTTACTTAAAGAATGAGAAGCTCCCCCAATGCCTGAAGGTAATAGTTTTTGGTGGGGGTTGCCGCTGATGACAAGTTAAAACATTAGGCTGAGAGAGGGCTTAGGGCCTGGGAAGGGGAGTGTGGAATGACATAAGACAGATGGCCGGCCCCCAGACTCCATCATTTCCTAGCTACGTGACCTCAGAAGAGTTACTCCAGCTCTCTGAGCTTTGGCTTCTGCATATGAGAAGCAGAGATATTGATAGCCACAAGTTTATTGTGAAGATGAAATGAAATAACATGTATAAAGCCCTATAGCAGATGTCAAGTGTCCCACCTCTGTCCCCTTAGGCCACCTTGGAGGTCACCTGTAGTCAGTTCCCATACACACCAACAGCTTCCAGAGTTCTCTGCCTGAGGTGTTCTCTGGCAGTGGGGCTGTGCTTGGCCCTTTCACAGAGCAGGCCAGAAGTGCTGGTAAATCAATGCCTCCAGGAAAGACCACCAGTGAGGGAAAGGAGTCAACGGGTAAGTACTCCAGTTCCCCACCCCAGGGGAATAACAGGTGTGTTCTACAGTTTCTAACAGGCCCCAGTAGATTGAGTCTCCGCTGCCCTCAGTGGTGATTTGCTCATCAACGCACCCTTCATTGGCTTTGCTCTTTTCCTCATCTCGCTCCCCTACTTCCTTGTTGTGCTTCCTGGAATCACTTCCAAATGAACTCTCTGCATTCTCAAATCCTTGTCTTAGGGTCTGCTTTGGGGGAACCCAAACAAAGATGAACATCAAACTCAGTTCCTGGCACCTAGAAAGGTCCCTATCAATGACGCCACACAGGCAGGGTTCCTCATCAGAATCAAACAACACAGAAATTATTTGAGCGATGATTTTCTCAATTCTCCCAAGGATGGTGCATAATTCATGGAGGAGACATGAATTCATTACATAGGATGACTGCCTTAGGGGTTTTGAGCTTAATTCTCTTGTAGAACTCCATCTGTAAACAAGTGTAATAATAATAATGGCAACTATCTCATAGGGCTGTAATGTAAAACTCTTAGAACAGTGCCTGGTTCTTAATAAGTTTTCCACAGGGTTACTTGTTGTCATCCTCCCCATGGGTTGTGTAGTAGAGAATGCTCGTTGTCCTCCAGTAACCCCTCTTTCTTTAGGAATGAGAACCATCCTCAGTGGCTGCCACGCCTCCCTTACAACTAAGTATGTCCCTGTGCCTGAGTTCTAGCCAATGGGTTGTGAGAAGCAATGCATGCAAGTGAGCCATCTCATCCTTACGAAGAAGATGCTTGACCTCCAACTACCCTTTGCCCTCTATGTGATGATTGAGAAATGGTGGCAACCGGAGTAGCCGGCTCAGTAACAAATATGGAAATCTTATACTGAGCCATCCCATTAGTCTGGATTGTTGTGTGTGAGAGAAATAAGATCCCATCTTATCCTACTGAATTTTAGGGTCTTTTGTTCCAGAAGCTTATCCTTACCTAACTGATCCAGCCCAAAGCCCAAAGATGGGATCAAGGGATGCAAGGTTCTTCCTTCTTTCATTTATCCATGGTGCCTATCATGTGCCCAGCCCTATGCCAGGAAATGAAGTCCCAAGATGGGCGGGATGCAGACCAAATGCCAAGGAACTGCAAGCGTAATGAGATAGAAGAATGTAAAAGCAAATAATTTCAACCTTCTGTGATAAATGCTCAAATAAGTGTTGCGGAGGCAGAGAAGTAACCAGTTACCTCAAGTCCTGAAAGTTACGGAAGTTTGTCAGGACTTAGGGGAGGGAGTGGGATGGTAATTGGGAGGCATTCCAGAGAGAGGTGACAGCACACGAGAAGTCGCGAGATGGTGGAAAACATGGGGCATTTCAGCAAAACAAAGTCTAGGTCCAACTTTCCCACTCACTTGCCGTATGGTACCTTGGGTGCTCACCTTAACATCCTGAGTCTCTGCAGTTTCCGAATCTGCAAAGCAGAATCAAAATCAGGGTGCCATACAGCGTCAACGATGGAACATTTTGAACAGCTATAAAGCATGGTGCAAACACTAGTTAATGGCATTGTTACTTGGAAAGTCTAGCTTGGGACATTTTTGCTGGCTGGTTATGCTCAGTTTCAGGACAAACAGAACCAGGCTCCTGGAGAACTAGTGCTCCTGGGAAGGTGGCAGGGGCTCTGAAACTCCCCAAGAAAAAAGGCCACTCAGCTTGGGAAATGGTTCAACTTTCTTCATGGCAGTCGGGCAATATATATCAAGGGCCTTAAAAACGTCCATTTTCTTAGGCCGCGGAGTTCACCCACTATTAAAGGAAATCACTGTAAACGCTGCAGAGGTTTGCATCCAAGATTGTTCTTTATAACAGCAACAACAAAAATAGGAAACTTATCTGTGTATTGCAAATTGTGGCACACGATAAGTTGCGGTGGACCGTTCTTTTGACGACATGGGTACATCTTTGTGGTAGGATGCTGGAGAGGAAGCATGCTGCGAATCTGGGCAGTACACTCCGAAGGGCCCGAGGCTCTTATTCTTTCGGTGCTCAGCTGAGCCTTTCACTGGGAACTACCCCTTATGCAGAGAGCCACCCCAACAAAGGCTACAGAATCTGTACTTTAAAGTTATCAGCGCTTATCTCTGGCTGGCATGAGTACAGGTGCATTTCTGAGCATGTCTAAGTTTTTTAGACGGATCACATGTTACTGTGCAGCTACACATTCCAGGTCCTCCCCACTCTATCTCCTTGCTATTCCTTGAACACGCTAGGTACATTCCTGCCTCAGACATTTGCATTTGCTGTTCCCTCCACCTGGCGGCCTCTTCCTCTGGACACATGCAACTCCTCTCTCTCACTAACTTCATGTCTTTGCTGAAATGTCCCCTCATGGGTAAGAACTCTTCAGATCCACTCTATTTAAAATACACACCCTCTCCCCCAGTATTCCCACTCCCCTTCCTGCTTCATTTGTGTCCATAGCACTTGTCCCCAACTCACATACTGTGCATTTTACTTCTTTCCTTATTGTCTGTCTTCATCCTTTAGAATGTAAACTCCACAAGAACCAGGCTTTTGTCCATTTTGTTTACTGAGGCATCTTCAGCACCCACAACAGCTGAGTGATGTTGTAAGTGTTCTAAGCACACAGTAGGTGCTCAACAAATCGTTGAAGAAATGAATAAATGCATGAAAAATACCATTTCATCTGAGCTCCTGCCAGGTTCCCCTTTAGAGGTGGGCACAGGTGTGGGGCAGGAAGTAGGAAAGAGCAGCAGGAGATGGGGGCGGTCCCTAGGAAGAAGGAGGGGCTCTGGACAATGCCAACTGATGCCAAACAGTAGCTCCGATATTAGTTTCACTATGACATTGGGGTCAGGTGGCAAAGGGTTTCCAAGGTGGTCCCCAGGTTGAGAGAAGCAATGTAGCTGAGCCTGGGGGCCCCAGGGCAGAGCAAAACAAACTAAGAAACCAACCTTACCCACGAAACATCCAGGTTTCGAGAACACTTAGGAAGTGGTGAGAGCTGTTCTCAAATACACGATGGGTTACCAGCAGCAAGAAAGTGATCCTAAGGGGCTGAACTAAAGCTAATGAGAAGTTACAAGGACTCCTATTTGGTTTGATATCAAGAATCATCTCCCGTCTCTTTCTCACCACGCCCAGAAGAGCTGTGCAACAATGGCCAGAACCCAGGATTCACTCCTGCATTGGTTGAACTTCCGGTCGATATATTCAGCAGTTATCTATTAAGTGCGTTTGCTCTGTGTCAGGTGCCATGCTCAACACTTTGAAAGCAATGGAGACTAAACATTATTCAAATAAATCAATACATATATACAGGACAATCGTAAATCGTGAAGGTGCAAAACTGGGTCACAAGAGGGAGGCCTTATGCAGACAGGGAGTCAGGAGGCCTCTCTAGGGCCTCCTAGATATTTGAGTGAGCCCTGAATGGTGAGCACATTTCCAGCCTGAGATCAGGGGGAAAGCCCCGGGCAGAGGGAGCATGGAGTGGTGCGCTAGGAATGGAAGGGGCCTCAGCGCACATGGAAGAAACCCGAGGCCCAGAGACCGGGAGTGACTTGCCCACGGACACACAGCAAGTCAGTGGAGCCGTCGAGGAGTGGAAGATCAGCCAAGTCCTCCCTGCCACCTCCCGGAAGCCAGATACCCGCCTCGTAACCTGACACACGAGCTGTGAGCGGCGGGGGCCAGAGGCAAAAGAGGTGAGGCTGGGAGTGTGAAGGTAACTGCGGCCGGACCCCCAGAGGGGTGGGGACGGGGCAGGGGCGGCCGGATGACGTCATTTCCGGGGTTGGGGGATATATAAGCCCCGCGCGCGAGCGAGGCTCTTGCTGTTGCTGCTGCTGCTGCAGTGTCCGAACTCAGTGCAGTAAGGCTGGTGGGCGGACCGACAGACGGACGCACACAGAGACCCCCCCATCCCCGCGCCAACGCCGCGGTAGCCCGCCCCGCCCCGCCAGTCCAGCCACCCCTCCCCCGGGTG
>NW_006494609.1:16083052-16089003 GCF_000325575.1 Pteropus alecto
CGGCTTCGTCATGCGCTCCGCCGCTGTCCTGGCACTTCTGCTCTGCGCCGGGCAAGGTGAGCGAGCGCGGAGTCTCGGGGGAGAGGGCCCTGGGTGCCCCTGCCCGCCCTTGCCGGCTCTTGTCCTGCCTGCCCTGAAGTCCAGGCACCGCGCAGCGCGGCGCGACGCGGCGAGCCGCTCCATAGCTCCCCTCGGGCACGGCGAGTTTTCAGCACCGCGGACAGCGCCCCCCGCCTCCCTCCTGACCCCACAAAGTGTCCTCAGGCCAGAATCCGCAGACCGGACTCTGCGCACGACTCCCGACCCTGTGAGGCAGGGTCCGCTGGGCTCCACTCGTGTCTGGGCTGCATCAGGACCAGCGCCGGCCCCACGCCATGGCTGGCCAAGGTCATTGGGGGAGATGGGAGGACTGCCGCTGGCTCCCCCTCTCGCCTCTCTCCCTTTTCCATTCTCCCGCTCTGCCCCGTCTTTCTGTTCTTGACGTCTACCTCTCAGCATCATCTCTCACAATCCCCCTCCTCCATCTCTTTTTCCTCGACTCTGGGATCTCTCCCTCTCCCTGCATTCTCTCCCCACCCCAACCCCGTTCAGCCCTCGGCCTTGTTTTCACATTTGCCTTCAGCTCCCATGCTGCCTCCTGAGCAGGAGCTTTCCCAAAGGGAAGGGCTAAGGCTTTCGGTGCAGCCTCTGGGAGACACCCCCTGGGGGCAGCAGCCGGGGAAGAGAAACGAAATCACCCCCAGCATCTCATTTGGGTGGGGGCAGTTTTGAGGGAGAGCACGGAGGTCCCCAATGAATCCGGTCAGGAAGCGCTGGGCCCTCCCCTCAGAACAGAGGAGTGACCCAAGCTCTCTCTCTTTCTTCTCAGTCATTGCCCTCCCTGTGAACACCCCTATGGATAAAAGAGACACCGAGGTAAGAAGAGGTGCGGGGATGCCCCAGGATGGGGGATAGGAGGCCCTAGCAGCTGCCTCACAGCCAGTTCTTGGGCAGCTGCAGAGTGAGTTTGGCATAAAGCCAAAAGCCAGCACTGCGGCTGCTGAGCCTGGGGACAGCTTGCAAAAGAAGATATCAAAGACTGTTTGATTGTCCTGCCATCCTGCTGTGGGGCTTTCCCAGCTTCCTCTGAGCTGAGTGTGCAGCTTGATGGGGCCCGTGTCTTGCCTGCTAGGTTGAGGTGCCAAGCCCGCTGTCTTGAACATTTCAAATCTGGCATGCTCACCAAGAACTGTTGGGGGTGACTTCTCTGTGGTTGTCCACAGACCTTTGAGAATGTTCTTCACCTGCCTGACTCTGGCCTCCCCCTTGGCTTTTCCCCTCCCCCTAAGGCTCTGCCAGCAATACCCCTCCCCACCCCACAAACACCCCACAGGCACTCAAATCTCAGCTTTCCCAAAGGGGCACATTTAAAAACATTCTCGGTCATGGCTTCTGCACCCAGGGTCCCAGCCAGTTAGCACGGAGGGTGTATGTCACCCAGGAAAGGGACTTAGGAGACACTGGAGTGGGGTTCTGTAGCCAGCAAGAGACACTCCATGTTGGGCGTACGCTTGAAATTCATTCATATCTGAGCTGAGGCTGTTTTCTAGTCTCTGGTGCTCACAGATACCGCCACTTGAGAGTCAAAGAATTTCTACTCCTCACCTTTCCAGGAGCCATTTTCTTCCATTCCAGAAAGGTTATGGTTAAAACCCAAAGCATCAAAGCAATTTTAACCTCAACTTGCTCTGTCATATTTTCTACTCTTTAGTTGTAGATAGGCCTGTATTTAAACCTCTACCATTAATTGTAGCTGTGTGATCTTGGGGAAATTCCTCACCTTCTCTGAGCTTCCTTTTTCCCCATCTGTAGTAATATTTCTCTCGAGGGGAGTTGTGAGAAGTAGGAATCATAGATGTGAGGTGCCTGGTACGTAGTAGGTCCTCAGTAAATGAGCACTTTTATTTCTAGAGCTTCCCTTCTTGATCTCCCCATTGTTCTTAGGACTCATATACAATTCCTCTTCTCAGAATCCGCCCTCTTGGACTGGTGGTTATCTGATATTCCCAGTGCAAGGTCTGGGGTTGCAGGGAGGTACAGGGGACAGGCTGCTGGGCCCTCCTTGCCAGGTCCCTTATGGGAGACATTCCACATTGTGCCCAGGAGCCAGGAGTCAGGGGCACCAGAACAGTTGGTTAAGACCTGAATGTTCCATCCCAGGATGCTGTGACAACTGTAGAACTTATTTGCCAGTTTGCCATCCTGGATCCTTGGACGGGTTGCCGTGGCATCCCATACACACAGCCTTCCACCCCCTCACTCCCTACCAGCACTGCCTGATGCACGTCTGACACCTCCTGCTCCTCTGCTCTAGGCAGCTGAAGCAGGTTGGGAGCTGTGTATTCTTCCCTGGGTGTGTGTGGCACTTCATGCTTTATCGAGTGTTTTCCAATCTGTGCCTTATCACCCTAGGAGGGGAGTTGGGACGTTCTTCTCACTCCCATTTTACAAATAAGGAAACCGAGGCTCAGATAGGTCAAGTTATAGACCCAAGACAACACAGGTAGGAAACCACACTACAGTTGGCACCACCTTCAATTATCACATGCCTGATTATCCACAGCACCCTGCTGGGGGCAGTGGACAAGACTTTCAGAGATATGGTGGCTGCTGGCCTGGGATGGACACCCAGAGGCAGGTGATGTGTGCCCATATCCAGCCGGCAGATTCATTCGCTGGATAAATACGGACCCAGATGGTGAAGCTGTCGCTCCCTGCATGTGACAACACCGTGGATGTTGGGAGACAGTGATCCAAGTCTTTTTTCCGGACAGGGTGGAGCCAGGGAAGGTCTAAGCTCTCCTCCAGGTGGCTCAGAAAGGCTTCCTGGAGATAGCTGACCTTTTGCACATCTGCACAACTAAAGTACTTGTGCAAGACATATGTCCGATGCCCCTCACCCCCACCTTAGAGGGGCTCCTTCTAGTGAGGAGATTGGAGTGCCTGGCCCATGATAAGCACCATGTACAGGTTTTCTTTTACCGTTGCTATTATTGTCTGGCTGAGAAAGCAGAGCTGTGGCCCTGAGCCAGGCATCCATGGACTCCTGAAGACAGAAGTAAATGCCCTTATGTCCTCATTAGAAATTTGCACTGGAGCCTCCAGAGGCTGACTCCCATGCCCAAATCAGCCCCAACCTGCCCCGCTCTCTTCCCAGGTGATGAAGTGCATCGTTGAGGTCATCTCTGACACGCTCTCCAAGCCCAGCCCCATGCCTGTGAGCAAGGAGTGTTTCGAGACACTCCGAGGAGGTATGGGTCAGGCTGGGGGTGAGGGGCTGCTGCCTGCTGGACTGGGAGGCTAGGACATGGGTGTATGGCTTTTGATGGACTCAAAAATTTAATTCAACAGTCACTGACCAAGTACCTGCCTTGTCCAGGTGTGTGCTGCAGTCTGAGTGGTACAGGAAGGTGAAAGGATTAGAGGCTCTGTGCACCTGGAGCTTACAGACTAGCAGAGGGGACAAATATGAATACAATCAGCAAGGGTTCAAATCAGGGTTGGAACAGCAAGCCACCAGAATGTGGCTCCCTGTGGGCAAGGATTTTGTGTGCTTTATCCCCAGGGCCAGGAACAGCTGCTGGTAGACACCTTATAGATATCCGATGAATAAAGAAGCACTGTGGGTGGGCATGAGAAGGACAAAGCTTTGCCAAGCAGGCGGTCGAGTTTGACCAGCTTTTGGATGGAGCCAACGTTAACGTTGGGGTTGGGCGTTAAGAGAAAAGTTGGAAACCAACAGGTAGAAAAATGATGAAAAAATACTCCAGGTAGAGTAGACAGCACAGCCATGGCCTGGCGATGGGGAGATGTGCTGTGTTTGGAGACACCCCTACCTCGCCTCAGGGCTGCCATCTCTCAGCCAGGGTCTGGGTGCTGGGACAGTGGCTGACCTTTCTGATGTAGTAAACTGACTGACACCTTGGACAGGAGGTCATTTCACAAGTGTTATCTCGAGACCCAATCTTGCTGCTGCCACCCAGGCTTTGAGTTTCCAGAATAAAGTCCTGTGCTCAGCTGAAAATATTGATGGCAATCTCTTTCTCAGCTGTCCTCTGGAAATGACCCATAATGACTCTCCTTCATTGCAGATGAACGGATCCTCTCAATCCTGCGCCATCAGAATTTGCTGAAAGAGCTCCAAGACCTTGTTCTCCAAGGTATTTCCAGCCACTGCACATGAATCTGGGTGAATTCCAGTGACTGAGAGTCAGGAAATCAGGGTGGAAGGTCAAGCAGGTCCTGTTTCTCTTCAAAATTCATTTATTTCCTTTCAGTTAGAGAGTGGAAAGGTGGGTTCTCCACGCCACTTGTTTCAACATGCCACCAATATTGTTAAAGATCAAGGCCCAGAGAGGTTGAGCGTCAAGGTCACACTGTGAGTTAGGGACATGCCAAGATGAGATGCAGCTCTCTGAATACTCCATGGTCTCAGGACTTTAGCCATTGCAGTGAGGCACACTCGAGACTAGGTGGCAGAAGGAGTCTCTTTCTTCTGGGTATACTCCCTTGCTCACAAACACTGTGTGAGGCCCCTTTGGCCATTCTTCGAACTCCCATCATGGGGGGAAAAGAATCACCAGCTGCGAACTGGCCTGGGTAAGGGACCATCGCCAGGAACTAGGCACCGGTGGGGATAGCAGCAGCCTCAGGCTGATGCAGGGAGAAGGGTCTCTGGATCATGGCAGCAGGTGCCAACCCTGCGTTTGGATATAGGCACATGCTTGGCTTTCTCCCAAGGGCCTGGATTTATGGGGTCCAGGGCAAGCAGGGGTTTCCCAGAGGGGACAGTCACTGTTACCTCCTGCTGCAGAGTCCCTTAGCTACCAGCCAGGTCCTGAGGGGCCCCCACTCTCCGCCTCCACCCCTGGGACCTTTTGCTCCCTCTGAGCCTTTGTTGCTCTGTGAGGCAGCAGGCAAGGCTTGTTCTCATTACCTAGGTGAGAAACTGCGTCTGGAGAGGTGGCGTGGCCACCTGATGGGCCGCAGCTGGGAGGGGCAGGAACAACCAACCGCCCCCCATCCCCAGGCTCTCACCCCCTCAGTCTGTCATTGGGCAGGGCTGGAACATGATGTGCCAGCGTACAGGTGAGGAATATCTCATAGATAAATGTGCCGGCTCAGACCAAATGGGACTTTTTCTCCTGCTCTCATACCAGGTGCCAAGGAGAGGGCGCAGCAGCCGAAGAAACCGAGCAGTTTTGAGGAAGAACTCTCAGAGGTTCTTGAGAAGCAGAACGACCAGGCCGAGCTAAAGGGTCAGTGCCGGCCATTCTGGAGACCAGGGGAGGGAGGGGACGATAACCATGGTTACGATAGACTGAGGGTTTCTGGGAGTCAGGGATCCCTCCTTTACACCCTGTAAGGTAGCTATTATTTCCTTCCATTTACAAAGCGGGAAAACTGAGGCTCAGAGAAGTTAAGTACCTTGTCCAAGGCGTAACCGGAGATGCGAATCTGGTTCTGTCTCACTCCGAAGCCCCCGATTGGTCCCTGACACTCCAGGATCCCGGATCTCAGTGGTTTTCCATCTGGGGTTGAGAGAGGATGCTTGCCCCGTGGCCCAGGTGCCCCCATGTTGGCCTGGGCTGTCACCCTAGTGGATGCGTGGGCCACAGCATCCCACATGCTGGCCCATGGGAAAGTATCTGGATGGCTGTGGATGTCTGCCATGGGCTGCGGGCTGGGGAGCAGCGGGGTGTGTGTGTGTGTGTTTGTAATTTTTAATAAGGGAAGCAGCCATGTGTCAGTGCAAAGAGCACTGTACTTGGCATTTGAAGCTCGGATTCGAGCCTCAGCCCTGCGGCCTACAGACTGTGTGAGCACAGACAGGTCTTCTCACATTCCTGAGAATCCGTTTGAGTTTCTGTAAACAGGATGGAAGCACTTACACCTGCGGTCAAAGAGTCAGA
>NW_006494609.1:16089059-16091818 GCF_000325575.1 Pteropus alecto
AAGGCAGCAAGAAGAAATTGCCTTTTATTTTTTTTTATTTTATTTTAATTAATTTGTTATGGTGACAATGGTTAACTAAATCCAATAAGTTTCAGCTCTACACTTTAACAGTAAGCCATATATATTTTTACACCGTGTGTTCACCGCCCATAGTTAGATTTCTTTCTGTGACCATATATTTGACCCCCTTTACCCCATCTACCTCCCCCTTCCTCCTCCGCCCCCTACCCTCTGGTAACCACTAGTCTAAAGAAAATTCCTTTTAATGAAACTCTGCAAATACTGAGGAATTGGGCATTTTCACCAGATACTCAAGACAGAAAGGCCCCATGTTGGGGGCGGAGAATGAAGTCACAGTAACGATGCCTCTTACACGGAGAAGTTAAGGGACTTGCCCAAGATCACACAGTGATTCAGCTGATGTCCTAACTTTCAATTCAGGGCTCTACCTTCTGGGGTAATTTTCAAGGTCTTTTTTTTTTTTAAATCGAATCTTTCTTTAAGAGGTAGAATTACAAAGAAAGAAATACAATCCGGTTGTGATCACGTCAAGCCCAGATGCTTGGGTAACTCTAACTATCACGGCGGTCTTGGGCTGGGGGTGAAGACGTACAGTGATGAAGATCTGAAATTGGGCTCTGGGGAGACCCCGCATGCAGCCTGGTCCTTGGGGTCTGACTTTGCTCTCTTGTTTCTGTAGAGGGGACAGAAGTGGCATCCTCCAAGGATGCTGAGGAGAAAAGAGGGGATTCCAATGAGGTGGAGAAGAATGGTGAAAACATGGACGGAGCCCGGCCTCAGGCCTCCCCAGAGCCCGGGCAGGAGGCCGAGGTTGAGGAGGACAGCCAGGACCCAGCGGGAGAGGAGGCCGCCAAGACCCGCCCTCCAGCCAGCCTCCCCAGCCAGAAACACCCGAGCCCACAAGCCAAGGAGGACAGTGAGGGCCCTTCCCAGGGCCTGGTAGATGGAGAGAAGGGCCTGGGTGCAGAGCGAGGGCAGCAGGCGAAGAAAGAAGAGGAGGAGGAGGACGCAGAGGCTGGAGAGAAGGCCGCCCCGGAGGAGAAAGGCCCTGCCACAGTCCTTAACGCCCACCCGAGCCTCGGCCACAAGGAGACTCAGAGGGGCGAGAGTATGTATGATGTCTGAGACCTCGACAAATTTGTAGGAGAGAAGGGGACAGATGGGAGGGGCACCGTACCCATAATCTCATTCCACCTTCACAACCACCCCAAAATAGGTATTATCTCCATTTTCAGATAGGAAACAGGCTCAGAGAGGTTAAGTAATTTTCCCAAGGTCACGCAGCTAATTTGTAGTAAAAGCTGAGATCCCAACCCAGGTTTGTCCAACTCCAAAACCATGCATCTCCACTACTCCACATAACCCCTCTTCCCCACCCAAGAAGTTAGAGGGGCTTCGCACGGTGGGTGGGACTCCTTACCTGCATTGCACAAATGGGGGCACCGCTGAGGCTTTGGGAATAGAGGGACAGCATGACAGGCGGAAACAGGCTTGTCTGGGAACAGTTGTCAGCTTTCACCAGGGTTTAAGAGGGACCCTGGCTCCTCATAAGGGGCTTGTCAGAGTCTTTCCTCTCTGCATAGCTAAGTGACCCTTGAGTCAGGGGCTTCTGGGGTGAGAGGGCTAAAGGAAGAGGCTGGCTCCAGCCAACCCACTCATCTGAGCTTTGAAGGGGCCTTGCAAAGCCTGGTGTCAAGATGGCTTTTTCCCTCTAAGCAGAATCCATTGTGGAGAAGCTGAGCTACAGGTGCAGGGTCTGTGGTCCAACGGTGGCCACAGAGAGGTCCCTGGGGAGTGGCAGGGACTGGGGAAGGTGGCCCTCCCTCCCTCATCTGCTCTTGTCCACCACCTGCTCCAGGTTGGTCTGAGGCTCTGGCCGTGGATGGAGCCAGGAAGACTGGGGCTGAGCTTTCTCAGCCCCCCAAGGGGAAGGGGAAGCGCACGAGGTCAAGGCAGGAGGACGAGGAGACGGCAAGGGCCTCTCAAGGCCCCTTCCGGGGCGAGAAGAGCAGGAAGCTGGAGCAGGAGGCGGAGGAGCAGCTCGCCAAGGAGTGGGAAGATGTCAAGCTGGCCAAGGAGCTGAGGGCCGAGAAGCGGCTGGAGCGAGAGGACGAGGAGGACCCTGACCCTGACCGCTCCATGAAGCTCTCCTTCCGCGCCCAGACCTACGACTTCGGGGGCCCAGGGATGCCGCTGCCACAGGGCTGGAGCCCGTCCTCCCCCGAGGACAGCGCTGAGGCGGGCCCGCCCCTCCCGGTGCGCAGCTACCCCGAGGAGAAGAAGGAGGAGGAGGGCAGCGCCAACCGCAGGCCGGAGGTTGGTGTGGGGCGGGAGGCACCCCCGGGCCAGGCCCCGAGGCGGTGGGCCCGGCTGCGGGGCGGCCGCACCCACATGTGGCCCCTGCCCCAGGGAGCGGCCATGGTCCCCTCGGGGTCTGGCACTGGAGAGGCTCTCCGACAGGGGGCCCTCGGACGTCCCCCCCGGAGGCCTGGGTTTGGGGCAGAGCTGGGAAAGGGTGGGGGAAAGGGCGCGTCGGACTGGGAGGCGAGTGAGCCCCGGCTCGCAGGGGGCGCCCAGTGAAGCGGGTGGGCAGGCAGACAGGAGACCCGAAGTGACCAAATCAGCGCGTGGAAGCTGGAGGGGTGGTACGATGGGCCGGTCCCTGGAGGCTCTGGCTGGGGACTGTCCTACAGGCAACATGGAGCCTCTGTGGGTTCGGGAGCAGGACGAGGGAATGA
>NW_006494609.1:16091954-16099250 GCF_000325575.1 Pteropus alecto
GGACCCAGCAGGGACTGGACATTGCTGCCTGGGGGATCCAAGCCCAGGGCACCACTGACCCCAAGAGCCGGGAGGGCACGAGAGGAGGGGACGTGGTGTCCTGGGAAGACTCTGCAGTTGGTCCAGCCAGGTCCCCTCCTGGACCCCAGACAGCTCAGGCACACCCTCCTCTCCCAAGTTCAGGCCCTGCCTCCCACCCTCAGTGGCAGAGGGGGCAGGGGCAGGGCCCCCTGGACCACTGGCCTGGTGGCGACTGGGTGGGGGAAGCAGGGGAAAACCTCGGTTCTGCCTCCTAGCTGTGTGGCCTCGGGCAGGTCACCCCTTCTCTGAGTCCTAGCGGTTCCCCCATTTGTGAAATGGGGGTAAGGAGTCCTTTCTGCTCACCTCATTATCATAGCCAGAACACTTGCAAGCTTTGAAAACCTGGCCGTGCCCAGACTTGGGAAGCTCAATGGGATTTAGAGATGTAGCCCCACAGCGGGGGATGATGTGGGATCTGGGGTCCCTGGCAGGCTGGCAATGCAACCTTGGAGCTAGAGGAGGCCTTGGTGGTGGGAGGTGGGGCGGGGGAAGGTGTCTGTGGTTCAAGCATCAGTGCCCAGATGGGAATCTGGGCCATATAGGGGGCTAGGACCCTGGCCCCAGGTCCAAGGTCCCAGGTGTCTTCTCTGCCCGCCCAGAAGAAGATGTGGCTCCTTCCTTGGATCTCCAACCCTCTCTGGGTCTGGGACCAGGGGCTCGGTGGCCTGAGAGGAAGATGGCTCTTTCTTGGCAGGTGGAGCTAGAAGAGATCATGTGCCCGTGTCCTCAGGACTCAGGAAACGGGGCTACAGGAAACAGCAGCTTGCCCCCCTTCCCTAGCTTTTGGACGCAGCACAAGGCTGGGCACCTTTGATCACCTCCTTCCCCACCCACTGAAGCTGTAGAGCGAGGTGCCCTGAGGCGCCCACCAGCTTCCCTTGTCCACGGGCAGAGGGAGCCCTGGACTGCAGAGCAGAGGAAATGGAGACCTGAGTCGCGTGGGCCTCCTCCACCCAGCCCAAGGGTCTTCTCAGAAAGCGGCCCCAGCATCACAGAACTCATGCCAGGGGCTAAACTCCAAGACAGAGGGCTCTGGGGTCCCTATTTCCATAGCAACCCTTGTCCATCTGTTCCAACTGGGCCGGGGAGTGGTCTTCCCCGACTCCCGGTCTGAGTCCGAGGGCATGCACTCATGGGCATCAGTCCCAGCCCTGGGGGGCTGGAAGCTTCCA
Source organism: Pteropus alecto (assembly GCF_000325575.1). Taxonomy (NCBI): domain Eukaryota; kingdom Metazoa; phylum Chordata; class Mammalia; order Chiroptera; family Pteropodidae; genus Pteropus; species Pteropus alecto. The sequence continues at coordinate 16,093,208 of NW_006494609.1, forward strand.
GAGGCCAGGGCACAGAACAGGGCTCACAGAACGTGCCCCGGCACCACCCTAACGACCAGAGCTCCCCTCTGACTGGGACCAGGGATGGAGGCCCAGGGCAGCTCTCATAACCTCCAACCTGTGTCACAGGCTCGTGGCCACTCAGATAGGGCGGTCTGCGGCAGACAGGAAACCCAGGCCTGGCCGCGCCCTGGCAGCCATCGTCATAGCCTGGGCCTGGGGTGGGGGGTGCTGGAAAGAACTCTAAGGGGCACCAGAGGTTTCATTTTCCAGGTACCTGCCTGCATCCATTCGGGAGGCAGCAGGCCCGATAAGAGGCTGCGAGGGGCAGTATGGGGTCAGGGAACAATACTCAGAGCAGCCCAGTAGGGCAGCATCGCTGTCCCCGTATGCAGAGACCCCCTGAGGCTCAGAGAGGCGAAGCCACGTGTCTAAGGCCACTCAGCGAGTCTGGCCGCATACTCCACGGTGCTGGCATATGCCCCTTGGCCGGTCCCTGCATGACCCTCGATATTCTCTCCTAGGACCAGGAGCTGGAGAGCCTGTCGGCCATCGAGGCAGAGCTGGAGAAGGTGGCCCGCCAGCTGCAGGCCCTACGGCAGGGCTGAGGCGCCGGCCGACCCCACCAGCCAGGGCCCCGAGGTGCCCTGCGGTCCTGGCTCTGTTGTCCCCTGTGCAGGTCCTGGCCAGCTGGCCTGGGCGCTGCTTCCAGTAGGGAGGTGGCCCCAGCCTGCCCGAGCCCAGGCCGCCCTGCTGCCCCCACACTCCTTCCCCTCCTGCTCTTGACCCCAGGACGCCCCTCTGCAGGGCAGACCCCATGACTTTAAAAGATTATCCTCTCTCTGAACACAGGAAGCTTTCTAGAAGTTTCAGAGCTATTGGACACAACTGCAATAACTTTCTGATCTTTTGGTGAAAGCTGAGAACTCCTGACTGTAATATTCTGTACAAAATGTATCGAAGGAAAAATAAATCTGCTCTGGGCTCTTTCCTGTTTCTTTAAACTTCACCCATCTTGGCTCAGAGGAGGGTATGATGGATGGGATTCAGGGAAAGGGACAAGGGGCGGTCCAGTCCCCTTGGAGCAACTCCTTTCTGGGCCACTTCCTAGCCATGGGACCTTGGGCACGTGGCTTTGTACCTCCGAGCGTCATTTTTCACATCTGTAAAATGGGGTGCTGACATCTGCTTCAAAGTGTGTAGGGATTAAGTGACACTTAATGCAAAGGGCTCCCCGGTTCCTTCTCCCCTCTTTCCTGTATCCCAGCCACACCTGAGCTGGGCCAGTTTGGGAAACAGCCTCTGCTTCCCCGTGGAGCTGGGAAGAGGCCCTGACAGGCCTGGGGGAGTGCCAGCCACCGAGGCCACAGGCCCCCTCGGCGTAAATCTGCCACCCCCTCTGACCTGGTACGTGCACGGGACTCTGGGGCATCCGAAGTTCTTGCAGTGGTTGACGAGAACACGGCACGTCTCAGTCTCAGGTCTGAGGATGATGACACAGGCTCACAAGGTGAAAGGACTCATCAGTCACAGGCAGGCGTAATGCCTGCAACACTGAGCCATGGTGACAGCAGGATTACACGACCAGAAGGGACCGGGCTGGTGCGCTGGACTGGCATGGACCAGCTGAGCATCAGTGCCAACCAGTCGTTCGGCAAACACTTGTGAGGGGCTGGTGTGGATCACATAGGCCTAGGCATGCAGACATGGCCAGGACAAGGCCTGGCTTCGGAGAAGGCCACCGCCCGTGAACGTGGGTTTTGACATCGGACTGGAGCTGGGATCCCTGGCCTAGCTGCGCAGCTTGGTCAAGGGTTTCTGGTTCTCCTGGAGCCTCAGTTTCCTCACCTATAAAATGGGGGGAATATTTGCTATCACCTCACCAGATCACGATGGGGATTCAAGGGGCCCAAACAGCCTGGATCAGAAAACCATGACGATGACATGAGTTGTTTGCGGGGTCTCAGCAAGTCTAGGCCTCTCGGGTGAGGCCAGCGAGGGGGCTGTTCACTGCTGCTGCTGCCCAGCCCCTGGAGCACAGGACACCGTCCGAGGACCCGGTGCTCTGAGAAGGTGTTTATTTCTTCACGTTTCAGAGAAACAGGTTTACACTCCAACCCCAACAGTTACAGAAACAAACGCAACACTGTTTTCCACTAGTCAGTGAGGTGCCAAACATCCACTACCAGCACTAGTTAGCAGAGAACACGGGGCATCTTGTCCCTGAAGTAACCCATCCCAAAGACAGCCACCTGCACTGTCCTATGCTCATGGAACAAACATGCGACCAATTCAAAAGAGCCAGTGAGTAAAGGTTCTTGGCGTTTTACAGAAGCCATGTTTTTACATACTGTATATTTGTTCGTAGAGGCATTATGTGTATATATAGGCACAGAGTAAGCAGCAGCCAGCCTGGGGTTCTGGTAAACACTGCTCATGAACATGGTTGAGGCAAACAGCATTTTTCACAAAGCACAGGTGTCGGCACTAGACCCGGAACTGCCAACATGGTGACATCTCCATGCGAGAAGCCTTTTGAGAGAAAGCACACTGAATTCAGAGGGGCCTGACCCCATTCAAACTAGAGGAGGCCAGGTGGTGCCAAGGAACAGTCCCTCCAGGACGCCAGGCCTTGGACAACTCTTGAAGTAAAGAAGAAATAGGCGGCCACTTCTGGAAAAGGTCCCACGGGTCTGGTGGGGCCCAGATTGGCAGGACGAGGGCCCAGGCCTTCTGTGAGAAGCTAGCTCCCCTCACAACAGTGTGTATGCGTGTGCACGCGCACGTGCGTATGTGTGCATCACCTCAAACTCAGGCACAGGCAGGGTGGGTGTGTGCAGTTTCAGGGTGTGGCCCGGCTGACCAAGGAGGGAGAAGCCCAGGACATCTGTCAAGGACCCGCGCGCCTTCTTTGCTTCGTGCTGAGCCACGGGCAGGGTCCACGCTCCTGCCGTAGTCAGCACCCAGCTCAAGGTGCCCGTAGCTCGGGGGCCCTTGAGCTGTGGCCTGAGGAGTGGGGCTGTTGGGGATCTCATCGGGTGAAGGATCGGTCTCTAGGGGATAGAGGACAGAGGGCAGATGCAACCCCCAGACACATCAATGAAGCCATTCAATGTCTTTCTGCTGCCAGCGGCCAGTGTGAGCCAAGCCGAGGGCCAGTCTTCCAGGATAGGTCAAGGACAGACAACAGCTGCTTTTCAGTTGGCTTGAAAACTACAGCTTCCTGCCAAGGTCCTTCAACCTCCCATAAAGCCCACTCGGCAGTCCTCTGGGTAGAGAGGAAATCATTTTCAAGGTTTCCACCTTCATGGACAGGATTAAAAGCATAGGTGGGCACACTTCAAGGATGCCCAGCTGACCCCTCAGGACATCAGCTGGGTCTGCCTCCTGCAGGTGATGTTGAGTGGCTTCAGGCCCAGCCTGACCTGCCAGACACTGCAAACTCTAACCCCTTCATGATGCCAACAGCACAAATACTCCTTTGGGAGGCTCCCCTGGGCTCCGTACATGACGACAGACATCCAAGGCCTGCACTCACTTGGGGCTTAGTGCTTGTGGGATCCCATCATTACATAATCAAACCATCTGCAAGCAGAACTTGGCCCAGGGCCTCTGCTCCAGGCTGGCCACCCAGGACAGAGACCTCGCATGTGACCCTCCGAACCTATCCAAAGGCCTCAGCCAAAATGTGGCTCTGCCACTTGCCACCACCAAGACGGATGCTGCAGGGTCCCAGACCCCAATGTGCCCACCAACTGGTAAAGAAAGGCTTGGGAACAAGAGTCCCATCTTTCTGTCGTGAAGCCAGCAGGACTGACTCTGGCCACCACACCTGCATGCCTGTTACCATGGACGCAGACCCTTTCCATGAGCCCTTGAAGGTCCCAGAGACTGCTCCCAAGGAGCACACCGGCCCTGGGGAAAAGGCTGCAAAGGCTAAGTGTGTTTTAGTGGGTCTTTCAACCCCCTGATGCAACCCCCAAGGCCAGTGACGAGACTTAAGGGGAAACCAATTCTACAGTGTCCCGGGACCCAAATAGGTCAGTGTGCACCCAAGTCACATTAGGGGGAGTCGTGGGGGCGGGGAGTGCTCATTGGTGCCTCACCACTGTCCAGTTCCTCTCCACCAGGCTACCTGACACAGTCCCCAAACCCCTTCAGAGACGCCACTGCTGCACAGTGATCCCCAGCCCAGGGTAGACGCTGCCACACACCCTGAGTGCGGCTGGCCCCCTTCTCACCACCTGGCAGCTCCCGGCCTTTATGAAACTAAACTGCCTCTCTCGGTCCCCACTCCTGGAAAATGCAACCACACCACATCACTGGGGCCTGGACTCTTAAACACGTGCAAGCCTGACGGGCAACACATTACACAGGAACATGGTGTGGCAAGGGGCCCTGGCCTGTCCTTGAGGCAAACTGGGACTGGGATTTCATTCAAAAAGGTAGCCATTTTATTAAAAGACTGGGGAATGACACGCTTTTAGCAACACTGGGCAAACACGTGAAATGCAGTTTGATTTCAGTAGTTTATTTTAGAGACAAAGCAGTGCAAGAGGCCCGCCACGCTCTCCTGTGTCCCCAGGGCTCGGGGACAGACAAGGGAAGGTGACGGTACAGACATTATAATCGGGATTCAACACTCAAGTCGTGTAAACACGGTTAGTCGGCCGGACCTCGGTGTCCAGGACAGTCGGGAGTTCTGCTGGCATCCACCCCCCCACACCCCGCTGAGCCAGGCCTGGAGGTACCTCCAGGCGCCCAGCTCTGCAGCCTCTCTCGGGCCATTCCCCCTGGACCACTCAGGACAGTCCATAGGTCTTTTCCTCTTTCTCAAGTGAAACGGAATCTTAAGACACGAGATCATGCTCAGGGGTTCCTCTGCATCTCACCAGTGCTCACTATCCCAGGACAAAGCCCCTCTTCTCTGAAAAGGGGGCTGCCAACCTGCCTGGACCTCGGGATATGACAATCAGCTGGTGGTCTGTCTGCTGCCACCAGGGAGGGGCTGGGTGACTCTAATTAGGGACGGGGTATCCTGCTTTCTCACCTCTGGGGATGCTGCTCTGCCCCCTAGCATCTGGCTGGCTCAGTGCTTGGGGCTTGCAGTGAATACGGGAGGGGTGGACTGGCCACTGGGAAACGGTGGACCGGACAGGTGTGGACATGAGTGAAATGTACGGGCAGCCTCCATCTGCCTGGGAAGGGGGCCCCAAACCGCCCTGATGCTAAGGGAAGGCTCGTCCGGTTGCCTTCGCAGAGCAGGAGGCTGCGTGGCAGGGGCTGAGGCGTCAAGCCCACCCTTCAGAGTTCTCTGGTCTCAAATGCCCATCAGAGACGAGGACATAGAGGTCCGATGACTCTCGGAATGATTTGCCCAAAGTCATGGCATGAATCCTTGGCACAGGTGGGATCAGCCCGGGGCCCCCTGACCGGGCAGCCTCCTCCCAGGGCCCGGAGAGCAGCAGAGCCTGGTCAGGGAAGGAGGCTCCCTTGTAGGGCCGCATGTGACACGTGGCGAGGGGCCAGGTGGACTCCTGGGAGTTGGACGTGGAGAGAGGTAGCAACCCAGGGCCTTGGTGTCCCCTGGGAAGCATTCTTGCCCTTCCCTTCCATGAGCGGCCAGCAGGCATGGAACCCAAGGAAACGGCAGCCGCAGCCTCTCGCTCCCTGGCTCACGCTTTCGGGATGGACAGCTGCATGCCTGGTGGTCTCAGGCCCCACCCCTCGCGAAGCTGCGAGGCGAGGCGGCCGTGGAAGGGGGAACGGCTCAGGGGCACGCCTGGGAGGCGGGGCTTGGAGAAGAGAGAAGGGGAACCGTCCACTTGCTCTGTTCAGCGCCAAGAGCCTGACCAGGGGTGGCCCCCTCCAGGGGCCCCCAAGGCCTGGTCCATAGCAGCCATCGAGACCAACAGACATGAATGTGCACACACACTCGCACACACACCGCAAACACACACACACGCACACACACCCCTCCTCACATTCAGACCTAGTGTTGAAAACACAAGCGTGTGTAAACTCCGTGAAGAGATCTGCACAG
>NW_006494609.1:16099303-16114820 GCF_000325575.1 Pteropus alecto
AATTAGGCAGGATGTCCCCTTTCCATGAGGCTGGACCACTGGGGTTCTTTTCCTTCTGCCCCCTCCCACCCCTCAACTAGATCATGACGTCGGAAAATCAGGTTAAAGATTAAAAAAAAAAAAGAATCAGACTGTTGGGAATTCTTAGTAGGATGTCACCGTTGGGAGCTGCTCGCCCAGTGGGTGTGCTCCGTGGCCCACGCCGCCCTCTGGGTCCTGGGCTCCGTGGCTACTGGGACGAGGCCTTGGTGGCCAGCGAGGCCACACAATGCTGCTGGAAGCTAGGCGACACAGCGGCAGTGCAGCCGAGTCTCTGGTGGGGCAGCTTGGCGGTGCCGCCTGCACCCACGCCAGCTGTGTCCACCTCCGCCGTCCAGGGCGGGTCCTGGCCCATCATGCTGCTGCAGCAGCCGGGGCTGGCGCTGCACGTCCGCTCACCCGCCAGGCTGTCCGCCTGCTCCGCCAGGAGCCTGCTGTGCCGCAGTGGCGCCGCGGCCCCCGCGGCCGCTGTGGCTGCGCTCTGGCCCTGCAGGACGGTGGCGATGTGGTTCAGGAGGTCTGTGAAGAACTCGCTTACACCCTCGTAGCCTGCAGGGAGGACAGACAGACAGCGCGGGGTGCTCAGCCAGGTGAAGTGGAGATGGGCCCTGGGCATGGGGACAGAGATGGGGACGTGGGGACTAAGGGACCCCCAGACCCAAGGTAGGGGCTTTCGTGATTTACAGAGAAAACTGAGGCTCAGGAGGGCCGACAGAAGTCACGGCCTGGACTCAAAGCAGGGTGCACGCGGCCCCCTGGGGCTGGTGCTTGAATTCGCTGCCCCCAGAGTGTGAGAAGCTGGAGAACTTGCTGATGAGGAACTATCCGCCACACTGCCCGCCTCGGGCGCAGCTTCAGCAGCTCCTTAATCACCTCCCCAACGTGGGACGACGCCATCGAGCAGGGGTGTGGCGTGGCTGGAGGTGGCGGCACCAAAGGCCCACTCCTCACATTCTGAGTCACAAACACCCCTCGCTGCCATGTGGCCCGGCCTCAACTCCTTCATGTGTCCGGGGACGCTCCAGCGGGCACCACCAGGTGGACTGGAATGAGGGTGACGCCTGAGCAACAGCAGCTGCTTCTGGAACCGGAGTCCTCCTGTCCCCCGAGACACCCGCGGGGTACTGCTTGTGCCGCGTGCTCTGAGCACCGAAGCCAAAAGGCAGAAACTGGGCTCCCTGGAGACGAGGCCACCGCACGCTGACGTCCGCTGCCCCTAACGAAGCGGGGGCAGCTCCCCTGGACAGGAGCTGCCGGAGCCCGCCTGGGGCCTGCGCTCCCAGCACGGGCGCAAATCACACATCAGCAGATGAGTCTCCGGGAGCCGCCCACCGAGCAGGGGGAGGCTTTAGGGCAAGGATTCTGCTGACTCCCGAAAACTGTTTCGAAAGCAATGTGATGCAGGGTGGGTGCCCCCACCCGCTGGGATCGATTTGGAGGGATGAGAACCAAGCGCGCCACTGCGAGAATGAGCTCAGGACAGGAAGTGTGTCCCTGGCAAGGACCAGTGTGCCTGCTCTGGGAGGGGCTCCGGGCACCTCCCACGCCCCACTCCCCGCGGCTATGACCTCACCACCAGCACGGGCCTGGTGCTGAGGTGACTGACACCCCCGTACCCCTCAGGACGGGCTTCGCAGCAGCCAGCAGCACACGCCAGTGAGAACGGAGGTTCGGGAATGGGCGGGGCTGCCTCATTTGTTCTGACTCTTATTTGTGGTTTTGAGGGAGCCCAAGGCTGAGAAGGGGAAGGAGAGGTCCCCGCAGGAAAATTAAAATGGGGGAAGTGGGGGGGCATGCGTGGGGCTTCCACGCGCACAGCATCCCCTCACCTACTCTCCTCAGCGCTGTCCCCATGGTATGGATGAAGAAACAAGACAAAGCGAGTTAAGTAACTGGCCTCAAAGACCAAAAAAACACAAACATGCCGCTTGCAACAACATGGATGGACCTCGAAATAATCATACTAAACAAAATAAGCCAGACAGAAAAGGTTGAAAACCACATGATATCACATTTGTGGAATATAAACCTAAAAGCAACAGATAAACAGGACAAACAGAGACTCATGGACGTGGACGATGGGCTAGTGGTTACCAGAAGAGAGAGGGGGAAAATAAAAAAATAAGATGTTAAAAAAAACAAGCCACAAACAAACAAAGCCGTCACCAGGCAGATGTGTGACTGCTGAGCACGAGCATGGAGAGGGTGACAAGGATCCAGGCTGGTGTCCGTCCAGGGTCACAAAGCAGTGGCCCCGCTCACGGAATCCTTACAGCCCCAGGGAGAGGGGCCCTCGGGGCACCCCATTTTACAGATGAGGACACGAACTCCTAAGTGGCAGAGCCAGGACCTGCACCAGGCCCCCTGGTCCCGCCTGTGCCGTGAAGACCATGTGGTGCCAACCAACCCCCCCGCCCCGCCCAGGACTGGGGCTTCTCTCAGTCAGCTGTGGGGCTGGGGGAAGGCCACGGCGACCTGGGCCCCTCGGAGGCCACCAGCAGGTGCGTTGCTGGGTTTCCAGGTAGAGACACGAGCAGGGAGGAGAGTGGAGATCGCGTCAGGCCAACACCAGGGACACAAGCTGGTCCCTCAGCAACCGCCCTGCGGTCCCAGAGGAGGGCTGGCGGGTGCGCTTCCTAGTGTGGCTTGCAGGCCTGGGGCGGACGGGAGGCCGGGGAAGGCCCCTCAGATCTGCTCGCGGTACCCGCAGCTCCATGTCCACCTGGAGACACGGCTGAGAGATGAACTAGCACTGTGAAGACCAGCTCGGGACCAGGCTACGCAAACACCATCTCCTCTGTCTCTGCGAGACGGACACCGCCTCCTCGGGGGCCCCGAGTGTCACGCCTTGCTCTCGGGCCTTCCCTCACCAGCACCCGCCAGGCTCCACACTCCAGGAGGCTTCAGGCCCCTCTGGGCCTCCCTGGGAGAAGCCGCCATCCCTGCGGGCTCACAGTGACTGTCCCTCCTCTGAATGCCCAGGACGCCCTCATGGGGGCGGGGATGGGGGACACACGGACAGGCTCCTTCCCTCCTTGCTGCTTGGCTCGGATGTCGCCGCCTCGTGCAGGATCCCCAAGCACCCCCATTCTCCCTCTTGAGGGCAAGGCCCCGAAAGCTGTGCTCATGCTGCATCCCGGTCCCTGGGCCCTTGATAAACGTCAACTGAATGACTGAAGGAGCCAGCGGCTCCTCTGAGACCTGACTTCCTTGGCTGCGAGCTGTGCTGCTGGCTGGGCCTGACTTGCATGCTCTCCGAGGCGTATGGGGAGGGGGGTGGGGGACCGGACACGTGACACACGCGTCCAGCATCCGGCCCACGGCCTCATGCGGCACAAATGCCCCCTGTGCGTGAGGGCTTCCTCACACCCTGCAAACACCCGCCGAGCACCTCCCACAGGGTGGTGTCTCCCACTGAGCCCCTCGCTGAGGCGAGATCTGAGGGGCACTCGGCAGAGCCGGGTCATGCTAGCAGACCATAAGGGCCCAGCATGTGCTTCTGCCAGCTCAGAGCTCCAGGAGACAACAGGAGGCAGGCGCCCAGCCCCAGAGAGCACTGTGGCTCAAGGTGGGAAGGAGGACAGCCCTGCCACCAGCCTGCAGTGTGGCCTGGGTATTTTCTCTGAGGGCCTCGGTACCCAACATGTAACCTGTGGGGTTGTATGCTCTCCAGCATCCTTTCAGCTCTTCAAATCTACGAGGGCCCAGGGGTCGGCTGAGATTTGGCTAATGAGGGCCAATGCTGATGGCACAGGGTCAGGCAAGGCAGGTGGAAGGACGCGTGTGTGGAGCGGGCCTACTGTGCACACTCCCTGGCGGGGTGCACGGACTCCTTCGCTCCCCCAACACCCTGTAACACCATTCGCAGGTAGGGCTCAGGCTTAGTGGGGGCTGTATCTACACCAGGCCCCCGAAAAACGAGGGATGAAACCTGCCTGTCACCCACCCAGGACGCCGGTCCCCACGGCTCACCTGGGAAGGCATTGATGTCGATGACGGCGTGCTGCCCCGTCTGGTTGTTGATGATGATGTCGATGCCGAAGAGTGACACGCCCAGCGCCTGCCGCAGGGCCTGGGACAGCCCCCGGATGACCTCGTCGCTTGGCCGCTCGAACACGCCCTCAATCTTGTCCAGCTGCCGACACACGACGCGCACACGGGACTCAGGCCGCGGGTGGGGAGGCGCAAGCCACACCACAGAGACCCCCGGCGAGGTGCCCCAAGGCTGGGCCTCACCCCCAGGCAGCACAGAGCCACCGTGGCCGGCCACTCCTCAAGTCCTGCTGCCTGGGCAGGCCCGTGGTGGACAGTGCCCAATACCTCTCGAGTCCACCTGCAAGGTGGATGTCATTGCATTGTACACAGGGACGCAGATGCTCAGAGAGGGTCAGGGGCTGGTCCAGGGCCACACAGCACAAAAGTTCAAGGCGGGATTCGTAGCAGGTTTGTTAGCCTCTAAAGCTCAACCATCTTGGCAGGGAGAAAGGAGATGGGGTGTCATGGACCAGGAAGACTGCGGGGCAGGGAGCACGAGCTGGGCCTCGAAGGTGGGACAGAGAAGGAGGAGAGTCACCTGCTGAGGGTGAAGTGGATACAAAGGCACAGGGGCAAGAACCCGCAGGAGAGCTGGGAGCCCGTGGAGCAGTCAGGGCAGAGGTGGGTATGGGGGGCGGGGGGTGGGGGGCTGTCGTCAGCATCGCTGCACTGGCCCACCATCGCCAGAGCCTCCGGGCCGTGAAGCGGGGGGTTCCGTGGAACAGCCATCGTGTGCTGCCCAGTCCCGGAGGAGCACAGGGCTCCCGGGTGGGGCTCACGAACCTCCCCTTCCCAACAAAGGGTGGACTGCGGTGTTTCCACACTAACTCGCACCCCACACAAACGTGACTCCCCAAAGAGGCCTCCCTGCTGCTCCCGCCAGACTCCTGGTCTGAGTTCAGCCTCCAGTGACGCCTCCGTGGGGCTCGTGTGTGGTCCCCTAAACTCCCCTCCCACACTGTGCATCCTGTTTCAGCATCACAGCTGGCCTAGGACAGGTGCTCACGTCTTCGTGGGCTCAAGTGCGGCCCTTGGCCAGGGCCTGCAGGGAAGTAAGTGGAAGGTTGCACTGGGAAGGATCTGGAGTCAGAGGAACTTGGGTTCGAATCCTGACGGTGACTTCCTAGCTTTCAGGTCTTAGAGAAAAGTGCTCTGCCTCTCTGTGCCTCAGTTTGCTCATCTGCGAAATGGCGCCGATGGGGCTTCCATCCCACAGTGCTGGGAAGGACCATGAAGCCACTGACGTGGTGGGGACAGCACCGCGCTGCCACCGTCCGCCAGAACAGGTGCACGGCAGTCCTGGCGGGCCGTACGGGCTCAGGGGCCGGCGGGGAAGAAGGGCAGCCGACCCATCAGACACAAAATTACAGCTGGGTGAAAAGTTAAACTGGGAATTACCACATGACCCAGCAATTCCACTCGTAAGTATATATCCCCAAAAGAAGTGAAAATAGCCGCGTGTAGGCCAAAGTCCCCAGGAGCGCTATTCACCAAAAGGCAAAAATGATCCAAACACCTATCGACGGAGGAACAGAGAAACAGACTGCCGTGCACACCACGGAACGTCATTCGGCCACACAGAGCTACAGCGCGGATGAATCTTGAGAACATCAGGCAAAGTGAAAAACCCAGGTACAACGGGTCATGCATCATATACTTCTGCTCACATCAAAGTTCCAGAAGAGAGAACGCCACAGAGACAGAAGCAGATTACTGGTCACCGGGGGCTGAAGGGAAGCGGGCTCTGGGGGGACTGACTGCTGGATGGGGGCGGGGTTTCCTTCTGGGCGACGAAAACGCGGCAGAACCAGACAGAGGTGGTGACTGCACGACGTGGTGGCTGTGCTCGGTGCTACTGCACCGTCCGCTTTCAAACGGCTAACTCTAGGCTGTGTGAGTTTCACCTCAATTTTTTTAAAAAGAGTGAGGCTGGGTCGAGGGCTGGGGGCAGAGCCCTGGGCCTCAAGGGCAAACATCCCTAATCCCAGCACCGGAAGCTGCAACACCAGTGGCGACCACCTTCCAAAGCCCTGCAACGCAGGGGCCCCTCTCCTGAGCAGCCTCCGCGCGCCGCCGTGAACGGCCCCCGCCAGCTCTGAACATCAGGCGGGGCGGGGTGGGGCTCCTCAGGCTCATACCCCACTGCCTCAGCTCCTTGTGGGGAATACGTTCTAAGGGGCGATGCCAGTCTGGTGTGACAGGCACTCGTCACATAGCACCTGCCGTCTCTGGGTCACTCCTGCCAGTGAGTGGTCAGAGGCTCAGCCCAACACGGCAGCTCGACCACTGGTCCTGCGGTCCAGGTCCCTCCCCAGGTCCGGGAGACCCAGGGGGACTCGGCGCTGCCCGCTGCATGCTCTAAGCCACAGGGCCCCTGTCTGGGTCTTGTTTTCTCACCCCAGTAAGTGGGGCGACATAGACACGCCATCGTGGGGCTGTGCTGAGGACCCAGGAAGCTAACATTTAAGGCTCGCAGGGCAGGCGTGGCCGCGAGGGGGCTCTGGTCGCCACGCTAGGACCAGGTCTGGTGGCACGCTGTCTGTTAAAGCGCTTTCTCGGTTTGGCTAAGGAATCTCAGCCCTTTGACAGTCTGGAACCCAACAGCCATCCTAGGACAAGGCAAAGGCACGGAAACCCTGCCCGCAGGCACAAACAGAAAGGGGACAAGGACATTCTCCCGGTGGCCAGGGAGGAAGTGAGCCATGTTCGAGTGATCGCCTGTCACGGCCGATACTGCCAGCACGCTGCGACTTGTCCTAGTAACTCCTGGAGTCCCGCAACCACCAGCGGGCGGGATGGAGACCCCGAGGCCCAGGGAGGCAACGCTGTGGAGTTGGGTCTGACCCCAGTCTCGTCGGTGTCCACGCCCCAACCTAACCAGTACCCTGTCCCGGTGTTTGGGGCCTGCGAGCTGGGTCCACCTTCGGAACATCCAGCTGGGGTGGGAGACAGACCTAGGAATAAGAGGGACCTCCAGTGGGCAGCAGGATGGTAAGGGGCATGTCTGGAACGGAGCTGGCTGTGCCAGGCTGGCCTGCGGGTGCGCAGAAGGAGCTTATGTCCTAAATGAAGGGGACAGCTGACTACATTTCCTTTTTCTATTTCTGTCAGCCCTGGTGGGTTCCTGAACAACTCATGAGCTAGGGGAGGGAGCGAAGGCCAGCCCCACAGGGGGAGGAAAGGCTCCAAGAGTGTCCCTAGGCTGACTCCCATTTTACAGGAAAAAAGGCTGGCCTGCAGGTGCGCAGAAGGAGCTTATGTCCTAAATGAAGGGGATAGCTGACTGCATTTCCTTTTTCTATTTCTGTCAGCCCTGGTGGGTTCCTGAACAACTCATGAGCTAGGGGAGGGAGCGAAGGCCAGCCCCACAGGGGGAGGAAAGGCTCCAAGAGTGTCCCTAGGCTGACTCCCATTTTACAGGAAAAAAAAAAAAAAAACAGGCCAAATGGCAGACAAATGATTATCCAAGAAGGTCACTTTCAGGTGGGACATCGGGCATCCAGGAGGGAGCCTGACACACTGGGGAGCAGCGAACGCCCAATGACTAGCTGCCCTGACCCCACCGCCTGCGCAAACCACCCCGGCACCCGCGGAAGTAACGGCAGGCTCTTAACAAACACTTACGAGACCCACAGGGGCAGGAGAGAAAAAGGAAAGATAAGAAGGTGTCACCTCCAACCCCTCTATTTTAATGTCAGTAGAAGCAGGTCATCGAATGCCTCCTGATTGGAGGGACGTCCTCATGCTGGGGGAGGAGCTGGAAAATCTCCCATCCGGAGTAACCCAGTGGTGAGCGGGTGTGGCCATGACGGTCATTGGCATGAAGGCCCGAAGCCAGCAAGGACGAGGGGCCTTTGGAACCTCGCCTGACCCTTAGCACTGGGGCCAAGGTCCCTCCCTCCCACCCTGCCCCGTTGGAGAGCTCGGCCCTCACAGCTGACAGCCGACAGCAGCCCAATGCCAGGCCCACACCGGGCCACCATGGCGGGAGGGACGTACCTCAGTCAGGACCGATGACGACTCTGGCTTGGACACGTTGTGGCTGTTGAAGAAGATGGACTCACGGTCTGAAAAAGCAAACGTGGAGAAGCCAGTTAGAAGCTCCACAAACGGATGGCAACTCCACTGCCCGACACCAGGGGGCAGCACCACCCTGGCCACGGCCTATGGCGGCCACAATGGCCTTAGGCTCAGAGTCCAGCAGCAGCCACCTGGAGCCCCAGCAAGCCGGACACCTCCCCCGCAAGGAGACACCACACCTCGGACAGACATATGACCAGTCAGGACTCTTGCTTCAATTCTCCTCCTCACGTTAAGACAACTGACTTAATGAACCTACCTGACAACTGACTTAATGAACCTACCTGTGCCACCATCTCACAGTGTCAGACCTGGTTTTCCCCAGCACCGAAGGCTCCGTGCCCAAAGTGCGTCTAGTGTTTCTCACGGACACGGCATAAGAAAGGAGGCTGGAGTGTGTGACTAAGTGAGCCGGAAATGCTGTGGACCCAGATATCAAAAACCTGGGGTGAGGAGGTCCCGTAATTCCGTTTAACCCAGCCCTTCCCAACCCCTCCCAGCGTCTGCCCAAGGACCGCTTTTCAGGGCAGTGCTTGAGAAGTGGCCAGGCTGCCACTTGGCACGTGAGTATCTGAGATATAAGGGTTCTGCTATTTTCTAACTATTTAGGGGAAACTAGGAAATCAGAACGTGCGCCTCCACAGGAGACATTCGAGAAGGCACACAGGATGATCTGTTTGGCTTTGGAAGCCGGCACGGCCCCCTCAAGTGCTCACCTCCTCCTATGCCATACTCCCAGAGCTGTGCCCACCTCTACCGCACCCCATGGGGGCATCCAGAGAGGCAGACCGAACCCAAGCATAATGGGAGCAATGAGCAGGTAGCATGTTTTACTCGTCCCTTGGAGAGGAAAAAAGGTCGGTCAGCTGGTAGGAAACACGTTCTTCTGCACTTGGAAGTGTGGACACGTGAATGCAAGAATCGCGAAACCACGAGCCTCAGGCCGGACGCCAGAAAAGGCTGCCTATCACCACCCGACACCCCACAAGCATGGCACTAGCCATGAGACCCCCGTGCCCCACCACACACTGCTCATCCCTGGGATCTGGGCCCCTGAGCACAGGACAGAACAGGCCCTGGCTGGGCACCACTCTGCGCCGGGGACCGGGCCAGGCGGGCAATGCCCTGGCTGCCTGCGACCCCCACCGGCTCCGGGATGCAGCGACGCAAGGGTCATGCACAAGGAGGTGGCCTGGGTGGAGGCCGAGCAGGCAGGCGCTGAGATGTACCTGGCGTCCTTCCCGCCTGCGGGCCACACAGGCCCCTCGCTGCCCCGGAGTGCCCGAAAGTCCTCCCGCCGCTCCGACCAGAGCCGGTCCAGACGGGGGGAGCAAGAGACGGTCCCGGGGAGGAGCCTGGGGAAAATAAACACCCTGCAGGACTTGTGCCAAGCAGCTCCACAGACCTCTACTCCTGGGAGCCAGCAGCCAAGAAGAGTGAGCCTGGGGGGTGGCAAGCCCCCCGGGCCAGAGGCTGGAGCAGGGCTCAAGCTGCTGGGATGGGCATTCTGGCCTTTTGCAGGCACTGCCCCTTCTCATCCAGTACCAGCCTGGCCCAGCCCCACTGAGCTCAGGGCACCACCCGCCCACCCCACCGGTGCCCAAGGGCAGTGCCCAGGGAGGCAGAGCAGACCTGGGGGAAGGGCCACCCAGCAGGGAGACACGAGTTCAGGGAGGCTGGAGAGCCTGCAGGAGCCACGAGGAGACACCGTGGGTGCTTAGCTACACCAGTCAGGGAAGGAAGTGAGCACTCAGAGGGCCCATCTGGTGCCCGCTGAACTGGACAGACCATGTCACCCAACAGCTTCTCGTGGCAAGATCAATCCAAAGTGTGGCCCATTTCAAAGGGGACTCATTGCTCCTCCTGACGGACGCTAACCTGGGGCTCTGGCCAGGCCAGCAGAGCCGCCCTCTGTGCAGACCTTCCCCATGTGCAGCCTGAGCAGGGGCCGGAGGGAACGGGAATGGCTGGGAACCGCTAACCCAGGAGACGCAGGAAGCCGCGATGGCTCAGGAGGAGTCAGAGTGACCCTTGGCACCAGCTCCTTGGGCAGCACTAAGATAACCCTCTGAAGTCCCTCTGAAGATGGGCCTGGCCAGGTCTTAGCTCTCTGATTGCAGAATCACCCTGGATTTGGAGGGCCCCGTCCACTCTCTGTTCCCAGACTAGTCCCAAGACACATCAGGCCCAAGCCCAGGTGAAGGGCCATCACCACCTCCCTGCAGGGGAGGGAGGGAGGGCAATGAGAGAAAAACTGGTGTTCTTGCCCAAATTTACGGATGAAAAAAAACAGGTTCAAAATAAGAAGAGTAAATGACAAGATTAGCCTCGAAGCCCCCAGTAACTCAATGGTGCAGCCATGAGCTACGGCCACAATTTCTTCAGTCTCCTTTGCTTAATCTTCACGTCTCTCTCTGGGGTAGGGGGTGGTCACAGTGCTGCAGATGGTGGCCCAGGTCCAATTCCCATACACGTATCACCTCTGCAGTGGGACCTCTCACCCAGCGATGTCTGAGGACCCATGCATCTTGTGCCACAATCCTTTTATCATTTTTTCCCTGGGGTGCGGTTTCTCCCACTAAAATATATGTTCACGAGGGTGAGAGCGATATGGCTGAGCATCAAACCTCAGCAGCTCTAGATGAGAGAGCAGCAAACTACAGATTGCAGGCCAAATCTGGCCTGCCACCTGTGTTTATAAATAAAGTTTTATTGGAACACGGCCCTGCCCATTCATTTATAGCGTCTACAGTGCTTTCATGCCACAACGGTGGCATCAAATAACTGACGGACCTGGAAATATGTACCATCTGGCCTTTTGCAGGGAAAGCCTGCTGACTCTGCTCTGTGCGGTAAGTGGCACCGTTCTTTTATACACCCTCAAGAAAAAGGCCCAGGATGGAGAGTATAATCAAGGAGCTGTGTCTTCAGAGTAAAGGAGACAAGAAATAACACCACTGCACAAGGAGGAGCAGAGAAACGTGCTTGACCCTGGCAATGGATGGAGAGAAGGGAGCGGTCTCCCCAAGACTGTGAACCACAGGCAGAGAATCCAAGTGTTCCCCGTGGCTGTCAGAGGCCAACGTCAACCCCTCCATGAGAACGTGACTTCAGTTCCAGCAGAGGCAGCTGCAAGATGCCACTGGCTGTGGGACACATCTGACTTCAGGAGTGATAACACGAAGAACACAGCAGCCGTGGAGGAAGGCCGGTGTCCTCTCCACCCCAGGACCAGAAGAATCCCACTCAAGAAGACCGTAACTGCCGGCATCACAGGGGACGCCAGGGGCCGCCACCCTGCGCAGCGGGGACGAGAAGGCCGGGGTGGGGGCAGGGAAGGAGGCCCAAAGCCCACGCCAGCCCCCTGGATGACGCCCTGAAGCACCTTTGGGGATGGACAATAAACATGCTGGAAGTTACTCAGCTTGCCCGAGCACGACAAACATTTCTCCGTCAGCTCAGTGTGTTTATCCTCACTCAGCCCGGCCCGGGTCTGCATTTCACGGCAAACTGGTGACCTGGAAATGGCCCCGGGAAGACTCACAAGACACGGAACCCTCATCCTCGGACACACGACACACGACACAGAGCCCAGCCCGGCCAGAAACTGGCCCAGCGCTTTGCAGCTGGGAGAAAGAGGAGGAAAAAAGTGATACTTTTTGTGTAGAAAGGAAGGAAATTGTGGTAAATTCCTTTAAAAGATGAAGTAAATTTTTTTGTAAAAAAAAAGTATAAAAAAGGAGACTACACAAGGTAAAGCTACTCTTAATCTAATACATTTCCTAAAGATTTAAAGCACATGTTCTTTTAAAAATAAGAAAAAAAATACAGAGGATTAAAAAAAACACCAACAGCCTCTTCTGGCCCACAATTTATGAGAACGTCTCTTGCCTGTATATAGTCAGGTACAAAAGAAGTTCTGTGTCCCTCACCCCCAGGTCGACCCAGTGGGCGGGGGGCTGGGACCGGGGTGAGGAGGGGATGTCACAAACTCCGACAACAGCCTCTCTGGGAAGGGACGGGAAGACAGACACGCATGTCCAGTGTCTGCTCTCAGTGCTGCCACTGGGAAGATGATAGTGGCCTGAAGCCGCGAGGAGCGGATGGTGACAGGCGGTCCCAGCAGGGGGATTTTAGGAAGACACGTCTCTCCGCTCAGATGGAGCTGACGTGGCCTGGGTGTCCCATCCCGTGACAGGGTTTCCCCCGCACAGCTCAGTGCACGGGGGCCGGAGCGAACCACTCCGGGGACACCCACCACCTCCAACGGGCCTCTTGGGGAGACATGCTTATTCCACAGACGCCACCACTGTTCCGAAGGTTTCTGGAACCTGCTTTGGAGACGCCTTTTAGAACCACTCGGACATTCTTTTTTTTGAGCAGCCCCCATACCAGCAAATCCTCATCTCGGTGTGTTTCTGAATTGGTCATCAGGTGTCAGATGAGAGGCTGAAGAAAGCTTAGTTTGCGGAGCCACCAGCCTCCCAAGAGGACCCCTCAGATGCCCCAACTGACAACAGCATCCTGCAAACACCATCACCGTGTGACGTCGGAGGGACGCTGAGGACCATGACCCACTGATCCAAAACACACTCACGGACATGGCCCTCGCCGCTGTGAGGGGCACACCAGGGGTGATTATGCCCACTTCTGGCCTGCCCAAGGTCCCACGGCTAGGAAGCCCTGTAGCCTGCGTGCTGGCCTGCGTGCTGACTTTTAATGGATCATGCATTCGTCACCTCAAGGCTGCCGAAGCAACCAGCAAAACTCCGTGTTCCCCCATTCGGAAAAGGGAGACGTGACGAGGCAGCCAGTGCTCTGGCTTTCAAAACACAAAGGGCCCTCCCTCCCTTGCTTCCTTGAAGGGTCGACCATCCATTCTGGTGTATTACTCCCGAGTCCCATTGCACAGGGCCCTGGGAAGAGATCTGGGTGCAGAGAACTTTCAGGGGCTTCCCAGAGCTGATGGTGTTTCAGGTGGATGGAACCCCTAACAATGAATGGGATTTTCATTCATTCTCCGACACCTCTTTATGTACTATACACAATTCTGTCAACCTTCGGGTCATAGCTTCTCCCTCCAGAGACAACACGGCGGGGGCAGGGGTTAGTGCTGCGTCCCAGTCAGGCCCCTGGGCTTGGGGCGGCCTGAGACGGTGCTAGCTCTGGTTACCTGATGTGCCTGCAGAGAAGTTCTTGAGCGAGGGCCGCTGGACCACCGTGTAGGATTCCCCGACCACGAACACCTTGTACAGGACGGCATTGTGGTTGATGAAATTCTGGACCACGCAGGGCGGCTGGATGGCGTTCAGGCCCTCCTGGTTGAACACGATGGCCATCTGGGGAGACAGGGGACGAGTCCACTGTCAGCCCACCGTGCCACCAGCCTCAGACAGAGCGGTGCATCACCTGTCCCTGCCACCAAGGCCCATCCCTGGCCCTGCGGCATGAGGACTCCCCCAGACGGGTCTCAAGGAGGCGCGAGTGGAGTGGGACCGAGAAGAACACGAGGGGCCACTTCACACCTGCGATGGGGGTGGGCGATCCTGCACCGTCGGGCGCACCACGTAGGCTGCGCTGGCTCTGCACCCGTAACATCGCTGTTCACACTGCAGTCCAGGCAGTGGGATCCTCAGATGCGCACTACTCAACCCTCAGGGCACCCTCGGAGGCTCTTCCACAAAGACCCAGGAGGGGGAGGTAGGAAGCAGAAGACCAGGACCGGGAGCTGGGAGGCCTGGGGTCGGAGCCTGTATAATGACGAGGGCTGCCTCCTGTTGAGCACTCACGACAGGCCAGGCCCTGTTCTAACCACTTCACGTGAGTCACCTGGTGTCCTCACAGTCCACCCGAGGTGGGCACTGCTATCGTGCCCCTTTTACAGATGAGGAAACCGAGGCCCAGAGCAGCTCAGTGGTTTGCTGAAAAGTGACAGAGCCTGGAATGGGACTGGGTCTGGTCTGCCCAGCGTGCAGCTCTGCCCTCTGACATGCTGGCTGGGCCTCAGCGACGCCTGAGAAATGGGCACACGCTGCTCTCGGTCCCTGACGAGAGGGTCTGGTCGGAGACTGAGGTATGAGGGCACAGGGACAGCTGGAGAAAACCTCTCCGCTGTGGCTAAAGCTGGGTCTGCCAGGGGTGCACTCGAGCCAGCCAACAGCCCTGGGCCACAGCTAATCCCCCCGCACACAGGCCCCAGGAAGGAGCCACCAGATGCCTGGGGCTGCTCGGAGGGGACAGCAAGGCCTGGGCAGCTGGCTGCCTGCGCCGGCTGCCACCCCTCACATCACCGTCACAGAGTGCCGCCACCCCTCACATCACTGTCACAGAGTGCCGCCACCCCAACGTGCCTGGAAGATCGGCTGGACAGAGCGGAAGTAAAGGCCCAGGCTGCACGGGAAAGAAAAGGTGTGAGGATCTTCCCTGCATTGAATGTCTCCTGAGAGTAAGAGATGCTAAGAGCCAGTCGTAGGTTCGAGGCTCAGCTCCAGCCTCACTGAACAAATGCGGGCAGGGACTTGCCCCGTTTAAGCTCCACTCTCCTCACCTGTAAAGTAGCATCAGCCACCGTGGGGTGGCTTCAGGGTCTGAGTTTTGGCTCGCTAGATTAAAAAAGGGTCGGGGGACAGTCCACTGTGGAACAAACCAGTGTGCCTGCACCGGCTTACAAACAAAACAGGAAACAAGCATGCTGTGAAAAAACCACCACGTGCACAGGGGAGTCCTCCAGAGGTTGAGAGTAAGTATACAACCGGGGGGTCCTCCCCAGGCACCCCTGAATAGGTGAGGAGCCTGGCTCCCCAGCTCCCAGGCTCATGCTGTGGAGGGCCCCCCAAGAGAGGGTGCCCCTCTGATGCTAACAGCCTCCCAGGAGGCAGGCACCCACAGAGCACGCAAGCCCCCCGGGAGTCCCTAGCACTCCAGATCCCGCCCCCCCCAACACCAGGAGGAGAGAGACCCTCCCTGAAACAGGACACTGGGTGGGGGCAGGGGGCGAGGGGCACATGTGCACATCTTAGAGCCATACTTCGGGGTGAAGTAGCCTCCCCTGAAGGCACTGGCCCTATACCTGAGAGTTGAGACTGACCCCAAGGATCCAGAACCTGAATCCAGAACCACCCTGCTTCTGCGATGACCCAGCAGGCGTAGCAAACACTTCCTATGCCAGGGCAGCACATGCAGCGACTGTGTTATCTTTCACGACCACCATCGTGTCCCCAGTTACAAGTGCGGGGCAGATACTCAGAGAGGCTGAGTAATCTGCCCAAAGTTACCCAGATGACAGGGCAGAGTCTGGTCCCGGGTCCCTGTGATTTCTAAGTTCCTATGTAGATGGCAGAAGCAGCTCCCTCCCCGAAGGCCA
>NW_006494609.1:16114872-16130455 GCF_000325575.1 Pteropus alecto
TTCCACCCTGACACCCCCAGGCCCTGGCAGAGGAACCGCCCAGCGGTGAAAAGGGCCGGGTGGAGGGTTGGCAGGAGGTTGCTGGTGCCCGTGTGGGCAGTGTGGGCTCTGGGGACACGTCTGACTGCTCTGAGCCCTTCCTGCTCCGTCCCAGGGCCTGGCATGGCGCCCAGGCAGGGGAGGCTCCACCAGGGCTCCCGACCTGAGGACACGGCTGACCTTTGCGGCGGGCCATGATTTCCTGCCCCCACGCTCCTTCCCACGAGCAGAGGTGGCCCTTGGCCTTGCAGCCCCCACTGCGGCATGTACCACAGCCGGCCGACGAGGTCTGTTTACAGACGTTTCCCCATAAATATGTGCCAGGGATAAAGGGCACCGCATAAATCTACGGACGCTGCTGCCGGGGTTTTCCATGTTTAGTCATGACATGCGGAGTGTTTCTACTGGCTGCCAGGGTCATGCTCTCCACCGGGCCTTGTCGGTGGCGCAAACCTCTATTGCCCAGTGTACCTAACATGTGCCTAACAGGGAGGCCCCAGGCTGGGTCAGGCCCCCAAGGGCATCAAATGCAGGAGGAGGGGCCTGCAGACCATGTCCCAGGTGTGGTTCCCAAGGGCAGTGAGGGCGACAGATCCAACGGGGAGCCCCTGCCTGGCCGTCTGCTCGTCTCCTGCACCCATGTCACTGACGCTGTCTGCCTCCGGGACCCTGGCTTTGCTGCTGGGGCAGGCCTCATATCTTATGCGTCCTTCCGCTGGTGCCCAAGGTGGGGTCAGGAGTGACCGCGGGGTGAACAGAAGAGAGGGTGCCTGATTCCTCCTGCCCCCTTTCCAACTCAGCGGGACCAGCAGATCCTTATGGGCTTTGGCAGGGTCTTTTCAGTCAATGACCCGAGGTGAGGCCCAGCCTGGTGCCTGGCACGGAACAGGCACCCTGTGAGAGAGAACGCTGAGGGGCCAAAGGCTAGACAGCCGAGGACAGGCCAGAGAGGGGCGTGACTCTCACGGGCTCGAACAGGGGAGACGGGGCACAAAGCCACAACCAGAAGCAGGACAGTGAGTGGGAGAGCAGGTGTCGGGATCTAGCGGAGACTCTAGTGGGGCCCAGAGACACCGAACTAAAGGAATGGGATGGGGGTGGGGGGCGTGGTTTGAGTAATCGAATCATCCACTCACCTCGTGCGAGTTGGTGCCGTGAGCCACTCTGGTTTTGCAAACTGTGGGTGGGGTGGGGAGAGAAAAGCAGAGAAGAATCAGCGAGGTTATTCATCCACAAAGCCAGGCCTGGCAGACATAGGAGAAACCCCAAACTCCTGCAGCCCCTCCGGGTACGAGGCACGTGGGGCCGGGGGGACATGCTGCCTCGACAGTGGGGTGCGCCGACGCGCAGGGTGATCTGGACTGACACCACCAGGCCAGGCAGAGGAGCATTTTGGGTCAACACCACCTGAGGGCCCACGTCCAGTGTGTGGGGTCGGGACCTTGGCAGTGAAGGCTCTCATCCGCCCTCTGGAAGTTCAAGGCTGGGGTGTGGGTGTGGGCAGCCCTGTCAAGCCCATGGGTGCCCAGGGCACGGTACACACTGAATGGAAACGCCAGGCCATTCTGCTCCAGGAGCCGCATGGTGTCATCTCCGCATAGGCTCGTGAGCTCCATGAAGGGCGGTGAGCAGATCCGGTCATCTGAGGACAGAGGAGACACCTCCATCAGCACACCTGCCCGCTAGACGCCCACGGCCCATTCCCTGGGACAGACCCGCCTCTCCGGGGGCCACCCTCGATGCCCCTGCTCTCCTGATCCGACGCCCCAAACTCTGCAGTCGTGTGTGAACACACTCACACACACGAGAACAATAACATTAACTACATTTTCTAATAACGTCTCTGTAATTATAAAACCAACATATGATAACTATACAGTCGGACGTCAAAGAAAAGTGGAAGTACACGCACTCCTACCACCTCCTTCCCTTTATTTAGGCTCGGATACATATTTATACAGAGTTTCACAAAAGGATACTGTTTCGTAAGCCGAATTTTCACTCAATAAACTCTGGCTCTTTAAAGGCTTCCCCACCGCACAACTGAGGCTGCACACCGGCCTCTTACCACGCGTCCAGCCCCAAGTTACGCCCTCTGCGCACATCCCCTCTAAGTCTGCAAACTAATCCCACAAGGAGGAAGCCCAGGCTGGGAGAGAAAAGAGTGTGACCATGACCGTGGCCGTGACCATGGCTCCACAGCCATGCCTCCCCACCCGCTCACCACCTCAGGGAAAGCAGAGAACGAGACGGAGCTCCTGACACAGAAGCAGCCGCCACCGGCTCGGTGCTGCCTCCTGACTCCTCTCAAGCACACCCTCCTCCCCTCTCCAGCCCCCGCAGCCACCAGGCTTCCAGCCCCTGCCAAGTCCCAAACCCTTTCCATGCCTTCATTCCCACCTGGCACACCTGGGCCACCCTGAGCCCGCGTCTCAGGGGGCGCCCAGCTCCTCTGGGCGCCCACCCAGTGGGTTCTAGGTGTGTTTCATTTTCTGAAAAGCTCTGAGAGCTGAGCCTGCTCTGTTCATCAGGACACTCCTGGTGCCAGGCACCGACCGAATGAGGGCAAATTTGTGGGGTGACAAAGTGCACTGACTGGCTACTGATGGTTAAATCACACTACTGGCTTGTTAGTACCATGTCCTGTCCAGTCCCCTTCCCGATCGGACCACCAGGTCCTCAGGAAGTAGGACCTCCCTGTACTTCTGGACACAGGGGCCAGGAAAGGCTGAACGTTAGTAGGGTGCGGGTGGTCACCACCCACAAACTTGAAAACCAAACCAAAGTAAACAAGCAAAGTGGCTTGTCTCCAACAGCTTCTAGCTACATGGCTGGCTAGGAGGCCAGTACATTAAACTCAAGGTAAAGTCCAGCCTCTACCGGCTCATAAAAACGAAGGCCAAGAATCGCACAGGGCACATTGAGTCTGCCTCCTGGCCCCCCTCCCCACAAAGTCCAAACTCCAAATAGGCAAGAGTGTTGGCAGATTTCGGGGTTGCAGAGCTTCTAGCAAACCCCAGGAGGGTGGGCTGGAGCTGGTGTTGGCCGAGCCCTGGCAGACAGTGCTGCAGGCCCTACGCACAGAGCACCCACTGAGTCCTCAAATGCTATGGCAGTGCCTGCACGGACAGATGCTGAAAAAGAGGCCTGAGAGGCAGTCTTTGCCCAAGGTCACGTGACGGTCAACAACAGAGCCAGGACGAGGAGCCAGGCTCACAGGCAGGTCAGGAAAACAGAAGTCAGGAAGATTGAAGTGGGGTATGTGGGGTATGTCCTGGCTCTCAGCCACAAACCATTAATCTCAAGAAGACCCCATTTCTGCACCCCCGGCCCAGGGTCAGAGCTGGGGTGCAAATGCTGGCGAGGGGCTTGCAGGCCCGTCCATGCCCGAGGAGAGAGGAGGCATCTGTGCAATGGCTCTTGCTGCAAACCCAGCCCCTGCAGCTAGCCCTAACAACGTGACACTCGCGGCCTGAACAAACCGGAGGGTGCTGTGGCACACAGGCTTAGGGCGGCAGAGGCCAGGCCACCTTGGCCCACCACCCCAACCAGGAAGCTTCAGAGATTGCTGGAGGCAAATAGGCCTCCTCCTGTTAAGAGCTGCCAGACCCCTGACCACCAGGCTTTTCAGAGCAGGTGAGTCAGCCTGGATTTTAGATTTGCCTTTTGATGCCCACCTCAGTGTCTCCTCCCACCCCAGCCCATCAAAACTTTCACATAATGTCACCGCCAAGAGCCAACATCTCAATAAATCACACTTGTTTTATGTGGCAGGCACTGCTCTACATAGTCTACAGAGCACCTCGTTTACCCTCAAAAGAACCCCACGAGGAAGTACCGTCACCCCCATTTTGTAGATGTGGAAAACGGGGGCACAGAGAAATGTAGTCCCCTGCACAGAGTTACACAGTGAGTAAGTGGTCCAGCTGGGCAGGTCGGCTCCTATCTGGGCAGCTGGCTCTAAGACTGTGCCATTGACCATGGACTCCCTAGCATGTTCACACTTCATATGAACAGAGTAAAGGACAAAAACCACACAGTCCTACTAACAAATGGAGGAAAAGCATCTGATAAAATTTAACACCCTCTCACCACACACACACACACACACACACACACACACACACACACAACACTTAATAAACTAGGAATTGAAAGGAATGTCTTCACTTGATTAAAGGGCATCTACAAAAACCCACAGAAACATTCCACTTATGGTGAAAGGCTGGGCGCATCCCCTAAGATCAGGAATAAGACCGGGGTGTCTGCTCCCACCACTTGTATCCAACAGGGGGCCAGCCCTGGGTGAAAGCAGTCCTGAGCCCACCAGGCAGAGGCTGGCAGGGACCTGTGACCTTCGCTCTGCTCTGTGCCTGGGGCCTGCCCGCTCTCTGAACTTGAGGTACAGCAGACCATAAGGTCTCAGCTGCTTGAGGCACTTTCCGGCTACTTGAAGCCCAAATCATCCTGACATGCCCATGAAATCACAGTCAATTACAAACTACTCCTGTTCCTATTTTGGGTTCAACAACCATTCACCACCAAAAAAAAACAAAAACAAACAAACAAACAAACAAAAAAACGTGCTGAGACTCAACTAACGCTCTGGAGCTAGAGACGCAGCAGTGAATGAGCACAGCCACCCCTGCCCTGGTGGAGCTCACATCCAGGTGACCAGGCTGATGAGTACGATGGACAGCCAGATGGGTGCTGGCAGGAAATAACAGGGGGAGTGCAAGGGGGTGCCAGCGCAGATGGGGGTGCGATCGGGAAGCACCTCGCTGAGTGAAGACTTGGGAGGATGAGTGAAGGGGCGTGCATCTCGGGGAGGGAGGTTCCCAGCGAGGGGACGGCCTCCGCAAAGGCCCTGCATGAGGACATGCTGCGACCCGACACGCAGACTGGACCGAGGACAGTGACATCATCAGTCTAGCTCGTAGACAGAGGGCACCTGGCTGAGTGGGAGGACCGGGGAAGGAACCAGGCCCTGCAGCAGCGAAGCCAGTGCCCTGATAGCAGTGGACACTCCGGCCCCACCGTGGTGGGTGAGGGACCGTGACAGCAGAGGCTCCGCCAGCTCAACCATGGGAAACTCGCGACACCGCCAGCAGCTCTTCTCCCCAGACAGAGACAAAGACTCTTTCTATAAGGCAGCAACTGGGAGCCGGGGAGGCTATTTCTGGTTCCCTGAAAAAGGCTGCTGTTGCTTATTTATCTACTGTCTTTATTTCTGGATGGGAGTTGGAAAGAGGCTTTTTTTAGTTAGATGGTGGGTTGTGTTCTGTTAAGAGCTGAAAGATCAGCCCCTGGGAAACTGAAAGACCCCTGTCTTCCCTCCCCGACACCGTCATCAGAGAATGCGAAGCAGGAGGGCCTAGGAGATGTCCCAAGCGCATCTGAGTCCAGAGAGTGGAAGAGAATAGTTCAAGGCCACACCCACAAGTCACAGACAGGCCCAGGGCAAGAACCCAGGCATCCCAAGTCACATGCCACTGCCCTATGGCACTCTGCCAGGTGGCCACACCCTCATCTGGCTGGTGGCAGCTGCTACAGAACTAGCAAGAAGACAAAGACCAATGACAAACAGGTGGATACGAAAGGACAACTGAAGGTGGGAGAGAAGGGCAGACGGCACTAAGAAAGCGCCGCTCTGAAGCCTGACTTCGAACTTGGGCCAGACGACTCGTTAGCGGTAACTTGTGGCAGACGAATGAACTCCACCGGGCCTCGCTCTACTGTGTGTACAATGGGAGCCACGCGGCGCTCGCAGGCGCCCAGCAATGGCAGCTGTTCCCAGTGCTGGGCGAGGCCAGCTGGGGACTCCCACGGAGAGCAGGTGGACCCTGAACAGTGGCCACCGGTCCATGTCCGGCTTCCTGGGGTGCTGGCAGCCGGGCCGCACCCTCACTGGCTTCGTCCCTGGGTCCAGCACGGTGCTGGCAGGGCGGGTCCTCCTCAGCGGCTGTGAAGGAAGCCTTGGCCGAGCACTGGTGGTGTTGGGCCTGCGGACAGCTATGACAAGACTCTGCCTCGGGTCTCTTCTCTTGAACAGGGTGAACGTCTTCACCCAGACAATACCCGATGAAAATAAGACTCGGGCAGGGAGAGTCCCTGAGGACACGCAGGACCCCAGTAAAGGATGACGCCCGGGAGTTAAGGCCGTGCTGAGGGGAGACGGAAGGCAGAGGAGGGGCCCGGGGGGCCGGGAGCCCGCTGCCTGGTGCTGCGCCGCGGCGACCCCGCATCCGGAACACGCCGCGGGGAGCATTAAGACACCGCGGGCGTCCCCCTCGCTAGAACGTCAGTTCGGCGAGGGCGGGGGCGTGTGGGGTTTGCTGGCCACTGCAGGCCCAGCGCCTAGAACACCGCCTGGCACACAGCATGTGCTCGACAAACCCTGCCGAGCGAAGGGGCTGACGGGGCCCTGACGCACAAGGCGGGCTCCTCCGGCATCCGGGCCGGCGGTCGGCATGTCCCCTGTGCCGCCTGGTGCGAAGGCCCTCGCGCCACTGTTATGTGGGCTCCCTCTGCTCCCCCCGAGGCCTGTCCCACCCAGGGTGTGCTCCACTGGACAATGAGACGGCGGCCACATTCGTCCCCTCTCAGCCTGGCCTTTTACTTCTCTGAAGGACTTTCCCCCGCACAAGCATCTTGTTTATCTACTTTGCTACGGTCGTGACTAAACTTTCCTTTTTAACTGTTTTTTACTGAACGCTGCCATCAATATTTTCCCATGAGTTTGCATGTCCTGGTCACCCGACTGGTGACATTTCCCCTAAAGTTAGATATTTACGTTTGTGCCAATTTTCCTTCTCCGTAGACAGGGCTTCATGAGCATCTCTCATACACAAGGTTTTGTGCTCATGGTAAATTATTTCCACAGACCAAGTTCCCAGAAGTGGGTTTCAGCACCCATGGGAACTGACATTTCTGTGGCTCTTGCCACAGTGTCATGTTGTTCCGCAAAGTGACTGCGGCACTTCACTGGGTCCAGCCCCGGGTCCCACTTTCAGAAATCTGGGCAGTAGTTTTATGAGGGAGGATGACAGGTCACATGGTGAATGATCCCACCGGGCACATAAGGTCACTCCGTGGCCAGCGGGCCCCAGCAGAGCAAGTGAGGCACGGAGACAGGCTGGCCCAGGGGCTGGGGTCAAGGCGTGTGCATAACATGGTGAGCCAAAGCCCTGGCCTTGGGCCCGAACCCGCATGCAATTCCAGCAGTTCCCCTGGGCCCTGGCAACCCGGGTGGCCTTTCGGATCTTGGACTCCTGACCAGTAGAACGGGGGTCATAAGCCAGTCCCATCCACTTGATGGAGTTGCAACGAGGATCAGGGAGAAGGAAAAACATTGCAGAATCTGTGAAATGCCAGGTAAAGGAGCCAGCCCTTTCTGGGGGCACAGATAAGCACCTTGGTGCTGACTTCTGTTCACAATCTCCTCGCTTGGCAAGGGGGGAGTCTGGGCCCAGGTGCCACCATGAGCCAGGTGGTGGCAAGGGGCCCTTTGCCAGGCCCAGCTCCCAACAGAGGCAGGAGCAGAGACAAAGAGAGCACCCCAACCTGAAAGCAGGGCCAGGAGAGAGTGCATGGCTCAGAGCTCTAGCCACGGACTCCCCAGCCCCCTCCCAGAGCTGGGCTGTCAGGTGGCAGCGGCCCCAGGTCTGGTGCCAGGGAGGGAGTGGTTCAGGATGCAAGACTTCTAACTGCATTCTAGAAAGACCGTGGAGGGCCCATGGAGCCCTCATCACAGTGGGCCTCGGTGAAGGTGAGTGGTTTCCATCTGTCCGAATCCTCTTGCCGGAGCCAGAAAGACACAGATGTGGGTTCCTTCCTTTCGGGCAGAATGTGGGCTGCCTGAAGCAGCGGCCCTGTCTGTCATGTTCAAGGCCACATCCCCAACAAACAAGTGAATGAACTAAATACTGGCCTGGGTTCCCACCTCTCCTGGCCTGAGAGAGGTGGCCCACATCAAAAAGCAGGTTCCCACAGAGCCAGTGGCATCTCGGCACAGGGCACCCACATATAGGGGTCCAAGCCACTACCTGTCAGAGCTGAGCTGGGTCCTCCTTTCCTGGGCCACTCCCTGTTCCCAAGGGCCCACACTGAATGGCAGGAAACAGACTTGTTCGGGAGGGCGAGGAGGCCCATTGTGTCACTGACGGAGCAGGCGGAGGAGGGCGTGAGGGCAGCAGGGTTCGGGTTCTCCCTCGATCTTCCCAGAGCTGGGAAAAGCGAGCGCCCTGATTTGCAAGCCCTGGGCCTCGCACACGCTGGCTCCCCGGCCCTGTGAGTCCTCGCTTCCAGTCCCTCTCGGCCTGGGAGACTCCCATTTTCACCCAGGGCTCCGGTCAGGACGTCTCCTTCTCCCTCCTAGGAGGAGGCCCCTCTGCCGGGCTTGACCAGGGCCTTACGCTGCCCACCTCAGCAACTAGCGACGCGTCCGCGCCACACAGACTGGTATCCCGGGCGGGGAGGGTGGAGGCGGGGTGTCTGCAGGGACTCAGGCTGCCTGGGTTTACATCCCGGCCCCACCTTCCATCAGCTGCAGGCCCCCGACCGAGTAACTCCACCTGCCTCAGCCTCCTTGCTGGGAAAGGAAGACAACAGCACCTACTTCACAGGGCTGTGCCCCACTCCCCACACTTAGAAAATGTACTTTTAATTTATAAAACAGTCCCAGAACACAGTTTCCTCTGGGAGGGGCGGCCCCACCCCAGGGTCTGGGCAGCTGCTGCGGCCCCGGCCTGCCCAGCACAACCCACCACCCCGGCCCATCCTCCCGGGTCACAGCCAGGATCAGTGCTGTGGCCCAGCGCTGGGGCTTCTTCCCAGCTGCCTGACTAAATGTTCCTGGAGTTAAGTAAAAAATCCTCTCCTTGGCACGCTCACCCCATAACCATCTTCTCCCCAACAAACCACCGGATTCCCGGCACCCTACCCGGCCTCTTGCCCACCACCTCACCCAAACCACACACAGCGGCGGAGCCTGCATCGTCTTCCTAAAGCTCCCGCCTGTATGATGAGGCGGCTCTCAGCTCAAGGACTGTCCACAGCTACTTGAGTGAAGAAAGCCTTTCTCGGCCTCTGACCCTGTTTACCTTCCCCCCAGATTCACAGGCTGAACTTCCAAACCCCAGTACCTCAGAATGGGACTTTCGGGAGACGGGGCCTTTTTGAAGAGGTGACTGAGTTACAGCGAGGCCTTAACCCAAAGCGATGAGGGTCCTCGTAAGAAGAGATTAAGACAGATACATACAGAAGGGCAACTATGAGAAGACACAGGAAAGGGACAGCCACCTCCAAGCCCACGAGAGAGGCCTTAAGGGAAACCGGCCCCGCGGACACTTTGATCTCGAGCTTCCAGCCTCCAGAAGTGCGAGAATATCAGTTTCTGTTGCTTACGCCCCCCACTCCCTGGCACTTCGTATGGCGGCCGAGCAGACCAGTGCTCTTCCCAGCCCCTCTCGGAACGCGGAACCCAGACCACCCCAGCCAACCCTGGCGCCAGCGGGTGGTCCCCTCGCCGCTCCCCGCCTCCATGGCAACAACCCACTTGTCCCACCACTGCTCAAGTTCCCCAAAGCCCTCGAGAACAAGCCGCCTTACAACGATGCCACCTCCCAGCACCACCTCCCCTGGCATCGTCTCCTAGCAGTTCCGCTTGTTCTAGCACCTTCTCTCTTGTGCATCGATACCTTGTTCGGCTGCTCAGCTCCTGCACCCTATTAAATTTCCATGTTTAGGTTCTGACTCAGCGAGCAGCCAGTATGATCCTTGGGGGTCAGGACCAGGCATTACGCATGGCCCAGCCTGCTCAGAGGAAGCAGGTGTCACCAAGAACCACCTCTATGACAAGGATAACTGTGTGAGATAAATTGTGAGATGAAATAAAAATGAGCTGTAAGCACTGGACACAAAAGAAAGGAAGCATGGAGCCCACATAACCAACTCCGACCGGGAAAGAAAGGCCTGCAGCTTCTAGACTGGCCATCAAGTGGCGCTGCTGGTCTGGCACAGCCCTGATGACTATGGCCATAGACTTGAATGGACAAAGCCCTGAGAGCAGGCTCCAGTGTTGATGACTCATTCAGCACCTGATAGTCCAGAGTCACATTCCCCAGCTAGTACACTGTTATGGGGCAGGAGCCATGTGATCTTCAATTCTAGACAGAGAAAGACATCCTGTGCTTTCTGGGGGGACCAAGTTTCAGTGTGACAGCAGCCCTGAAAACCACCTAAGTGGCTTTTTGGCTCCTAATGATGGCAGCCACCCAGTAATTCAGAACAGTCGAGTGGGGCTGGGAAGGCACCACAGACCTGAGCCAGGAGGAGGCAGCCAGGAAGGGCCTGGATGGCAGGAAATGGCGGTTGGAACTGGTCTCCAGTCTAGACCTGGGCCTGCAGAGGGCATCCCCTGCCCTCACCACGACTCCCTGCTCCCACTGTCCACACCACAATGCCCTGTCCACCGGCCTGGCCAGGGAGGGCCCCAGCATCCCATCAAACCACGTGCCCCATGTGGTGCTACATCCTCACTACCCGGGGTCCCCACCCTCCTTCAGACAAGTCGGAATGTCTGCTCTCAGTTGCTGATGCCCTGCCAGTTATTTAGGGACTGTCCCTTGCTCTGTCCCCACATGTCCCCTAACACTACTTCCACAGTCATTCTGCATTCCCTTTACAGTTGGTGACTCATGTCTTCTTGTAGCCAGAGGGCCCCTTGAGGCTCACTAGCTAGATTGGGGGGCGGGGGAGAGACAGGGGGCACTTGTGTTGGGCTTCAAAAGGGTGGGAACAATTGGCTGACAGGTCATGTGTATCTTCAGACCCATTCACAGCCCCAGATGAGATGAAATTAAAATAACACGTTTTGTTTCGTTTAAGACATGAAAAGTTCCAGCCCTTGGAGCCAGTATGCCCTGGGGAGCCTGACTCATGGACAGCCCTTGGTGATCTGCCAGGGCTTTGGGTCAGTCCCAGGAGAAGCAGACCCCCCCACACACACACCTCCTCACCCCTCGTAGGGTGTAGGTGTGCGTGGTTGTGGGCTAAGTGCTTGGATTGCAAGCCTAGGTCCCCTGTCTCACCCTGGTCAGGCTGCCTCTCCGTGCCTCAGTTTCCAAGAAGCCTGACTCATGGACAGCCCTTGGTGATCTGCCAGGGCTTTGGGTCAGTCCCAGGAGAAGCAGACCCCCCCACACACACACCTCCTCACCCCTCGTAGGGTGTAGGTGTGCGTGGTTGTGGGCTAAGTGCTTGGATTGCAAGCCTAGGTCCCCTGTCTCACCCTGGTCAGGCTGCCTCTCCGTGCCTCAGTTTCCACATCTGCAAGATAAGGATAACAGCAGCACCCACTCCCCAGCTAGCTTGTTCAGTGAGGACTAAACAAGCCACCATGAGCACCTGCATGCTAGGACTGCATGCCCGACGCAGGAATAAGCACTAGGTGAGCTGTGCAGGTATCAGTTGGAGTTGGGTTGCTCCCCCTTTGCCCCCTGAGGTCCAGCCAACAACCAGGGGGGACCACTCTGAACCTACGATGGGGCTGAGGGCTCCTCAGGAGCTAGGATTGTCTCATGAGTGTCAGGCATAGGACACAGGTCCCCTTTCTAGTACCTCCTGTGGAATAAGGGAGGAGAGAAGGCCCTGCCCGCATGCTCGGGCACTGCCGTCAGACAGAGCCAGGGGGTCCTGGGGGGCTAATCAAGGCGGAAGGACCAGCCCACAGGGAACTGGATTCCTGAAAGGCAACCCGGGCAAGCGGAACTTGCCGGCATTCCACCAGTGGCTGCAGGCCCTACCTTGCTCCTTAGTGGCTTCTGAGGGGCCCTAAGGCCTTGCTGCAGCTGCCACCTCCCTACCATCAGCCTGATCCTCAGCTCCCGGCACCAGGTGCGCTGTCAGGCACGGGATAACACCGGAAGATGGGGAAGCAGCCTGAAACTGGGAAGGGGCTGCCTCTGGGCAGGGACAGGGAGACATTCCCCGGTCTGACCTTCCCCTGGTCAACTGCATAAGCCATTTTACTCCATCCGACTTAGCTAATGACCCGTTTCATCCCGAGGGAACAGAGTGCTGTCTGCACTGGCATGTTCAAAGGCCAGGAGCACCAGACACAGGCCCAGGTGGAGACACGGGCATTTCTGAGCCCCGTTCCAGCTTACAGAAACGGCTGCTGGAAATGCGGACCAACGTAGCAGCCGCTCCCGCTGATCTACGGCCCCTGCCAGAGCCGGGCGGACACTCGCTGCCCCCACTCAGCTCCGACTCCCACAACGCAACAGCCTTTTTGGTTTGCAAGATATTTTAAAAATAATATTTGAAGTGCTCTCTCTGGCAGTACATATTATATTCTAAAAGCAGAACAGAAAATGTTAGCTTGGCTCCAGGGCAAAAATGAAACTTCCATCGATGAAACAGTCCTTGCTTATAAAGGAGGAGACAACTGCCTTAATCCACAGAGGGCTCTAACCAATCAACACGGAAAAGACCAACAACCCAACGGAAAACGGGCAAGCGACATGAAAAGACTCACACGGAAGAAATGCGAAAGGCTGAATAACATGAAGTAATGCGCCATTTTGCCCATAATGGAAGAAATGCAAATTAAGATAGGTACCATTTCCCCAGCAGACGGCCACCATTAGGAGTAAATTTGTTGAAACTTTTTGAAGAACAATCCAGCAATATCTGCCAACCTGGGAAATGTTTATAATAATCTTTGACTGAGAAATACCACTTGTAGGGAATTTTACAGAAATATGCAAAGATCTATGTTTACTGCAGCCCGGTTTATTTTTTTAAAAAACCCAAATCAAACGGAATGACCTTACAAGCCCAAAATAATTGAGTAAATTATGATTCCTTCATCCACATGCTAAAATGCTGCCATCAAAAAGGACAAAGCAGACCTCATCTCCATCATCTTTATGGGCTGACATGGAAAGAAGCCAAGATACTATTAAAGCGAGAAAAAAACAAGTTTTATGAGAACATATGTAACATGATCCTTCTATTTTTTTTAAAGCACGTATGTATTTGTTTGTGTCTGAGAAGGGTCCAGAATGATGGATTCCATGCTGTTGCGAGCGGCGGCTTCTGGGAAGTACGGTCCAGGTCAAACAGGTGTGAGTCACCAGCAATCAGGGCCCCGCCTGTGGACACGAGACTAGAGACCAGACCTGTGAGGTGCTGGAGGTGAGCAGCCCTCAGGAGGCACGCAGACCCGGTCATTTCTAGAGTGTGTGGGTGGAGCGGGCCTCTTCCAGAAGCCCTACAAAAACAGGGAGGGAGACTCGTAACCGACAGGGCGAGAAAACCTAAATCACTGCTCTATTCCATCAATTCTAAGACACGAGTTTCTTTTTTTCACTTTTCATCTTTAAGGTTGAGATGTTTCATTATCGATGGTGTGTCACAATTTAATCAGCATTTTCCCCCCGGGACGAGGCTGGTATTCAGGCCCAGAAGCCTCCAAACGTTGAAGAGGAGCCTACCTGAGCCTGGCCCGCACTTGGTGCTCCAGCCGCCCTGGGGCGGGCGTGGTTTGACGTGGGCCCCAAAGCACCATCCTACTCCGCAGACCCATCACCATCTGAACAGGAAGTCTCTGCCTCAGTGGCTGGAAGTGGCGGACATGAAAACCAAGACAGTGTTTCTCTCACACATGCCAAAGTCCAGGAGGGGAACCAGAAGCCAAGCAGCCACCCAAAGGCACTGCCATCACCTTAGCTCACGGGCCTGTGCCCCTTCCATAGCCACCTGCTCCAGGCGTTGGTTCTGGCCTGGTGCCATCCCCCTCACACCAGACCCCTTGGTGGGGCACACTGTCCTCTCAGCCTCAGCCCCATGGGTAGGACAAGCTGACACTCATGGAGGCAGCATAAGGGCCAGTCCTCAGAAGCCTACTCAAGGTGTGAAGCATTTTCGTGGCAAGTTGATCCAAACCTCCAGCCTCCTGCATAGAACCAGGGCCAGAAGCTGGTCCCGACTCGGGAGCGGCAGTCCTCGGGGGGGGCAAACACCCCCTTCCTCTTTGTCCTCCTCGACTCCAGGCCCCGCTGCCCACTTCCTCCCAGCTTCTGCCACTTCCTCTCACCCAAGACCTGAGTACCTGGCGGGACCAAGAGAGGAGCTGACGGCATCAGGGCACCTAACTACGGACCACCTCGCCGCAGGGAAGGGGGCCAGACCTCCTGCCCCCGCCCCCCCATGGTGGTGATGGCAGCCTTGCCTCACAGGGGAGGAAAGGACTTACTTGGAGGGCCAGTAGCTCCCCAGGCCACACGAGGGGGCTGAGATTGGGCCCAGGCCGGTCAGCACCAAAGCCTTGTTCTTTTCCACGCCACACAGGCCGCTGCCCTCATCAAGCACAGGCGGGATTTTTGTCTCCTCCATAACCATATGGGACAGAGACTCAATGACCATTAGAAGCAAAGCTGCTAGTCTCTCCGCTGGACACCAGAGAACTTTTCTGGTCATTGACATCGCCTGGACACCAGAAGGCGCCCGAAAGAAGTACCGGCTGGCAGTGTGGACAGCACCAGAGGCTCTGGGCACCACTGGCCCTGGGCAGCAGAGCCTCCAGCTGCATCGGGGACTCGGTCCCACTCCTTCTCCACCTGCTGTCAGGCTCAGGGGCAGTGCGGGTGGAGGAGGCAGTACACATGAGATTTGGGAGTCAGAGCTCAGAACTGCTGGCTAAGAGCACAGCCAGGCGTGAATTCAAATCCCAGCTCTGCCCCTAGCAGCTCCGTGGCCTTAAGTGACTACGCTCGATGCAGCTGCTGACAGCAACGCTTCGCTCGCAGCGTAACAGGAGAATTAGATGAGCTACGCGCACACAGCGTTTCCAACAGCACCTGGCGTGTAGTGAGCGCTGCCTTGTGCCCGCCTGAGCGCCGACGAAGCGGGCGCAGGGGAAAAGTGACCTGCGCGGGCCACACGGTGCAGGGGACCTCAGTGGATCTGAGACCCAGACCTCGACTTCCAGCCCCGCTCCCTGCCCTCACCTCTCCCACCCAGAGCCCCCTGCAGCTCGCCAAGGGGGAACAGGACAGCCACCCCCCCACCTCTGAGAGGCCCCCCAACTCAGCACACACCTGAGGCAGATGCTGTGTGGAGAATCACCCCCCGCGGGGACCCTGAGGAATGTTAATTTCTCTTCATTTGGTGTCTAGATTACTCCGTTTCAATCCAGCCTCCCGACAGCCTCCCGACAGCCTCCTAGATGAGCACTGATTAAATTCCCATAAAACCACAAGCAGAAACGCTCGATTTGCGGTGTGCACACCCCTCCCCCAGGGAGATCTGGTGACCGACGGCCATCTGTCACCTCCAGAGCACATGTGTGGGAGACTCTGGGAAAAGGAGAACGGGAGAGTCACCCCTTACCCGCAGCCATCATCAGCTCAAAGGGCCTTCTCAGCCCTTTGCTCTGTAGCCTGAGACCCTTCCCTATTCCCTAGCTGCTGTCCTGAGGGCCACAGGGACAAACGTGTCATACCATCACAGCCCAGGTACTTTCCCATACATCACTTCA
>NW_006494609.1:16130478-16139795 GCF_000325575.1 Pteropus alecto
GCGGTTCAAGTTGGCTAGAACTTTGCCCAGAATCGCTCAGCCTGGGGTGGCA
Source organism: Pteropus alecto (assembly GCF_000325575.1). Classification (NCBI taxonomy): domain Eukaryota; kingdom Metazoa; phylum Chordata; class Mammalia; order Chiroptera; family Pteropodidae; genus Pteropus; species Pteropus alecto. Next base: position 16,130,531 of record NW_006494609.1, read on the forward strand.
AAGCCAGGCCTGGGTCTTGGGGCTTCCACCTCAAAATCCCAAGCCTGGGCTGCAGAGCAGACACCAGGGAGAGAAAAGGTCTGCAAGTGTGTGTGGCGACCTTGGCTGTGGACGCAGCCCCGCTCCTCCCTCCTGTGCTGTGTGAGGCCACTCCTGCACTTGGTTTGAATTAGATGCAGGTTCAGTGCCATCTGTGCCTCTGGTTAAGGGGTGTAGGTACAGCCCCACCCAGAAGTGGTCATCAGTTAGGGAAACCTGTGGCCCAGGCTCCCCGGGGTGAGTCACTCTGCAAACCTACTGACCTCATGCTGTTTGGAGCAGCTGTGTGGAAGGGACTTACTGCTCAGGTCACAGGCTAAGGCCACGCTCCCCAGCCAGCAGGAGGGGAAGTGGCCAGTCCAAGTCATTTACCCATGGATTCCCCAGGCAGGAATCCACTTCTAAGAAGTTAGGGTGGCAGACCGCTAGTTGTCCCCAAAAACTCATTCTCCCTCTCTTCCATGGTGACAAAGTTCCCAATTTCAGCTGGGCACACGGCTCAAATAAAGCCCATGCGCCCCATGCCCCTGCAGCTCAGTGTGTGGCTAAGCTCTGGCCAATGATGTGTGAACAGAGCAGCATGTCGTAGCTTCTAGAACCTTTCCTAAGGACAATTCGCTTTCTTTTTTCTAGTCCCCCCTCTCCACCCTAACGTCTAGATCTTGGATGTGACAGCTACAGTTTTAGCACCACCTTGGAACAGGAGGGCCACACGACACAATGAGCTAGAGGAAGCCTGGGTCCCTGTTGTCCCACACAGTAAGTACCAGGTGACCTTCCTCTGGGTATTTACATGGGAGAAAAATGAAGTTCTATCTCATTCAAACCACAGTGATTTCAGGTCTCTGTTGATGAAGCAACTTTAGAAATAACCGAATCGGCAGATTTGAGACTGACAAAGGATGGGTCTGAGGCAGAGACAAGACCCTGCTTCCCCTCCAAACTCTGACTTAGGAGAAGACAAGCTCAGGGAACGGGGCGCTGAGATGGCGGTGACCGCAGGTGGGGCTGGGAGCTCCAGGCAGCAGGTATCACCTGTCCCCCACAGCCGATGGCCTGCGGACGGCCCGCAGGGCGTGGATCCCAGTCCACGCGCTCTGCCTGCTACTCGTGGGAGACCCTCCCCTGCGGCACGGCCCACCCCCACTGCAGAGCAGGGAGCCTTGGCCGCCTCCCTGCAGCAGCCTCCTGTCCGCCCTGTCTTCCACGCAGGTGCCCCGGCTCTCTGCAGACAGGCAGAGCTGCCTCGGCATGGGGCACGGCGACAACCCCAGGAAGTCTGCACCAAGCCCCTTCTCCCAACACAAAAGCGGTGTCACTTGGACGGCTTTAATTGTCTGAGCAACTGAAAGGGTAATTACGGCCATTTGCAGCTCACAGAACGGGGCTGTGAGCCTCCAGGAACAGCAGCGGTGGGGTGGGGGAGCACCAGGTATGTGACGGTCCCCTGTGTCTGCCTGGCCTCTGGAGGGAGGCTGGGAGGTGGGAGCCGATGTGCTTCAGCGTGAACAGCGCCCGGGTGGGCAGGAAAAGGCCCCAGGAAGTCCCAGCCTGTGACCACCCTGCTGGAAGAATGGCAGCACGGCTCGGCCAGCACGATAAGGAGAACCCAGGGTGCGGCGGCCACGGCCACCCACACAACAGTTCCCGCTGGCCTCGTGCCAGACCCGTCTGTAGGGCTCGGTCCACAAGTTCCTGCCAGGCCTGGAGGGGGCGTCCCCTTAGTGGGCGGCTCCTGAGGGGACAACATTGGGGTCTGAAGTTTCTTGAAGCCAGCAGAGTGGGTTCTGATTCTCTCTCCACTGGGAGCCCGGTCACTTCTCTCTCACACCTACGGCTGGGTGTGTCACCCTCACAACAGGACACAGGCAGTGGCCATCAGAACCTGTCTCCAGGCCACGTCTGCAATGTGCTCTCATCTCCTCACGCCCAGCTCACATGCCTTCAGTGGCGCCCATGAAGGAAGTCCCTACAGCTGCGGGAGGGCGCTCCAGGTCCCCCACTCTGATCCGCACAGGCACCCCACACTTCGGCTCTCCCCCGCTTTGCTCACACCGCTGCCCTGTCTGGGAGGCCCAGGCTGTCACTTCCTCAATACTCGCCCACCAGGGACAGCCCTGCTTCCTGTGTACCCTGCAGGCCAGCGCACAGCCACCTCCCTGCTCCTCAGACCACGCACACTCACACTCCAAACCCGGGCTCACCCTTGACGCCCTGGTCCTGAATCTCTGGCCATAAAATCAAGGCAAGTTCCAAGATCCAATACAGATGCCTCGGCCCCTTCCATCGTGAGGGGATCAGCAACGGCAGCTGACATTCGTGCGTGGCCCCAATGCGCTGGGACCTGTGCTACTTGCATCAGACAGCATCCCGGTTATCCCAAGCCTGGACCCCATAGATAAACCACCTGGTATCCACATCTTACAGGAAACTGCAGGGTCTGGTCAAGGGACTTGGACAAGACCAGGAGGCACCAAGAGCCCAGATTCGGACACAGCCTCAGTCTATCTCCCCCAGAAGCCTATGCTCTTTGCTCTGAAAAAGCCTTCTTCAAGGTGCCCTGATCCCGTCGGAACCATCACTCCTCGACTGGACTTGGTGAGAACATGAGACCTGCCCGCTGACCCGCACCTCTCCCACGCATCGAGATGTCTCATCTTCTACTACGATCTCCTGCCCCTTCACACGCAGTTGGCGTCTGACACACACACCTCTCAGGAAGAAGCAGGTTTCCCTTCCAGAACCAACATTCAGCCTAAACATCGGTACAGAGCTTCCTTCTCATCTGGAGGCTCTGGTTGGACCCAGGCAAGGAACACAGAAAAACGAGGTTGACATCGTCACAGACCACTGCAGATCCAAGGAGGGAAGGATGCTGGCATGCTGGGAAAGCCTGCCCGCTGGAGGGGCCCCCAGGAAGGCCATGCTCTACACCACCAAAGGCCAAGTAGCCAGAGACAAGGCCTCAGGAACCCCTACACCCCCGCCCCCAAGGACGGCCAGGTCCAGCACCCAGCTCTTCTGCAAGATAAAGTCCTCAGGGAACCAAGGACTCACCAACACTCATGCCAGGTGCCTGCTAGATCCAGGGCCCTCTGGCCATGGATATGAAAGTCAAGCTCAGGGGTTAGGAGCTGGGGAGCCTGAGACCTGGCTGGATGCTGGCTCTGCCGTTTACAGGCTGTGTGGTGTCAGCATGTCTGCTAACCTCTCCAAGCCCCCCAGTACTCATCTATGAAATTGGGGAGAATGACTGTGCCCCCTTTATGAGCCCCGGAACAGAGAATATAAGAGAAGGCTTAACCCAATACCAGGCACCTGGTACATACCCAATAAATGCTATTCTCATTCCCATAATGGTCCTGTGAGCCAAGTCACCGTCCAGATCAGGGTTGAAGGCAGCGTAATAGGCCGCACTCCCAGTCCGGATGGCGGAAGCAGGGGCTGCCTCTCCTACCCCTAGGATGACTCCTCACATGGCCCCAGGGCACAGGCAAAGCACATTTCCTTAAAACTGAACCGAGAGTTCTCGGCAGGGAATGCCTGGACCAGGCAAGGAGAACTAGGGCGTAACTGTCAGCATGCATCTCTCCAACGCACTGGCCTCACAGAAACGAACACCGTGGAGAGGCCGTGGGCTTCTCCAGAGCTGCCCTGCCCAGGAGGTGGGGAGGGTGAGCCCTCAGGGACTAGGGACAAGAGCTTGCCACTGGCCAGAGAGGCTCCTGCATCCAAGAGGGAGGCTCCTGCCTGCGAGAACATGGCGTACCCACGAGGTCCAGCCACATTACAAAGCTCCATGCGTCTGATCACCAGCCCTTCAATTTCTCTGTTCGTCTCCTCCACCGGTCACACAGCCCCAGCGGCCCGCCTGCCGCTGCACTGTCCCCACACGCTCCCACTCTCACTGTCCTGGGGACACTTCACTGCCACTCCGTGGCTTCAAGCAAACAAGACAAAAAGCATCCTGAAGTGGTGGGAGCCACTGTCCCAAAGAGCATTCTGGACTTTTACGTCCTGACTCTGCTGGCCACAGAGGAGGGGGAAAGCCTCCCCGCCCCCAGAACGTGCGCCACCCTCACCATCCGCACCCCAGATTCAACTGCTTCCTGTCCCAGCATGCTTAACAAGACCAGACCCTTCCCCGCCCCGCCCCGCCCGATGAACGCCTGGTCACCCCAGCAGTGGGCCGCCTGCCACAGAGCGGAGCCGCCTGTGTCCACACCTTTCATGTAGGCCTCGATCTTCCGGACGAGCTCGTAGGACTTGGAGCGGTCCAGCAGGGTCCTGATGGCAGGAAGGGGGTCCAAGACGATGGTCTCGGGGTGGGCATCAATGTACTCCTGAAAGGAAAACACACTCCTTCTGGTAAGATCGGGGAGGCTGGTACTGAAACAAGGTGAGCACGACTTCATCCCACACGCCCGCCCCAAACCCATCTCTGTCTTCTCACTCCCCCCATCAGCCCCCACTTCTGTCTCGGGCGTCACGTGGTCTCAGGATCACATGACTTTGGTTAGACCAATCAGGGCACTGTGGACCCGGGGACCACCCGCTGGCTCAGGAGAGGACACGGGACCTGAGTCAGTCCAGTGGCAGGCTCAGAACCCTTTCGGAGAAGGCTGGGGTAAGAACACTCCTTCCTGGGAAGAGGAAGCACAGAACCTGGGCGGCTGGGAGCAGCCACTTCGGGGTCTGAGGGAGAGGCCTGATGGAGCCACAACTCAAAATGGAGCCATGCTGAGAAAACAGGGCCAAGAAAGCGAGAGCGACCAGGGTCTGGCCTGCTCATCCGAACCCTGGATAAACCGTCACCTGAAGCCACGTGTGGGTTCCACTCCATGAGCGTGGCCCACCACCCGGCACCACATGGACTCTAAGGCGGGGCCAGCGGGGAGTGGCATGCCAGACTGACCAGGAGGTCCGTGGGGAGGCGCGGGCGACCGCCCAGGGCAACCGCTGGCCCCCGAGGGCTCGCTCCAGGGAGGGCTCATTTAACACCTGCTGACCTCACGGTGGACTGAACCGCAGGAGGGGCTGACAGAGTCGGTCTCTAAGGAAGTGCCTGCATTCTTGGGGCACATAGGGAATGAGAAACTATTATGTGTAACGGAATTCAACAAAAGACAGAGAAAAAGGTTTCAAGGAGAAGAACACGGGGGCCCTGGCCCTGCTACTAGTCGCCTCTGTGACTACAGGAGCCCCAAGCCACATCACTGGGCTGGCAGGACCTTGTCGGGTCGACACGGTGAAGGAGGCCGTCTCTCTGGCTCTAAAACTCTGTGATTCCGAGGATAAAAATGTGGAATGCTGGAGTAACGGGGAAGGGCTCGGGGAAAGACTGGGTGTGAGAAAGCACTCGGCAGCTGTTGTCATTGTGGGTTGAGTTGTGCACGCGCACACGCGCACACACACACACACACACACACGCACCCCAACAGATCTGTTCACATCCTGGACTGCGGTCCCTCCGAGCATGGCCTTATTTGGGAATAGTCTTTAGAGATGTAATCAAGTTAAAATAAGGTCATACTGGATCAGGGTGGATCCTAATCCAATGCTGAGCCGGGTGTCTCTCAGACAAGGAGAATTTGGACACAGAGACAGAGGGAGAAGGCCATGGCAGGATAGCGACGGGAGTCACGCAGCCACAAGGCAAGGTCGGCCAAGGGCTGCCGGCTACCACCGGAAGCCGGGAGAGGCACGGACAGGGTCTCAGAGCCTCCGGAAGGAGCCAACCCTGCAGACACCTTGAGTTTAGACTTCTAGCGACCTGAACTGTGAGTGGATAAACTTCTGTTGTTTTTACCACTCCGTCTGTGGTACTTCGTTATGGCCGCCCCGAAGAATGAAGATACCAGCTTAATTCACCCTCCTCCTCACCCAGTCTACGAGATCAGCCTGGGAGATTCGCAAAGGCCAGAGAAAAAGCCATAATGCTTCTTTTCTAGTAAGCTTTATCAACAAAAATAAAGCTCCATTTAAAATTATTCTTCTTTTCAGTGAACCTATTTTGGTTCCTAGCAATCATTTTTAAGGGCTCTCAAACACAAAAGCCATCTACTCTCCTCTGAGACCTGCTCCCCCACTGTGCTCATACCAGAGGAACTGGTTATGGGTTCGTTTGTGTCTTCGTCTCTGAATGTTTAAAAAGAAGTCTCCGTTCCCAAAGGGTGGCCAGTGCACAAATGTGGGGAGCCCTCTTCCCATCCCACACCCATGAACTCCAAGGGGCCTACAGGCCCTCGGCAGGCCCTCTCCCGCACACACCTTCTGTAGGCCTAAGTGCAAACGAAAGCCACCATCACTGCTTCCTCCCCCTATTCCTGACATGACTGACTAAAGGCAAGTCAGCTCAGAAACAGGCCCACTGCCCTCCTCTGACAAAACAGGCCCAGCAGCTGATGCCGGAGAGACCGTTATGTCACCCCCAGGGGACGAGGGGACGAGATGCAAGGCGTCTTTAAGGAAGGCTTATCCCTCAGGCCACGGCGCCGTGCCTCGCGAACTCTGTCCTACGCCTCGGCCTCACCTGGGTGCCTGCACCTCTCCACTGCAGGCTCCCATCGGCGACTACCCGTCAGCACCATCCCTCATCAGAGCCCGTTCCTCTGAACCGGGCCTACGCTGCCGTAAGAGCCTGGCATTCGTGAAACACCAAGACTCACACGTGAAATCCTATGAACGCCCTCCTCTTAAAAAGTCATCCGCTCGGCAAACTTCACCTCATCGAGAGTGCCCAGGGCATCATGCGGGGTGCAGTGAACACAGGGATGAAAGAAAGCCTTTTAGGCTTTGCTCTGCTGGATCCATAACCTTGGCCGACAAATTCACGTTCTGGATCAGTAACTACAAGCACTGACCTGCCCTCCCCCGAACCCCCGACACCCTGGGAGGTGGCCTGGTATAGAGGGAGGAGTAAGGGACCAGGAATCGAGAAAGCCGGGCTCCCGCTATCATCACCTCCTGGTGTCACCTCGGGCAAGCCGCTTGGTTCCTCTGGGTGTCAATTTCCTCATCCTTGATTTGAGTCTAAATTGGAGAAAAGCGAGGGCCAGTGTTTGTAAAGGCAGACTTCGAGGCCACATACGGGGGCTGTCTAGGACAGACAGCTACTTGCTAGAGGCATGACAGGTAGGGAAGGGACACGCACATGCTCAGAGATGTCCGCTCAATGGGCTGGCCCAAGTCTCCCCCAGTGACTGAGTCACATAAAACAGGGACCTGCTCCTTCCTCCCCCTCAAAAATCACCCCCTAGTCCCAAGAAGGGGAGCCCACAGCTGCTGGTTCTGGTTCCACTTCCATGCTTCAGGGCAGTGACCTTTAAAGAGGGAACTCAGGATCATTAAGACGTGAATTTAAGCCAAACTCATGAGGGAAAGAAGCTAGAAGAAACCAAAAGGGAATATATCTGACAAGCAGGCTCCAACAAGCTTTGACCAGGGATGAAAGCATCAGCGTTAACAGAAGAATTATTCCTAAACATGATCTCTTTTGGGACGTGAACAGAGAGGGCAAAGAAAGAAAGAGTTTTTCCAATCCCCCCACTATCCACAAGTGGATTTTCTTCCAAGCTTTTCAGCTTATCTATTGTATCGCAGCCTCATGCATTTTTCACAAGTCTCTTAGAATTACCAAACTGCTGGAAGGGTGAGTGCCCTGGACCATTTTATCACCACTCAGAGGAAGAAAGGCCCAAACTGTCTCCATGGCAAACGGCAAACACATGTTCCCTGGAGGGCCTGCTGCGAACACCCAGGAAGGGATTCTGGAGCCTCACACAAGGGAGCCTGGCTGTAAGCAGACTGAAAATAGGGGAAATCAGGAATATACAGCCCCAGGTGAGCAGGACCAGGAGGAGGTCTAGAGAATGCTGTTGTTTGAGGGGACAAAGGGGCAGTGACCAGCCAGGTGCCCTCCCTTCCCTGCCCATGGGATGATGATGCCAAGAGGGGCACCAGACCTTCTCTTGGGCTGGGGGGAGTCAAGCTTTCCCCCACTGAGAATCTGAGCCAAATGAGAAGACCGAGACAAACACCAGAGATGCTATTTCCTCTGCAGTTCCATTCATGGACAGGAAATGAGCAGGGAGTGAAAGGCAAGGGTTTCCTGTTCATGCAGGTAGAGATCCTGAGTTCAAATTCTGCCTCTGCCATTCACTCTACGTCTGTGAAAAAGAAACTACAGCTGATCTCTCAGATTGTTTCCTTGTCTATGAACTATGTGTCTTGAATAAAATCTATCCCAGGGAGCTGCTGTGGGCAACAAAGAGATCACAGATATGAAAGGAGTTGGTAGATATAAAAACAAAAGGGATTCTCATAATCCTACAACACAAGGACTCTCAAGGCCGATCTGACCCGGTCCAGGGTCGCCAAGCTCATCCTGCGCTGGCCCGTCCAGCAGACCAAGCAAAGGACACGCCAGCTCTGCACCCAGGATCAGCAACTGGGCTGCTCTGGCCGGGGTCAACCCTCCTGCTGATGCCTGGAACACAACAGAATCCCCCGACTGACAGCTGCCGGGGCTCCAGGGAGCGCGCCTCTGCAGACAGCTGGGGTCCTGACACACTCTGCCATGCCAGCTGCAGCCGGCCAGCCTGCTCCTTACAGGGAAGGAGAGCGGGCACTCAGTTCCTGTTCCTCGATTCTTAGGAAGTCATGGGGGCTCTGGCCCACTCCCCCGAAACGCCTGCAGATCCCTTTTCAGAAAGTGGTGATTCATTTTTTGGAGATGCAGACTGAAATTACTTAAAAGATTAAATATGATGCCTGGGATTTGCTGCAAAATAACCCAGCTCGGGGGCGGGGCAGAGAGCTAGGTGAGGCGTATATACGAAACGGGGCTGCTAACCGCGAAGCTGGGTGACGGTGACGGTGCGTGGGAGTGTGCTGCCACAGCCTCTCTTCTCAAGTATTTTTAAATTTCCCATAACAACAAGTTGAGGGAGTGAGGGAGGGAGGGAGGGAAGCTAAGTAATCAGATTCTCCCTTTCTTCAACCCTACGTATCCCTATTTGTGCCAGAAACAGGTTCAGACACCAATGCTATCTTTCGGGAAGGAGGATGACGCAGCTACCCAGCTGGGAATTGCAATGAGAGATTAATTACGGTAAAGATGAAAATAAATAATATCACATTCAATACTTTTAAAATAACAGTAGCTACTACGTACCCAGGACTTGCTACATTCATAGCATTCTGTGAGGTAAGAGATGAAACTATG
>NW_006494609.1:16139890-16158117 GCF_000325575.1 Pteropus alecto
ACTCAGGCCCCAGCAGCTGAAAGGCTGCTCACTGAGCCGTGTGCCCCTGAGTCCCTGAGTCCCTGAGCCCCTGAGCCCCTGAGTCCCTGAGTCCCTGAGCCCCTGAGCCCGCCCCGCACAGCCTCGCTGCCAACCTCTGTGGCAGGGCTGGGACGTTCAGCTCGATGGACTGCTCTGGAGATCTCTCCTGTGGGGCTAGGGGAACTGGGATGGAGGAAGGGGTACCCCACGAAGTGCGAGAAGCCCCTTCTCCCTGGGCCTCAGCTTCCTCCTCTGTCGAGTGAGGCCAATGCTGTGAAGAGGTTATAGCGTAGGAGCTGGAGGCCACCAGACCTGGGGTAAAAATCTCATGTGTCCCCCACCCCCGACACACACACACACACACACACACACACACACAGGACACTGGGCCTCTGCAAGCCTCGGTCCTCCTCGGTACACGACTTGGGTGGGTCTAGAGCAGTCTCTCACTACGTCTTTACCAGTGGCTTCCGGGTAGTCCTAGCTCAGCAGATTTATGGGGCAACCCTCGCGCCAGGACCAGAGTGACAGCGAGCCCGACGGCGCTGTGTTCTAGGGAGCGCTCAGTCTCCAGCGAAGCGCGATGGAGAACAGCCTGGCGAATGCTAAAACGGAGCCATGCGCTGAGCTGGGCAAGCGAAGTGCCAGACATTCTGCATGCGGACGTGGAGTGAGAGGCAGGCGCGCTTTCCAGGAGCAGAGCGAGGACCGGAAGTAGGGACCCCACAGCCAGGGTTTGTGTGTATCGGTCAGCACTGAGCCACCACACAGATGCGGGGGGAAACCTGAAATTACCTCCAGTGGCAGTGCAAATTTACCCATGGAGGCTTCTACGGGAAAGGAGGTGACTTTGGGCTCCCTCAGCATCATCTCACTCCTTCTGATTCTCCCTGGGAGCCCAGCCCAAGCTCAGACCTTCCAGCTGATGGCCACCAAGGCTGGCCTTTTAACTAGCTGCTTCCTATCAAGTGGTGGGTAAAAGCCAGGAAGCTTCTAGTTCCGAAAGTCTTGACACCGGGATGTCCCAGCAAGATTCTAGGATGGGTTGTTATTGACGGCTGCAGTGATGATGGTACTGGTAGCAGCCGACTATGCTTCACGAAGTGCAGGACAGTGTTCTACACACTTTGTAGGAATTGACACGTTTATTCCTCACGACAACCCCACGCAGCAGCCCACTTGACAGAGAAACCAAGGCTCAGAGCACTTCAGTACCTTGCCCAGACTCTCCTAGCCACAAAGCAGCCAGGATGGGACTTGAACCCAGGCCACGTGGTTCCAGAGCCCACTAGTCCGCAAAACAAGGCATGGGAAGGCCTCGCTGAATGAGCAGCATCTCAATTCTAACACGGCCAGGACTGCTGGGTTCGTCCTTTTAGAATTTTATGTTAAAAGGGGAGGAGTGAGCCTTTATCACGTTCTGCCAGACAAAGCCTAGGGCTTTAGCCTGGCAGTTTAGCCCATGAGACCCAGAACAATGCACCTGATAACAGAACAAGGTAAAACAAGAAAAAAAAAAATGGCACAGAGTTCACAATTTCCTCTCCCAGAGGCAGTCTCAGATGGTCAGACCTTGAGACCTAAGGGTCTCTCGGTCCACCCATCTTTTCAGAAAAGAGAAAGGAAGTAGAAAACTAGCCCAAAGTCACACAGTAAAGTAGCAGAGCTGAGACTTGGGCCCCTTCTGCTCCTTCTACCACCGCAAGGGGCCACCATACTGGACCAGAGTCTCTGCATCTGTCCCCAACCCTGGATTAAGACAAGCTAACATACTAGAAGACAAATAACTCTTAGCAGAGTTAATAAATGACACAACTGGACAGCAGGAGTCCACAGTGGCTTCTGGGATAAGGATCCAAGTGGCACCATGGTAAGGACGTGCAGGACCCTCAGAGGTAGCACGTGCTGGACACGTGTGAACGCAGAAGCGGCCCCGTGGAAGGAGGACGAACAGATTCCGGCCATGGCACAGGAATCGCGTCTTCAAAGGCACAGTACGCTTCTGCAGAGAGGGAAGCCTGTCCCTGGGAGACCAGCTCCCCCCACGAAGATGATGTCATGGGCCACACTGTGCAAAGCTTTCTGGAGTGGATGACTAATGAATCCTCTGGGCAGACCACTGAAGCTGTGAGGTCGACCACTGTGCACGGGCATCAGATCGGCCAAGGGCAGGGCCTACCACCCCCAGGCAGCCCAGAAAACCTGCCTGTTCACTGCGGCCCACAGAACACCACGTGCCACAGCCAGGCCCGAGGAGTCCACACTAGGCCCACGTGCCTTGATGTAATGGAATGTGCCAGGCGGCCAATCACAGCCCTAGCTAAACCCTAGCACCCATGGCCGTTCATCATCACAGGCCAGGGGTCTGAAGCAGGCCTGGCAGTGGGCTGGGGCTGGAGATTCGTGCAACTAAACATTGGGATTGGGCTCCCAGAAGCCAAGAGAAGGTTATAGCAGCATCTAGTACATACCGGGGGCAAGAATGCCAAGTCCAGCCACACACAGTACCATTCGCAGAGTCCACCCCTGAGCCGTGCAGTGTGCAACCTGTGTAACAGTCCCTGGCAGTCAGCCAAGGCTTCTGCCTCCCAGTCCGTGGCAGACCGGCCAGCAGGCCAGTCCCAATCCCAGCAAAAGGACCCTGTGGCACTGTGAAAGTTAAGGCAAAGACAGAGTCAAGAAATTTGGGTTAAAGTCCTCAGAACTGCCATGAACTTTGTGTGTTTCTGAAAGTCACTTAAGTTATTCAGATCTCAGTTTTCCTATGTATAAAGTGAAATCAGAATAACACATTTATTTATAATAGCCTTTCTGACTTTTAAGTCCTACAAGCCTTTGATTCTGTAACGTGATCAACACACGACAAAAGCTCTTAGGCTCCTGGATGGAGCCAGATTGCCACCTGAGGCCCAGGACACCCCAACATGGGAGCCCAGGACCTATGCCCTGACCACACGCACAGCACAGTGACTGCACAGGACCTTATTTCGGCAGGGCAGTGAGACACATGCCCCCCACAGCAGAATGAAGAGGGTGAGCAAGATGGGCACACAAGTGACAGACAGACAACGGCTCTGTGTCAGGGACAGACTCCTGTTCAATAGCAGGACCACGCCGTCTTTTGGTGCCATCACTAAGACGGCCCTCCATGTCTTACAGACGCCCTGGCATGCAGAGGGCATCTCCTCACCTGTTGTTCTTTCTCTGTCACTAAGACAGCCCTCCATGTCTTACAGACGCAGCCCTGGCGTGCAGAGGGCATCTCCTCACCTGTTGTTCTTTCTCTAACCTTTCTAAATGGCTCCTTGGGAGAGCGGGCTTCCACAACAGCAATCGACCTTCTCGACCTTCATTTGTATTCTGGAGCAATCTCTGGTGTCTGAGCAGCCAGCCCAAGGCCAAGGCCTCCCAGGGAGCAGAGGCCAGGAAGAGGGAGAGCCCTGAAGACGTGTGTGTGCGGGTTGGTCACTTCGTCAACGACAGAGCAGCCACATTCTGCCCGCCCTCGCTGGGGATGCCTTGGTGGGGACAGACACAGGCTGACTGGGATGACGGAGTAGGGGACTGTCTCCATATGGGGACGGAGGGGTGTGGGTGGGGAGGAGGGGAGAGGGGGTTTCCCGAGGCCAGTAATGCTGAGCCACAAAGGGTCGCAGGCACGGGCTGAGGAGGAAAGGCACTCCAAGCAGACAGGACGGCAGAAGCAAGGCCAGGGGGTGAGAGAGCCAGTTGAGGCTGGGCGGACGCAGGTCTCACAGGGAGGTTACGTTAGGCAGAGGGCAGGAGACGGCTAGAAACAGACCAGCCGAGGAGTTTGGACTGAATCCTAAAGCCACAGGGTCCCGAGCTGGGGAGTGACAGCGCCAGCTTTGAGTTCTGCAGTGACCAGTCTGGCCATGTGCACGGCCCAGGGGCCGAGGTCGGAAGGGTCAAGGGCTGAGCAGCGTGTCAGACGCAGTGCTGGCCTCAGGGGCACATGCACAGGACCTTCCCCACCGGGAGACCGAGCTGCTGCCTGACCTTTGGCATAGTATCATCTCTGTGATTTGGCAGAGCCGGCGGAAGGAAAATTACAGTGCAATCTTCCCCTCGGTCTATTTGCTCTTCAGACCCACTGCTTCAACCCCAGAGCTCAGGCTGGGGAGGTCGGGCCCTTACAGCACAGGCGCTGCAGAAGACCAAGGTGGACAAGCACACGAGCATCAGACAGAAGCAGGGTGGCCCAGGGTCAAGGTCCAAACGGGCTGTGAGCCTGGCACAGATGCCGCCCTGCCTAGGGCCCTAAAGCCAACAAGGTGAGGTGATCGGTAAGACCCTGGCACTCTCTGATACTCGGCGACTCTTGCCAAATTGAACTAGATTTGAAAACACCGCCATTAAGCGGTGGAACGTGGACCGGCGCTTGGTTGATGGCAGTCTGACTGGTTACCATTTCTACGGAGAGAAATTGGGCTACAATCAAAATTAAGAATGCATAAACTCAGTGTTTCCATTCCTAGGAATTTATCCCAAAGAATTCCCCACGTGCGCATACAAAGATACACGTGCGAAGGTATTTTAATCACTGTAGCAAGTCTCTAAAGCGTGATCAGAAACGTCGTAAATGTCCATCGGGAGAGAACTGGCCAAGAAAGGGACGTTATGGTCATTTTACGGAACACCATGCAGCCATTCAAGAGAATGAAACAGCTCAAGGGCCAACGAGAAAATCATTCCCGAGATACGCCGTACGGAGCAGTGGTCTGCGTGGGGACAGGAAGACCAGGAAGACCACCTTTGTTTACATGCACGGAACCCCCTGAAAGGGCCCAAGGCCACGGGGACCAACGGCTGCCCCAAGACAAACCGGGAGGAAACTGTTCTCGAATTTGTTCTGTATGCACATGTCACCTATCACAAAATTAGTTAACTGAGACTGCTGGGAGCCACACAGAGATGACACAGGGAAAGCCACACCCAAAGAATCCATCGGAATCACAGTCCACGAGCAGATTCACGGTCCTGGGCTGGGCTGGAGGCAGAAGAACCAGTGGAGCACTTGGGGGCGGGGCCGGTACAGAGGAAGCCTCCTTGGAGCAGACCACCAACAACAATCACCCACCCGCCCCTGCTGGTGAACAGGAGGGTCACAGAACAGGGGTTCAAAAAGAACAAGACGAGGTTGGAGCACCTAGGCGCCAGCTTCCTGAGTGAGCTGTCTGGGACACGTGCCACTGACAGACAGTGCAAAGGAACCCCCTTTCCAGGCGGGGGGAGGTGCGGAGAGGGCACTCGTGTGGGGCAGGGCTGGGCCTGAGCAGCCAGGGTGTGTGACCCTGCGCACCCGCCCCAGGGTGCCGGTGGTGGCCTCCGGGCCCCCACATCTGAAGGCAGACACCACCCACAATTGTCCCTCCAACCAGGTCGTCTCCCCAGACTGTCACTCAGCCATCTGGCAAGTGGTGTGACCAGGATCGGGAGAAACCGTGACCCCGAGAAACCGTGACCCCGATGGGGGACACACTCTGTTGTTCACAGAGGTGACAGGAAAGTCCACGAAAAAATGTGGCTCCTGTCAAAATAGACCCCAGAGTGCTGCAGGAGAGGACAGGAAGGGAACCGGACACTGTACTGAGTCAGCAAATACCTTCCCTGTCCTCCGTCCCAGGCCCCCCACTGAGAACGGTCCCTCTTTCTGTCCCCAGATGTCGGCATCAAACTCATGCGCTCTCCATCTCCCATCAACAGGAGGCTGGCAAGGTGCCTGACCAATGTCACATGCCCTGTCACAGTGCTACAGCGCTACTTGGGTCCTCCAGGAAAACAGACAGACAGCAAGCAAGGCCACACGAAGCCTCCAGGGCTGGGAAAGGGATCTGTAAGGCTGAGTGCTGGCCAGGAGAAGGCCTCTCCTCACGGGCTGACGGCAAACCAGGACAGGCTGGCATTTCTCCTTGGGGTGCCCTGGGGCTGGAGGGGTCTCGGTGTTCATCTAGCCCAATCGTCAGAGCTGACAGCCGAGCAAAGCGAGGACCAGAAAGGAGGCTGCCAGTCCCAGGTCCCAGGAGCTTGGCGCCACCCCAGGTCAGCAGCTGCTCCCTCACTCCTTAAGCACCTGTCTTACCCATGCGCACCTTCTCCAGACACCTGCTCACGTGGGCCTGGGGAGCAGACCCTGCCCTCAGGTCGCTTCCCCAGATCCAGGCCAAAGGCCTGCTCTGCCAGCCCCACCCACGGCCCTCCAGCCAGAGTCCCGCCTCAGTTCCCAGAACCAGGCGAGGCCTTCCCAGGGCCCGCAGGCTCCCCGCTTACATCGATGGGTGTGTAAACAGTACAGTCAGAACTCGGTGCGAGGACCCTTCTGAAGCCAGAGCTGACTTTGCAGAGAGCTGCTGAACTCTGTGACAACCAAGGGTCGCTCAGGCCAGAGGCCACCTGGGCCCTGCACCTCTGCACTCAGTCACCCCAGGCTTCCCAGCTTCCAGCTGCATGAGAACAGAGAAAGCTACTGGGGTCAGAGGGGCGACCCTGGCAATGACCCGTGGGGCTGTCTGACTTCCTGCGGAACACCTCAGCCCTCCTCTAACCGAGGAGGCCACTAGGTATGCTCAGCTCGCACATGCTCCCCGGCCACTGTGCTCTGGCTGCACCAGCTTCTGGTCCTCGGGCCTCTGTGCCCATCCTGCCGAGGGGCCTGGGCAGACGCTGCCCCTCGCTGCTCCACAATGTCCCCGTGCTTTCCAGGCCTCGACTCAGTGTCAACTCCTCAGAGAGGTTGTAGGATGAGGTGATGAGAGCCCCCCCATTATTACAGGCCTGGAATTTTCTCCTCCCTACAACTTACCCTAATCAGAGACTGTGTTACTTTTTCCTCCATTTACATTTGTTTTGTTAGCATCGCCCCCTGCACACACACACACACACACACACACACCACCCTGACACACACAAATACAACTCCTGGGGCAGGAACTGCCTTCCCCTGATTTGTCTCATTTATTGTACCTGTAATGTCTTTTATGAATCCTGGCACACAGTAAGTGCTCAGGTAAGACTTGTTGAATGAATGACGTAATAGTTACTTGGTGAATGATCTCCAGATCAACAGGGAGACTGGGAGATATGGGCCAGGTCAGGGGCTGGAAGTCAGGGGGTGTGGGAGGTCTGAGGCAGGGGGCGCGGACCCTGCCAGCAGGGGAAGTGCAGGGAGGGGGCTCAGAGAAGGTCCCTGTGCCCGGCTCTATCCATCATCCCTGGAGGACCGAGGTCAGCAGAGGCCCAGCACGTGGCCTACCTGAGCAGCTTTACTCTTGGCCAGTGAGCGGCTTTGTGATTTATTACACAAGGCCAAAGGAGAGCACACTGGGCTTTATGGTGGGCGTGCAGCCCACGTGGGCAGCGCAGAAGCAGACCAGGAAGTCACGGCCCAGAACAGGGCAGGAGGAGAAACGGAAGAGGGTGACCTTTCTGCTGCCGGCGTCACTGAAGCGAAGAACTCACACGACTACAGACCTGCTCAGAGATCCCAATCTCTAAAACCAGGCACTGTACCTGATGAGGCCTCCGTGCCCAAGCTTTTAAAGTAGAGACAGCTTTACTGACCCGGCGAAGCTCACACAGCTTCTGTGCTGAGAAATGCAGGGGGTCTCAACCGGGGGTGAATCTGCCCCCAGAGGACGGTCAGCAATGTTCAGAGATGTTTTTGGTCGTCACAGTTTGGGGTGGGGGCGGGTTGTTACTGGCATCTAGTGGGTGTAGGCCAGGGATGCTGCTAAACATCCTAATACGTGCAGGGACAGCCCCCCCACAATACAGAATGATCCGGCCCAACATTCCAACAGTGAGTGCAGGGATGAGGAACCTTGGAATAATGTGCATGAGTTCTTTCTACAACTTTGGGAAAAGACATTATTAGTAAACAGTATTACTAAACCCCAGCATATCTCAAACCCTGTGACGTCCACACACACACACAGAGGGGCTGGGGCCAGCGTGCGGGGTCAGAGTCCAGGAGCCTCCCCAACCACACCTCCAATCTGTACAAAGTCCAGCTCTGCTCCAGGCTGGTAATGGGGTCATAAAGTCGTGGGTCTGCCTGGGGGCCGGCCTTCCCCTCCACACAGCAAAAGGCCCTACAGGCGGCTGGCGGCACTAAATGGCACCAACCCCCCCCCACCCAGGGCAGAAAGAATGATTCACGGCCACCGCCTGCCTGGCCTCAGCACACAATGGGCAGATTGTGTCCCACGTCCTCCATGGGAGGACTGGCCTTGTGACTCAGGGCAGCAGGCATGGAGGCTGACCTCACGGCCACCCCAGGACGGGGTCTGTCCTCTGGGGCCAAGGCCACCAGATATGCCCAGCTCTGCCTCCCGGCATCTGCCAGCCAATGTTTCGTCATGTGGCACAAGCTGTGTCAGAAGCAATCCCAGGTGGTGACCTCTTCGTCGCGTGACGTTGAATCACCGGTCCTCGCCCTCCCCAGGGCTCCATCGGCTGCGGGCCCAAGCCCCTGTGAGGCACATCTGGAAAAAGCAGGCGTGGAGCGGAGTGCTAACTGAGCGAATCCAGGCAAGTGACTCAGCTTCCTCGGGCCTCGGCTCCCTGTCCTGTACAACGGGGAAGCGGTTCCATCATCCCAGCTGATGCGTGCGCCAGATGAGACGAGACGCAGGCTGCCTGAGGCAGGGAGGTGTGCCAGGGACGTGCTGGGGAAGCGGCGGCCTCTCCGTGGCTCCTCGGTGACCACCCGCACCCTTCCTGACACCCAGCGTTCTTTCTCTGACCCCACCAAGCAGGAGGCCCACGTGCCTCCAGGTTCTGCCCTCAAAAGGGACAGAAACTCACTTAACTTCTGATAGGTTTCCATGTTACCTTCCTAATCAGATTAGAAGACCCAGAACAACAAAAGCTTTTGTTCCTTCTACGTCCACTCCACCCCTACAGCACACAGCACAGGGCCTCATGCTGGTGGCCGCTCGGTAAATATCTGAGGGTGACAGGGTTTGATGCGGCGCAGCTGTGAAGTCATTCCTGAGACCGGAGGCCGGGAGCCAAACGGAGTTGTGGTCGTGGAGGTGATCGCCACGGCTCACGGCAACCGCCTTTGAGCCGGATGCCACTGCTCAACGCCATTATCTTACGCTGCCACCCTTCCATGTCCCTCGCGTGGCAGGTAGGGCGAGCAAGGCCCAGGTGGGTCGGCTGGTGAGGGGTGGAGCCTGGCAGGTATCTGGGACCCCCGATACCCACCCGGCCCTGCCTCTTAAGCTGAATCAGTTCACATTTCCGCGCCCCTGTCACAGAGCACTCCCATTGGGGGGCACTTTTGCAATTGCTGCCTCATTGACTCCAATTACGACTAAGAACTCTCAAGGTGGCTGGGACCAACGGTCACAGATAAGGCTCCTGGAGTCACTCTATTGTCACGGTATAATAACAATAATGACAATAAGCTGACATAACTGAGTGGTCACTAAGTCACCTGGGCTGCGTACCTCGCCATCACAGTCCAGGCACTAACGGTAAGAGTGGCGAATGCTCACACACACACGGTGCGTGGTACAGGCACTGTTCCCAGGGCACCGTGCACGTTAGTTCACTTTATCCTCACGACAGTCCCATGGGGCAGCTTAATTATCTTTTTTGCTTTGTCTTCTTTTAGAAGAGCACTGTGCAGCTGCATATTACTGCTCACACGCTTGGCTGCCTGGCCCACAGTGGGTCCCATGTCCCTAACTCCCTGCGGTCAGTCAGGGCCTCCAGACTGGTGGCCTCTGAAACATGAGAGTCCACGGCACTTTTCACTTGGGGCAGAAACCAAGAGCCAGAACGAGCTTTGCTGAGTTCTCTCTCCTTTGCCTCGATGACCTGCCAGCTTGTTACTATTTAAAATCAGGGGTGGGTGGTGGGGGAAGAAGGCTATTAAAAGCTGATTCAATGCTCTTTCCTTTCAGGTAAAACAATGATAAAGAACCAACAAGCAAAGCGTGCATTCTCTGCCTGCAACCATGGCGGAGGGAGGCTCCCTACTCAGACCCATTTCACATGATCAAACAGCTGACAGGAACCTGTGAGGTGAGTGAGACACGTCCTGCATGGGCCTCTGCATGCCAGGCCAGGCCCAGGCTGCTCAGAGGCTGGCCTGTCACAGCTGAAGGAGGGGGCACCCAAGGCCACAGGGCACTGGGGTGAGGATCCTCCAGTGGCACGAGAAGCAACCAGGCTCCAATGACTACAGTGTCCTCACTGCTCAGAGTTCATCCTGCATTGGCAATTTCCCACACCAAGCAGGGCCCCTCTCGCTCCAATTTAAAACGATCTTATCACCCCCCCACCCCCAGCCTACAGGATGAAGTCCAAGCACCACAGTCTGGCATGAAAAAGCCTCTCTCCAATCTTATCGCCCCGCTGCCCCGAACACTGGGGGGACACCATACACACCCCACAGGTCGCATCGTCAACCCTCCTGGCCTCCCCCCTCCTCATGCCTGCTCCCCGCTGCCCACGGGAGCTGCTTAGTCCCTCCGCTGACCTACCAGGGTGCCCTGCAATGGCCAGCCCCTGTGATGCTCTGTCACTCCACACACAGAGGCCCGATTCCCACCACCAAGCACCACGTGCGGCAATGGCGACACCAGGTGGGCTTGACGCATGCGCCCCCTGTGGAGCTAACCCCCAAAAGGAGAGACCAGCAGCAGCGACCGATAAACAACGAAACCATCCAAAGGGAAGGAAACGTGCAGAGTTGTGAGGGTCTAGGATGGGGGAGGAGACTGGGGGCTGTCTTCAGTGGAACACTCGGGGAGACATCACTGAGGAAGGGGCACCTGAGCCGAGAGCTGGGATGGGGACGGAAGGCCAAGCAAGGGCACGGGGCTGTGCAAAGGCACCGAGGTGGCGAGAGCTCAGAGCCCGAGCAGCAGCTGCGGGAGGGCCGGGAGGGCCGGGAGGGCCGGGAGGGCCAGGAGGGCCAGCGGGACAGGAGGAGGCCATTTTTGAGGCGGGGTCTGGGTTGTGCAGCCCCCCACGCCATGTCAGGGGTGAGAGTCTGCACCGTCACCTCCGTGACAGGGCGTGGACCAGTGTTAAGCCAGGACACTTCTCCTAACTCATCACTCTGTGACAACAGTTCCTAGTGTCTCTGCGCTGGGAGCTCACGTGGATGGTGCTCAGGAGGCCACCGCCACCACAGAGGAATCTGTCCTTGTGTCCAGACTAGGGCGTCCAGGGACCATTTGGGGGATACTTAATATTTTTCCAGCTTATCAAGATGGGGAGAAGAGATGACAGTTTAGACTTCAACCGTCCCTTCGAAGCTCATTTGGGGAAACCTCAAGAAGACCCACCTAGACCACTCGACATGCTCGTGGAACACGATCACTGAAGCTCTGGGCAATTCTGGGGCCGGAAGGGCCAACAGAGGAGGACCAGCCCCTGGCCACACCTGACAGGTGGCCTCGGATGCCGCGGTGCGAAGGTTCTTGTTGCTCCCCTGAGGAAACAGCTCAAGAGGCCAAGAGACCCCTGAGCCCTGGGACAGGGACCCTCCCACTGCCCCAGCCCCACTGGCCCATAGGGGCATAGCTCCTGAGGAACCTTTGCCCAGGTCTGTTCACTGACAACTGCATCTCGGGCAGAGCCCCGGTGGCACCAGACTGCTGACTCCACATGAACTTGGCACAGAAAAACAGGTGAGTCATCTCAACAGTTCTCTAAGCCAAGTCCTCGAGGCCAACATTAAAACATAATTTAAAAATTTCAAAAGCTTAGGGATGGTTTCTATGACAACCAGGTTTGGCGATCTGCAATAAGCCTCAGGTCCACACCCTCCAACTTGTCCACAAGAAGCGAGGAAAAAAAAAAAAAAAGTATAACCTTTCACCTCGAGAATTCCTCTCCATCCCTGGGCGTTGGAGGCTTAAATGTAGCACCTTGAGGGCAGAATGCTTTCGGGCTGTCAGGAACACCTCCAAACTCACCTGTCTCACCTCACACCCCATACCACTTTCTCGGAAACCTCTGGAGAAGGCCCTTTGAGCTGGGCCCCTCTGGGGCAAACCATCTTACAGCAAAACGTGGAAAGGCCAGCTTGGCTACCCGAGCCCTAGGCTCTGCTGCCCGCCTCTGAAACGGACCTCCCGCTACCGCTATCGACCCTGTGCCCCTCCTCCCACCTAAGCCAACGCCTTCCTGCTAATGTCTCAAAAATATTAAAACAGGAATCTGAAAACGACATGTGATCGAGGTCAAGGGTCGGTCTGTCTGATCTGGCTCTCTGTCCTATCTCACGAGAGCGGGGTGAGCTGTGAGCAGTGCCAGCACCACGCCTGGTGGCCGGAGGCCCACGTGCTGCTGAGCTGGCCTCGTCCCTGGCCGGCCCCCCCAGTGTCTCCCAGTTCTTCTCCACTTCTCCACGCCAGCCCCCGCCGGCCTCCTCACTTCCTGGGGCCTCTGGAAAGTGCAGCCTATCACCCTTTTCCCCAAAGGATTGTTCTCTCCACAAAGGAGGAAACATCCTGGCCTTATCAGATATCCGGCTTCATGCAGAAGAACAGACTGCAGTGAAAATTTATCCCAGAAATCCCGGGGCTGGGAGGTTACCCTGAGGTCACCTCAGTCGTCTGAGGGCTTGCTGGGCGTGTGTGCCCTGGGTGCGACAGACTCCAGGGACCCAGCCAAGACCTCACTCCCTGGGAAATGCACCCGATGCCTGAAACCCTTAAGCTGTACCATCCCATGTCCCCACACCCCCTCGCCTACGCCCCCGACATGCTCTCTCGCTAACCTTCTTTTCTATCAAGACCAGGAACACAGGGGACCTGATCCCCTCGACTGCCCAGCAATCACCTGCCCTGGGCTGTGGGCTGTGTGTCTGGTCCCAGGGGCAGTGGATGGGCAGCCCCCGAGAGTGACTGTTCCTCAGCTCCCAGAGGTGGGGGCTGGCTGGGGACTCTGGTCCTTTATCTCGGAGGATAGTAGCAGGAACATGAGCAATAGCGGTGGCTGGACCAGAAGGCCTCAGAGCAGGAGCAGCTGCAAGTGCTCAGCCAGCACGAGGCACTGTGATGTGCACGGACATGCTCCTCACTGCACCCTGCCTAGCTGCAGAGCAGCGACGATCAGCATCCCTCACGGACAGAAGAGGGGGCTGAGGCTTGGGGAGGTCGGGGGATCAAACGACATCCAACTCCTGCTGAGCACCCGCTGGGCCCCGAGGACTGTGGGAAGCACTTAGTGCGTCGCGTCACCCCTCCCTGACACTACGTGAAGTTTTCCTGAAATTAACACCATTTTATGATAACAAAACTGAGGCTCAGCGAGGTCACGGAGGAGCCCAAACACACTTTCCCCGTGGCCTCTGGCCCTCAGGAGACGCTCAGGCCACTGGCAAGGCAAAAGCCCTGGAGAGCACTACATGGGGACAGCGTACCAGCACGGCCACAGACAGGCCGCACTGCACGTGGGGCCACCTGCACACAGGAAGTGGGGATCTGTGGCAGAGTCAGCCAGGGAGCGGGCAAGACCCAGGAGAAGAGAGGGAGGCTGAGGTCAGAGACCCTGAACACAGGGGAGAAAGCAAATGCTGTCAGCAGGGGGGCCGCTGTGTGGCCTGAGAGTCCCCTTTGTCCTGATGAAGACGGGAGGTCAGCTCTCCGATTATCACGTGCTGAAAAGTGCTAGCTCAAACGCCCCTGCCCCGAGGGAGGCGCTCTATTTCAGTTGCGTTGTCACTGATAACACGACCTTGTTTTTCATGACCACCGAGCCACTTTACAGAGGAATGGATCACATGCTTGTCCAGCCCCAGTCAGCGGGGGCGAAAGCAGCACCTCCCAAGGTGGGGGGCAGGTCACGGTGGGGTCCGGTCCCAGGCTGCTGGGGACACGGGGTCGAGGAGTGGGAGACAGCCAAGAGGACGTGGTCTGTCCTCAGAGACGAGCACATGGGGTCCAGGTAATGAGCACAGAGCGGGTTCCCCACCGAGGCAGGACTCGGGGGCTAAATGCGGCTATTCCAGGTCAAAAGACCTCAAGGGCCCCTTTCTTCAAGTGTGGCCAGAGGGTCCACCCCTGTGCCAACTCAGAACCACTGGCTGTGGCTGAGGCTCTGGCTGTGACTGAGAGAGAGAGAGAGAGAGAGAGAGAGAGAGAGTGTGTGTGTGTGTGTGCACGCGCGCGTGTACACATGTGCTGAAGATGTGGAGGCCACATCTGGATCCGGCCGTGCTCTGATCAGTAAATCGACGCGCGTGTACACATGTGCTGAAGATGTGGAGGCCCCATCTGGATCCGGCCGTGCTCTGATCAGTAAATCGTGTCTACACAGGCAGAGGGAGGAGCAGGTGCGAACCATGGCCTGCCTCCATCTCACTTCACACCCAGCGGGACAGAGGCCCTGGCAGAGGAGGGCCTGACCACAAGCCCGTGTCCCGGCCGTGGCAGAGCACTTCCGTGGCCCACACAGTCAGACAGCGGCTTCAGCTGTAGAAACGCACAGAGCTGTGCCCAGGCCGTCCTTCCTCCCCACCCTCGCTCACCTGGAACCTGTGCACCAGCTCCAGGGACTGACTGTCGTTCTGGTCGGCTTCGAGGATGACATCGGTCAGTTTGTGGATAATGACATCCAGGGGGCCCTGCTCCTCAATTGGCCGGCTAAGGTTCAGCTGCAAGGAGACAGAACAAGAAGAACATCAACACCTGAGTCCACGGCCCCCCCTATCCCCACCTCCGCGTGGGCCTGGAGCACCGAGCCGGGGCAGAACTGGCACCGGAGGGAGGGAGACGGGACAAGTGGGACGAACCCGCCAAGATCCTAGAACTCCACCAGGTCAGGCCCCGCATGTGCATTTCTGTCCCCGAGCCCCATGCTACCTAGGGTACAGAAGACATGCACACGGAATCAAGGTGACAAAGACTCTACAAGTCAAGCGAGCATCACTGTGAAACTGCTTTACAGAAAAAGTAGTTACTGAACGCATCCCATCGGCCCAACAACCTAGATTTTGCAGGGAGAGAAAGCAGGACTGACTCAGGAATGAAGTCACGCCACTGAAGTCACACGGCCAGATCGGTACTGAGATCCAGGAAGACACCCCAAGAAACGACAGTCTCGGCAAAGTCATCATCTCCATGAACCTGAGAGCTGCTGCTTTCAGAGACTAGCGGCTCGCACTTCGCACTGAAAGCTGCTGTCATCCTGGAAGCGGGGAGCAGCGCGGGGCTGCCTGGGATCCGTGAGGCACTGCGCGCCCTGCTCCGCTGGCGACGTGTTTATTTTTTCAAGAGCACGGGGTTAGGAAGATGGGCCTCCCAGGGAGCCAGAGCTGACAGACAGTCGGCATCACCTGACCCCGAGGCAGGAGCACCTGCCAACAGCCGCAGCAGCACGACACCCTGCTTCCTGACCTGCCAGATGCCTGTCGCCCAGCGTGCGGCCGCCACCACCTGCGAGACTAGAATTTTTGGAGGCAGCGGGCGCCAGCCTGGCACCTGGCTGACCCCCTGGATGGCCTCAGTGGAGGCCAGATGAGGCCACCAGACCAACTTCTGCCCTCGGCTGCACCCCCAAGTGGGACTTCCTCTGGGAATCAAGGCTGACTGTTGCAGAGCCGTTAGTGAAGAAATAACACTGACAGCTTGGAATGATAGCTCTGGGAGGCACCGTGTTAAAAACTCGACATGCG
The DNA here is from genome assembly GCF_000325575.1 of Pteropus alecto. Classification (NCBI taxonomy): domain Eukaryota; kingdom Metazoa; phylum Chordata; class Mammalia; order Chiroptera; family Pteropodidae; genus Pteropus; species Pteropus alecto. Next base: position 16,155,576 of record NW_006494609.1, read on the forward strand.
TTTTTTTTTTTTTTCCATTTTTCCAACCACATGATGAGAAGCGATTTCACAGATGAGGCAGGTGGAGAACAGACTTCTGAAACCTGCCTCAGATCTCACGGCAAGAAGGCGGTGGGGCTGGGATGCACACCGAGGTCGGAAACTGCTTGTCATTCAGTGCCCACCCACCCCACCCTGGTGCTCACGCTATGCCCCGAGAAGCTGTCCTCTAGAGCCACAACCACCGGCTGCTTTGTGCTCTGGCTCCTCGCTGAGTCTGACCAATTGGAAGCACCAGCAGACGATGGGGGAGAAGAAGAGAAACCTGGGTGTTTGTTAACTGTCCTCACACCCCCGCAATGGTGCTGGCAGCGGCCCCATCCCCCGTCAGGCAGGGCCGCCCCTCTCCCGGACCACCGTGGTGTCTAGGGCTCCTGTACCACCCTCCCTCCCTTTGTCCCCTCAGGCCTGGGGCAGTGACAGCTCACCACGCCCAGGGTACCTCACCACCTCCTGGTGGCTGGCTCCTGTCACCTGCCCAGACCTTGTCATCCTCTCTTACTTAAACTCCTTTCAGTTAAACCTTCAGAACGGAGCGGCTCTTTCCTGCCGATATCCTTACCCCTCCCTTTTATTGTCTGCCAGGAAAGATGTTAAGCGATATCCCCTATTTAAAAAGAAAAATTCCATGGACCTCACAATAAGAAAATAATAAAAAAGACTCCGCTCCCCACGGTGACAAGCCTGTGTACAGAACAAAACGAAAAGCAGGCCAGCGGAGGCGCCAACCATCTTTGTGGGGCTCCTGGACGGGTAAGGGAAGCAGCGCTTGTCCTCACAGCAAGCCCAGGACCTGCAATGACGTTCCCACCTTCACAGACCAGGATACCAACAGCCCAGAAGGAAAAATGACCAGGCGAGGCCATGCAGCTGGGAAGTGGCCCAGCGAGGGCCTAGACAGAAACCGAACATCAACACCCATGGGCTCACCCCCAGCAGAGCTGCCAAGTGTCCTGAGCCTGTGCGAAAACCCAGCTCATCAGCCCCTGGGCCTCAGTTTCCCCTTTGATCGAAACAGGAAACGGCAAGGGCCTTTCTGGTTCTGTTTGCGCATTCGGTGTTACATTCCCATCCAACCCCACTTCCCAGAAAAAAAGCAGAACTTGAAGGAAAGTAGAGAAGCCAGTGGAAAATGGTAATACGGGCAAAGACAGCAAATTCTCAAAAGGTACCACAGACACAAACCCACTTTTGCTGTACCCCGTGGATCCACTGTGACAGGTACCACAAACAAGAGGCCAGTATTTTCAGATCGAGACAGCTACTGGTGGAAGAGAACCAGGTCACACGACTGATGCCGGACAGTGCATGCGAGGGCCACTTAGAAACTCCATCCCCATCGGCATGCACATCTCCAGAGAGAAACTCCAGGTCTCCTGTGGGGTCCCAGTGGGTCTGGGGAAGGAGGCGGCAGAGGAGATGTCCCTGGCTTGTCCTCGCCTGGCATCGGCGGAGGCCTGTAGACCTGACAACCATGGGCTGTTTGGAAAATAAACTCGCTGCGTTCCTGGCTGCTGCACTGAAGGTAAACAAACAGTTGAGTCCTGGAAGCCGGCCACCTTCCTTTGTGTATTTTCCAAGCATTTTTATGCCAATGTAACCCTTTCACGATAACAGCAACTTGGGACACACATCATGCCTGGTCTGGTCCCCACTCAGCCGTCTCCCGCTGCAGCATCCTGGATGAGGCCCGAAGCAGAGCTGTCGGTGTCTCTAAAAGACATTCCAGCAGCTTCTCAGGGGGCCAGACAAGCTTCCATCCCCCCTCCGATAACGCATCAAGGGGGCATCAGTCTCCCCAATGGCTGGGAAGGAGACAGGCTTCCCCGTCGGGTGGGGGCGGGGCCCTCGGCGTATAGGACACAGCAGAGGAGGGGACGCTCGGGGGTGGAGGGGTGCCTGAAAAGGAGACACACCTCAGAGACTTTGCTTGTTTCCCAGATGGGGTAGGGATAGGGGCTCAGGCAGACGTGAACTCACTTCAATTGTGTCATTTTGTTTTTCTGACCACACTCTGCCCCCAGAAAAAGGAACTTTCCCAGAGACCTGTTCTGTTCTGCGGGAGGAGCCTGACTGAGCTCCCTCAGGGTAACGAGGTATCTTGATGAAAGGCCGCCTGCTGTGGCCACAGGAGGCCTGCGGGCACCAGGCTTCCAGGTCACGCCATCCTGCAGGCCAATGCTGGACGCGGTCTGCACAGCGCTCAGAGTTCAGAAACTGGGGAAACAAGAGCCCAGTGTTCTCTCGGCGGCTAAGCGGCCAGGCTGACGGGAGGTGGGGGAGGGCTGGGGGGAGACGTCACAAAGGCCTGCAAACCCCAATGGCCCCAAAGTCACCTCTAACTTCGAAAGAGCGACCCAACTATGTCCAGCCCGGCAGGTTCTGACTCCCCGCCACTGGCTGCAGGGAGGATGGGCACCGCAGACACCTGGCAACCCAGCTGCTCCTGGGCCGGAGCAGGTCGCTTAAGTGCTCTGTGCCTCAGTTTCCCCATTCCTAAGAT
>NW_006494609.1:16158170-16190301 GCF_000325575.1 Pteropus alecto
TGTGGCACAGGACAGATGTTCACCACAGGTGGGGCATCACCACCACTCTTGAGTGCCCAGGACGACGCTTCTGCTTGCTCGCTCATTAATTTGACAAGCATTTTCCGGGCACCTCCCGCGTGCGAGGCAGGGTCAGCCCCTGCTCTCTCCTCTCAGGCAGTGATATGAGCGTGTTGGAACAGACTCAGGTCCGAGACAGAGCCACATGCTGCTCCAGATCCTACAGGAAGACATGCCCCTCCGCCTGGAATGTCCCTCCCCTCTGCCTCCCAGAGCTCCTTGTCAACAGTGAGCTCTTGTTTCCCAAGTCCCAGCTTAAAAGTTCAATCCTTTTTCAGACTTCTCAACTCAGCCCACCCCAAGCAGGAAGATTCAGCGGCTCCCTGGTCTCTCTTCTACCCCCAGGACCCTTTGCATATCCATGGAGGGAGAGGGAGAGGGAGGGAGGAATGGCATCTCCAGGGCTGGCTGGGGAAGGAAGGTGTGATGCAGGGGGCAGCTGCAGGGACTCAGAACTCCTCTGTGTTAAACATGCCTTGTCAATTCCAAATGCCCTCGGGCGCCCCAGGCTACTGCCTCTGCAGAAAGGAGCTTGTCCTAGGCACTGACCCTGACTTGCACCTTGGGAGGGGTGGCCCAGAAACGGGCTCCTCTCTCATGCCTCCACTGCAGGCAGGAAGCAGAGGCCCCAGTAGAAGCCAGGGGGCCAGGCACCTCCCATGAGCAGAATTTTGCTGTGGTATGAACAACTTTAGTGTGTGAAGCCAAAATCTGGGGTGTATATGCAACAGCAGTGAGCTTACTCTAACACAGTCCCCAAAGGGGGAAACGGGTATGGGAAGGGGGTGGGGGACAGCAAGGGTGCATCGAGGTAAGATCAAAAGCAGAGGGTTCTCGAGGCTGTACTTCCGGCTCTCCCTTCTCTCCCAAACTCCCACATATTTCCCTAACATTGATCGATAACCAGCTAGATGTGAAAGGCACAGAAAACCATCCCTGGGGCTCATTAGAGAGGCTGGGGACTTAAGAAATCTGGCTCCCACCCCCATGTGGTGACCTGCTCATTCCCGGGAGACAAAAGGCAAGGTGTTATGACTGCAGAGGCGCAGGGCTGCTGAAAACAGTCTACACGTCTCCAAGCAGCCCAGGCCGGCTGCCGCCGACCTCCTGGCTCAGAGGCTGCAAGAGGAGCCAGCGTGAGAGTCAGGCAGGTGTGAGGCCAGGCCTGTGAGGTCCCCACCCTCTCAGCACCCGCTTTAATTCTAGTTCGCGTGCGAGCCACCCGCACGCCTGCTCTGTGCTGGGCTCTGCTCTGAACACTGCACGGCACACACACACCTTAACTCCTTCAGTTCTCACAATGGCCTGAGATGGGACCCAGGAGAGAGGCGAAGGCCTCGCCGCTTCACGTCCACTCCTAACAAGACCCAGGAAGACCTCATGAGCAAGGCTGTGAAACAACCACCCCTTGGAGCTTCCTGGGTCACAGAAGGGCTTTTTGCTCAAGTGAGGCAAAGCTTGGTGGGCTCCTGGATGGGGGGCTGGTCACCGGAAAGATCAAGCCATGATTAGAGTTTCAGGTCCCACCCCAATTCTCCAAGGGAGAGAGGCTGGAAGTTAAGCGAGTTGATGGATCATGCCCACATGATGAAGCCTCCAAAGATCTCAAAGGTACGGACAGGGTTTGAGGAGCTTCTGGGCTGGTGAACACACGAAGGTGCTGGTGAGTGGCTCACCCCAGAGAGCACGGGAGCTCTGCGCCCTTTCCTACAAACCTTGCCCACACAGTGCTTCCCTCTGGATGTTCAGCTACACCCCCTCTCACACCCGTTTGTAATAAACCGGTAAACAGTAAGTGAACTGTCTTCCTGAATTCCATGAGCCGCTCTAGCAAATTAATAGAACCCAAGGATGGAGTCGTGGGAACTTCTGATGTTTAGCCGACTGCTCAGCAGCACAGGTGACCACCTGGACGTGAGGCTGGCATCCGCAGGGGGTGGACGGCAGCCTTGTGGGGCTGTGCCTCTAACCTGCGGGGCCTAACGCTATTTCCAGGGAGGCAGTGTCAGAACTGAGTTACATGGCAGGACACCCAGCTGGTGTCACAGAGCTGCCCGGCACAAAAACTCCCACACATCTGGTGCCAGAAGTGTTGAGTGTGATGAAAGTGTGAGCATAAAGAAGAAATACCGGAGGCACGTTTTCTCTACTTAACTGCATCTTCGATACATGTCGGTTACACTTCCCTAGTCTCGCCATTCGCATGATTACTGACCAGTGGAAATTTCCCCGACTTCTGTCAATAAGAGCTCAAGTGCAGGCCAGAATTTGAATTCTGCAAAGCGGGGCCACTAGTATTGGCTCATATTACACTCCTCACAGTGTTTGTTGCCACAATAAAGTTGGCTGTCACCGTTAAAGATGATTAACATTTATAAAACTCTCGCTTTGGGCCACGTACTAAGCTAACAAGGCTTAAGGCACAAGGTGCCGATGAGGACACTGAGTCACAGAGAGGTGAAGTAACTCACCCGAGGTCACAGAGTTACAGCTGCACGGGAACCCAGGTCTCCCCTGCCAAAGCCAAACAATTAACCTCTAAGCCACGAGGTGTCCGGGGAGCCTGGGGTTTTCTTTCCATCCCCTTCCCCCTCAATTTACACCCTCGGAGTGGTATGTTTTCAGCTGACTTCAAATGGAAGTCACTAGATCAAAAGTTTTTTCTCGACTGAGGTCCAGATAAAACAGCCCAGATGAAAGGTGAGCGGCATACATCCGATTTATTCCTCTGCCCTCTCCACAGATCTGAGGATCGGGGACAGAACTGCCACCACCAACGTTTAAAGGCCTCATCGTGCAGAAGCGGGTCTTCTCCTGATGGAAAAGTAGGGTCTGGTGCCTCGTGGGCAGACTTCAAAAAGAAGCCTGGCCTCGGAGGACGCAGCATCGGGCATGTGTTTTTCAGAGGGGTAGTTGACTTGGGGAGGGAAGACTGGAGGCCTTTCTCTGGCAAGAGCAACTCTATCAAGGGACCTCAAAGTGCCTCTCAGAGAGGTCGGGGGCTGGAGGTCACATGGGGAAGGCCACCCCAGCGGCCTGCAGGCTGCGGAGGGGAGCTGTCACCAATGTTCCCTCACCCGATTACTCAGTAACCAGTGTCCAATTCCTGGGGTAATGAGAAGAAACAATCTGAGCTCGATAACCTTTCTCCCTCAGTCCGCAAGTAGACAAAATGGTCTCATGGTAAAGGCTCCTTGCAGCTCCCAAGTTTTGGGAATTTGCAATCGAACTTTATTTCAAAGAGTCAGAAAAGTTACACCCACTCAGCAAGCGTGGCTCCTTAGAAACAGGCTTCACCCTGAATTCTCAGAAACTAAGAAAGCCCTGGCCTGCACCCAACACTAGGGAGCCAGGTTCGAGAGTATATTAAAAAAAAAAAGATAAACACGTCTATGCCCTTGACCCAGGAAGCCCACTCCTGGAATGCTGGCCTAAGTTAAAAACAACAGGCAAAAACCACTCCCAGGCCAGAAAGATTCACTAAGGCCACATAAACAAGAGAAAAGACAGAATATACATCCCCAAACCGGGGACTGGCTAAGTAATAATGGCACACCCATGCCAGGGAACATTAAAGAGCCACTGGGATGACAATGACGAGGTCTAGCGGAGACATGCGTGGGTATGTGTATTACAACCATGTGAAACCACGTTTGCTGTGGACAATGGTGGAAACACAAAAATGGGAGGATTCTGGGCATAGCAGTCTTTATGGGTATAGTAGTGCCTTTTGAGACACATGGCCGGACCTCACTTACTGATGCCTTTGAAACTGGGTGTGGTCACGTGACTGGTTCTGGCCAAGCTCTGAGAGACCGTGAGACACGGCATGTCCTGGGACCTTTGAAACTAGGTGTGGTCACGTGACTGGTTCTGGCCAATGAGCTCTGAGAGACCGTGAGACACGGCATGTCCTGGGCAGAGCCTTTAACTTAAGTGCCAGGGCCTCCAGAGCTCTCTCTTGGCCCACTGGCACAGGACTGCCAGCATTCACGATGGAGGCTGCTCGGTCTTGGGCTCTGAGCGACTATGAGCGACAGCGGCCCTCACTGACCCCTACGGACATGTGGCATGAGTGAGACTTAACAACACACCGTTTACAGCTACCATGATTCGGGGGTTGTTAGTTGACACAGCACGACCGAGTCCAGCCTCCCCCATGGTCCCACAGCTGTTTCTTTTTTCCCTGTGTTCAAACAAGGGCAGTGAGGACGGGAAGAGGGAGCAAAGGGAAGCAAATGGACCCCAAAGAGGTACCTGAACAGGATGAGACTGAGTTTTTTAAAGTTATAATTTAGCATCTGGATAAAATATGACGGTGGAGACTGATCCTGTAGGGGACAATTACTTGTCCCATCCCTTAGGGTCAGAAGGCAGAAACCTCGAAGAGAGCTACACCACTGACGTGGCTGCTTTCCAGCACCCTGGAAAACCCTGCTCAAAAGCTGCCACATGAGTCCCTCGGCCCCATGTCACTCGGCCCCGTGGGCCCCTTCACAGCAGCACCTGTGGCCCCGAGTCAGGGCGCTGGGAACCAAGTCCTCCCGCCACGTGCCAGGCACCAGTCTGCTCCTGTCCTCAGAGGAAAGCACAAACCACAGGCTCGGACAAAAGAAAAGGAAAGCAACAGGGGAAGGGCTGGCAGATCTGGACCCACCTGGACGCCAGAATCAAAGGCCGTGCCACAAAGGCTGACTGTACCGTGTATGGGGGTGGAGGCCCCCACTTATTAATGTCCTGTCCCCAGGCTAGAGGAGGAAACCCAGAGTCCTCCTGCCCCAGGGAGGGCACGGCCCTCACCTCCCTGAGCCTGTTCCCTCACCTGCAGAGCGAGGGCAAAGAGACATCCTTCCTATAATCATCACCCACAAGCGACAAGGGGACAGGCACCAGGCCCCCATGGGAACGGAGCCAGGCTCGCTGCACAGATGTCAGTCAGTGATTAGGGTTTTATTCCTTGTGTGAGGCTGAATGTTCTCTAGCTTCAATGTAAGCCTCTCTTGCCCTGCCTGGCTCTCTGCCAACACGACCCTAATAATCACGTCCCCCAGAACCACCAGGAGATGCAGGACACCCCAGGTGCCATGCTGAGCACAGGACACCCCAGGTGCCATCCAATCCTCATAATGTCCCCTGGGAGGCAGAGAAGGTTGTTACCAACTTAGGTCCTGGGAGGCAAAGCAGCTAGCGGGGAAGGGGATGAATAGTAAGCTGGGGGAATAGGTCCCCACCCCCAAGGTCCCTATGACTCTAGGGCAGACATTCTTCAGCCCTTGGCTTTCTTTAGGGCAGGTGCCCTTCCGTGAGGTGACAGGAGTGGGGCTAGGGCGGCTATGATGAGGTCTAAACAAGCTCTGCTCCTCCCGCCAGGGCCAGAGGCAAGACTGTGTCTGCCTGGGAGCACCACAGGGACAGGGACAGGGACCCCAGTGCAGTCTTGCCCACAGCTCCAGGGGACAGGGGGGTGATTCTGAAATCCCAGCTGAGGAGCCCAAAGCTTTCAAAAGGAACTCCATCTCTTGAGAACCTGTGCCGAGAAGCAACGCTGAGCATGTCAGGGCCTGGATTCTGGGTCTTTCCATCCTGCCTGCGGCCACTCCGCTGTCAGCTCAGCGGGCGCTCCCTGAGCTGAGGGGCCCGCCACCAGCACCCCCTGCCAGCAAACCCCGCAGGAGCTTTTGGAAGCAAAGGCACCCACAGCATGTGCTGATAATACCTATTTAACATTTTGCCAAGCAGAAAATCTCTACTTTTCTACACTTCAAACGTATCATGTTTTCATTTTTTATTTCTTCACTCCCAAGATTGTTTTTTAAATTATCTCATGGTTTCTCCAAGTATTTCTATGCATTCGTGCTCATTCATTGCTGTCTACACGCCTTTTACAATAGGACTAGGACTGGCGATGAGTGTATTTCAAGACAATTTAGGGAAAACTCATGGTTTGACGTTGAATCTTCCAACCAAGAAGAACAAGGTAAGCTATACCGGCAGCTCACATCACACATGGCCAATTTTTTCATATATAATCACTTCCTACGAATTGATAAGAAAAAGAATCAACAAGAAATAAAAATATGTTCAGACTAAGTACAGAAAAGTAAATAAAAATGACTCCAAACATATAAACATTAGAAAATGGCCAATGTCACACATAAGACAAAAGCAAGTTACAAGTACATTAAGATGCCAGTTTTTGTGTACCAGATCGGTTAAAGTCTGAGAGTGTGATAAACTAAAGTCTGAGAGTGTGAGAGTGTGGGGAAACAGACACCCAAACACATGGCGGAGGGGGTGGGTGCAAATTCCCGAATTCAAATCATCTCAATAGGAAGCAAGCTGGCAATATCCATCTTGATTTTAAATCACACGCACTCTAGTCCAGCTGATCCACTTCTAGGAATTAATCATGGGTGAATTCGCACACAGAAGTAGTACAGGATTAGGCATTGCTAAGCACTGCTGTCTCATTTGCTATGTATTGCTGCCTAGCAACAAAAAGGGCGGGGGGAGGAAAGGAAGAAAGAGAGAGAGGGAGAGAGAAAAAGTCCATCAGGAAGGACTGACTGAACCATCTACAAATCCCCTAAGTGGAACATCACACAGCCATAAAAAAGAATGGGAAGGCTTTTCTATACTGATGTGGAGAGGTCTCCAGTAAGGTACAGACCACTGAGCACAGAATGCTGTGACACCTAAGGGGAGAAAAAAGGGTTGACACACATCCATTTGCTTGTATATGACAGAGCATCAAAGCACCAGCCTCCGAGGAGAACTGGGGGTGTGGAGATCCGGGTGACAGGAATACTGTGTGCCCTTCTGAATTTCCATCCAGTGAGATGTATCACTTATATAAATGTTTAAGCTGCCAGGGGAGCAGTAGGCATAAAGAGCACATGTCTGAAGTCAGACTGGGGTTCAAATCCAGCCCGTCTCTAACACACACTGAGCACCTGCTGCTCGCCAGGCACTGCTCTAAGCACCTAAAGCGCATTATCTAACCCCCACGACCATGCTGAGGCAGAACAATTATTCTTGAATAATTGAAACGAGGACTTCAAAGCTGGGAGGTGAGCAACTCACCCCTGTTCACAGGGCACATCGGGGAGGAGCCGGGATACGCAACCAGAGAGGCAGACTCAGCCAGACAACTGGAGAGCCGGACTCCAGGGATGAGGCTCCAGGGCCCAGGGCTAGGAACCTTAACTGCGTGCGCATGCGCTCTCGTTCCTCGTTACCCAGGTCTCAGAGCGCATGCGCCGGGCACTCGACAAACAACGGCATCGCTGACCGAAACAAAGGCGGCTTCCACCGCTGTCCCGCTCGGCCCAGCCCCGAATCATACGTGCAAATCTCTCTTTCTCAGTGGTGTCCAGCTAACTCGCCTGTTTGGCCCAGAGTAGCAAGGGGTTCACTGAAACGTTCGTTCTCCCAGCGCAAAGCACAGACGTCAGCGCCAGAGGGAACCCTGGCCCTTCTCTCCTCTTCTCTCCTCTCCCCTCCCCTCTCTTCCCCTCTCTTCCCCCACTGTTCAGGTGTCAGTGCTTAGTCAACGCCAGAGCAGTGGGGAATAAAAAGGAGCCGGTCCTCGGCTGTCCACAGTAAGAGGACAGTCCGTGGGAAAGTGTAGCACCACAGGCCCAGGCACCCAGGCTAAGATGGGTCAAGTCTGACGACCACCGTAGCTTCCCCAGACCTCATTCAGGCAGCTAGAGAGGACGACTCTGGGGTGACGGTCACACAGTGGAGGGAACCCAAAGTCTTCAGTCACTGCCTCAAGAGGCTCCCAGATGCCATCAGACTGTTGACAGGAGCAAGAAATAAAGCCTTCACCGTGTTAAGCCTCTGAGCTACTGGGGTTGTTTGTCACAGTGCCTTGTCTTAGTCAATGCTAACGAACACGCCCAGCCAGGAAACTCTCTGCCCAGGGCGTGTGTCACTGTGTGCCCAACGCCAGGCCTCCAGTACCAGGAACACGTGAGGAACACAGAGTTGTGGACAGATCCTAGGCCTCAGTCAGTGACCTCCAACCCCTGTGGAACTGGAAAATGAAGCCAAGGACAGTTGCCTTCATGTTTGACGAGACAGCGTTGGGACAGCCCTAGTGTGTGCCTGACCCAGAGCAGGCCCTCCTGCAGGCGCCACCCCAAGTAGTAGGGCATCAGCTCCCTTCTGGGAGCCTCTCTGCTCCCACTCTCTCCAGACTCTCACCCGTCACAGTTCTTGCTGGATTGTCCACCTCCAACACCAACCAGCACGTGCCATTCGGGTTCAGACTGGACTTTTCTGAATACCCTCGGTCCTGGGCCGCTGGAGGGTTACAGAAGGGTTCTCCCGGGCCTGTGTGCCCTCGCCAAGATCAGAGACTGTCCTATTCCTCCCTGTGACCCCCTGCAAGGCCTGGCACAGTGCCCAGTGGTGCCAGGGACCCACGAACATGCACCGAATTTGTTCCCCGAGGCTGGAGACTCACACATACCACCTACCCACCCACTCACCATTCATTCACACCGTATTTATTGAGCACTTATAAGACCGACCCCTGCCCCCCAGGTAAATGTTACTCCCATTCTCCATTAAGAAAATGAAGAGAGAGATTAGGCAACTCAGCCAAGGTCACTGCCAGTAGGGGGCAGGCCCAAGGCATTTCTGACCACAAACTCTCGCCTGTTCCTTTCTCTCCCCACAACCATTACCTCATTCTGTCTTCAGAAAACTGCCCCAGGGCCTGGACTAGACCCCCAAGGCCTCCATCTTAGTGCACCTGTGTTGGGCTTGGGGAGGGTGCTACACAGGGCCCAGTGGAGGAGCCCCCCGTCAAAGACTTCTGCAAAAGTTCCAAGTGGCCCCAGGAATAAGCTGCAGATACTCTGAGCCTGGCGGGGTCAGGCAGTCGAAGGAGCCTCTGGACCACAGAACAACCCAGAACACACAAGGCCAGGGGATGGGCAAGGCAACGGGGACGCCCCCGTTCCCGGCACAGGATGTGCGTGCGCCTTGCAGGGAGGCCTGGAAGCTTTACAGCCCCTATTCCCAGCCAAAGCCAGCACCCCTGGGGGCTAGAGACGCCAGTGCTCCAACCACAGCACAAAAGGACAGAGGGCGGAGCCACCACGCCTCAGTGGAAGGCACAACTCACTGCACAGAACAAGCCAGAACACACAAGGCCAGGGGATGAGCAAGGCAATGGGACGCCCCCGTTCCCGGCACAGGATGTGCTTGCGCCTTGCAGGGAGGCCTGGAAGCTTTACAGCCCCTATTCCCAGCCAAAGCCAGCATCCCTGGGGGCTAGAGACGACAGTGCTCCAACCAAAAGGACAAAGGGAGGAGCCACCACGCCTCAGTGGAAGGCACAACTCACTGGGCCGAGTGTTGTCCTCCCAAGCAAACCATGAAGTCTCGAAGGCCTCTGCTTCTGAGTGTCCATCCACAACTGAGCATAATGCAGGGTTGAAGAGTCACCAGACGCTGACCCTCGAGGCTCCAGAACGGCGGATGAGCAAAAGAGGAGCAGAGACCGGCTTCTGCTCACCTCATCTGACTGTCCCAAAGCTGAAAGCCGGAGATCTGAGGAGGTTACGGACCTCCCCCAAGCTCCCAGCCACATGGATTCCACACCGAGGCCCCGCTTCCGGGCACCCCCACTGCTCTATACCTGCACTGGCTCTCACCTGTGTCCCTGCACTTCCTGGAGAATTTCAGAATGAGCATGACTGGCCTGGGTTGCAACTTCCCTCCCGGTTGGTAAACGTGAGGTTGGTGTCCGATTCATGCTGGATCCTTTACTTGACCCACCCCTGCCTCATACGAACCACGTGCTCGGCAAATGTCGAAACATGTGAGAGAAGAGCACCCTGCAGGACAGAGGGGCGAATGTCTGCGGTCGGCAGAAATTAACTGGAGAATGTGCAAAACGAAAATGAGGCGAGATGTGTCCCATTTGACAAACTCTCAAATTATCAAGAACACCAGAGCAATCCTGCTTCACCAAGCTCACGCAACAGACTGTCCTTTATCCTGTTCTTGTTTCCTCTAAATCGAAGTTGGTGTGGGTGGTAAACGGGGATGACAAGAGTACCTGCTTCATAGGGCTGCGTTTTCAGCCATTCATCCATCCATCCATCCATCCATCCATCCATCCATCCATCCATCCATCCATTCATTCATCCATTCATCCATTACTATGACTAAAGACTTTGTGCCTGGCATTGCTCAACCCCTGAAGATATATCAATGGACGAGATGGCCAAGGTCCCTGTTCTCAGGACCTCATACCCTAGTAGGGAGAGACAGACAATAAACGAAATAATTTCAGGCGGCCATCAAGCATTACAACATCAATAAATCAGTGCAGACAGCATGATGGGAAGGGTGGAGGCACTAATCACAAGATGCCCGTTATGAGTTGTCTTCCCCGAACACATTATATTGAATTCCAAAAAAAAAACCCCAGGACTTCAGAATTGACCTTATTGGGAACAGGGCCACTACACATGTAATTACTCAAAATGAGATGATACTGGAGTAGGGTGAGCCCCTAAACCAATATGACTGATGCCCTTTTACAAAGGGAAAATTTGGGCACAGACACGCACGCAGGGCGAAGGTTACATGAAGATGAGGGCAGAGGTCACGGTGATGCATCTGCAAGCCAAGGGACACCACAGACTGCCAGCGATGCCAGAAGCTGGCGGAGAGGCCTGGAACAGATTGTCCCTCACAGCCACGGAAGGAACCAAACGTGCTGGTGCCGTCACTCAGCCTCCCAGCCTCCGGAACGGCGAGAGGATACACTCCTGCTGGTTAAGGCCCCCAATCTGTGGAAATGTGTCACAGAAGGCCAGGGAACTAGTGCAAGGCCTCCCTAAGGAAGCACCATCCGAGCTGGGACCTGGAGAAGAAGGGCCCTGAGCAATCTGGGGAAAAAGAGTTCCGAGGATCAGGGAAAGCCAGCACAGGACCCCAGGCAGAGGCTGCGTTTAGTGGCTCCCAGGGCGCGGGGGGCACGGAGATGGGGCAGGTTGTGCAGAGCCTCCGAGGGCACGGTCAGGAGCTGGAGTGTGTCCCCAGCCGCTGGAGGGTGTCGAGCAGGGAGCTACACTTCTGATCCCTTTAAAGAGACCACTCCGGAAACTAACAAATGGGAGGCGTCAACACCCTGCCTAGTACAAACTGCAAGCACCTAATACTTGGCAGGTGTCATTTGTATGGCCCCACAAAACAGGGAGCTTAGGTAAGAACTTCAAAATGGTGACGCTTTAAAGAGACCAGGGGGGTCGTGGTTCAGGGGTCTGGCACTGACACCATGTGACCTGGGGCCACCATTTTCCTTGTCCGCAACCTGGGTCTGGCGCCGAGAACTCCTGGTGTGAGGACAGCCGCCTGCCCCCACTGGGATGCCCACTTCACATCCCAAACCAGACCTCCTTCTTCCCCACCCCGCCCTGGCTCCCGCCCTGGGGTGTTTTTTTTTTTTTCTGCTGACAACGGAACACACATCTCAGTGTTTCCTTTATGTCCATGTTGCTCCCAGGGCAGCAACTGGCAGCCCAGGCCGCAAGTGGCTAAGAATTCTCCAAGCCAAAAATACACACTCTCTGTACATCCTCTTCAACAATAAGGAAGGGAAACTTGAGTCGAATTTCTACAAAGCCTGCATGGATTATTCTTTAAGCCCCAAAGCGGTGCTCTTTCTATATTCATTTATTTCTAGTCCAAAGAGAGCCTCCCCTGGGGCAGTTTCCAGACTGGTATTTGACACAATGCGAATGAAAAAAAATCAAACTCATTTCATGAAAAAGAGAAGTTCAATACTCAGAATCGCTTGAAAAGGTGCTGGGTTGTGTCAAGTTAAACGGGCATCTTTAGTGCAGGACTTCTCAGGTACTTTAAAATGCTCACACACGCCGGAGATTGACAAAGGGGGAAGAATTTGATGCCAAAACCCTTCCTATACTTGGGAGAAATCTAGAGAATAATTCAAGGTCATGTAAATTTAGAAACCAGACACAATCCCCTCCCCACGGGAGAGCCTAGAAAATGCATCTGACCCGCCTTTGCCCGAGATAGGAGGAAGCCCCCAGGGATGAGGCATGCGCTGTGCCAGGAGGGCACACTTGGTGTCCTTGGAAAGCTTCTGGTTACAGTGCCCTACAGCAGCACATGGAGACTCTGGCCAGACGGACTCGTGACGAGGAGACCAGACTCTGCGACTGTAGTACACTCTATGCCTCTGAGCAGCTGCTTTTAAGCTCAGCTTTTAAGTCAGGTCGACAGGTGACGGCGGCCAAGACAGCGCCTGTACCCTGTGAAGCCAGCCCCTCTCTGGCAAGTGGGACCGGGCCTTCTGCAAAACCTGGCTGGCTTCACGTCAGTGAGGCAGCAGCTGCTCAGAGGCCACTCAGAAGGCCCTGACACAGAGACGCCCAGAGGAGACTCAGAGTGAAAGCAGATACGTGAAAACACCCGTCCGCTGTGTGAAAGGTGCTGCATTCAGTGGAATGAAACCAGGCCTGGGTTTTTCCCAGGGCCTGCAAATTAAGTCGGCAAATTTAAATTTGTTGTGTCACAGACTATGCTCAGAGGCCTGTGACTAAGTTTAGTCTGTCCATTACTGCAGTCCTACAGGTGAGAGGAGGACCAGGGTCATCTGAACCAAGCCCGTGGGTGCGGGGGAAAGGGTCACGGCGGGTTTCCTGGAGTGGGTGACGTCAACTTCAAACTAACTGTGCCTTAGCACCACTGCAGCTCAGGGGAACCAGAAGAAACCACCATATGTCAACTGCAGGGCAACCTTGCCTAACAGAGTCACCTCTTCTCATCTCAGCAGGTGCCTTTACAATGTCCCATGGCAGTGGCCAACCCCTACTGTGCCTTGTCAAACATCCCCAGCACCGCCTCTGGGCCAGGCCCCATAGGCTGGCGGATTCAGGAGGTAGCTTCTTGAGTATACTGTGCCTGCAACAACCAGTGGTTCCTATGGCAACCACACCACCCTCGGCAGGACGAGGAAGACTTCGGAAAGCCCAGCGACCACAGGCAAAGCCACCGGGTTTGTGAAATGTGAAGAGGCACTTGGGTTCCTCGATTCTCACCCAGAAAACTCCCTTCCCTTTGGGGATCCTGCAGGCTTCCTCAGACCGTGACTCCCGTACCTCTGCCCAGTTACGCCTTTGCTCATTTATTTGTGTGCTTTTCTAGAACCTTCCACAAGGAATGGAAATGGGGGTGGGCTCTGCCACAGCTCTGACCATCCTGGGTTGGGATGATCTGTCTGCTATGCTCCCCCCGTCAGAGGGCAGAAAGTGTCCTTGTCACCTGGGTACCCGAGACCTCGAATTTGTGTGAGGTAGGGTCTCAGCGAATGTCTGTGGCTCGCTGAATGGACACATGATGGCCACCAAGCAAAGGTCAAGTCGAAAACTAAGACGAGGGAACCCACCGAGGGTGGAACGGACAAGTCCTATCCGCAGCAGAGGAGGCTGGCATGGCCCCAGCACCCGGGGGCTCACGCCCTGCCTGCCTTCACCACGGGGCCCAGGCGCCAGTGGGTCACGCCACCTCAGAGTCCCAGCCCTCCTGCCCGCCCCAGGCATATTAGTGCCTTGGCAGCCTTCTCTCCCCCACCCACTCCGGGCTGCAGTGACAGGTCATTCCCCAGGCATCCACAGACCACGAGCCAGCCCCTTGGTGAGCACACACCCTCGTGGGCCCCCCCGATCTCCACGGGGCTTGCATCTCCCAGAGCAACGCCCTGCTTTCCCTGTACCACCACACTTTTTCAAACAAGCTCCCTGACTCTGCTGCTGCTGATCTCTGGGACCCTGGTCACCCCACTTCACAGTCATCCATTCAACACAGAAGCCAAGCGCTCACACAGTAACTAACTAACCCCACGCCAGAGCCAAGGGGTGGGCCTGCTGGGGGCAGACACAGTCGCCATTACATGAGGCCAAAGAAAACGGGGCTCTTCAGAATGACACAAAGGGAGGTGTAGTTACTCAAGCAGGAGCTTAAGCAGTCAACTCGGAGGAGGCGGCCGGTGAGCTGAGCGTGAAGACGGCAGGTGTGTATACCTGCACACAGATACCAGGGCATCCCAAGGCACCTGCACAGACCAAAGCGCTTTGGAGATGCTGCATCAAGAGTCCAGGGAGAAATGGGAGGTCAGCAGATGGACAAAGAGGCAGCACTGCCTCGGACATAAGGATGGGAGAGTGGGACTCTTGGAAGAGAGTGACTCGGCAGCAGAAAGCCACACGAATGAGAACCAGTGGTCTACCGGGCACCGCCAATGCCATCCAGGATGGTAATCACCACTGGCTGATCGGTAACTGACGCCCTCTACCTGCCTAACGCTCCCTCAGTATGAGGAGACAGCGGAGCCCAGATTCAGCCAACCCTGAGTCGGTCTGGAACGTGAAGGTCAGGACTCTGGCCAGGGGCCCACAAAGGTCTGAGGCCCAGGGCTTCGTCAGACCATGGGCCTGGACAAGACTTAGCAGGAAGGGGGTATGTATGCCGTACCAAGTGGCCGCCCCTCCCCCACCTCAACCTGAGCATTTTGATGATTACTTCATGGTTTTCTTATTCCTAAGGAGCATCCTTAGAGAAGATGGGAACAGGTGGGAGGGGTGTTCACCAAAGCCACCCCTTCCCAAGGAACAGGCATGGCTAAAAGCATCATCATGTGGCCAGCAAACCTGCTCCCTCCCCAAGGAGCCGGCGATCAGTAACCTGGAGAGAGGACTAGACAGACTCTGTCTGTCCCTGTTCTGCTGTGTGCACATCCTGCAGCACTGAGCCCCACTCTGGGACGCCCAAAGGACGTGGGGGACTGAAAGGTCCAAAGGGCACACGGTCAAGGCCGCAATGGTTGGCCTCTCCGTGACAGTATGAGAAAAACTACAAACGTCTCATTGAGGTTTAAGAACAAACCAAAGGGAAGAAACGTGACTTAGGCTCTCAGTGCACACAACTGGTTTCACATTTGCTGACACCGCGAGCAGTTAGCATGCCGCCCTCCGAGCACCGGCAGGGGCACATGTGACCCTCTGGGGTCTTGTTCTGCTTGCCGGCAGCACCCTCCCCATTACTCCCTGCCCACCCGGAGAAGGAGAAGTACGACTCCCTGGCTTCAGCCCCCAGCGTGGCGGAGGGCTCTCCCATCTCGCTCCCATAATTGCTTTCCAAGGCGCAGACCCATCGCCCGGGAACACTGACCTATTCTCTCAGCTCCGGGATCACGACCAAAACCACGCGCTGCCCCCTCTCCCACTCATCTCAATACCAGGGGGCGGGGAGGGCGGAGGGAGGGGAGACGACGTGGCTCTAAGAACTGGGAAATGCTAAGAAAAATCTTGCAGAGCAAAGAGAGGCTGGGAGTAACTGGCAGCGGCCAAAGCAAAGGCAACCACGAAGGGAGAATAAGGACCTACCTGCCCAGGGGCTAGGAGAGGGGTGCAGCCCCCAGACCACAATGCTTCATGGCTGTCCCGGAGCTGGGAAAGCCACGACACAGAGCCCCGCTAACAGGGAGGACCCTGCAGCTCTCCCGGACCCTCTCAACAATGCTCCTTTTTTCTTGGGCAGTGACCCCACTTGTCAGGGCTGTTCCCAGCAAGGCTGCCCTGGGGACTGTTCCATTGCTCCCTGGGTGGCCCCCTGCTTGGAGACGCAGCCTAACAGGGCAGTCCCGATCCCTGGGGGCCACACAGGAACCCCCTGATCAGAGCAAACCTCCCAGCCAAACCCCTGACGCCAGGGCAAAGTTGCCTCCGGGTCCCCTGTGTGGTCAACAGGAAGGAGAGCACGTCCTCACCCAGGAGGTCAGATCCCGCCTGCCTGCTTTACCAAGGGCGGGAGGGAGTGTCTGCCTGTATTTCAGACACGGCCAAGGGTCAAATTCACACTGACTTCTAATAGAAAGTCAAACTTTAGTAAGGATTATTAGGTATTTCAAGAAACACTGAAGGGTGGGATGAAATGGCCACCACTGGTGAAGGTCCAGCCAGGCTTTGCTCCAACCCCAGGATGGAGCAGCCTGAACCCTACAGCCACCTGCAAGCGCTGACCCCACTTCGCAAAGGGGAGCCAGGCCCGGGGCTCATGAACACCCAACTGCAGATCACAGGCTAGAACACAAACCAGGCTTCCAGAGGGTGCAGTCTGTAAACCCAAGACAGAGTAATGCCACTTGGTACCCCACATGAACCTCACACATGGCTGTGTCTGCTCACCAGGAGCTCAGATTCTACAGTGTCCCGCAGCAGAGACAGTGAAAGTCACGTAGATAGGAAAAGATACCAGATGTGGCTATAAAGTAACGCAGCTTAAAAAATTTAAAAAACAAAAACAAAAAAACCTCTTCAAATTAATAGCTGTTCATTTTAAGAGATGATTAAATTCACACCAGACAATTCCTCTCTGATCTGAGATAACCCATATTTTGCTTTACATCCCTCCGATGTTTAGATATATTTGTCCCCAAGTTGGAATCATACTAAACAGATTTGGATCCCACTTTATAACTAAACATGCTACAGCGGACATTTCATGTATCATTGCATATTCTTCTAAATCACTGCCATTTGAAGATCAATAAAGCATAATTTATTTAACCAACTCCCTACCATTTAACATTTGGTTGTTTCTAATTGTACAATAACATAGAAAAAAAAAGGGTTAAAAGTATCCTGTATACTTTTTTTTTTTTTTAAGGGAAAAGAAAGGAGGGATATATGTTTAAGCCTGGAAAACGATTTTTCTGAGGACAAAGAGGTAAGATCCTAGCAACTACCTAAAAATCCATTTAGTGGAAAAACCTCAAGCCCTGATCCTGCCAGAAAATAAGATGTGTTATTAGCTATACCGAAAACCTGGGACCTATTTCTTGCTCAACCCCTTTCTGAACCGAGCCCCAAAAGATGTCCCCCGAGTTCTTGAGTATGTTCCCTGTGCTACTGCCATGGATCCAGGGAGCCCTGCTGTACCCAGCTCTCACGGGGACACTGCCATATCAAAGTCTGCCACCAGCTCCCCTGGTCCTGCAGAATGGAGCTGAGGTCCTAAGTGTCCACCTCCCAGGGGGTCCAGCCCCAGCCTGCCTTCGCGTCCCCGCCCCCACTCCATCCTTGCACCTACCAGCCAAGCAAGACTCCTGCTCACTGCTACCCAGAAATGGCCTGTGTCCCCACCTCATTTCAAACAGCTTTTCCGTGATCAATTGACTCCTACGAGAATCCTCCTCCTTCACCCTTTGCCTGCAGCTTCATAAACCTAAGGCACTGGTGTCAGACCACAGAGCCTGCCTGGGCCACCGCTCAACCCTACTGTGCTTCAGTTACCACCCAGTGGGGAGAGGGAGGCACCGACATCCCCAAAGGGTGGCTGCGAAGTCACTCCTCACAGATGGTGGCGTCCCGGGGTCCAACCCTGCCCTCCCGCTCAGTACGCCCAGCCAGCCAGCAGTGCGACAGGCGAGTAATAGATGCCACTTGATTGCTAACTCTAGCCTCCTCGACCTGCACAGCAGCAGTCCACAAAATCCTGGGTTAGGAGAATGAGGGGTATGTTCACCTGTCCCCCACGGCTCCCCACCACTTGCCACCCCGCCCTTGCTCCACAGACCCGCCAACTCTCCATCCAACCTCAGAGACCCGAACACTCTCTGATGGAGTCAGAGAGTATACTGGTGTCCCCACACACGTCCCCATCCATGCTGGGAGGTACTCCCAACGAAAGAACATCCAGTGCATCTTCTATTGATTCAGGCAACATTAAGGTAAAACTGCCTTAATTTTAAAAACTACAGCCTGGCAGGCTCTTTATCCTCATTATCTCCCTGCAAAGAGGGGACGATCGGATGATTTCGCATTTTACAGACCAGAGAACCGCGTCTGTGTGAGGGCGAAGAGGAGTGAGCCCGAGGCCCGTCCTTGCGGCGAAAGCCAGACCTGTGCCAGGGTCCTTGACCACAGCCCTACAAAACGACGATGACAGCAGAGAGGGTCTGTGGCACACCTGCCATGTACAGGCACCTTCATATCCCATACCTCAATCCTCAGAAACCCACTGTGGTGGGAGCAACCAGTCACTTCGTAGGCTGAGGACATGAACCTGTGCCCTGCACCTCGCAGTCACAGGTGCAGGTCTGCCGGACTCGAAACGCGCCTCTCCCTACTCTGCCGCCCCAACGCTCTCGTGACCGCTCACTAACTGCACGACGGCCACCCATGAACACAAAGTGCTGCTCAGCACAGAAACAGCCCCTCCCTCCTCAGCCACACAGCTCCGTCCCTGTCCCTGGCTAGGCCTGGGTTTGGGGGGAAAATGCCTGCTACTTTTTCAGGTCACTGAAACCCCCTGACATGTAGCCATTTGGCAAAAGGGTTTGCTTGAGGCTGTGACCTCACCCATTTTGAGGGTGTTGATCAAACCCCCTTACCACGGACAAGGCTGAGGCCAGGGCCAGGGTAGCGCTGGGCCCCAACAGGGCTCTGAAGAAACGTTTTAAAACTCAGCCTGTGCTGCCTGCATTTCCGGGGGAACTGGGGCTTGTGGGTGACCCAGGTACTGGCTCAGGATGCTGGGGGGCTCGGGAACAGAGGGATGTGCTAGTGGGCAGAGAAGGGAGAGAAGCCTCAGACAAGGAAAATTGAAAGTTTCGACCTTATCCCTGTACTGACCTGAAGTCCAAACCCTTTCTCATCCAGCAAGATAAGAAAATCAGGGTGCCCGCCGAGGACCACACTTTGAGGAAAGGTCTTAGAAATTTCTTGGTCTTGGCACAAAACATTGATCTAGGTTGGCCATCTGGGCCACAGGACGGTTCACGGCACATACAGGCGTAAAGCTGGGGCTCAGAGAGGTAAAATGACTTAGCCAAGATCCCACAGCCAAGGATACAAATCCGCCACCCACCATGCCCCGAACCCCGTGTGGGAGCAGAGGAGAGGGGCGCGGGTAAGGGTTTCCCTAGGGGAGGCAGGTGAAAAGGCGAGCCAGGTGGATTTCTGAAGGCAGGACACCAGCGGGAAAGCAGGAGAGAAGAGGGACGGCAACTGCAAAAGCCCGCGCGCCCTCTGGGGTCACTGCAGTGCACACTGAACACAGGCGTGCGTCAGCCCACTAACCGTCCTCTCCTTCGGGGCTACTACCAACAGGAAATTCCACGCGACCCTGTCAAGCAGGGAAATGCCTGCTGGGTCCACACTGGCAGAGCAGCCCCACCCTGCCCAGCCCTGCCTGCCTGGAAGAACAAAGTACTCGGGCCAGGAACCTGCACCCAGGCCAAGGCCGACCTGGGCCCGGCCGGGAGGGGGCAGGTTCTTATCTGTGGCCTGATTACGGCCAGACTGGATTACCAAGGCTGGAGGTCCTGCGATCAGCTACCTGTTAGGGAGCACCTGTTAGGGAGCACATCAGGGTTCTGGAAGTTATGCTCAAAGCAGTCTCTTCCTGGCCGGTCAGCGGCAGGCCTGCCATCCTGCCCAGGGACCCGCAGGGAGCTGCCCCAGCCCTTCCCACACCATAGTCCCCATCCACCTAACAGCCCATCCACACCTTTCTGCAGCCCTGGTTTCAACTTTGTCCCTGAAACATTTACAGCATCGAAGTCCACTATTCGGGCACCATCCCCCATCCTGAGTTCTGAGCACGTGGGGGTTTTGAAAAATGCCTTCTCCCCTCCCCAAACTCTCAACTCCCATCATTCTGGAATCCGGCTTCTGAATGACCAACCTCTGGCCTCTCTCCTCTTGGGCCCATCGCCCACGGAGGCCAGAGCTGGCGGCTGCAGGGGAATTCTGGTGAGTGGCGAGGAGCAAATGGAGAAGTGCAGAGGGAGTGTGAACAAGGTGGGGGGCTCAGGGCAACAGGGGCTGGCAGGGAGCGTGGGCAACTGGTTTACATATCAGCAATGAATTCAAAGGAAAACTAAGTTCTGTGTGGGCCAAGGGAGACACTTGCAGGCCAGAAACTGTCCAAACCACCAGTCTGCGATCTGCTCCTCAGAGGGGACAGTTGAGGCCCTGTCACAAGGGGAACATGACGAAGGCCTTGTTGGTAATCACTGAGAAGTCTAGGACAAAATTCAGCCCCAAGCCCAGGCCAGTGCTAATTAACCCCCTTCCCACACCTGCTGAGCTGAGGCCTGGGTGAGAAACGCTGCATGAGGCTGGAGCAGATAGCAACTCTGGGTCAGGGATCCCCCAGGGCCCTCCAGATACAGGACTGAGAGCTGTCCACACAAGGCCTGGTATTGATTCATGGGCAATATCTAATCAATGCTGACCATCCCCCAATTCCATGGGGGTCTCAGATCCTGGGGGAAGGAGGGGCAGCGGCCAGGGAGGGGCAGTGGCCAGGGACACCAGCCCTGCCAGGTGGGGAGGGGAATATGGTCTCTACATACAGGCCCGGTTGGAGGGGCTGCCTTAAAGCACCCCAGCTGGTTCAGAAGGAAAAAGCAAGAAAATTCAATGATACTCTGACCAGGGACCTTGGCAGGGGCAGGTGCCAGGACCAGTCCGGTTCTGGACCCAAAGAGGTAGAGAGAGGGGCATTTAAGGCCCCCAACCTTGCAAGATGTACCCTAAAAATCCAGAACCAGAACCTTGACTTCACAGCCCGTGCCCCATGGCCTTTCAGCCCGAAATGGTAGCCTGATGACAATTGGCCAGGCAATTGCTGTCCTAGCCCGTACATACCATACATGCCTAGCATTTCAAGATCAAATCACACCTGACCTCTGAGAAATCAGCAGAGGCCAGTTACCTCTCTGGGCAAACACTCAGGCTCCCTGTCCCTGCCTGCCTACAATCAGCCTCCTGCACAACTCCAGGCTGGGCCACTTGGCCAGCCAGGAAACTACAGAGGGCAGCAGGGTCAGGGCCGCCTTTTAATTCGACATCTCTAATGATCCCCAAAGAGCACTGGGGCAGACCGCCAGGCCTGAAGCATGCGATGCCTTCTCCATAACGAAGGCGCCTCAGTGAGGGAAAGGCCATAGGGAAGGGGCTGGTGTGCCCACTTAAAAGATATTACAGCACTCAGAAGCCAATTAGAGACCCTGGTTTACATGCAAATCAAAGAACTGATTAACAAGGACCCGTGATGAAAATTAAACTATATTTTTACTGCTTTAAACTCTCTAATTCAGACTTTGTAGTGCTGAGTCCAATCTCTAGCCTGGAGAAAACCCAATCCCCCCTGAGCCACAACTGCCACAGTACCCTTCCCGAAACTGCCCACCTCACCCCCTCGAAAACCTGCAATGGCTCCCCACCGCTCCTGAACGAGGATGTGCACTGCCTCGAGCCTGCTTTCCACACTCACTGTTCGCTGCCTCCCAAAGCAGCTCACTACTCTGGTTGGACAGGTCCACTCCTGGCCCTGGAAACTGGCCTCCGGCCCTCGGCCTACACACACACACACAGCCCTCTCTGCCCCTACCCCACCCCCCACCGTGCTGGTCTTCTGCAAATGTCCGTATGTGGTCTGAACCATGCCACGCTCTATCTTCACTCTGAGAGCACCTTGACCTGACCTCCCAGGCAGACCACAGGCTCAACTTAGACCTTTCTGTGGGCGGTGCTCAGGGTCTCAGCCGCGTACGAACTTGCTTACAGAAAAGCCACGCCATTAAGCAGGCCACGGGCTAGTTCCATTCTCTGTTCTCTGAAGCGGAAACCAGATCTCAGAGAGCTAGCGCAAGCCAGGACCCTGGGATCTGCGCTGGGTCTGTCCAGCTAAAACTTCCTCTCTCACGTGTCCCCTCGTGTGCTCTGGATAAAAGAAAACCATGAACCGTGTCCCTGTCATAAAGGAGGTAAGAGCAGCACACAGGAAATAAATAGTAAAGCTGCTGGACCCGATTTGGTGCTGAGGCTCCCAAGTGCTCTGAGTCTTTGGGATCCACAGGGAAGGGCCAGGGAGAGAGGGACCGTGGGGAAACCACCACCAACGAAAATAGTTCCGATGACATAAATTTGAGTCCT
This sequence comes from Pteropus alecto, assembly GCF_000325575.1. Lineage (NCBI taxonomy): Eukaryota > Metazoa > Chordata > Mammalia > Chiroptera > Pteropodidae > Pteropus > Pteropus alecto. The sequence continues at coordinate 16,180,229 of NW_006494609.1, forward strand.
TGACGGTGTGCCGCCTGTCATACCTACCTCTGGACTTTCTGAGAAATACATGCTCATAAATTCTATGTATTCATATTTCCTTAAGTTTTTTCTTTCATGTCGAAAATCTGTTGCTGGCAACCTAAAGAACCTTAAGGTCTTGTCGTACACAAGGTACAATTTGTTACTTTAATATGACATACGTCCAACTGAACACGATCCCCAAAGCTATCCACTTGGGCATCTAAACTTGAAATACCCCAGTAACAATTCTCAAAGCACTGGTGTCTTCTCTGGCACACACTTTCAGCCTTCGAAGTTTTGTTTCAGTGATGACCTGTTCATGTCCCAAAGGTGCACGTGATCTTTAATAACAAAACAGTTCAGCCAAGCTCAGAATAGTCGGTGAAGGTGTATTTGATTGTAGGAAATGCTGATTAAAAGTGACTTAAATCATAAGGACAGAAAGTTTGCAGAGACGGGGGTCTTAGGGTGTTTCAGCAAGAACCCAGCCTCTTTTCAAGTTTTTATTCTGCTATGCTTACTAGCGTAGATTTTTGTCCCGACTGTGACCATGGTCACAAAATAGCCACCACGGCTCCAGAGACTTTGTCCCCAGAGGGTATTTGGAAGGCAGGAAAAGAGGCCAAGAGGCAGGCAGCTGTCCTTTCATAAAAGAAGAGATACTCTCTCCCCTTACATCTTACTGATCAGAACTACAGAACGTGAGCGCCTGTAACCGCAAGGAAGGCTTGGGATCCGAGTCTCCGGCAAAAAGAACCGTGTTTTCATGACAGGCCTGGGTCGGGCACCAATGCCACTCAGAGCCAAACGGGACTGTGTGGAAGATGAAGAGTGAAAATATGCCGAGAAGACAACTTCCCAGATACTGAAGAATAATGGAGCCCATGAGCCCCTTAAAAGTCTTAAAAACCCACTTGTGTGGCTTATAACCTGACCTTTGGGGTAAAGTCAACAAATAGATAAGAATCATTTATAAGGAGTCTCCCATGTGCTGGGGGGTCTCTGCTGGGGACTGGGATGCAGGCCTTCGAGGACCTTGGTGAGGGAGAACGTCATCGACCAGAGACAGCTGAGAATCCTGGGGGAGAGCCAGGAGCCTGGGCACAGCCTAGACGCGGCACCAAGGAAGGAGGGGTTCTTCGGGGGGGAGGGGGCACAGCCAGGTCGGGGAATACTTCTGCTAGGAAGCAACACCTGACCGGTATCTGAAGGATGAAAGCAGGTACGCCAAGGTGGGTCATGAAGGGCGTGTGCAGCGCCATGGAGATGGGGCAGTTAAGGGTTTGCTGGTGTTGACTTGGGGAGTGACAGAGGCAAGGTGGCCGGGTTGGCAGGGCAGAACAGGGAAGCGTGTGGCAGACCACTGTGAAGAGCTAAGACTTTCACCGAAAGACAACGAAAGCAATGAAAAGTTAAAGCAGGGGAGTGACTCAGATGTTGGTGATGAAAGATCACTCCACAAGGTTGGGGCGGGCCAAGAGGCAGGGAAGACAAAAGGGAGAATCAACAGGACCGGAAAAGTGATGAGATGTGAGGACAGAGGCATCTGGACTGGCTGCTCGGATGAGATGGGGGCAGCACCTTCACTGTGCTCCAGGAGATCAGGAGCAGCAGGTCTGGAAGGGGAGGTGGTGAAACCAAGCTACAGAACACCGCCAGTCCCGAACATGCCAGGTCTGCTGGTGGCGGAGGGCAGACAAACTCTCCTGCTGGGAAGTGAACCCCCTGCTAAAGAGAAGTGAGGAACAGCCTGCCTGAGGCAAACCAAGGGCAGGGGGCAGGAGGAGATCTTATCACTGCCTTAAATAGACACGCAAACTACTCCTCAGGAGTTTACAAAAGGAGGGCTGGGTTACGCTGATGGCTAAGAAAGCCCACAGTCTGTAAATTATAACTGAGCTGCCATTTGTAAAAGTCTTGTCTTCCAAGAGCCTCTAGCTGGCAGGATACGGCCCCTCTTACCTCACCCGCCTCCATGCAGTGAAGGTGGGAGACAGGTACTTCCAAATCCTGCTTGTCCTGTAAACCAGGGGCCCCCAGCCCCCGGGCCATGGACTGGTACCGGTCCGTGGCCTGTTAGGAACAGGGCTGCACAGCACAAGGTGAGCGGCAGGGGAAGCATCCTCTGTATCTGCAGCCGCTCCCCAGCACTGGCATCACCGCCACAGCTCCACCTCAGATCATCAGGCATTAGATTCCCTTAGGAGCACTGGTCCCTGGTGCCAAAAAGGTTGGGGACCGCTGCTGTTAACTATTAGGTGTCCCTGTCCTGTACACAGAGGCCCTTCTCTCGAGCATCATGCATCCCAGGTGGTTCTCCGAGAGCCCCAAGGAGCAACTCCAGCCCTGTCCACTGCAGGAGAGAAAGGAACGAAGGCAGAGTCAGGGGTCGCAAGCAGGGATCTCCTGCAGCTGACCCCTGAAAGCGCCCCCGCCACTGCTCACGATCCTACCTGGCTCCTGTGCCCCTCTCCTCCCATGACGAACATGTCCCTCTTTAATCCCTTCACCCACTGAGAGAGGCGGCAAATCAAAGTCCTGGACGAAGAGCCTTTCGGCAAGCTTCATTCCTGAAAGATGGGGTCAGATGGAGATGGGTTAGAGGCCACCACAACCCTGCTGCAGATCCCGCCATGACCGGCAGCGTCCAGTAGGTGGCGTGGCCTCGAAGTCTGGGGAGGAAGTGGGCGACGCTGAGCGGTCAGCAGAAAGGAGACCTGCAGACGCACCTGTGCAGATTTACGTGCTACGCTTCTGGACAACAGAATCTGGAAAGTGCTGAAAGAGATTCGAAGTCCACCAAAGCCAGATACTGTCTTCCCACTGACCAGAAGCTCCTCCAGGACGGGGACTTCTACTCTTCACACAGGACACGGCTGGCCCAGCACACAGACGAATGACTGCCCGATGAACCGTCAATGAATCGATCACGTCGATGCCGGCCAGACCCCCAGTATCCAGGGCCTTGCAGCCCTGGCTGCCCTGCTCACCTACAGCTCCACGGCGCTGTGCACACACGCACTACCTCCATGACACAGGCCTGGGGGGCGAGCAGCCCCGCCTCCCCACACCAGCGGCTTTGACCTTCTCTGACCTCTAACGTCTCACTTGAAAGGAAATCGAACGTGGAGACCTCCCCCAAATCAAAACCAGATAAAAGATGCTGCTATGGTTGAGCAACGGCCACCGCCCCACTGAAAAAAGGCGGCCCCCCTAAAGACTCTCTGGGTTCCTCACTGAGCCCAGTTTGGAAACTGCTGTGCTAGCTCCTGTGGCCGGCCCAATCCAGTGAGCTGGGGAAACCGGTGAGCCTCACAGTTCCCGAGCACGGGAAGTAGGAAACAGCAGATGGAGATGGCCTTCCATCTGAAAGCTGAGTGACTCGCCAGTCCCTGCCACTGTCACAGACACAGCTGGCCATTTCCACAGCTTTGGCTGCGGAATGTCAGGAACAAGCGCCCACATCAAGAGTAACTCCTAACGAGATATTCTAGCATAATCTATTCCTGAGAGCTCAGGCCAGAGCTTGCTTGGGAGGGGCCATAATCTCTGCCTGGGGGTTCACACGGGGGAAAGGGGGCTGAGAGAGCAGAAAACACCCTGAGTTCAAATCCCAGTTCTGCTAATTAGTAGCTCTGTGCCCCTAAAATTTCCACATCTAAAAGGCAGGATGGGGGGTAGGGATAAAAATAAAAGGCAGAATAATTAATCAGCCCTACAACCGTCTTGGGGTTTATCTGAGGGATCCTTTCAAGTGCTTTATAAACCACTCCCGAAAGTTAGCTGTACCCACACTGATTTCATTACTGAGCTTCTAGAAGGCCCAGCAGAGCAGACTTAGTTTCTACAGAAGGCCTTTCATTTCAGATGCCAGGCGTCTGAGCAGCCCGCTTCTCCCACCAGGATCCCAGGATCCTGGGCTCCATACTGTTCAAAGTCTTGACGTCACACCTGGCTGACGCCCTCACCCAAGGAAGCTTGGAGTCTGTGCTGTCCTTGCCCTGGGGGTCCCATCTGCCCTGGTGGAGGTACTAAAAGAACCCCCTGAGACCGCCTGAGAGTGATGCAGTGGCTGCAAGCTCACCTGATCTCTTGGCTGGTGACCAACCCATCTACCCCCGAAGCCCACCCTGCATTAGTAGAATACCTGCCTGTACCGCCACCCTCCTCCCAAACCCAGATCCCCAGGGGGCTGCGGCTCAGGCACAGAGGAAACGTACTATTGTCTCCCAAACCCAGGTCCAGTCCCCCACTCAAGACAGCAGGCAGTGCCACGTAGGAAAGGGGTCCGGACACAATCCCCTAGACACCCCCAAAAACTTTCAAGAGCTTCGATGGCTCTCCGAGTGGGGTGCCCCACCACTGTTTAAAAAACAGCTGTTCTCAGACAGGGGTTCTCGGACCAGCAGCATCAGCATCACCAGGAAACTTGTCAAAGATGCAAATTCTCAGCCCCCTCAGACCTACTGGTTCAAAGACTCCGGCGTGAGGCCACCGCCTGGCTGAAGGCGTCCTCCTGGGGATTCTGGTGACACTCAGGTTTGAGAACCGAGACTCTAATCCAATGACTCACCCTGGCTGCACATCAGAATCACCCAGGGAACGGCAACGTAAACCAGAGCTCAGGATCCACCCCCCAGACACCTTGACCTGGTGAATGCTGCCCATCCGTTGTTTTTTCAGTACTTTAAAAAGAATGCAAGGAGCACAGAGGATTGTCAGGGCAGTGAGAGTATATGATACCTCGTGGTGGGCGATGCTAAGATATAATACTACAATGTGATACGATGATAAATACATGTCATTATGCTTTTGTCAAAACACGTAGAAGTGACAACACCAAGAGTGACCCCTAATGCAAACTGTGGACTTTGGGTGACGATGACGTGTCAGTGGAGGTTCATCCAGTTGCTGACAAATGTACCACTCTGGTGGGGGATGTAGACAGTAAGGAAGGATGTCCCTCTGTGGGGAACTCTGCAACTTCCACTTAATTCTGCTGTGAACCTAAAACTGCTCTGAATAACGCAGTCTATTTAAAAAAAAAAAAAAAAAAAAGCTCCCAGGAGACTGTAATTCAGGTGGTCTGTGGAGCCTGGGCTGATGGCCCAGGAGGAGGCCAAGCAGGACAGCCAGGCTTCAGAGTCCGCAGGTAAGACCGCACAGGCCTGGAGAGATCAGAGAAGATGCTAGGAGGAGGAAGTCATGCTCACGACTGAAGGAGGAAGAAATGGGCTGGGAGAGGAAGTGGACGGAAAGGGCTTTCTTGTAGCCCATCCAACGATGCACTGCTTCCAACTCTCCTCTTAACATCGTCCTTCCCCACATCCGCCTTCACCCCTCCCTCTGGGGTGTCAGTGCAAGTGCTCACCTGGGAGTCAACCACAGTCCCCTTTCTAGCAGGTGAACTTAAGCAAGTCCCTGCACGTACTGGGTTTGACCTCGGTTTCTCCATATGTAAATGGAGAGTACCAAGGGGCTCGAGTGGGGCACAGGGTCTAGCATAGGGTAAATACGCATTAACACAGGTGGTCAGAAACAGGCTGGTGCAGACTGAGGCCCCCTCCTGCTGGGTGGAAAACAATATCCAGACAACTGACGTTCTCGTCTCTTGCCAGCGCCACCTCTTGGCTTGGTGGCCAGAGTTAGAGGGTAAAGCCCGAGAGGGAGCCCACAGCCCCAGGGACAGGCTGGAAGCACTGGGGAGAAGTGCTCTTCACCCCACAGAACGGAGTGTCTGCTCCAGGCCAGGGGCTGGGAGGACAGATCCTGCACACCTGTGACTACAGAGGGGCTCCAGCCCCATCAAGGGCCAGAAGGTTGTCCCTGGGGTGCTGGCTGCCCTCCAGGGTGGCCTCGCCGTGGAGCCTGGGTCACCCAGGGCAACGGGAGCCCCCGGAGGGGACGCCCATGCGCTGACGGCGCTGCTGCTTGAGCACCAGTTCCAGAGAGAAGCCCAGGGTCCACGTCACCAGACACAGCACATCCTCTGCCTCCTCCCGCTTTTTTGCCCTTTATGTTTTATAAGCCTTTTATTAAGTGTAACGTAACAGACGAGAAGAGAAAAAGCACGCATCCTAGGTGAGCGACCTGACGAACGTTCCCAAACTGACAACCAAGCGCACGACTGAGAAGTCGGCAGGAGGGTGCCAGTGGGCTGTCCCGTCCTTACGCAGTAACCGTCCCCAAAGGTAACCGCGGCCTGCTTCTTCCGCAGAGGAGAACTTCACGTAAACGTCGCGTGTGGAGTGCCACTCTGGGACTCAGAGCCCCTGGCTTCTTCGGCTGAGCGACAAATGGGATCCATCTGGGCTCTGCCTGTGGCGGCCGCTGGTTCATTCTCAAAGGATTCCATCACGCGAACACCACACGACCTGCACATCCATCCTACGGCTGGTGGACATTTGGGCTGTGTGCACTTCGAGGGTATTGTGAGTACGGCCACTTTGAACATTCTATGTCCGTCCTCTAGTGGACACGGACACTCCTTTCTCACGGGCACATACCCAGGAGGGGAACTGTGGGGCCAAAGGGTAGCATATGCCCAGCTTTACGAAGCCCTGTTCCGAAACCCCCTATCCATCTCTGTTTTCTGTCTCTCGCCCATCTAGAAAAGGACGCTCCCGAGGGCAGAACTCCCGGAGCAGACACTCGATGAACACCTGGCAGGCCAACTGAGCTTCTGCAGTCCCACCTGCACAAAGAAGCTCTCAGCTGTCCCTCTGGACACCTCTCAGCTGGCCCTCTGGTCCCTACCTCCAAAGGTGCCTTCCCAATGCCTGAGGCTCCGTCCTCCTCCAGCCCCTAACCCCAGCTGCCCCCAACTGGAGACTGAGGGCCCCAGGCACTTCTTGCCATTCCTACAGAACAATGTTCCTTCCCCAGCACGAGAGTCCAGGCACCTGGGCAACGTCCAGGCACCTGGGCAAAGAGCAGAACCACCGCTTGCCCTGTGAAGACCAGCCACCTGGAGTGGCATTCCAGGCCAAGCCCCCAGCAGAAGGTGGGGCAGAGCTTGCAGAGCACCCAGTGAGCTCACAATTGGGAATGAACGGGGAAGGACAGTCAGGCAGCCCCATGGGGCTGGGGCACGTGAGGCTTTCGGGCCACAGGGGAGCTCTGGTGAAGCTGGAGCTGACCCAGTCAGGGAAAGTGGAGAGGACTTCAAGGAGGAGGTGTCTCAGGAGCTGCCTCTTCCGAGATAGCTATAGTTCTCCATAGACAACAGAACACCGGGGAGGACAGTGCAAGCAGGGTCTGGCTTGTGCAAAGCTGGGGTGAAGGTCAGATGGGGCAGGGTTACGGGGCGATGCCCACTGTCCCTATGGTGGCGGGGACAAAGAATCACCAGGCCAAGGTCTCTGGGCTCTGTCCTGAGGGTGATGGAGCCTCAGAGTTGTCCCAGAGAAGTCACCCCATGGCAGTGTGGTGGGCACAAGGGAGAAGACACCTGTCATCTTTTAATTGCAGACTCTGACCCAGCAGGTCAGTCTGTAGTTCCCACAGGTGCCCCCCAGTGCAGTCATCTGCTGGTTCCCAGACCACATTTGAGGCAGCAAGGGATTGTGGGAGCCTTAAAGGAGGGAATGGAGCAGCGCATCCCCAAGGGAAGAAGGACCAAGAGGCATGAAGTAGAGTTGGAATGGAATCAGAGTCTTAAACAGCTCACCAAGTGCAGCAGCCACACAGGACCGGCCCATTCCAGAACCTTCCACAACACCTTGGAGCAGGGCCTCTCCTCCAGAGCCTCAGACCCCAGCATCGCCGTGGCAACAGCCCACAAACACGGGAGCCCAGGCCTCAGTGCCATAAACAACCATGACAGATTCAATAAATATAAATGCACTACAGCAATTTGTGGGGAATTTATGAGAAATTAAAATTTCAACTTGGACAATAAACAACCCATTTCAAAATTTGCCCCACTTAAAGTTAAATAAACCGCATGCGAGCATTTTTTGAGCGTGATGTTGCAAGATTACAAAACAGGGCTTGCCAGGAATACTTCCTGAGCCCCCTAGCTGGGTGCTGCTGGGAAGAGCACATACGCACGTCTGCTCACCTCGCAAGGCGCTTTACCGTATATAAAGCACCTCCGCCTGCACCTCCCAAATGCCACCTGGGAGACAGCGGGACAAGTATGATTAACTTATGACGAAGAGCTTTGCAGTTAGTTGACTGAAGCACCGGGACTTACCCAAGGTCACACAGCTGGTCAAAGTCAGAGACAGGATGCAAACCCAGGCAGGCCCACTACAAAGTCACCATGCACACACGGGCGGCCACGTGTGCATTTCCTATACATAAAAAAATTGCACTGAGTGCAGTATGATGTGGGGAGCTGGCTGAATTCTCTAGAAATCTGCCCTATTTAAAGAACATCAAAGGGGCCTGCTTCAAACAAATCAACTAATTCTCAGGCGTACACACACACTCACTCACTCGCCACCCAAGGGGGGCAGAAGGGCTCAGATCTCTGACTTGTCAGTGCGAACGTGGCACCTTCACCAGGCTGTCTTCAAGATGAAAGAAACGAGACGCCGACGGTGAGAACACGGAGAGGTTTCCTCCCCTGCTTTCTGCAGTCAGAGATTTACAGGAGGAGTGAGATGGGACCCCAGAGACCCCATGAGGGCCATCGGCCCATCTCACAGAGAAGGAACTGGAGCCAGGCCCCGAGGCCCAGGGCTCCGCAGCCCAGGCCTGGGGCCTCCAGCACCCAGGGACAGGCTGCAACCACGTGGGAGCCTGCAGGTGCCCCCGGTCACTCCAGGCGTGCACGCTCCTTCACCCAAGTTTCCAGTTGAGCAATACACTAATCATCTCTTGAGTAGCTACAAACAGGTGGGGGAGACTCACCAGCTCTGGGCACATTGTGCCAGCAGGAGCCTCCCCAGCTCCCAGGTGGGCAGGGCCCCCCACTTCTGATACAGCTCTAGAGGTATCTGTCTCCCTGAGACATGGGCACCAAGGTGGGCAGAGGCTTGGTCATCTCAGTGTCCCCAGAGGACAGCAGAGGGCCTGCTGCCAGGGGCCTGGGTGGACATCTAGTGATGAAAACAAATAAAGGGACCAAACCCTCTTGTGCCCCGTGTGTCAGGTCCCAGAAAGGACTGACCACCACCAACCAGATGACAGAAAATGGGCCCATGGCACAAAAGCCACAGGGGCACCTGGAGAGCCAAACAGGAAAGTCAGAGCTGGGGGCCATGCTGGAGTCTGAGGAGGGACAGGAGACCCTGGGTCCCTCTCCCAAATGCTGAGATGGCACCTAGGGGACCGTAGGACAAAATGCTGCTCTGCTCTGAGGTCCACAGAGTCACAAAACAGGAGGGAGAAGGGTGCTGGTCTCTCCCTGCTGACTCTCCACCAAACTCTGTGCCCAGGAGGCTGGCCTCCAAGGACCGAATCACTCAGAGTCCTGGGCTTCCAACTGCCTTCAGCCAAGAGGGGCCACACCAGGCCGAGATCGGAGGGCGGGAGGAGAGAAGGGCTTCTTCAACGACCTGCCTTGGGCAGGGGCTGGAGGCAGCCGGGGCAGGCCCTGCCCCACCAGCCCTAGGAGCCATAGTAGCCCCCACAGCTAGGCTCTCGGTGCCTCTCCAGCCCTGTCTGGTCCCTTCACCCTGCCCACACCTCTGCCAGCAGTCCCCACAGTAAAGTCACCTCACAGAACCGCCTAGGGGCAGTTCTGCCTCTCGCCAGGTCCCTGGCTGAGATGGAGAGGGGCAAGCCCACGTCATGGAGCATCATGGGGTCAGAACATCGGGAACAAGCCTGAGCGGGAGAGACAAGAGCAGAACCACCGTGAACGGAGCATGCGCCTCCTCCCCAACAGAGAGGGCCGGCAGAAGGCGGCAGGCCGGAACAGGGCAGCGGCAGCACAGGGGGCAGCGGATGAGCTTGGGGATGGGGTGACCCTGCTCTGCTGTAAGGCCCATGCAAAATACTGGAGGCTAAGTCATGGCAGCCTCGGAAAACTCAGGAACAGTAGGTAGTTATGGGAAATCAGGCAGGTCTGCTTAGCATGAAGGGAGGGGAGGGGAGAGGGAGAAGGATTGGGAGGGGAG
>NW_006494609.1:16190351-16192908 GCF_000325575.1 Pteropus alecto
GGGAAGAGCCCAGGCTATGGAGGTCCAGCCCAACTGGGTTCAAAGATACAATAGTTGATACTTGCTAGCTCTGTGACCTAGGATGTTGCTTAAGCAGGTGACATATCTGAGCCTCAGTTTCCCCATGTGCAGAATAGGGAGAATAATAAATAGGTCCTGCCTTACAGAGCTATTCTGAAAACTAGCCGGATAAAAGTAAAAAGGTCCAAGAAAGATGGAGACGCAGGATTGGCAAGGACAAGGAATTGGTTCAAAATCACGTGGTCAAGATTCACTGGGACAGTGACCCGTATCCTCACTGGAAATTCTCCTCTAAAGCCTGGGCTGGACCCAGTCCACCAGGGAAGCGCTGTAGAGATGGACTTGGGGCTGCACCCAACGCCCCCATCCCAAAAGGGAAGCTGACATGCGAGCTGGTGTTCGCTGTTCTTTTCAAAAACTAACTTTTCAGTCCTTACTTCCCTGAACCCAAACTGGCCACCAGAGAACAGGGATGACACCTGACACACCACTAGCAGCTACAGATTACTGAATGCAGGCTTTGTGACGGCATTGTCCTAAGTGCTCTGACACTGTCTCACTAGTCACAGTCATCCTGACCTTAGAGGCAGGTGCCATGGCAACCCCCTTCTGGGGGTGGCGGGGAAGGCTGTGGCCTAGGGGGCAAATAACTAGGCCAAGGCCTTGCTGCTAAACGGGCCACCAGCATGTGTGTGGATAAGGCTGGTCCCTTGGCCACGGGGTGATGCTTGCGGCCTCTGAGGGAGGTGAAGTATGGGATGGGTATCTCCCCTTGGCTGGCAAACTGCAGGTGTGAGCGAAGAGAAGCAAAGCACCTGAGGGCAGGACGGCCCCCCACAGAGGTAGATGAAGGACTGCCATGTGCCATGTGGACGGACCAGCCCGGGGAAGCAGCCTGCAGCCCGGAAGTGCTGGAAAAAAGCAGGACTTGACCACGTGGAGACCAACCCCCTGCTTGCCCACCCACTCTCTCTAACAGTTTGCCTGGGTCAAGAACAGATGCTGGGTAAACGCCCACTGGCAGGGCCGCAGCCAGGCCCCAGCCTCCCGCTGAAATGGGTAGAGAGGGGGGTCTGGGGCATGAGGGAGAAAGAAAGAAAGAAAGGAGGGGACACCTGAGGGACAAACAGATGCTGAGTAAGTACCTGACATTCAAAAGTCCAGAAGGACAAACTCCAAAATGATGCTCCCTTTCCACAATTCTCTATGTTTGGGGGTTTTTCCCCAAGAAGTACACATTCTTTTTATAAACTGCAAAAACAGTAACTATTACTTGCCATTTTTACAGCCCAAAGAAATAATCACAGGCTTGCCCCAATAATGTCAGGACCAGATGTTCAACACAACACTGCTTACAATTAACAAACCAGAATCATCGCCAACATCCACCAAGAGAATTCAACAACTCTGGTTTCTGAGGGAATATTATGCAGCCACTAAGAAAACAAGCTTAAGTAGAACATTTAACAAAAGGGATGAAATGCTAACAATATGCTAAGTGTACTTGTGGGGAGCGATTACGAAAGCATAACAGTTTTGTTTAAAATCCATAAATACATGTTCTATTTCTACACACAATAAAAAACCCTCAAAGGACATTTGTGAAGTGTGCCTGCTGGTTATCTCCAAGGTGCGGGTAAACACGCTTTGCTCCCGCCGACTACGTAGGAGGCTCTGCTGGAAAGCCATTTTCAAACCCCTTCGAGAGGGTTAGAGATCGCACAGGACTGAGGTGAGCTCTGGCCAGCAGCCCTGGCCCCTTGGCAGCTTTGCAGCAGCAAATGGGTCCACAAAGGCCCAGCTGGAGGGTCCCTGGGCTGTGCTGGGAACAGACTAACTCACGGTCAAGGCCAAGGCCTGGCCGTGTCACACCTCAGGGTGTTTCATCTTCTTCCCATCAGGGGTCATTGTCCCCATGAAACAAAAATGAGGACACTGAGGGTCTCAGACAGCAAAGTGAGGAGGTGGGGCCTGGAGCTGGCCTGGGGACACCCGCATCTCTAATGAAGTGAAAGCCTGGAACAGTCGGCCCAAAATATTCCCTCGGCATACAATCTTACCAAGCCCTGGGCTTAGGGGAAGGCTGGGCCTCTCATCTATCAAGTTCAATAAATATGTGTCCCCACCCCCATCAGGTATGTCCCCTCTCCCTCCTCCCCGCCCAAGCCAGGTCCCCTCCCCAGAGGCCACATTCCTAGGCCACCGGCTCAGTCCCCAGGCATTTTCCCATCCAGGCTTTTGATGATCCCGTCAAAACACTGCAAATAACTTATTTCCACTTGGCAGGGCCTGCAGCAAAAATATTGCCCTAGCAGAGAGAAAGCAGTGACCCAAGGGCTGCTGCATGCCAGGAGGCTCACCCCACCCCCCGCCCCCGCCAAGGGCCCAGGGGCCCCACCCACCAGGGGCCCCATCCACCAGGGATGGAGAGACTCGGAGGCCAAATTTCTGTCCAATTAGACAAAGGAGAGGGCTTCCCAGGACCCCTCCGGTGATCTCAGAAGCAAGAAGACCAGGGAGCCGCTGAGAGGGCTTT
>NW_006494609.1:16193076-16204602 GCF_000325575.1 Pteropus alecto
CAATCCGGCCCCCTGCAGGGAGGCCCGATCTCCTGCCCTCGCCTCATCTCCTCCGTCGATCTCGTCCCTATCTGGCTGATGGGCCTCAGAGAGGTTTCTCCACTTGGCCTGGGTTGCACAGCTACAAAGGAGCCAGGTCTCCGGATGCAGTCTTCTGAGCAGAGAAGGCACCGGCCATGCCATCGACACCCTGGAATCTGACTCCGGCTCTGCTGCTCACTTGCTGGGCAGCACAGGACAAAGGCACCCGCCTGTCTGAACCCCAGTGCTCTCATCTGGCAAGTGGGGCACAGGCACAAACAGGAATTAACCTGAGCTGGTTCATGGAGGCCCAGCCCAAAGATGCCAAAGCATTTTGGAACTGTCACGTGGGCATTTCAGAGCTCTGCTGCAATCTTACTGGGTGATTACTACCTAGGCAATCACCTTGAGAACCTGGGAGCCCTAAATATTCCCCCAGGACACCTGGCCAAAGCCCCCTACCCATCCCCAACGGACCACTGCGCTCCTCCAAAGTGGCTTCTGTGGAGGCGATGACAGCCCTGCTCCACCGCCAAGATCTCGGGACACAGTGCAAGCCGGGTTCTCCTTATAGGGTATTCTCTGAGGCCATTATAGGACGTTCAAAAAGGGATACTCAGACTGCCAGTCGTGCTGGAAAACAGGCCTGCACGGAGGGTAGCAGAGCAAATGGGCCACTGAAAGGGCTGCCCCTGCCTGCCCCTCATAAAAGGTACCAGAGAATCCTGATGACGGATGGGGCCAGCGTGGTTCCCAGGGAGGTTTTCAAGGTGAGGGTGGCTGAAGGGGAGAAAGATGGGCCCAAGTTACAGCTCTAGGTTCACAAACTTCTGGAAAAGCCACGAACATCTCAGCTGCGCTAGGGACTCCCAGGGCCTCCCCCAGCACACTGGGTTTGGGAGGGAGCAGGGTCAGGGGTCAGCACCCCTCAGAGGTGATGTTTCACCTCATCCTGGTTGGACCCAGGGAGACCCAGAAAGAGGAAGGAAATACATCAGCCTGTGGCCCCAAACGCACCCTGCCAGGGCAAACTCTGCTCCAATCTCAGCGTCAGTGCGACCAGGCTGCACCCGTCCATCCCTGTGCAAGACAGGACACCCGAGCTAAGAGCTCACTGGACCACAGCAGGAAAAGCAGCCACATGAGCCCTGGCCTCTGTCCTTTTTCTTTGTTTGTGATAACCAATCAAACAAGAGAGATCCCTTTATTCTGGCTCATTATCCAGTCATTCAACTACACGACACCCCATTTAGACACATGTAATTTGGACACACCGGCCTGTGGCCCCCACACCCATTCCCCATCCTCTTAGTAACAGAACCAAGTTCATGTGAGCCGACAGCATGTCCAGCAAAAAGGCCACATTTGCCAGCCTGCTGGCCGCCGAGTGTTAGATGCTCAATTCGGACCGAGGTGGTGTTGGCAGCAGTGTGACCTGGGACTTCCGGGGAGGCCAGACGTGAACAGACTCAGGTGTGACTGGGGGTGCCCTGTGCCTACCACCTTCCTCCTACCCGGAATGTAAACACGAGGCCTAAAGCCCCAGCAGCCTTCTTCAGCAAGGAGGTGACCTTAAGCCTGGAAGCCAGTATGGAGGACAGTGTGGCACAAACACAGAGAAAAAGGGTCTGCGCAACTTTACGGAGCCCCCGCCCGGCCCTCGGTTCCTGCGTCCAGCTTCTCTGGCACAGACAGAATGGACATACTACCTTCTTTAGGCCACTGTTATTTCCACTCTGCTACTGGCAGCTGAATGCAAGTCCTGATGGCTCCACAGGGAAGCTGCAAGTGGACAGGGTGCTGGAGAATGGGAGCCGGCTGGGCAGAAGTGGCTGGACGCTGGGGTCTAGAACAGGCCCCTGTAAAGTACGATGTCCTTGTGTGAGCCTCCTGGATGCCATACTTCTGCTTCTAACTCTCCCTTTCCATCCAGGTCAAGACGATGATTTCCTGTTTTTTTGTTTTTTTGGTTTTTTTGTTTTGAAACTGACACGATTCTTCAACATTTCAGGAGAGAAGGTTCAATCCTCTCCGTGCTTTTACTCCCTATCTCGAGGACTCAGAGTCCTCTGTGGCAGCCGGTTTCATTTTCCCATGCGCCTGGCTACCAGGAGGCTCAGAAGGACCCTGGTGCGCCCCCACGGGAGCAGGCCTGTCGGAATTCTACATCCCCCTCTGTTCCTCGGCCTTGATGTCCTTCTGCGACTTTACTAACCTTTCCTTTAAGGAAAGAGGGTGTAAAAAGGCATACAGATCACTAAAAGCCAGGAACATCCCCAGACTATGAAACTAATGAAAGCAACTCATTTATCTCTTTTGAGGATAGTTAAAATGGCAAGTTTTCTAATAAATGAGCACTTCCTAAGAATAAGGAAACCTCTCCAGTGTGTGTATACTTTCTGACCTTTCAAAATGAGGCTACATGATATATCCACCTACTGCTAGGAAAAAAAAATACTAAAACCTCTCACCCAGCCACAGCCTTTAAGGTGCTATCAAGAGCAGATTAAGAACCTTCCAGAATACACAAATATGTTGTTATTCTATTTCCTCCGTTCAAAGCCACCATCAGTCAGAACCATCACATTAAATGTTCACGTCTCAATTTCAAAAGTGTTAAAAGATTTTTAAACAGGTGTTAGAGAAAGGGTGGGGCAGGGGGAATGTTAGCATATGCACAGAAAAAAAACAGAAGTTAGCAGCTGTTACTTCTGAACAATGAGATGATGGGGAACTTTTCCAATTCATGTCATTTCTGTAACATTTCGTTATTTTCCACTGATTTCCAAAGATACATCTATAAGTAGAATGCACGCGAGGCGGGAACGGCCCCCAGGGGAACGAGACAGGGTCCACGAGCCTAAGTAAGAGCTTACAGAGAAGGGGGAGCCCCCGCAGTGTGTAATCACCCTATGAAACGGCAGCTTCTGCGCCTACGGGGTGGGTGCACAGGGCCCATGGGGGCCCAGACAAGGGAGGGGCTCTCTCGGTGAAGTGGGGGGAGGGAAGGACATCCTGGCATTGAGTGGCCATGAGCTCAGTCAGACTGATGGCTGAGTGTCCACCACAGGGGGCAGGAAGAGAAGCATGGTGGCTGGGGACGCACTGCGTGGAGGGGCAGGCCGGGGCTCTACACGCGGTGCCTGGAGGGCACATTTGCAGACGTGGCCCGGGCTGGGTTCTCTAAAGCGAGAACCAACTGTCAAGGGTTCTGTGGACCCCTCCGAGGAATGCGTCTTCACCCTGCACCCTGGGCGCCACAGCCAAGCTGTGACGAGACAGGGCTTTTTGAGAAAGAGCACTCTAGCAGCGGGGCAGCAGACGGGCCCCGTTCGGGGGAGCGATCGATCCAGATGCCCCGAGCAAAGGAAGGCGAGGAAGCGCTGGTCTCGGAAGCGGAGCAAACCCAGCCGTGGTGAGTGGAGGTTCAGAGAGCGCGGCCTCCTGCTACGAGCTGAGAAACTGGGGCACGTTCTGACTCAGTTTCCCTCCCTGTAAAGTGGGGGTAAGAAAAGCTTACCTATCAAATAGAGCTGATGGCAGTGCTGAAGATAGTGCTCCGCTGGATCATCCGTGCAAGAGCCTGCAGGAAGGAGCTCCCAAACACGACGAGGCTGCGCTCGCGTTTCCTTCGATCGTGTCCCCGACGCCGTCATGGTGACCAGTCCCGAGGAGGCACCAACGTGAACCCTTTCTCAGAACCCACGCAATTCACACACGTCTCGGCTTTGTAACAGCGACCCCGAGACCACAGGCTGACAGAACCACAGCTGGGCCTCAAGGACCTCCTCACCCCCGTGTTGTCCTTCAGTCACCACCACCGCCCGCCAGAGGCCAGCAACTACCACAGTGCAGGGCAGACCCAGCCTCCCGTTTCCAGCACAGGACCAGGCATGGGGACACTACAGGAAACCACCACTGAGCCACTGGCATGGGACACGCCCGTGTACACGACACGAGTGGAGGTTCGGAGTGATGGTCTACAAGCCATGGGCACCGCCACACCATGATAACCTGATGCCTCAGGCTCAGTAACGTCACTTCTAGAAGTCCCTCCACAGAGAGGACCTCAGATGTGAACAAGCGCGGAGTCCAGACACCCAGCGAGACACCTGGCTTGTCACAGCAAACCGAAACCGCTGGAACTGGAGGCTGCAGGGCAGAGAAAGGGTTCCAGACCTGGCTCACCCACCTCCCAAATGCAGGCCACAAAACTAAGGACACAGAAAAGCCCAACTCGGAGTCACACAATATGCAACAAATAGCATATTTTTCGTAAAGATATGAGAAATTTTGAGAACATATACCAAAAGAATTGTTTCAATGATTATCTCTGGGTTTTCATTTTCAGGTCTATCTTTACTTCCTAAAATGTCATCAAGGAGCACATCTTACTTAATGAGGAAGGACTAACAGGTTTCTCTAACACAGACCCTCAGGGCCTGCTGTCCTCTGTCCAGCGGCTCGGCACTCAGCTTGCTCCTGCGCAGACACAGAGCACACCCCAGGGCCAGGTCCTGCCCTCCTCAGGCACCAGAACGTCCTGGCTTTTGGGGGGAAGGGGCTGCTGGGGGAGCATGAAAGTTGCCACGGGCACAGTTACACCTGAACAGGTCTAACAGCACAAAACGAAACACGAGAATGAGGAGGGGACCGGAAAGGGAGAGGCCAGCTTCTTAGCCGACCGAAAGATTCGGGGAGGCTGCACGGACTGTGTGACACTGAGCCGAGGGCAACAGCTGTCTTTGCCCTAGTTTCCACAGTGCCAGCTGTGCACCACTGAGCACAGAATACAGTCCGGGGCTTTCACGCCAATTCACCATCTCTCACTCTCAGCCCCCCTGGACCTGAGTGGCCCCAGGTGGTGACCCCCCAATTCGAATCAGCACCCACTGTTTGCGCCGGAGACTCTGCGACGCTAAAGTGCATCTGGCTTAACTGGGGGTCCAGGCCCGCCAGCGGCAGGCTGGCACTCAACGCAGCACCTGGACGATGACGATGGCCATGCGGACACTGGCAGTCCACTCTGGACGACCTCACCCAGAACCACCTCAGAACAGGCGGCTGCTTTCAAAGCTGACGCTTTGCTTCTGGCTCGTTCGGGCTGCTTCTGGCCTCTTGCATCCCTCCCTATTTGCCCACGTCCCTCCCTCCGCCTCTGCTTTGCCGTGCAGGGCTTCCCCGCTACTCTCCCACCCGGCGGCTGCGGTCAGGGAGGCAGAGTCCGGCCTCCGCGGGGAACGGAGCGGGAACACGCCCAGGCACGGGGGGCACGGGCGGCATGGGCGCCCGGCTTGCCCGGCAGGAACGCTCTTTTTTCTTTCACGGACTTGCTCAGGTTGACTCAGCAAGTCAAAGGCCGGGGGAAGAACCCTCGGAGCTGAGAGAGGCAGCCCTGAAAGCACGCAAGCCGGCGCCAAGGCGGTTTCTATTTGCGACGGCGAGCTTAAAAAGCTCAAGAATAAAAATAAAACTGACAGAACGGAAACCATTCAGGAGAGTCGACAGCCCTTGGCGTCATCGCGTGAGCATGTTCCCACGTCTGTCCTACAAAACGGGATCTCTTTCGATGGCTGCTGGAAACAGCTGATAGGAGCCGATCTGGATTTATCCAACTCTTCCTCCTGCCCCACGTATCTTTATCATGCAAAAATACTATGCCGACCACGCTTACGCATAAATTTCTATTTCTATGTTAAATATATATCTATCCTAAGTAAATGAGAATGAAAATAACGTTCAACGTTCTGAAAAAAAAAGGGAAAAAATCTGTATTTCAAACTTTAAAAAAAAATAAAACCTTAAAGGAATTAAGCTCAAATCCACAATAGTTGGAAACCTAAAAACGGCACATTGGTGGGGCGCAGTCTTCACACCAGGCAGCTATTTTTCTCAGATGCAGATTCACCTATAGCTGATCCCCGCCCGTAAGCCTCATGGCTCGTAACAAGGAATGAGGGAGATAAACTCGGTCCTTAGGCTTTATTCGGTGTCTCAGATCCTACGTAGTGAGTGTCGTCCCATTTTAAAGATGAGAAAAGTGAGATCACACAGTCAGAACACAGACTATCAGAAACCCAAGCCCAGACAGACCTCTGGGCTCCACATGGAGGTCGAGCACGGCCAAGAACAGTCTCTATCCCAATAATGGACCCGAATCACCACGCGGGAACGTTTTGTGCAGAGCCAATTTCCCCATCCGGTGGCCACCCTCCCTGGAGGTGCTGTGTCTGCTGTCGGAGCTCAGGGTCAGAGTCATGGTCAGGGAGCACCTGCCCATGAGTAAGTGTCTGGGTGGTCGCCGTGAGCTCTTTCAGTAGCAAGGATGCCAGGCCCCTAATAAACACCAAGGCAACTTTTGATATTCCAAAAGCCCCTTCCTTGTCCCCAGCTCCAGAGCACCGGGCAGAGGGAGCAGAAGAAAGAAAACATGTTCACAGGCATCCGGCTCTACCTGGGCTCCAAGTACCTGGAAATAAAATCCAGCAAGGGCACTGAAGTCAGCCAGCTTGGGCACCCTGGAGAGAGTGTGGGTGGCAGAAGGAACCCAGCTGGGGATTCATCACTTGACACTTGTAACTGCGTATCTTCTAAAACAATTTTTGAACCATATGAAAATAGTACCTAAAGCTGAACGGAGGGTTCGGCATCTATAATCCTTGAGAAGCGTATTACTGAGCCACGTGACTCTCCCTCTGGCTCCAGAGGAGGGAGGCAGTGCTGAGGGTGTGCTGCCTGCGTTCAGCTCACGCATGTGGACCAGCTTTCCTCCTCACTGCTCTTCTTGCACCCCGCGTCTGGGATCCGGCCCCTCGCTCTCCCTCACCCCCACATTCACCCAGGTACCACGCCCTGCCATCTGTCTCCTCGGCCCTCCACCACTGCTAATTCCAGCCAGACCCCATCACTCCCACTAGGCTGTGGCCTCAGCTTCCTACCAGAAGCCCCAGCTAGCTCCTCGCCCACCCGTTTGGCCTTGTCCAAAAACCTCCTCCGTGCACCCACAGTGGGACCTTGGCCCATGGCCTCTAAATGGAGCATGTGCACAAAAGCCTCTCAACGCCCCCTGACCCAGCACCCCATGAACGGCTCACCAGCCCCTCTTGTGGTCTAGCCCTGCTGCCCCCTCTGGACTGGCAACTTGCCAGCTCCCTCATGGCCAGGGTCCCAGAGCTTCCAAATCACTAGCAGTCAATAGACCTCCTTGTCCAGCCTCTGGGTCAGCCTTCACGTGGCACTCCCTGCAACGACATTCAGATACCACACCTGCCCACCCACACCTGCACCCAGTTTATTCCTTACCAAGAGGCATTAATTTTCCTATAAGTCCTTCCCCAGCCTCTGCCCACTCTCCACTTTAAGTGCTGGCCCTGTGTCCTCGCAGGCCCGCACACAGCACAGACAGACCCTTCCTGCCCTCCGGGCTTGCCCATGAGCCTGAGGCAGTCGCCACTGCACCTCCAGCGCCAGGCACCTGCACCCCCAGTCCTCCCTCAGCCTTGGGGGCCCATGGCCCGTTCTCAACATCTATCTCTCATCTTTTTTTCTGCTTGATCATCAGCCATCCAACTCCCATCCCTGAATGGTTTGTGGAGAAAGGGGGCAAATGCAGAGACAAAGAACTCCAACATCTCAAGCATGCAAAACTTCTAGAGAGACCCCGAGCCAGGCCCGCTGCCCGCCCCGCACGCTCTGGCAAGCTGGGGAAACATTTGCTCCCTCGCCCGCCTGACAAACAGCGGCTGCTCCAGAGACTGGGTTTCGTAATGTCTGAATTCTCAAGGAATTTGGAAGGAGGACAGTGAATCTATAATCAGCGACAGTACTTTTCTCACACTTACAGCTTGCTCATTTGCATTTTAAAATAAAACTCCAACCCTTCGCCTGCTAACAGTCATCTCCTTTTCCCCTGTTGCTTTGAAAATACCTAGGGAAGGACAGCCCAGTGAGCATGCTGGGCCAGAAATGTGGGCAGGCAGAGCAGCAC
The DNA here is from genome assembly GCF_000325575.1 of Pteropus alecto. Taxonomy (NCBI): domain Eukaryota; kingdom Metazoa; phylum Chordata; class Mammalia; order Chiroptera; family Pteropodidae; genus Pteropus; species Pteropus alecto. The sequence goes on from NW_006494609.1 coordinate 16,201,085, forward strand.
GTACACTGTCCTTTTGGGGTCTTCTTCCACCAAATTCAGGGCTGTTCTGGAAAGGGGTGGAGACCAGGGATGAGGAAACCTCACGGGCTTCCCTCACAAGCCTTCCCCGCAGAGCAGGTCAGAGTGGAAAATGCTCCTAGGAGATACAGGCCTCCCGCCCAACCCTCGGCAGAGCCTCAGGCCCACCCCCAGTCCCCCCAGGCTGCAGATGACCCAAGTGATCAAAGAGTGTTTCCCCTCTAGCCTTACTGGGTGGAGGAGCAGCGATGGCTGTGCCAGCCATGCTCGGCATTTTAGCACCGAGCTGTTTCAGGGACAGGAGCAGAAGGGCCTGGGGAATAGCCAGGCTTGGACCTGCCTCTCAGCCAGGCTCTGTCGGGTGGACGAGGCTCATCAACACTAGCCAGGTTTACCCCGCCCTCCTCCAGGAAGCCTTCCTGACTCACGAGCCTGGGTCAGGACCCTCCTCTGGGACCATGCCAGTGATCCCCACCCACCTTGGCCTCTGGCTGGCTGCCAACTACAGACTTCAGAGCTGAAAGGACCTGACCTCGGCCCATGTGAGTCCCCAGCACCTGCAGCCTAGTACACAGCACATGTCCAGGAAAGATTGTGAAAAGCAGCTGCCCAATCCGCAGCTTGGAGGGGCCCTCACCTCAACAGCTGAGCACGGCCAACTGGTAAGGTCAGGTGGGCCTGTACGGCCAGCATCCTCATAATAGTACAGAGGGGAAACTAAAGCAAACAGTACCTGAAGACTGTCACCCTCAGGACAGGCACCTGCAACCATGACAGGAACTGAAACCATCGCCTTCAGGACAAGTACCTGCAACTACTATCATCATGACAGGTAGCCCTCTGGACACGAGGGTGGGGGGCATTTTGTCCCATAGCCCTTGCTCCCCTCTCTCCTTGTCCTCTAGCCTGAGCCCCAGCACTAAGCGCAGAGCGGGATTTCCACGGCTCCTGGCCCTCCGGGCCTCAGCCTCACTTGGGCTTTCTTAAACTACGTGAGCAGAGAACGGTAAAGGTTTCCTCATTATCGGACATCACTGGCCTAACAGACCCAGTTAGGGAGGCCAGACAGCCTGCGGACAAGCCCACTGCCAAGGTCTTTCTGGGTCTCGATGGACACACAGGCTCCAGTGGCCCAGCCCCAGCAGGGCCTCTAGATGGCCTGAGAGCCAGGCTGCTGTCCTCTCTGAGCCTGGTTCTGAGAAGTAAACGGGGTAGTGTGCTAAAGCAGTGGCCTTCAAACCAAACCCCCAAATGTTTAAAACTGTTTCTATTTGCACATTTTCAAGTTGACATCTAAAATTTCTCATCATAAGTTTAAATACTTGTAGAGGATGTAATTTCCAACATATTGTAAATATTAACATTTCAAAATAAAACTGTTACTATTTCTCTTTTAAATGGATCCAATGGAATCTAAATATCATAGCAATTTGAGATCCACCATCATCCACCTTAAAATTACAGAATCAGACTCTTCTTAATCACCTGGAAAGTTAGCGATGTTCCCTTTTTGCTTCCTCCCATTTCCAATCCACACCCCTCAGAAATGTTTCTACCATCGGCATGTTTCAAGTTTAAAAGCCCTTAATTTAATTATTATACTGCTAGGCAAAAAAATATATATATGTTCAAAAATTTTCTTCTAGACAGATTTATTATCACAATTAAGATTAGTACATAATTGAGCAATACGACGGAAATATACTACAAATTTATACAAATATAAGCATAAAAAATTAAACCTTGTTAGAAATACAACTCAGAAGAGATGAATGGGAAATTTTTTTAATTATTTCAAGCATCCAAGTGGATATTACCCATTGCTAGAATAAGGCAGAATCTATTACCAATTCTATCTCTACTTTTCAATTTTTATAGATATAAAAGGCTGAAACCACTTATTCAAATAAATAAGATAGAATGGAAAGAACACACTCTCTGAATTCCTTCAGAATTATATGCCAAGAATTACAGGACTTTATTACCAAAATCGTTTCTAATGTTCTATCGGCTGACAACTCAATCAGATTCTCTTTCACTTTCCTTGCAAGCAAAGAACTAGAAGTACCTCACTAGCCCCAAGATCACAATGAGCAGCCACGTGACACCCAGGAGAGTCTTATGCCCCATGTCACACAGCAGATCGCATCTGCCTGTGGAGAATGAGTGTGCAGTTCTGTAGATAACAAGCGTCCTGTGTGCCAGGCACCATTCCGACTACTTTATCCGGATTAAGTCCATTAGGCCTCGCCGCGATCCCAGGGGACAGGCACCCTTATTATTCCCATTTTACAGACGGAGAGACTGAGGCACCAAGTTGTTAGGCAACCAGCCTGGTCACACAGCCAGAGCCACGAGCCCAGGTGTCTTGCTTGTCACCACCACATGCACTGCCTCCCTGGGGCTGGAAGGAGGGCTAGGGTGAAGGGGACCACTGGGACACAGTTTACAAGCCCCCTTCCCAAGCAGGTCGGCTGTGGAAGCGAGCACGTGAGGAAGAGGAGGAGCCACAAAACTGACTTCTTAACTGTGCTCACTCCGCCACCTTGGCCAGGTTATGCACAAACGCTTCTTTCAGGTCAATGCCATCAACGCCTGGCACCTCAGAAGACCTAATAAATGTGAAACACTCACACTACTACTACTGCCATTAAAATCGCAGGAAGAGAATAACTCCCATGACAGGGACAAACACCACAGCACTTACCAGCATTTTACATTCTTGGTTCCCTTTTGAAACAGTAGCCAAAGCCGAGGTAGCAACAGGCCTGGAAGTTCTTAGTAAATGGGGCGCTGTACCAGCACACAGACGGGACCCAGTCAGACGACCCGCAGGGCTCTGAAGACCGACTGACCTGCACTCGCATCCCAACTCGAACCACTTACCCACCCAGTTCCTCAAGAGAAGTCACGACAGCTGAGCCTCGGTTTCCTCATCTCTAAATTGGACATGAAAACACCACCCACTGCACTAAATGGGCAATGTCCATCAGGGCACCTGACACAGGAAACACTGGGCGGTGGCTGGTGGCATGCATATTCTCCTCTTCAATCACTGACACCTAGCGACTGGCCATACGCTCACTGCCAATGCTCTCTGCCAGCGCCCAGCAGGCCAGCAGCCTAGGGATCCGGCTCCCAGAGGCCTGGCTGATTTTGAAAAACCAGCCAAGTAGATGTGCTTCCAATTTTTGCAACGAGCTTTTCTCTATGTCTTAAGATTTCAAGTTCTCCAAACACTTGGGGATGCCAGGAGGAGGTGAACAGAGAGGCGTCACGGTGGGTTCTATTTTTAGATGCTGGTGTGGAAAGCATCCAGTTTGGCTTCACTCTGGTCCCCAGCCACCACTTCCTCCCCCAAGTCATCACCGAAATGAACAGCAGACACATCAAGAAGGATTTCATAATTCTACTGCCTGGTACATTCTAAAACAATGGCTCCAGTCTCCTGGTCCGCCCACAGACTAAGTAGATTAAGGTTTTAGTCTAAATCTCCCCAG
>NW_006494609.1:16204709-16217450 GCF_000325575.1 Pteropus alecto
GCCAGGCTGCATCCCACTAAGTTAGTCCGGGATCTTTCACCAACAGGAATCAGGTACTGGGGGAGGGGCACATTTCTTCCCCTTTTAAACAGTGTTTGTTGGTGAGCACGTGAATTCACTTCCTCTAAAAATGGCTCCCAGCAGAAATTTCCCCACGGGCCCTGACAAGAGGTCCTCAGAGAAGCACCTGGCCCTCCACTCAGTGAGCAACGACAGCTCCAACTGTGGCCCCCGGCCTCAGTGGTGGGTACAGCAGTATCTGCAAAGCTTCCGGGGACTTTCAAGGTAACTATCAGAAAGAACTAAGAGATAAAAATAATCCAAAGCATCTTGGAACAGGAATGGTCTGAGACATCTAGCCCCAGAATGACAAACATACAACTGTACCCCATCTGTCTACTGCTAGACCCCCAGTAGGCAGTATCGATCGATCCCTGCCCTCAGCCATTCACAGATTTAGAATCCTCCAGGCCTCCACTACCAATTAATTGGAAATGGCCTTGAAAGCAAAGTTCTCAGCCATTCCTGAATTCTGACTTCTCTCTTTTGATATATGGAGAAATTAAAGTGCACAGAAATCTGCACCTTCGCAGAGACAAGATGAGCCTGGAGGAAAACTCCAGAGCTGACGAGGGTTTCAGGAATTACCTCCTCCCCCAAAGCAACCTCAGCCCACCAGCTTCAGAAAAGGGAGGCCAAAAGAAAGAATTCAGCAGCACCCCTCTCCCACCAAAGCTTCCAGACAGAGGTGCCCAGCCCACCCTGCTCTGCCAACCACCCCCGTGGCTCCTGTCAGGACTGTACATCTATTTTGGGACCACAGAGCCAGCCCCAGGCCCTGGGAGAGCTTCTCTCCATCCTTCCTCCTTCCTTCCTTCTCTAGCCAATAAGTAAGTACTACCCAAGTCCACCCCAGGGTGAGGCAACACGGGGTCAGGAGCCCCCCTCTGATTCAGTCCACCCTCCAGGAGCCAGGGGCCCATAGGGAAGATCAAGCGTGACCTGACAGCAAAGAAGGGGAGGCACAGGGGAGGGCACACGCCCTGACTTCGGGGGGAGGGGGAGAGGGACAGGAGTGGTCTTGGGGATAACACTGCGCAAGGAGGTCTGAGCCAGGAGAGGGCTCACCTCCAGAGGGCTTATGCCCCCACAGTACAGCCTGAGGACAGACAAACCCTGGGGGTATCAAGACCTGGAGAGTGGCTATGCTCCCTACCTACCTACCCTGGCCCCCACTGAGAGCGCCACCTCTCCCCCAGCCAGCTCCTTCCATAGACAAAGCCACAGCAACTCCGCAACCCTGAGAGGCCACAGCCCCACCCCGTGCCCTGCCAGGGAGGGAACCGTGGGGCACGCACAGGGCAAAGTGAAGACAAGATGCACGTGACGAAAGGCCGGGGCCACACTCCAGGGACAGTGGAGAGGCCCTGGGCATAGCCGGGCGCAGAAGACGGTGAGGGCGTGGTCCGTACTCACCTGCACGACTTCTATCCCTCGCTTCCTGTGGGGTAAAACAAAGAAAGCAAAGGTTACTCAGAGGCAAGAAGCACCCTTCCAGAGCATTCTCTACGGCCAGCTGAAGGCGGGGGGTGAGGACAGGTAGCGGCTGCCCCTTGCATGCCATGGTCCCCAGAATGGTTTCACTTCCAAAGACAAGGTCTAAGAATTCCTAGCCCATCCTCAAAGCTACCTTCTGGCAGAAAGAGAAGGTTGGCTCCCCAGGGACTAGGCCAGAGTCCTACAGACACCCCGATCTGTTTTCTTCACAGCCAGCCGCCCCCTCCCCGATCCCAGGGCCAGGCCTTTTCTGGGCAGCTCTGGCCTGAACTGCCACCACATTCACCACCAACAGCTGGTCGCACACCTTGGCCTGGCCTCCCAGGTCCACCCCAGCCTGTCAAGCTCCAGCCCATCCACTTTCCCTCACGCAGAGGACCCCCAAACCCTTAGTCCTGTCCTGGCCATCTATGGCCCCCACTGACACCCCTGCCCACCCTGTGGTCCTGTTTCATCGTGGCCCCTGCCAACATACCCCGAGCCTGGGCCTGGTCTCCCTCTCTCCCCTCACAGCCCCATGCCCTGACTCAGCCCACCCCATTACAGAGCTGGGGCCTCCGCAGAGCACACAGAGGCTCCCTGCTGACTCACCTACCTTTACCTCCCCCACCCATATTCCTTCCTGCAAGATGTTCTGGGCACACAGGGCTTTGTAGCATCTCCAAGCCTTGGTCCCCCACCTTCCACCCAGTCTTGAAGATTCGGCTCAGACAAAAGCACCCCCAGGATGCCTGCTCTGAGCTGCCACGCCCTCTCCCCCACCCACACAGAGCCAGAGTGCTCCTGAGAACTCAGGGCTCCCACTACCCGCCCCCCTTGTTCTGGAGTAGTAATGGGCTGTCAGCAGGGGCAGAGTGCTGGGGAAGGCGCAGGGGTGCACAGACGGCGTGCTGACCACCGAGCCGGAGTCCATTCTCCTGGAAGAAAGGCGGGGCCTCCCGCAGACACAAAGGGGGCTGTGAGCAAGCAAGGGAAGGACCTGGACTCACTCGCCCCGACTCTTTCCTTGGAGCAGGGACTGTGGCTGACGCCATGACGGTGTGTGCCCCATGCTGGCCATGGTGCCTGCCTAGCCAAACATAAACATGTAAGCCATAGCTCAGTTCCTGTGCCCAGCCCAGGCTGGTACTCGGGGCACAATAAATGCTACAGCCACAGCTCAGGCCCTCGAGGGGCTCACAGTCTAAGAGTCCTTAAAGTCCTCACGAAATCGTTTGGGTGACAGGGAGCAGCCTCACAATAGCATGGCTGAGGGGACACCTACCAAACTTACATTTTTGGTTAGCTCATTTAACCAAGTGTTCGCCAGCGTCTTCTGAGACTCTGGCACGGATTAGAACCTCACGAGGAGCCACTATGCAAGACAGCAAGACTTGGCAAAGAGAGCTGACCAGGTCACACTGCAGGATGTGCCTTGCCGCCTGCCCCTCAACCCCCAACACCGCCACAGAGCCCCCCACCCTGAGGAACTAACTAGAACACCACAATGGTTGATTCAGGGGTCCTTGCCATCCCACAGCTTCTTTGCATTTCTGGAAGGGTAGCCAATATCTATCTGCTTTCATGATTTCATGAAAGGACAAACTGGACACAACAGCATAAGCTCTGGGCCACCAGAGCCCACAGCACAGGGACAGACTGCATCAAAAGGAACCTGTGCCACACCCAGTCATGAGCTCACAGCCCACATCGTTTCTGAGCTCTGTGGACATCTCAGAGCCCCGTGTCTCATTCCTAGCTTGTTCTGGCCCCACAAGAGCATCAGTGACAGTAAACTGGCAGTCACTTCGCACGTGCCTGTGCCTGTGCCTGCCCCTGCCCCTGCCCCTGGATAGAAATCTTAAACGGCCAAGGGAGAAGCCCCCAGGGAAGCTCTAAATGACAAGACCGGACTGCACAAAGGGAAAGATAAGGACACAGCAGGAGACCGGCATGTGTACGTGACCCGCAGCAGGTGCAGAGAGCCGGTGCCGCCAGGGCCTGCCTCCCCTCCCAGGGCCTGCCTCCCCTCCCAGGGCCTGCCTCCCCTCCCAGGGCCTGCCTCCCCTCCGAGTTAATCCTCACGGGATGGGCACCCAGGTTATCCCTAGAAACCAACAGGGGTCACTTCCACTCTGCCCACATGAGCCATCCCCAGGCAGCTCTACCTCCCCTGGCCCTAAAAACAAATAGTTCTCTAACTTTGAAGAGAGATGGAGTCCCTAATGAAAAAGAAACAAAGTAACCTTGAGAACTGACGGGCTGAAAACTTTAAGTGGAGCTGAGCTCCCAGGAGCCAGCACAGCCTCCCTGTAGCTCAGAGCTCCAAGAACAAGATAAATTGCAACTCTGATAGAAAAGAGGGGGCTCGGCTTCCGTTTCAGTCCACATAAGGCCATGCCTGTGCAAGAGACCCCCTTGACGGTGCGAGAGCTAAGGAGCCCTGAGTGCTCAGGGCTCGCTGATGCCCTCGGCAGCCCTGAGGGAGGGGCGGTGATGGCCCGCTCCACGGGTGAGCAAGCTGAGCCTGCGAACTCAGGAAGGGCGGAAGCTGGCACAGAAGCACAGAGAAGGACGAGCCTGGTCTCTGTACCCCAAGGCCACGGTGTACCAAGGGAGACTAGGAGCGGACAGGTGGACAAGCGCCTGGTGGTGGCTCATCCACAGCCCAGTCAGGAAAACCAAAGGTAAACCTGCCAGGCTTCCTTCTCCATCAGGAGCTTCTGAAGGACAAAAGTATCCACAGCTTTCTCTCCCAAGCATCAGGTTCCAAAAATCCGGCCATGACCAGAAAGTCCAGAAGTTGAATTATGATCCCAAAGGGGATGAGGGGGGAAGGGGTGAGAACGGAGACGGGAGTGGGGAGAAACGACGAGAAACCAGAGGGTTGGTCTGTCAAGTGATTAACTGCTCCTCCTGGAAACCTCAACTTTTATTTTAGATCCGCCCTACGCACAGACATGCTCAAATAGGCAAGTGTTTTCTGGCTGTGGCTGTTAATTGCCACACTGTCTGTGATAGCAAAAGATAACTGACAGTCACACAGAGGAATACTACGCAGCAGTTAAAAAGAATGAGGATGTGCTCCAGGCACCTGTAGGCATTAATTATATCTAAGACAATGCCATGTGAAAATGCAAAGTATAAAACTCTGTGCAATGCTTATAATTATTTCAGTTAAGATAAACATCCGGGACAAGCATGTGTGCACAACACCCAGCACACACAAAATGAATCTGAAAGTGCTACAAGGAAACGGTCATGGGCTGGCCTCTGGTCAAGGACAAGTGTGGCTGGAGGCGGGTGAGACTTCCTTTTCACTGGGCACTCCCACGCACTTCTTGAATTTTGTTCCATGTGCCTCTAATAGATTTTCAAAACTAGAGAAATAAAATTTCTTTTTAATTATCTTTTCAGGAATAGGTAAAACTCTCGTTGCCAGCATTCCCAGCGCCTGGCATGAAGCAGATAATGGCATCACTCAATCGACTGACTGATGCAGAGAAGCAGCGAGCTTAGCAGGATTGATCTAGAAAAGCTTCCAAATTCTGCTCAAAGAGCAGCTGAAATAACACCCATTGAAGGGCCAGTGGACTGCCATGCACGGGAACATTCAATTCAGATTCTAAGCCCAACCAACTAAAGACTCGGTACCTGGAAACCCCTGGAACACGGACCGGACCGAACGCACTGCAGTGTTAACTGTGGCCACAGCAGGACAGCGACGTGTGTTTTTCCCCTTTATTCTTTCCTGCACTTTCTAGTTTTCTGCAATGAGCATAGATATTACTCCCAAAATCACAGAATAAGTAACAATGAAAGTTAAATGATTAAAGAATTGTACCTTGTATGTACCTGGAGAAGAATTCTTCGGGCTCCAAAACTCGTTTTCTTGATAAATACTGCATTAAGCTTTGGAGAGGGGTCTGCCCCACAACTCACAAATATAAACCTGTTTTCCCAATAACTACTGGATTCTCACAGAAGGGAGGATCCATTTTGCGAAAAAAGGACTCCGCCTGCCCCCAGCCCAAGTCCAAGTCCAAGGAGAGCACAGCCTTGGGGAATTTAAAATACTCATTTACAAAACAAACTACCCTTTCAGGAGAGGAGGAAGAGCAATCAGAGAAGGCTTCAGGAAGGAGGCTGCATCTGCCATCTGAACAAAAACTGAAGGGAAACTAGAGACAGACACGGGGAAGAAGTTCAAGGGGAACAACAGGAGTCAAATAGCAAAAGATGTCTGGGGTGTGGGAGCATAAGACCCACTGAGAGAGCAGGCGGGGGCCAAGAGGTGTGGATGGAGATGGAGGCCGGGCATGCCCCAGAGGCGAGAACGGCACAGCACAGCCTGGTCTTTACCCCGCGGGCCAGTGGGTCCCAGACCCCAGGGCAGATGACTAAGAATCACCACTGGAGGTTGTGAAAAATACTAATTGGAGGTCCAGTCCTGAAGACTCTGATTGAGGAGGTCTAGGAACAGGCCCTGGGAGGGGTCTGGTTTGTCAAGCACCCAGGTGTTGCTCGGGAGAAGCCAGGTGTGAGAGCGGCTGCCAGTCCACCAGGAGTAGAAGGACTAGACATGCCCAGGGCGAAGGAGAGCAGGGGGTCGTCACTCAGGGCAGCCCTCCCAGGTCCTGGGGACAAGAGTAAAGGCCACGAAGGAACCAGAAATAGTTGTGATGCTCACACATGGGGCTCACACATGGGGTCGTCACTCAGGGCAGCCCTCCCAGGTCCTGGGGACAAGAGTAAAGGCCACGAAGGAACCAGAAATAGTTGTGATGCTCACACATGGGGCCGCAGGCAGGGCCATGCACCGGGACCAGGGGACCATGGGAGAGCGCGTCTCGCAGGCAGCTGGGAACTTTCTTATTTTTTTGACCAGGAGGTGGTCAGATGCCCAGGACTGAGCTGGGCAGACAGCTCAGAAACTGTCTGGGCATCAGGAAGAAATGAGAGAGGTGAGGTGCGTCCCCCAAGAAAAGAACATGGAACCAGACCCAATTGTACTTTGTGTCTCAGTTTCCTCATCTGTCAAGCGAGGAGAATCCTGGCCCCCATCCGGCAGCTCTGCTGGGCCCTCCCTGGGACTGCAGGCTTGTCGTGTTGCTCTGCCCAGCCTTTCTGCCTTCAGGAACTGCCCCTCTTCCATCTCACGTGATTCTGATGGGCAATCGAATCACCTCCAGGGATGGGCACCTGGCCTGGTACCTCACATACCTGCAGGATGAGCACGGGACCCAAGCCAGGCCAGCCCTGAGCCTTCTCAAGACAGGCAGGTCTGTCAGCAGTGCAAAGGGCACGGCCACTACCGCCTGCGTGCCCAGACTCTGGAGGAGGAAGCCGTGCCGGGAGGAAAGGCCAGTATCCTCTCGCTGGGTGAGGCCCTGATCCAGGCGGCCTGCGCTGTCTTCCCTCAACTTTCAGCCGTGGAGTCCTGCTGCACAGAGTCCCTGTCACTGGCTGCTATCTTGCTTACTACAGCAAGACCTCAGTGACAGTGGCTACCACTCCCTGAAGATGATAGAAATTACCCTGGATGACCCAGCGCAGAGGGAGAGGGGGTGACAAAGGAGCCCAGTGACAGAAAGAGGACCCAAATCGGAAGGAGAAAACAGCAACATCCCAGAAGCCAGGGTGGCAGGACCACCGAGGAGGAGGAGCATCCACGGGCCCACAACACAGCAAGGCCACGTCGGGCCTGAGGCATGGCCACTGGAGGTGGCATCAGGAAGATTAACCTTGGACACCCTGGGATCACGACCCCCACTGAGCAGCAGGCCTGTCTCACAGCGGAGCAAGCCCCATGAAAACTAGCAGCAGGCACAGGACGCTAAGCCGCCCTGGGTCTCAGCTTTGACGTCGGTTAAATGGGTGTGACCTTTCCAGTCAAACAGGACCTTCCCGGGCAGGTATGAGACTGGAGGGCCACAGGCAAAATGAAGCACATGCAATGGAGAAGCAAGAAAGGAGGGAGGAAAGAGCAAGCCAAGACAAAGAGTACCCTCCGACCAACGAGGAAGGACAGTCCAGTGACGGCTGAGAGATCTCCAGGAACTCAGAGAGGGCGGTGCAACAAGCAAAGAGTGAAGTTTGTAAAAAATAATAATAATAAGGGGAGGAGGGGCTTGGGTTCATTAAGAACTGCTTTCCCACAATATGCAAGGCCACAGCCACCTGCTCCCATCCAGGCGCAGCTAGGGATGGCCCCTACGGAGGCAGGCTGCCACTGAGGAAGGGGCCTGCTGCGAAGGGAGGTCAGGCCAAGCCAGGCCTCCAAGGAACAATGTTACAATAGAGGGAATCAACTGGAAACGCAGGCTCCTTCCCACCAATGGGCAAGGAAGAAGCAGCTGCACCTGCACCCAGAGCTAAAACCCACTTAGAGACAGAAAGGGCGCAAGTATGCAAGTGGTAAGCCGGGCACATTCATCCAAGCCATTTGTAGCAGTTTGATAATGGCCAGATTTCAGAAGCCCCCCAATAAGAAAGCCCTTAACGCCCACAAGGCCTGCAGGCAATAGGCCCCCATTTCTCCCTGCCCTGCAAAGGACTCAGGGTTCCCTAAATAGGTGGCTGGGCCTCCTCTCTCGCCCACATGTGCAGGATGCAATGTTCCTGCTGTCTCAAATGCCACCCCAGCATCACCACCTAGCCCATGCTCAAGGTCAGCTCCTTAGGAGCCTTCTTTGGCTCCCACTGTCCTTGGAGCCCCCCGCACCCCCAACCTCCAAAGCACAGTTGTGGAGGCTGCCTGGCTCCGTGCCACTGACGAACACAAGCTAAGGGCTCTGTGGTGGACGTTAATGGTGGCTGCTGATGCTGGCAGATCTCCTGGGCACTCCGCAAGTTAGGCATAGCTATGTGGCTTCCTTTGGTCAATGAAATGTGCACAAAAGTGATCCATGTGACTTCCAAGTAGAAGAATTCAACTGCCAGGGCCTGACTCTGGCCAGTCCACCTGCGCCTCAGTGACTACGGGATCACGAGGCCGCATGACTCCCAAAGCCGCCCGGCCCCATTCCTGGAAAGGAACCTGGCTGGGAGGCTATGAAGCCAAGCTAGGCTGGGAACCAGAAAGAGTATTAAGGGGACCTTCAGCCAGCAGTGGTTCTCAATCAGGGGAATTTTGCCCCCAGGGGACATTTAGCAATACCTGAAGACAGTTTTGATTATTACAACTGAGGAAAGTTCTACTGGCATCCAGAAGGTCAATGCCTACAATGCACAGGACAGCCCTCTAAGACAAAGAATTACCTGGCCTAAACCATCTACAGTGCTGAGGCTGAGAAATGCAGGATACAGAGCACTCTCACAGAGCCACCACAAGGAAGACACCAGCCCTGGAGAGCCACCAGGTCCAGAGTGGACTCTGAATGAACTACAAATAAACTTTTGTTGCAAACCTCTGAGGGTGGTGTGTTTTTGCAGCCTAACCCAGCCTATCCTGACTGTTAATCCCAAATTCCTATCGTAATACCGGGCATCTGGAGGTACAGCATACAAGAGAGGCGGGGTGCAGTCCTTCGTCTCACCAGACCCTCCCAGGAGAGACCCTGTTCTCTAAAAACACCCTGGCCAGATACAAATCTGCCTCTGCAGAAGGTGTTCTCTCTTCTAGAATGCCCTCCCCCCACTGGCCAACTCCTGCTCATCCATCAAGAAGAGCTCAAATGTCATGCTCACCAAGAGGCTGTCCCTGCCCCTTCCCCAGGCAGCCATACAGCCACCTGACACTTAAGACTGCTGTGTGCTCCACCGTGAGCCCGAGGCCAGAAACTGTGTTCTTCATGCCAGCACCTGTGCCCACTGCAGACCCCGCACCTGCCAGGCGCTCTGCAAACACTCCCTGAATGAGTGTCCCAGCCACCCGGGACAGGGCTCCAGCCCTGAGGCGTCCCTGCCTGTCTGCTTCCTCGGCAGCCTGGTTCACTTGCTGATAGTTTCATAATTTGGATTTTCCTCCTATTAACAGTGCCAGAAACTGAAATGGCCCAATATAAAGGCAACATATGAACAGAATTTTAAAGCCAGTACAAACACTTGAATTGTTTGGACAGCTCTGGGAAAGAACCAGATAAACTGAAAGCTGCCATATGTCTTTTTTTGGGGGTGGGGGTGGGGAGGGGGGCGTGACACCCTTCCCCTGACTGCACAGTCATCGGCTCCCATAACTGAAGACCTTCCCCCACACTAGGCACCCCACCTGGAGGAGGCAGGAGGGCATGCCACAGGGCACCCGCAGTGCATACACAGTATGAGTCAGCATGTTCCTTCAGACCCGTGTCAAGCCCGCGGGGCCCCTGGAAGCAGCCTCTCCTCGGGAACCCAGGATGTGGGCGGGAGGCACAGCCGGTGACTCACCTCCCCAGCACCTCCTGGAGGACAGCAGAGACTCCGGGGCCCCGAGGCCCTTGCTGTTGGGGCACACCCCTCCTCGCTCAGCAGGGGGACACTGAGGCAGGGGTGGGCTACAGCTTACCCGAGGATGTGTTCTGCCGCATCCAAAGTGTCAGCCTTTCAAACTGAAAATCACCCCGACTTTTCATCTAAAAACTAATGTTGAAATTCCCTGACTGGTGCTTCACACACCCCCACCTTTTAATATAAAAATTCTCTGCTTGGAAGTCTTTTACTACCCTCTTGCAGGTGCTGTAATTTTTCTTCCTCCTAATTAGGGATCAGCCTCAAATGGCGGGATGGGGCAGGGGATTCCTAGGAGCGGGACAGGCACAGGGGCTGCAGCGAGGGCTGGCTCCAGCACTCCTGCCGTGACCGCCCTGACCGCCCTCCCCCAGATGTCGGCCTCCTGCCTCAGGGCCAGTGACTCAGTCTGTTCTCTTCACAGCAGATCCTGAGTCCCAAGAATGCAGTTATTTAACACCAGAGTAAAGAGCAAGGTAAACTACAGCAGGAAGGGGCATGGCGGGAATTCCTATGCTGACATTCCCTGCCTTTGAACCCACGCAGGAGGGCGAAGCCTGCGTAGGTCTGGAGCGGTTTTAGCACCTATCCTCAAGGCACCACACACTTAAAATAACTGCCCAAGTGTGTCTGTGTCCCCACCTGTGTGCTCACAGGCCGACACGCTTTCAAAGGCCGCACGCCGCAGCAGATTGACCGGCTCCATCCACCAGGTCCTGCAACGCTCCCCCATCACCGAAAGCTCCCTGCTGGCCTGAGGGCTGGGTTCCCAGACCCCAAGAAGGCTCCTTTGAGCTCCTGCAGGTTAGGGAGTCACTGCCCTGCTGTTGGGTCTCCAACCACACAAACAGTTCCCTGTCTGACTGTCGTCAAATCTGCTGGGCTTCTCTGTCCAGGCCTGGAATGGCTCAGGAACTGAGGAGCCCCCAAGCCACAGGCCCTGCCTAGAGATGCGGTGGCCACACAGAGAATCTGAAAACCGGTGTGTGGGTCAGGAGGCCCTCAAATACAGCAAACATCTGGGGGTGTCAGGGAGCACAGGAAGGTGAAGACTGCTCTTTAAGCTGTACCCCAGGGGGTTAACCAGGAGGGAGGCTACAAGCAGGGCCAGGAGAGGGCGCACTAAGCACCAGTTCCATCTGGGGCAAAGCCAGTGCCTCTGGGCATTTCAAGTTTCCTGGGCCCACTGCCACAAGCATCGGGGTTGTCATTACGTCAAAGCAGAAGTGAAGTTACCTTCACCCCCAGTCTCAGAAAACAAATCATGATACACCTTATTCAAATATTTCCCTGACCCCTCAGCTATTGGGGGCAGGTGGGAGCTCCAGGAGTCAAGTAACAACCTTATCCATCGGTCTGGCTCTGACTTTGACCCAGCAACTCCCCAATTAGGCCCCGGGTGTGTACAAACACCAAATTCATTTCCTACTGCTACTGTAACAAATCAACACAAACGAAAACAACACCACGTATCCTCTCACAGTTCTGGAGGTCGGAGTCTGAAATGGGTCAGAGGGGTGGTTCCTTCTAGAGGTTCTGGGGAGGACACATTGGGAGAAGGGGAGTGACATTTTCCTGTTGACCTCAAAACCAAGGCTCTTATCACTCTGCCACCCTGTGAATCCTGGAAGCTCCCTCGCAGTGCCCACATGTGGGCTGGGGCTGGATGAGGACTCACTCAGGTATGTTGGGGCTCTCAACATCGACAAGGAAAAGGCTGGAGCTCAATGGCCACAGTGCCCGCAGGGTTCCACAGGTACACTGGGCAGATCCAAACACTGACACGGGGGCCCCTGATGGAAAGACGCACCTAGGACCAGGGACGTGGAGGCCTGGGTGGCGAAGACCGAAGGCCCCAGGCCTGGGACACTTGGCTGTAAGATACAGGGAGAGGTGATACGCCTGACCCTTCAGTCCACCTGGAGGCCCATGAGAGATGCCCAGACCAGCCATGCTTTCCCACCCCACACTCCAAGGCCACCTGGCTCCACTGAAGGCCATGTTCCTCAGACCCTGCCAAGTGACTCTGAGCAGCTACAGACACTCCCATCGCAGACATGTTTGGAGCCCAGGCCCAGCACCCAGGCACACTGGCATCAACAGGGCCCACCCAACCCCCATTAATAGGCCTGGGGTGCCATGCCCTGGCCCCAGCACCCTTCCTTGATGCAATAAGCATCTGACGCTAGAGACAGGCAGTGACTTCATCTTGTGCCCCTAAGACCCTCAAATTTCAGAGAATTCCAAAAGCCCGGGCACAACCCGAACAAATGAGAGGTCATACCAGTAATTCCTGGGCCCACTCACTCCCCCCTCAAGCCTCTTCTCCCCACGCCAAGGAGAGGGGACAGAGGAAGAGGCCGGCCAGAGGGCCTATGGGCTGGCACTACAATGGTCAATTTGCACTAATTTGAACAGCTGCATTTGAGGGTACACTGTCCTATTTTTTTCACGTGAGGAAATTCAAAGACGTTAAGAAATTTGTCCAAACATTACGCTAAGTGAAATAAGCCAGAGAAAGACCGATATTGCATGGTAACACTTACAGGTGGAACCTTTAAAAGAGTTGAACTCACAGCAATGAGTTCAGAGTAGAATGGTGGCTGCTGGGGCTGCAGGAAATGGGGAGAGGCTAGTGAAAGGGTCCAGACTTTCAGTTACAAGATGAATAAGGCCTGAGGATCTAATGCAAAACTTGGTGACCCCAGTCTATACTACTATATTGCAGAATTGAAATTTACCAAGAGAAGTTAAGAGTTTCACCAAAAAAAAAAAAAA
>NW_006494609.1:16217788-16229597 GCF_000325575.1 Pteropus alecto
CTATGTGAGGTGATGAGTGTTTTAATTAACTCAATGGTGAGAATCCTTTCACAATGTGTACATATATCAAAGCAACACAATATACATTTTAACTATATTACAATTTTGTCAGTTCTACTTCGGTAAAACTGAAAAACATATATATTCACATATAAATAAAAGAAAGAAACTCGCCCCTGACTCACAGCAAGTAAGCCACAGCAGAACCACAATCTAAAGTCAAGTCCTTGTAAGCGAAGACCACCCTTGTCACATGACCTGTGAGGGTGGGAGGGTCCAGCCAGGTCTGCTGTGGGTGAGGCTTTTGGGGTTTCTGGGGAAGAACAGTTGTGGATAAAGTTGCTGCTCCTCCCCACCCACCCTCTGCCCCAGTCTGGGCCCAACTCCCTCCACAACCTCCAACGAGCTGGGGGAGGGGTGCCACGCCTCTGGGAAGCCTGGGAGGAAGAACCCAGAGGGTGCTTCCTGAGGAACTGTGACTGGCCTCAGAAGCCCTAGGTCACTCAAGGCCCAGAAGCAGAAGGAGCTAGCATGCCAGCTTCTCCTTCCCCACAGGGCTGACAGCTCGGAGGACAATGTCACCTGGAATCCACACCTCCAGAGTCCTACAAAGCAGGGCAAGGAAGCAGGTTGCAGCTCAACAATAGGAGGACGAAGCCGACTTCCAAAAGAAGGCTGCCCAGCAGGTGGTGACCGCCCTGCGGGGGAAGGGATTCAAGCTGAGGCAGGGAGGGGAGAACACATGGGCACGGTGGCAGGGCTGATGTCTTAGGAGCCCCACCCCATCTCTAAAGGTTTCTGAACCCACCAATGAGAAAGAGCAATTGGCCCGGTCACAGGACTTGAGGAAAGCAAAGGAGCAGCGAAGTGTAGGCCCGAGGAGGAAAAAATGAGCCCAGGGCCTTAGAAAGCCCCAGGGCCTGCTCCCCGCAGGCGGGCGGGCACACGCCCCCATCCCCTTCCTGCCCAGCCCCAGGCCCTGCCAGGATCTGCAGCTGGGAGCCATGGCAACAGGCCCCAAACAGCTCAAGAAATCCATCAGAGAGCCCCACGCAGTGTCACAGCAGCCACCAACCCAAAGCCAAAAGCCGGGGCGCCCTGGGCAGAAGTGAGAAATGCTAAAAAGCAGCAGCCCTGATTCCAGCCAGAAGGGAAAGCAAGCTTGAGAGCAGCAATGGGCAGCCTCCCTGCCCCAAGAGACACAGACCTCCGTCCTGAAGGCCATCAGGCCACCATCCTGCTGTCCCAGCACGCCCCCCTCCAGCCTGTGACCCTCTACATCTAAGACATGACTTATAGCCTCACGACGCCCTGAAGTCCTCCTGTGGCTTCCCCTGACCACCTGGCATCGAGGCCTCTGTAACACTGCTGCCCGCCTCCTTTGTCCAGCAACCTCCACCTGTCTGCTCCTGGAGCACAGGGCTCCATGCCCGCCCCTGCAGGCTGGTTCCTTCACAATTCTGACCACCTGCCTACCCATCAGCACCTCATCTGGAACACCCCACCTTTTGACCATCATCCATGACCAAGCAGCCTCTTCCTTGCACAGGCGACCAGAGGGCAGCCCAAGAGAAAGGCCCGGGGCAGCCCCCGGTCAGGGCGAGGGCTGGAAGGCCAGCAAATGGTGACTGCTCCTGGGCTGGGTCCCTCCTCATGGAAGGACAAGGCACACGGCGCGCTGTGCCAACCCTGTGTGCTGGAGGGAAGGGGTCTCAACACCCATGCCCACCCCGACTCAGGATGTTGATCTGCTGGACAACTCCCCACGAATGATCCCAACTGCCAGGGTAAGAACTCAAAACAGAGAGAAATGAGCCCAACTTGCAGGAGGTGGGCAGAGGGGGCTTATTATCTTTATTTTGCTAGGTTTTTTTAAAACTAGATTCCTCCTTTCGACTTGCATTCTCATGAACTGCCTTTCTTTCCAAGGTATTCTTTTATTCATTTCTTTCTTTCATGCATTCTTCTTGAGCACCTACTATGTGCACTGCTGGGGACACAACAGTGAAGACAACATAACGGGTGCCTGTCCTCCATGAGTTTGCAGTACAGAGGGGAGGGCGAACACGCAAACAACGGACACAAGTGCATGTGACACGTTCTGAAAGGGACACTCGAGAGGCTGAGGCAGAGAAGGGGGTGCTGTGCTGAGTGAGATCTAAAGGTACAGTGGAGGTAGAGCCTGCCAGGCAGCAGGAACAGCATATCCAAAGGCCCTGAGGTAGAAAAGAGAAGCAGCTAAAGAGCCGAGGAAAGGTCATGGTGGCAGAGCCCAGAGGGGGAATGAGAGGGACAGCAGGCATGTCTCCAGCCCTGAGGGACTATTCTTCTGCCATCTGATAACCTGGGCCAAGAAAGTCTCTTTTTGCTTAAGCCCACGTGAACTGGGTATCTCTCACTTACATCCACAAGCATCCCAGCTCCTACAACATCCACACCAAAGCATCACACCCCATCACCACCTCTGCCAACCTGCCGCTCAGTCTCAAAAGCGGCCACCACCAGCCACCAAGGCTCCCAACCAGAGCATAACATCACCCTCCACTTCTCTCCCTCGTCCCTGACCCATCAGTCACCACAAAAAGGTTTCATTTGGGCTTCTAGGCAGCCAAGGGCTGGTGGTCCCTCTCGGGCAGGAGGCCTACTGCATGCTGCACAGAGAGGCAGGAAGAGACAAGCAGGTGGCTCCCAATAACGAGCCCGCTGACTGCATGTAATTATGACGGGGAAACGCTCTTTAGAATTAGCTCCCCAACTGCAGATACAATCTCAAGTGTCCCTTACAGTGTGATTACAACATCAGCCCCACGAATATTTTATCTTTCAGGCCCCTGTGGGCAAAAAGTAACAGAGGCGAAGCACCTCCAGCTGCCCAGGGGAAGCACCAGCTCGGAGAACCCAGCAGGGACCAGCCTCGCTCGCCTCCACACCTCGCTCGCCTCCACACCTCACGCCTGGTGGCTCCCAAGGAGCCATGTGGCACATCTTTCTTCTCTCTTCCTTTTTATCTTTAGGGTCTTTGATGTTCAAACGCAAATTCCAAGAGCAGCCGGTTCATAAAAACAAGGAAAGCTTCACTTACTACGGCATGCCTCCTATGGCCAGGCGCTGTGTTGTGCCTCAGTTTCCCTGTGTGTAAAATGACGCCTGGCACATAGTGAGCACCCAGCCAATGTCACCACAATCGGCCTCCTCCTCCCATTTAATCCTCGGGATGGCACTGGCCCTGTTCTCCAGATGTGGAGCCCAAAGCTGAGAATCACATGAGCCTTTTGGCCAGAGGCTGAAGAGCCAAGATGTAAAACCCGCTCTGCCTGAGTCCAAACTCCATGCTCTTGTCACACCAGGTCCTTGCTGGGCTCAGGGGATGGTAGAAAGGGTGCCACCCTGAGCTCGGTAAGCCACTCCTAGCAGAGCTGACAGACCCGTGTGCACCCTGACCTCGGCTGGCAGCCTGACCCCCCGGCCTTGGCACACGGAACATCTTCAGGTCTCTGGGTTTTGAAAGGTCACAGGCTATGGCTTGGTGGCTGGCCTCCATTCGTCCCCTCTATCCCCAGTGGGTGCCTTCTAGCTCGGGGGCCTCCACCTCCCCAGGTCCCTTCATTTCATATACAACATAACCAAGGCCCAGAACTAAGAGAGACTTGGGGGTCACAGGGAAAGTCAGGGGGAGATCAACACACTGTCACCAGGCACCTGTGATGAGCCCAGTACTGGGGGGGTTAGGGGGCATCACACTGCACCCCCAATCAGTACCAGCCCCCAGAGAAGGGTTATCGCAGCCCCATTTCAAAGATGAGGAAGTAGAGTGTCAGAGAAGTATAAAGGGACAGGCTCAGGGTCCTCAACAAGGGAACAGGAGAGCCAGGACTCCCAGCCCCCAAGCCAAAGAACCAGCCACACTGCGCGCCCATGAGCACACCGCCACACAGGCTGCAGCTGGTGCATGAGGACCATGAGCCAGCCACCAAAGTGGGCCAGACCCACGCCTGGTGGCTGGATGGCAACAAAGCCAGGCTGGGAACCAGACAGGAGCTATTAACAGGACCCTTGGCTACCAGTGGTTCTAGATGAGTCTCCCAGGGGACATCGGCAATGCCTTGAGACATTTTTGGTTGTCACAACGGGGGTAGGAGTGGCACCCAGTGGGTGGATGCCAGGGATGCTGCTAAACAGCCTACCTTGCACAGGAGAGCCCCTAACAAGATAGAAGAATCCACCTAAATGTCAAGTGTCAACTGAGAGACCCTGAGTGAGCTATGGCAAACTGTGAATAAGGATTTGGATCCACCTGAACATGGCGTTGGTTCAAAATAAAACAAAATGTTCAAATAAATACGCACGTGTGTATGCACACGTGTTTCTGTAACCGTGGTTATATGTATGCACACGTGTTTGTGTAACTGGTTATGTGTATGCACATGTGTTTGCTTACAGGTGCAGTAATATCCTGGAAGCATTAAAACCTCAGTGTGTGGGGAGCTGGGGTGAAGAGGCACAGCTAGGATGAGACCCCTTTCACTGTAAGTTCTTTCTCATCTTTTGATTTGAGCCATGTGACCTTAATGTTTCAAAACATTTACATTCTCTCCACCTGTTTTAAAGCCTCTGGAGGTGACCCTTCCCAAATGCCTTACTGACAACTGACAGAACCTTGATTTCAATGCCCGAGGAGGCACAATGCCAAGTCCGGAGAGGTTCCACACCCGCCACGTCCCCACCCCGCCTGCCCTGTGGGCCACCTCAGAATGAGACAGAAAGGAAAGAAGGAGGAGGGCTGGGTCTCTGCTCTGGGAACTCGTCTGTGCCCACCGCTCAGAGGGGATGTCCCCCTCCCCACACAGCACCCTCACGGCTAAAGCAAGGAGGGCTGTCAGTTGGACACAGCCACCATTTTGTCATCAAGTGCTTGCCCTACACTAAGCACTCTACGCAGACTTTGCCCCCAAGCATCAGCCCCGCAAGGTGACTGAAGCCAAAATGTGCGGTGATCTCGCAGTGGGCAGCCAGGACCCAAACCAGGGGCCCATGCCTGGGCTCCATGCTCCTAACCTCTCGGTGTGGGTGCAGCCACACCTGCCGCTCACAGAGTGGGGATGGGAATACGAGACTCAGTGGATGCTCCTTCACCGACGACACCCCATCTCCCTGCTTCCAAGACGCTGTCAGCCCAGGCTTCCAGCAGCTCCCGCAGACCCCATCTGCTCCCCAATGGGACACTCCCAGAGTCCCTGCTTGAGGACCTGACCTCTCAGCTTCACACCTACACAAACGCTGCTCATGACTTGGACTATCTTAAATCCAGTCTGACCAGTGAGATCCTCCTGACCTTCAAAGACCCAGCTGAGGGTCACCCCCTCCGGAAAGCCTTCCTCGATCTTCCCAAAGTTACCCCGCCACCACCGCCACCACCCCTGGAGTCTAACCCTTCAGCACCTCTCCCCGCCTGTCTCCTCCACACAGCAGGGCTCCCAGGGTGGGAAAGTCTCTGTTCCCAGTACCCAGCACAGACCTGACCCACAACGCCACCCAAACACCCCCACCACGACAGCAATGCCACCATCTACCACGTAACGAGGACCTACGATGGGGTATTTCTAACATCCACAAATAAATAAATGTGCCAGGCAGTGAACCACAGGACTTTAAGCTCATTGTTTCAAGTGACACACCAACCGTGAAGGTTAAGAAGTGCTCTGTTTAGCCTGTCGATATAGAAATTAAGGCTCAAGAAGTTGAATAATTTGCCCAAAACCACCGAGCTGGACAGTAGCAGAAGCAGTGTTGAAGCCCAGTCCCTCCTTCCAAAGCCAGCTCTGGGCACACGGCTGGCAGGTGGAGGGACGGGAGCAGGCTGCCCTGTGTGAACAGAGGTATCCCAGTGTCCACCCCACCCAGGAGAACTGCCCCCCTGCGGGTCATAGTCATGCTCACAGGCTGGCCGTTACCCACCTGAGGCCTGAGCATGGCCCAGGGGACACTCAGAGGGTAACATACACAGTCAGCCCTTAGCGCGGACCTCTAGGAAACTGCCCCATCGTTAGCGAGCACGGCCTGAAGCTTCCCAAGGGCCGATGTCTACGGACGGCTCTGTGGGGTAACCCGATGGCAGTGTTCACCCTCCTCTTACATGGAAACGTCAAACTGCACGCCACGGCCTGGAACCCTCGCTGGGAACGGAAACGACTCCGCCAGAAGCCACGGGAGGCGGCTGGGCTGCTGAGAGGACCCTCATCCACCCTAAAGTGTCCCTAGCCCCCAGCCCCGGCTGGCTGGAAGGCAAGGGAGGGTGCTGGGGACCACACCAGCAGCCCTGGTCCTTTGAACAAGTCCAAAATCAGAAATAATACTCAACTCTCTAAAATCTATCTTCTAGCAGAAAACAAAAACGTATTTGGGGAAGAAGGTAAATTATAATCAGATCCCCCATCATGTGCTGGAGGCCACTTCCACCAGTTCAAGCCACCGTCTCCTCGGATCCCCCAAACCGCCCCACGACTGGGTGCTAAAACCTCCACTTTAGAGATGACGGAAGGGTGCCCTTCGCCCGCCCCAGGTCAGTCATGCCCTGGGCGCTGCGGCTGGATTCAGAAGCCAGCACGCCTGTCAGCCTCCTTCCTCAGCAGTACCTGCATTGAGGGCAGCAGTAGGGACTTGTCCACACTGAGGCCCCTCCCACCCACAGCTGGATGGCAGCTGGTGCTGCACAATGCTCCCCTCCCCCTCAGAGGGATGTTACAAATGTTGTGCCCCTCCAATTCATAATGAAGCGCTAACCCCCAACAGGATGACATTTGGAGGTGGGGCCTTTGGGAGGTGATCGGGGTTGGGTGAGGTCCTGAGGGCAGCGACCCCCACAGCGGGATTCGTGCCCTTATGAGACCAGAGCTCTCCCTGCCTGCCACGTGAGGGCACAGAAAGTAGGTGGCCATCAGTGAACCAGGAAGTGGGCTCTCACCGGAAACTGAATCAGCCGGCACCTTGATCTTGGACTTCCACCCTCCAGAACTGTGAGAAGTAAGTGCCTGCTGTTTAAGCCTCTCAGTCTGTGGGTCTGTGGTGCTTGCTAGGGCAGCCCGAGCAGGCTAAGGGAGAAGGTAAACCACGAGGCCTAGGCAAGCCTGGAACCCCAAAAAGAGACTGTCAAGGGGTCTTTTTCAAGCCTGAAGTTGTACTAGAAAAGTAAAGCTATATTCACATATTATTTCCAAGACAATGACAGTCCAGAGTCAGTGTAGGTACAGAATCATCCCCAAGCTTTATGAAGAAAAAAAGTTAACATTAGGAGAGCCCAGACAATGGGCCATCGCTGGTGCAGAAACAAAAAAGGCGTGTGTCCCTGTGTGTGTCCGTACACGCTGGCTGTGCAGACACAGCGCATGTCTGAGAGACACTCAAGACCATGGTGACACGGCCGCCTCCAGGGACCGGGGGTGAGTGTGAGGCAGATGAACGTCTCAGTGTACGCTCTTTAGTGTGACTTAATTTCTGATCCCATACATCACCACTTTTTCACACAAGTTTTTCAGAGGTATTCACAAATCAGATGTGAGCCTGCCCAAGACAGACTGGAATTTCATGCAAACAAATCAGCGAACTTTGTAAGCTTGGTTTCTGTTTTCAAGGGCTTTGTTTTTATCGGTTCATAAACTGAACTGACCCCTCCTCACAGGCTGACATAACAGACCCGAAAACCTGACAACTCGGGTCCTGCTGGCAGTCCACCAGCTCAACCAGAAGCAGTGGGTCACAAATTCAGCCCCAGAGACTTGGGGCGGGGCTTCAAATAGGGCCTCTGATGAAAGCTACACAGCTAAACAGCAGACAAGAAGGCCTGAGCTCCCTGACCCCAGCTTGAGCCTCAAGAGTCCCCAAGAAGCTACTACGAGGCGAGCGAAGGTCAGGCCAGCCCTGCTGACCATGCAGGGCGACCACGGCAAAGAGGAGGGCCCAGGAGAGCCCGCGTCCCACTGCTTCCCGACCAGCACCCCTCTCTGTCTGCCACCAAAGGCTGTGCCACTAAAAAGAACCACTGGACTATGAGAATTCTGGAACACCCAACTAGAGGCACCTTCAAAGCAGGGCAAGGGCTCTGAGCAGGGCGGTCCTGGCTTCTCGAGGGTCCTCACTTCCCCACCCCAGTACCCTGAACCCTCCGCCAGCCTCCAGCCCATTCCCTGTGCCTGGGGCTCTCAGGCGTGCAGAGCATGGGTGTGTGGCCACCAGCCTCTCGCCATTCACTTCCTCCCCCTTCCAGTGGAACTACTCCCAGCGTGTCCTCCCGCAGCCCCCACCAGGCCTACTGGGATGGCAAGGGCCAGGACAGGTGCCCCGAGCATCCTGCACAAACGCGCCCCTCCAGCTCGACCACCCCAATCAAATAGATCACAGCTGCGACAGCCCCCAGGCTCCCAGCAAAAGACACCTTCTAAATGCTCCCCATACATGGGACATGAACTGACAGCAACAGGCGATAGTGTTTACATAACACGGGACTGTTTCACCCAAAACACTGAGTATCAAAACACAGCGGTTCTGAACAGCACCACAGGGCAGGGAGCCATCGTCTTCACCCTGGACTCCAAGTGGCCTCCCCCAAGGCCCCGAAGATCTCCGAGGCCCCCAAGGCCCCCAAGCCCCATCCCTCAAGGCAGGATACATAAGCCCTGTCTCTAGAATGTGCATAGCCCAGGGCCGTCAGAACCTGCCTGTGTCTGACTGGAAATGAACCAAGCTCAGTGGAGAAAAAAATGAAGCCAGGGGCCCGGCCTTGGGCTGACTTTTAGGGATACTCTTCATGCCCCTGTTGGGAACAGCAGCACCCTGACCCTGGAAACTGTGTACAAACCCTCAGGCTGGCAGAAAGGACCCCCATGACCCCCTGGCTGCCCTGCAGCCAAACCGCTGTCTTCAGGGGACAGTCCCAGCTTCCTGTGTGGGGTCCTCCTTGCCCACATCCAGCCCCAGCCACAGGTTCACGGACAGGCATGTGGCTCGGGCTGACCAATCAGGGGCAATGAGAATGAATCTCGGTCCCTTGGGACCTGAGCCTAAGGTGGAGGGAGGCCCGGGAGCCAACTTGCCCAGGTCTGAATCCCACTAGCTGTGTGACTCGCTACCCACTAGCTGTGAGACCTGGGCCAGTTATTTGACTCCTCTGTGCCTCCGTTTCTTCTGCTAGGAAATGGGCACCAAATGCCCCACCCTAAGGTTGTAATGCAGATCAGTAAGAACACACAAGGAACTCAGTGTGTGCCTGGTTCAGAACAAAGGTCAGTTGTGAGGACTCACCTTGCATCATATGGGTCTGAGAAGGAAGCCAACTCGGAGAGGCCAGGAAGGCAGGGAGACCAGGTCCTGATCAGCTGAGCCCCCGAATCCGCCTATACCTGAAGTCTGAAGTCTCCACTTACTGGGGCCACTTTATTACCAAATCCAGCCAGCACTGACTTTCTACAGGAACCAACCTCTGCAACTCGTAGGAATCAGCCATACACTGATTTCTGCTCAGATCATTAACTTCATCCTGACAACTCTGCACATCTGTCTGTTGATCGGGAGAGAGAAGACCAAAGGAGCTGCCCTGTGGCATCCTCCAGCAACAGGGACGGATTTGTGGGAGCATAGCCCAGTCTACACATCTCGCTCTCGGGGAATTCCAGTTTGTTGCTGGTGTGGAGGCACCCACAGAACTGGCCACGTCCCAGATGGCTGCCCACCCACTCCCCCACCCTTCCCGGGGAAGCATCCCAAATCTAAAGAGCTTGTCCCTTCGGCACTCCCAAGGCTGGAGTAAAGACCCAATCAGGGGTCCTCAACCCCCACACTGAAGAACAGCTGCAGCCAGGTACCAATCTGTGGCCTGTTAGGAACCAAGCCGCACAGCCGGAGGTGAGCAGCAGGCAAGCAAAACTTCACCTGTATCTGCAACCGCTCCCCAGCGCTGGCATCACTGCCTCAGCTCCACCTCAGATCATCGGGCAGTAGATAATCATAGGAGCACTGGTCCCTGGTGCCAAAAAGGTTGAGGACCACTGGGACAAACCAATGGGATGGGATGGGGAGTGGGTTCCTGACCACCAGAGCCCATGGACCAAAATCACTATCCTAGCCAGTCAGGGGCAGGGTCCGCCAACGACGGCCCAGAACAGATCCTGGCCTCACACTGGACCCGAGCTTCTCTGGAAGCCCAAGGAGGAGCGTTTGTGGGCTCCAGAGCCAAGGCCCAGCCTGTCAGGCTACATCGCTGTGTGCACGAACCTGCAAGGCCAGCCGCTCTGATTCGCGAATCCTCGTCTACAAAGACCCTTCTGGCTCAACGACCGAGGACCTCTGCAACCCACTGGTAGGGCAGGTTTACCTGCCATTACCTATAGACTTAGACTTGATGATGTGACTACAGGTTGGGAGAGAGAGAGACAGCACCCCCTTCTTCCTTCAGCAGTTGCTGGCCCTCGCAAGAAAGGAGGCCGTTTGCATGCTGAGCCCCATCTATGCACCGACACAGGGCTGACCCTTACCTAGAAGGAAACCAAGGCCCAGAGAGAAGCTGAAGTACACTCAGAGTCCCCTATCCAGTGAAGAGGCTGAGTCAGGGTTCAAATCCACCACTGACCAAGCCACATACTGTCCCCGGGGTCCAGCACTGCCCTAGGTAAGAGGCCCCTGCAACTGCATTCCTCTCTTTCCTATCTTCTTCCCAAACGTGAGGGATGCTCAAACATCAGCTCCATCAGCCTTTAATGGCCGATTCCAGACACGAATTTACAGTTACCATTCACTAAACAAGCACCAAGGGCCAGCTCTCCGTTAAGGACTCAGCTGCCTCAGCTCACCTAATCTGCAAAACCACCCTGGCTGCAGGCTGGTGTAAAATTCCCATTTCAGGTGCAGAAATTTAAAGGCTCAGAGGGGTTCAGTCACTGGCCCAAAGTCACACAGCCAGAATGCAGCAAGCATTGTCCCCCTTCTAAAGCTGAGGGCCAGACCCCAGGCTTCTTGGGGTCTTTCCAAGGAACTTCCAAGACCCTCTAGGCCTCTAGCTTCAATAGATAAAGCTCTAAGGTTCCCAAGGAGGTCCCCAGGAAGGGACGTGAGTGGCAATTTAAACAGAGGAATGGGCTACACAGCCTCGTCCACACCACCCCACAGCATGTCAAGGAAGGAGCAGGAGGTGGAAATGGCAGGACCCTGGGCATCTGCCAAACTGTCTGGACAGACACTGCTCAACCTGGGCAGACACGGGCCAAAGCCGGCATCCAGATGGACGCCAACGCTGGGTGCTGGGCAGAGCCATGGCCGGCATCCCCAGCTTGAGCGGGTATCAGCGCCTTTACTTCCTGACTCCAGGCAAGCAAGGCATCTAATTGAAACTGAAAAGGAGAAAAGGTAATAACTACAGGGCACTGAGGAGAGTCGTTGGAGCTCTGACCAAAGATAAGCCAAGCCCTTATCTAAGCTCTGCAATGGTCAAGGGTACGTCCGGGCTTAGAATCCACACAGACTGCTGTTCAAATCCCAGCCCTGGGGACCAGCTATGAAACCCCGGGAAGATCACTGCTCCTCTCTGAGCCTCCGTTTCTGCACGTGAACTGAACTCCCCAGGAGGGCGGAGCTCACTCCTCACCCTGGACTCCACCCTGGACAAGGCAGCCTCCGTGAGGTCCGGGGGCTCAGGGTGGACCTTCCACCCAGAGCAGTGAGGAACCAAGCACCGAACCTCTGTGAGCTCGGGCCACAGCGTGGCTGCACCCCAGTCGAGGTAGGGGCCAGGGGCTTGCGGGGCGAGTTCCCTGGAAGCAGAACT
>NW_006494609.1:16229650-16240026 GCF_000325575.1 Pteropus alecto
ACACGCCCACAGGGAGGTGGGAACAGGCCTTGGCTCGGCTCACATGGCCAGAACTCCTTCTCATGGATCCCATAACAAATGTTAGGTCCTTAAGAATAAAATCTTAAAGCTACTGTCAGCCGAACGAGGTTCAAATCCAGGCGGCCCCACCTACTAGCTCCACAACTTGGGGCTGACTCTACGTCTCTTCTCTGGGGCTTTGTTTCCCCACCTGTAACAGATGGGGTTATAAAAACAAAATTCCACCCAGAGAGAAACAACAGTCCTCCAGCACTGAGATGCCCAGGAGCCTAAAGGCAGGAACCAGCAGCCAGGGACTCAAACACCCCACACATGCCAATGTGCACCCGTTCTCTGAAGAGTCCCCCCAGTCCCCCTGGGAGAACAGAACACCCCACAACAACCTGCACCCCCATGCACTGTGGGGCAGAGGCTGCATGGCCTCGGGCTGCTCCTGGGCTCACAGCTGTGCGGATCCCAGAATCCAGGACTGACCAGCAAGACGCAGACAACAGGACATGTCGTGGGACTGCAGGAAGGGACAAGAGGGTGCTTTTCAAAACGAAGAGCATGAGGCCCACCCCCGCATCCCGGGGGAGGGAGGAGGCCCAGGAACCTCCACCAGGACGAGCGCCCCAGGCTGGGGACCGGATGTTTCTTCACCTCCACACCCCAGCCAGCAACTGCTGGAGAGAAACAGGGTGAGGCAGAAATGAAAGCGAAAGTCCCACAGGGGAGTCCTCTCTGCACCCACCTACCACCCCCAGCCCTCCCGGGAAGCGGTGAGCTGCGAGGCTGGGGCCACGTCCTGTCCCGATGGTGGAGGCCCCCAACCAGGCGAGGGCGAGGGCGAGGGCGAGGAAGCAGGGAGGTCACCAGTCTGACCTGGACTGGGGTCTCCCAACAGCGATGTGTCAAAAGCCCCAGGCCCCAGCTTGGTGGGGAAGCAAGGCATGGGAGTTGCCCCTGGGAGAAATTCTACCATTTACTAAGTACCTGCCATGCTCACTGGCCCTAGAGGTAGGTGTACTCCCCGCCGCCCACCCCGTTACAGATGGAGGAGCAGAGGCTTGGGGAGATGAAATGGCCAGCCCAGTCATCCAAGCTAGTTAGGCAAGTCCTGTGCTCTGAGTTCACTGCCATGTCACCACCCACCACCCCTCTGAGCCCAATAACTGCACACAGAGGAGGCTCAGAAAAGAATGCCTTGATTTCCTTCTGAAACTGGGTATCAAGACGATGGTGCCAGGATGTTATGTGCCAGACGGAGGTAACCTGGCAAGGTGGAAGCAGTATGGTTTCGGGTATCAACCAGCCCTGATGGTCAATTCCAGCTCTGCCGGTCACATGTGACCAGGTACGTCATCTCACCCCTCCCTGAGCCTCAGTGTTCTCATCCTGCAAACGGAGACGGACCACCTAGCTTGGAGGGTAAATTTCCGATCTGCAGTAGGGCCTGGCCCTCACTGTGCTCTGAGATCTGGTGCGAGCCACCGATTTACGAGGGAGCAGAAGGAAACCTCAGCACATCCCCCTTCTGAAGCAGGGAGGGCCGCCTGGACGAGCCCGAGTCCTGCTCCCATGGCTCGGGCTCCAGGACCCAGGCACACAAGCGACTGATGGGAGCCAGTGGGTTTGCAGACACACTGCACAGGAAAGCACCAAGAAAGCACGAGAGCTGAGCACCGCCCTGCTCCCAGCCCCGCCTGACAATCCGCGTCACACGCCAGGCCAGTCCAGGCGCAGGATCCACCTTGAAATACATTCCAAGACAAATCAGCAGCCAGAGGCAACAAATTTTTTTAAAGGGCAGAGAGGACTGCCGGAAAGGTAGCAAGAAGCAGGCCAAGGTGGGCGGGCCACCTGGGGCTCCTGCCCGCCTCCCTGCGCGTGGAAAGGCTGAGGGGGCAGCCCATGGTGGGTGCCCCAGGTAACAGTCGGCGAGGGGCTCTGGGGACAGACCAGCCTGGGAATGTTTGTATCCCAAATGCCCTCCTGGGGAGCCCTTGTCCCTTAGAGGACCCGCAGCTAGGAGTCCACTCTACCTGTTTAACCTGGTGTTAAACACGCTTGACAGTTTTGGGGTGAGGCCTAGTGATGAGCTTTGGTTTCCCAGAGGAACCACGAGGGCCCTTGTTCAAAGGTAGCTCCCAGACGCCTGCCCTTGGGAATTAGGGGGGGGAGGGGCATCTCTGAGACTTGTTTTTCACTGGTGCCCCAGGTGCTTCTTTTGTTAAGCAAGTCTGACAAACACTGGCCTGGAAGAAGGTAAATGACTATCAAAGAGAACCAGCATCTGGTGTGGCTTCTTCCATCAGGGCCCTGACACCCGAGGCCAAACCTGGGCTCTGGGAAAGATCACTGCCCCAGGGCCCACAAGGGACAAAGGATCATGGCACATTCCCCGCCCCAGGCCCTCGAGGCCCAGGACTGCTCAGGCCCAGGACTGCTCACACCCGACATTAAGAGCCTGGACTGGGCCAGACCAGAGCAGAGCATTTGGCCTCCTGCTCTGGGCCCCAGAGCAGAGTACAGCTGCAGCCTGAGGTGGAGGAACATCACAGGGCCCCCCACCTGGCCTCCCACCTGGCCCCCCACCACACTGTCAGGGGCAAGGCTACCGAAGGACATCCTGAGCCTCTTTTGACCACCTGTCTGACGTGGAACCCGGCCAGGGCCCTATCAGAAGCAGACCAGGGTGTGTGGCCTTCAGGAAGCGGACACTACCCGCCCTGTCACTCTTTAGCTCCTACAAGAAAGGGTTCTCGGCCCCTCTCATTAAATGTCACCCCATCATCAGAGAGGTCTTCTCCGACCATCGAGTGCTAAAGTGGCTGCAGCCACCCCTGCCCTGGCTCACTCCCATTTGCAAGCTTCCTGGCTCTAATTACATCTTGCAGCATTTTAAATGCATTCGTGTGCGTTTACCTTTACCTCCTTACCATGCATCTGGGTGCAAAGGGCAGGGACCAGCACCAGGCAGGGCCGACAGGGTGGGTGCTCAGGATTTACTGAGTGGACAGAAGAATGCAGGAATGAAGCTGCTGATCCTCCCTAACCCGGGACCCACCGCCTCACCCTCACCCCCTCGCCGCCCCGCTCCACACATCTCCTCTCCCCTATGGGGTTTCCTATCTGGCACAGAGCACTCCAGAGTCACGAGTGGCTTTTGGCTGAGACACAGGGACATGGAAAAGGTTTCCGAACCCCGCCCCCCCCATCAGTTCTTTGATCCACTAACAGAAACTCTCACCAGCGCCCACGACGGGCACTGGTTCAGGCTCTGGGGTTGCAGGAGTGGACAGAACCGCCAGAGCCTCTACTCTCGCGGAGCCAGCTTCTCAAAGGAGAGACGCACAGGGAACAGACCATGGTGGGCAAGTCCGGACAGAAGGAACTAGCCAGCTGCTGGGGGTCACTGGAGCTGAAGATTCTGAGTGAAGGGGGAGAAGGGCATCTCCCAGAGGCCATCTTCGGACGCGCTCTGCCCTGTATCCTGATTCTCCCTCCAGGGGCAGCTGGTGCCGTAGAAAAACCTACCAGGTTGGGCTCGGATGACAAGGCTGCCCCAGGACACCAATACCCCTTTAACAGGGTGGGACAGTTTCTGGCTACCGAAGATGAGCACCCAGCACCCAGGTACCTGGGAGGAGAGGGGAGTATGGGAGTCCCTCACGAGAGTGTTTCTCAAATTCCCATATTCATCCCCTAAGCCCCAAAAGTGGGGAGTGGGGGCACTCCCAGGAGCTGTCATAACCCTCAGCCTGGCACCATGACGGGCCTGCAGACCCCAGCCCACGAGGCCCAGCTGAGAAGCACAGACCACAAGGGCAGCCACTATGTGAGGGCGGCTTGGAGCAGGCAAGACAAAGGACCAGGCAGAATTCAAGCAGCCCCCAGGGAACGCCCGACTACAGGCACCCTGGTTCACAACTCCCACGAAATGCTATTGGAAAGGCGGCTTCAGCAGGCAGTGGGGAGGGGACATTAGTTTTGGAGCTGGCGAGCCCCCTGCCACACCCCACTGTGTGACCTTGAACAGGCCACCCTACCCTGCCAAGCCTGGGTTTCCCTCTCAGCAGCCGGACACTCTCCCCAGAGCCAGGCCACACACACCCAGGCCCCAGGACAAGCCCCAGGACAAGGGGAAGGCTGGGGCCAGATTCCAGCAGGGAAGGGGATGCTGTTTAAGACCAGGGCTGTGCAGGGAATGGGGAGGTGCACAGCTCCGGGATGATGATCTGCCTTCTAAAATGCATCTTTTTAAGAGGAGGTACCGGAACATTCCTTCAAAAATCTAGCGTACCAGCTGAATTCGAAATACAAATAGGAGCAAAAACTCTATTTATATCCAGCTGTTCAGGAATTACACTCATGAAGCACTTCACTAAGCATTTGCTGGACGCCCCAAACCTGCTAAGCCGTGTGGGAGAAACAACCAGTGGCGGCAGGATTGCCCAGTGGTGAGGGAGGAAGGCCCCAGCCCACCGTGCAGGGGAGTGCAGGGGAGTGCAGGGGAGCCCAGGGGAGCCCAGGGGAGCCCAGGTGTGGCCAGGTGTGGCCAGCTGTGGCCA
The DNA here is from genome assembly GCF_000325575.1 of Pteropus alecto. Classification (NCBI taxonomy): domain Eukaryota; kingdom Metazoa; phylum Chordata; class Mammalia; order Chiroptera; family Pteropodidae; genus Pteropus; species Pteropus alecto. The sequence goes on from NW_006494609.1 coordinate 16,234,225, forward strand.
GGTGTGCCCAGGGCCAGTCAGCCCCCACAGTGTGAACTCGATCTCCTGGTCATAAGAGAAATGCAAATCAGAAGTGCCACTTCTCACTCACGTGGATGGCCAAGATGAAAAACATCTGCCCACTCTGCTGGGAAGGGTATGGGTAACAGGACCTCTCCTCCACCGTCACCTGTGAGCACTGCCATGTTTTTGTGAGCAGTTTCAGAAGTCCCATGAAAAAGTGAACTGCCTGTGTCCATCCACGGAGACCTCACTCATCTGGCAGTGAGCCCCCAGGCAAGTGGGCAGGGCACTTGGTGTCCCACTGTCTACACCAGCGGAAGCCAATCACAGGGCAAGAAATACGGTCCAGCATTTTAAGTGCTGGACCCCACTGCCATTAAAGAAATAAGACAAATAATAACACCAGAACTATCTCCGAATGGACAGAAACTGCTGACTGCAGCTGTCCCCGAGTGAAATAAAGCAGCGATGTGCCATTTCTCTAAGCCGTAGTGTTCATAAACAAACAGAACGGTATGTATGAGAAGAACTGCACACCCATGTGCCCGTGTTCGCACGAACCACCTCTGGACAGAAACTGCTGACTGCAGCTGTCCCCGAGTGACCAGAGCTGGAGAACAAGAAGGAAACTGACTTTTCATTGTGTACTCTGAGTCCTCTGATTTTTTAACATGGACATGTATTAAATAGTCTAAACTATAAAACAGTAATTGTTAGTTAACAATAGTAACATAATTGCTCATGGTGACTCTTGGCATTTTCAGGAAGGCCAACAAACTCTTCTTGAGTCTTCGAAAGCAGCACCTTGCATTAACACGTTTTGCTCAGCTTCCACAGCCATGAAATAGGTTCGGACAGCACCCCCACCTCCCGAGGGGCTGTAAGATCCACTGGGCCTCCAGCTAAGGGAGAGCACAGGACGCTGGGAGGCCGGTGGGCAGGGCGGCCCCTCCCTAGCAGTGCCTGCCCACGCCGCTGCGGGAAGATGTTAGCATTCATCGTGGACTTCAGGCTCACTCAGGCGCCATGCGAATCAAGAACAATAACCTGCAAAGGCCAAAGACCCCGGAACAGAGGCGTTGTGGGCAGAATTCACCTGCTCCCCACACACAGCAACCACGAAAAACAGCAGCAGCCACATTTTAGAGTCCCAGGCACTATACACGCCCAGCACACTGACTCCTTCAAGGCAGACGACAATCTCGAAACTAAGCAGTTATTATCCTCACTTTACAGATGAGGAAACTGAGGCACGGAGTTATGTGCCCAGGGTCACAGGTGGAGCCAGGCCTGGGACCCAGGCAGTCTCATCAGGAGACAGCAGTGACCAGATGGACGTCTTTTCCCACGTCTTCTCCTTACTCCCGTGGGGGCTGGTGGGAAGTGTTTATTTGCGAGGCTGGGTTACAGATAGTCAGCTGTGAAGGAAACCTAAGTCATCACCTCCTCCCACCTCACCTCCAAAATAGTGCTAAATCTAGACGTTAAGACATACAGAAAAATACCCACCCACAAGCCAGCATCACTTAATCCTGGAAAAGATCCTCCTGCCTCCCCCCCTAGGAATCTCCTGAGAGTTCCAGCTTAGAATGTAAGCCACCCCGGCAGAAAAAGACCATCCCACACCCCCTTTTGAAGGAAGAACTGTAAGTCCCAAGGGGAAGGGACAGCAGCCCCTAAGGTCCCTAGCACACTTCCTGTGCCACATTAGTTACTGTTAACACCACACTCCCAGGTCTGGGAAGGCAGGGGCTCCGCCCACTGTCCCCCACCACCACCAGCCCACTGCCTGACACCACGCCTGGAAGGCGCTCAGTGAGCTAGAGCCACCATGGACTGCCCGGCTTCGTTCCTTCTGGGGGACCTGTACGAAGGGTCCCCCGCAGGAAAGCCTGCGTTGATAACATGGTCTGAGACTGCACCATAAACATATTTCCTGCAAGCGAGTCAGCCCAGCTGGCCGCCAAGTGTCTCAAGGACGATAGCCCACAGACGTTCTGCTTTCAGAGGCTCCAGGAAGTGCTGGGCCAACCTGGGCAAAAAAAAAAAGACACTTAAACGAGGAAGCCTTGGTCTCAGGTGCCCGGGCCTCAGGACTGGCCTCAGTGAAACCCAACTGGCTGTGCAAGTCCTTTATATGCCCCGAGCCTCAGTTTCCCCATCTCTCCACCCCTGGGCTGCTAGGAGGATGAAGTGAGATGAGGTAACTGGAAGAGCCCCATTAAAAAGTCCGCAAATATTACAGCAAAGACGGATAGTAGAGCATTTTATAGCAGAATGCTTCATAAAGTCACGTGCCTTTTCACCACAGGTTCGGCCACAGGAAAGAGAAGAGTGGGAAGTTGAGAAGGGGTTGGAGGAGAGACACAGAAAATACTAACAAAGAGAACTGGGGTCAGCCAGCAGTTCCAAGCAGGGCACTGTGCAGAACTAAAACCATTAAAAATGACCCAACATTTCCAACCAATAGCTTTATTTCTTTGCTCTGCCTCTGACACCCCTTCTGAGCACCTTGAAAGAACCACAAGGAGGGTATGAGGGAGCTGCGTGGCTGCTCCAGTGTATCCCTCCTGAGCACCTTGGAGGGTATGAGGGTATGAGGGAGCTGCGTGGCTGCTCCAGTGTTAGGGGGAGGGAAGGGGAAGGGGATGGGGGTAAAAGAGAACAAGCCAGGTCCTCCAGTAGACAGGAACAGGAGAGTGACAGGAACACACAGCACCGCTAAAAAACAAGCTGAGTCGAAGGCCAGAGCGCCCGCCGAGCAGGGTGCACTAAGGCTCTGAAGGGCTGGTTTGTCCTTATGTCTACCTAAGGGATCCCAGCAGGACCTGGCTCCAAACACCTACTGATGACAGCAACGTGCGATGCCCCTCAGAAAACAAGGCGTTACCACTGCGAAGAGCACAAGTCAGCTTTGCAAGCAAGTGTGTCCCTGGGACAAAGTGGTGGCATTAGCTAGACCCCTGTGAAGGTAACGAGGGGATCCACCTTACTGTCAGAGATGCCCAAGGAGAAAGGGCTGACTTTCTGGGTCTCAAAGTCGCCAGGCTGGATCCACTCTGTAAGTTAAACAAAAAGAACAAACGTATGCAACCTGCCTGCTCTCTCATGCCTGCTTCCCCATCTGTAAAACAAAGGCTCGAAGAGATGATCTCCAACATCCCCTCCTGCCTGAAGACTTCACAAGGCCTGACATTCAACTAAACAACGCATCCCGGTCCACTCTGGTCAGCCTCTCTGGGGCTGACACTGCCCAAAACATGAGCCTCAAGTCATTTCCAAACATCCCTGGACTTTTTCTTTGGGAAATTCACAGACAGTTCATCATCCATCAAAACAGGAGTGCGGCGCCTCCAGACTGTCAATGGGGAAAACATGACAATGTCCATCCATATCACCTCCTGAGCTATCAAAATCGCACCAGCTTTCCCACCAAACACAACAGCCAAGGGCTGAAGCCACCTTCTCAAGGGTGGGAGCATTTTGCACCGAGTGTAGAAATGTGGCCACCAGGGGGTGCTGCTCCGAAAATAATAAAGGAGAGAAGAATCAGGAAAAAACTATTTTGTGTTTTCTTTTTCCCTCTTCAACTTAAGTGACAAAATATCTAAAGCTTCTCTAATGGAAACACAAAGTGGGCTTCTTGAGAGTCTAGAATGACCTAGATGCTTTCTTTCTTCTCTTCTAAACCATTATTTTGGCTGGAAGAAGGCAACACAACTTTTGAGGGCAACTCTTTCACAGAGATTTAATACTCCACCCTGGATTCCCCTCAGAATGGTTGACATCACAGCTTGCCCTGAAGCCTCTGCTTAAAGGTGGGGGAGTCCACAGGGATGGCAAGCAAATCTTCAAGTCCCGCAAGAGGACTCAGCCAACAGTGACGGTCTCAGTCTCGGCTGGAACTGTTTTATGAGAGCCTCCTAATTACCTAGCGAAACATACCAACCAGATGACAAGCCGCCTGCTTTAGCTGCAGACACAGGATGACACAAATAAGCCTTATCTCAGTAGAAACAGTGCGAGGTCTCAACTGGGATTTCCCAAGTCTCAGAGGACTGCGGGGGGCTCCGGCACCCCACGCCAGCACTAGGCTTCAGTCAGTGGGCTTCTCCACATTTCTTCAGTGTTTAGGAAACATTTCCCACAAGTATGTGTATCTGCGGTACGATGTTCAAGTGCCCTTTTTTAATGTTTCAAAAGTCCTCGGACCCATCTTGAAAGCTCTGGCTTCGAGCTTCTGACTCCCTCATGAATTCGGCATGCCCCGCTGACCCTGGAAAGCTTGCTTTCTCCTGGGGATGGCGGCTGAGAGAAGGCAGCCAACTCCATCCCCAGACCAAGGACGCAGACCCAGGAGCTGTTCCGTGCAGGGTGCACCCCTCTGGCTGCTGGAAGAAGAGCGCCTTCAGGGCTTGCATGGGGCGAAGGGAGCAGCAGGCCCTTGGGACAGACACGAGGGGCACAGAGGTGCTGCCAGCCCAGACTGCACAGGCCAGATCAGACTGGCCACTTGCTCCTCACACCAGGAGATAAGGAAACCCAATTGTTCAATTCTCCTGATGTCTGGGGACCCAACAGGGACAAAAAATGCAAGTGGGGCCCATTTTCAAGAATCAGATCTACCAAGCAGAGGCACTGCATAACAAAAGGTTTCCACCTAGAGTTCGCAAAAGGCTTGGGGAGCCTGACTCTCACTCAGGCTTTCATTAAGAACAGGATTTAACTCAGCTTCTCAAAGGTAAAGCCACAGCTGTGAAGCACGGAGAGGCACACCTGACCCAACACTGGATGTTCCTGTAATGGATTAAGAATACGATCTTATTGAAACACCCCCAGTCTCCACCATTGGGCACCAACACGGGGCGGCGGGGGGCGGGGAGAGCGCCACACAGAGGAAGGCCATCCCACACCACATGCGTTTACCTAGCACCTCCTCTGCACCAGCCACTCCCTAGCTCTGGGACCCAGGCTAGTACCCCCATCTCTCTGCAGATCGATCCCCCTTCTCAGACACGTGGCCCAGAATCACCACCCCGGCGGATTCTCAAGGCTGGCGCGAGGCTCTAATGAGACAGCAAATCACCTCATACGTGCCGAGGATTGCTACTCGCTTCACATCGGCTTAACCTAGTGACACGCAATGACAGCTTCAAGAGCTGCACACTCGGGGCACGTAGAAGGTGGTCTGCGAACATGAAAACACTGGTGTCCTCCACGAAGGGGCGGGGGGTGGGGAACGAAAGGAAAGAAGAAAAAAAAACACTCGAGTCCAAAAGTAACCTCCAGCCACAGGCAGAAAGCGTAGGTCTCGGATTTCCCAGCTCCCTCCGCCACCTTCAGCCGCGCTCCCGCCGCGTCCTGGGCGGCTGGGGGCTTCCCCACCCGGGTCACAGCGCACCTGAGAGCCGGGGTCCGTGCCACACACACCGCCCATTCCGGCCACCGCTCCCCTCGCACACAGCGGGCGGCCACCACAGCCACCTGGCTCCTCGGACTCAGGGTCCCCGCGCGCCGCTCTCTGCCGTCTCGCTCTAAGCTCCCAAGCCAGGCGCTGGGGCTGAGCCGGGCTCAGGCCGGGGGGTCCCCGGGCGCCGGGGCGCCGTCCCCCCCTTACCTGCACAGCTCGGCGAAGGCCTGGAAATTCAGCTTCTTGATTTTCTTCTCGCTCAGCCAGTAGCCAACTCTCTTCCCTTTCAGAAAGGTCTGCATCTTCCTCCTCGGGCGGGGAGCCGGGGTCCGGAGGAAATCGCCCACAGGCCGAGTCTGGCGGCCCGGCGCGCGCCGCGAGCGTGCGGG
>NW_006494609.1:16240619-16252154 GCF_000325575.1 Pteropus alecto
GGGGGCAGCGGCCCGCCGCCTCTTAAAGGCGCCGCGCCCTCCCAGCCTGGAGATTTGGTGCTTGTTTGTGTCCGAGCTCAGGCTGTAGAGCTCGAGGGCGAAGTACGCGGGACTGGATTTAGAGAGGCCTTTGCCAAGTGGTTTTACTCTTTAAAGGGGTGAGTGGAGTCGTGGTGTGGGCATTTCCTGCTCGTCCTTTGGGAGTGATCAAGCTACTGAGTTTTAGTCATCGAAAGCATTTCTGTACCCTCAGCAGTATTCAGCCCCTCCCCCAAGGTAGGGGGGACACAGTCATCCAGTGAGATCGTTGCTTTTCTCTCGAGGAGACAGACCCAGGCCCAAGGTGGGAGTTCCTGGGGCGGGGACACGAACACCCAGGGGCCTTCCCAGGCTTAGGACGTTGACTCACACTCTTGAGACTCCTTCAACCAAGGCAGGGTGAGGGGGCGGGCGGGCAAGACTAAGAAGCCTCAAGTTTAAGGGTAGAACGCTTCCAGGAGACGCTTTCCTTTGGGGGCGCAGGTCAGCGGCAGCTTCAGAGCCCTCGAATTACATCCCCAGCCAGCCCTGCCCAAGCACTGTGGGACAGTAGGAAAGCAACCCGCCTTCAAAGCGCTCAGGCTTTGGGAGAAATGCATGTCTCCCAGGCCGGCCAGGAAGAATGGATGGGGGGAGGGGGGACACAAAGTTTCAGGAGACGCATTTAAAGTGGCCTTGGAAAATCAGATTTTGGCAAGCCTGAGATGGAATAGCTTGCATTGAGGCAGAAATGAAAGAAACAATTGAGTGGTGACACTCCCCTTGACCAAACCTAAGGCCCATTCTTTAAGGGCCAGCCCTAGGGGCCTGCCTTCTTCCCCTCATACGACGGCCCCTACCCCTCTTCCCCCTGGTTTTCCAAGTTACGACTAGGTGAGGCTTGTCCACTCTGGGACTTAAGGAGTGATCACAAATGTCCACTACCTCCACCTCAGCTAGATCATGCTTGCTATGTGACCTTCATGCCACTTAGCCTCTCTGAGCTTCATTCAGGTCCTCTGTCTTTCCTCCCAAGGTAAGCCCTGCCTCATGAGAGCATATCAAACTGCAACAGAAGTTTGGCTATAAGGTCCAAAACGTATTGTGTTATGGAGGTGTGGTGGGGGTAGGGGAAGTAAAGTAGAGATGTCTCTCATTGTAATGGGAAGAACGGGGCTTTGGTTAGGGGTCCTAGTTCAGCTCCTCCCAGCTTGGGCAAGTCACATAAATTCTGTCTCCAGGTGGGGAAAGTAATGCTTGCCTTAAAGGAGCGAGGTGAGGATTAGAACAGGATAATACACTGGTCCTCAGAAGGCCTTCAGAAAAGATGCTTGTTCTGTCTCATCCAAGGGTTCCTAACTTGAGGCCCAGTTAAGTCCCCACCTGACCCCTGCTTCAGGAACCCCTGCAGCTACCAGAAATTACGTACGTAATGGTCATAGCTTTTAACCAATTCTAAAAGACTCTGCGATCTTCCCCAAAAGTTAACTGATTACTCTAACTTCCTGTCTTACCAATGAAGAAATGGAACCAGAGAGGGAAGAGGATTTGCCCAAGGTCACAAGAGCAAGTACACGGGCAAGATAGTACACACACACACACACACACACACACACACACACACACCTCCCCATCCTTCTGAAGCTGAGAGAGGTAAGAGGAGAGGGTCAGGTTCTGAGCACTGGGACCCCTGCCCAGAGTAGAGCAGGATCCTCCCCAGGCACTGGTGGGACTAGGGACTCACCCACACTTCTCTGGAACCCTGGGCAGGTCCTGGCCTCAAGCCTCATCCCCTTTGAGAATAGGAAATTGTACATTTGTATCGATTTTAAGATCTAGATCATCCCACAGGAAATTCCAAAGCTAGAACCAACCTTCAGAGCTGTCCCATCTTAGCCAAAGGAGTGCGCCTTCTTGCCTACCCCAGCCCCGCACAGTCAACTAGTCCTTGAGTACGGGCTGACCCCGGGGAGAGGCACGACCTTGAGCCCAATATTTCTCAGATTCACTTAACCTCCATTTCTTTCAGGACCACAAAACCCGTCAACCCTTTCCCACTTACGAGTCCCCTCTAGTCCCTGCTAGCCTTTTTACCACTCTTCAGCCAGAAATGTCTCCAGAATGCAAATAGGATTTGATCAGGCCAATCAGGCTACGCCATTAACATCCCTCCCCACCCCACCTCCCAGCTTAAACAGCTTCCCACTATACTTGAGCTAAAGTCAAAACTCCTTGACAAGGCCAAGGTCTCACAGTGTCATCTTCCACCTTGTTCCCTTCACCCTGCCCCCACCATCCTGGCTTCTTGTGGTCCTTGTTGTCTCTAGGGTCTTTAGGCATGCAGTCTCTTTTTCTGGAATGTTCTTTTCTGCTTACTAACTCATCCACCAGCTCTCAGCCCAGGGGTCTCTTCCTGGCATCTCAGCCATCTAGCGCTCCACACCTTCAGTGACAATGAGACAATGTCCAATCACACTTGGACTTTTACTTGGGCTGAGTACTTGACAACGTTTGTCCCACCACTAGACTGTCAGCCCCTTAAGCACAGGGACTGTTTTTCTCTGCTCACCATTGTATTGTCCACGTAAGAAATACCCAAACCTGTGAAGAGTTTTATTTGAGCCAAATTGACAACATGCAGGAGAGCAAGATCTGTAGGAGAGTTAAGATTCTGTGCTGTCTTGCAGGTGGTTACTTTTTAGGAGGAGGGGTCTAAAAGGAGACATTTTCAAAGGTGTGTTGACTTAGATGCACTGACACAATGGACAGGACTTGCTTAAGGTGAAGGTAAACCTTTTACTCAAGAGTTACAGGCATGGGGTGTGACTACCCACCATGACCCTCCCAGTTAGGAATTTATGATTTCTTACAGCACCCCATTTTTGTCCACAGTATCCCCAAACACAATAATAGATATACTGGCAGCCAGTCTGAGTTCGGTCTGGCTTCAGATGAAGCCAAACTGCCTCTAACAGTGCCTGGCCTGTAAAAGTGCTCCATGAAAGGGACTGAATAAATTAACTGGCAGGTAAATCCCTCCAGGTGGTCCCTGACCTTATCTCTGAGATAAAAGGTACAAAGGTGGGAAACTCCAGAACAAAAACCGGAGACAGCTACACTCCCTCTGGGAGGCCGGTGAACCATTAAGGGATTAAGTAGGCTATTGTGTGTCCAAGGCCTGGGGCCACCTGGGGGAGGATTCCAGAGCTGGAAGAGGGACTGCAATAGGGGGCAGGCCTTTGGGAGAAAGGACACTGCCAAGGGGAAGCTGCCAAGGGCCACCTAGTAGGCCCTTCTAACCCTCCAGGGGGAGAAGGAAGTTTAGGAGCTTAGACAATGTAGTGATTGAGAATTCAGATCTCCAATTCAGCTAATGGACTTGAATTCCAGCTGTGACTTTGAACCAAGCTTCTTAACATCTCTGAGCCTTGTTTGCCTTGCCTGAAGACCATAAGATGGTGTCCATTTGTAGGAGACTGGTTAAGTAAATCATGGAACATCCGTTCTGCAACAGTTTGGCACAAGCAGTTAAATGTGCTGGTTCGAGATGCAGCCAGATGGGCATGACCTGTTATCTGTGTGTCTATGGGGGAGCTAATAAATCTGTCTGAACTTCATTTTGTAATCTGTTACATGGGAGTGACTAGCACACCTACTTCATAAGATTGTTGACAAGTTTAAATGAGTATGAATTCATACAGGGCTAAATTTGTAAAGGACTGTAAATTTGTGAAGGACCTAAATTCATAAAGGACTGTATCAGACCTGCCTATGAGTGTCAGCCACCACTGTGCTGCTGTTATTATATCATCCATACAGTGGATCTCCGCTACCATTAAAAAAATCAAATAGGATAATATTCATTCCTTCATTCACTAAAGATTTATTAAGCACCTACTATGTTCCAGGCAGGCACTATTGTAGGCAATGGGGATACCGCAGTGAGGAAAACTACAAAGTATCTGTCCTTGTGGAGCTTATATTTCCCTGGGTAGACAAAGAATATGCAAAATAAGTAAATATATAGTATAGTATAGTGATACATGTTAGTAAGTGATACATGTTACCAAAAAATAAAGCGTACTAAGAGAGACAGGAGATGGGTTGCCATCTTAATCAAGTTGTCAGGGCAAATCCCACTGGAAGGTGACATTTGAGCAAAAAGGTGGCAAAGGTTAGCAAGCAAGTCTTGCAGATATCTGGGGTAAGGGGAACAGGAAATGCCCTAAGGTAGGCTGGGGTCTGGGCTTGACAAGGGACAGTCGGGAGGCCAGACTGGCTGGAGCAGAGTGAGGAAATTAGAGTAGGAGGTGAGCCCACAGAGAGGGATGCCCAATCTCGCCACTGCAAGGACGCTGCCTTTACTCTAAGCAAGACAGGATTCCACGGAGGAGTACAGGGCCTCGTCTGGTTTTATCCGCATCACCGCTGCTGTGTGCAGGGGAGGCTGGGCGAGGGAACAAGGATGGAGGAGAGCATCCAGTCAGGGTGCTATGGTAATAATCTAGGCAGGGAATGGTGGTGGCTGAGACCCAGGTAGCAGTGAAGATGGTGAGGAATGGTCAGATTCTGGGTATAGCTCGAAGGAAGGGTTGATGGGATTTGCTGGGAGGTGGGATGTGAGGGTTGAAAGCAAGCCCAAAGTCCTGGCTGTCTGAGGTCTTGAGCCTGAGCACCTAGAAAAATGGAGTTACCAACGATTGGAATGCGGAAGACACCAGGAAGTGAAGGTTTGGGATCTGAAGTCAGGAGTGTCTGTTTTGGACAGGTTAGAATTGAAACATCTGACATCTGAGTGGAGATGTCAAGTAGGCAATTTGGTCAAAGAATCCGGAGTCCAGAGGCATGACTCCCGGTAGAGATATAAACTCAGGAGTCCTCAGTGTGGAGATGGTGGGGTACTTAAAAACCACAAATCGATAAGATTACCGAGGGTGTGAGTGTAGTCAGTGAAAAGTTCAAGGATGGGGCCCAGTGGCATGACAATGTTCAGAGGTCAGAGAGGAAGTAGCAAGAACTGAAGAGATAGGTGGAGAACCAGCAGAGTACGAGCCCCGGGAGCTACACCAGGGTCACATTCCAGGAAGAAGGAGCAATCAGCTGATTGAGTAAGAGGAGGACTGACAGGTGGCCTTGGCTTGCACGACCAGGAAGATCATTGGTGGCCTTCGTAAGAGCAAATAAGGAAGGATCTCTCAGATAAGTCAAAACAACCAGATGTAATCCTGGTGGATGGTAGGCTGTTTCGATGTAAGAATGTCCAAACCTGTAGAGGATTTTTATAAAAAATTATTCCAGCCAAACAAAGGATACCCCTGGAAGCAAGATCTCAATAGACTTCGAAAAATGCTCCCTCGCTTGGCAGTTTCTTTTCTGCATTTGGAATTAAAGCAAGGAAGATAAGGGAGATTAAATGAAGGTGGGAGAAAGCAAGATGGGGATTGGATTACATGTAGGGATCCCCAACCTTTTGGGCACCAAGGACTGGTGCTCCTATGAGAATCTAATGCCTAACGATCTGAGGTGGAGCTGAGGCGGTGATGCTAGCGCTGGGGAGGCTGCCACTTACCTCCTGCTGTGCGGCCTGGTTCCTAGCAGGCCCCAGACTGGTACCAGTCCACAGCCTGGGTGTTGGGGGGATTGGGGACTTCTGGGTTATAGCATAGTTAACAAGATTATGTGCTGCCTTGAGAGCGATTACGCCTCCAAAGGGTCCGAAAAGAGATTACTCTGGCATTTCAATGATGTGTTCATTTAGATTCACAAAAATAGTGCACAGAGCTGGCTTAAGGCAAAAATAAACCTTTTACTACAGAAGTTATATGCCTGGGGCATGACTACCCTCCATGCCCTACCCAGTTAGGAATTTATGATCAGCTCACCGCCCCCCCCCCTTTTTTTTTAGGTGAGGCAACCCTTAGTTGACCTCACAGATTGCAAGGACCTTGTCAGTTTACAATCCCTTATTTTATTTTTTATGGCTACAGCACTCGATCTTCCTAGGTGGTCTCCCATCCAAGTACTAACCAGGCCCGACCCTGCTTAGCTTCCGAGATCAGACGGGATTGGGCTTGTTCAGGGTAGCATGGCTGTAGACTCAGCTCACCCTTTGAGGTTACTTTCCATATAACCCCTTTTTTCGCCCACAGCTGCCACTGAGCCAACCCAGTCAGGGACCACATATTTCTATACAGGTTCATGTGGATAGAGAATGTCTCGTTTCTGCAAAGATGCACCAGAAACCATTAATGGTGGCGGTGGTTGGGTGGAGGAACCGGGAAAGGAGTCACCTGGAGCAAGAGGAGTCTCGTATTTCATGGCGTATTTGTCAGGCGATGCAAAGGTTTTTTATCAAACAGATTATTTTTTCAATGAAAAATAATTATGAAAAAGAAAAACACACGGCTATTATGAAACGAGAAAAATATATAAAGTGCTGGCGCACAACACAAGTCCAGTGATGACGATTTCCTGCTGGAAGGCTCGTTTGCAGGAAGAACACTCCCCAGGCACACCTGTGGGTTGGCTGGTCCTTCACCAAGCTGAAAATGAATCCAAATTTTTTTTTTTCCAATATGCATCCTTTTAAAATAGCATTTTCTCATAGAACCAAATTAGTGTTACCATGTTTTAAAACATTCAAAACAATTTCTTACTGTCATCTAAAGCTCCGTGTATAAAGACCCCCAATTGCCTCTAAAACTTTCCTTTACACCTGGTTTGTCCAAACCAGGATCCAGACCGAGGCCTTGCACTGCCTTTAGATGGGATGTCCCTTGAGCTCTTCTGGCCTTGTGCAGGTTCTCCTGTGGAAGAGACTGAGCGGGCTGTCCTGCAGAAGGGCCAGCCTCTGGATTGGTCTGGTCGCTTCCTCATGGTGCCATTTAGCTTGTTCGTCTATTCCTATATTTTCTGGAAACTGGAAGTTACAGTTAAAGTTGATTGGATTCAAGTTCAAAGCTTTTGGCTGAAGTATTTTATAGAGGGTGTTATGTAGACCAAAAATGACATAGAATCCGGTTTTGCTAAGATTTTTACATATGAATCTACCCACATTACTGCAGCCCAAACCAAGACAGAGGATGTTCCTAGCACCCCAACTGGCTCCCTCTCATGCCCCCTCACAGACAATAGCCCCCACACAAAGGAAACTTCTATTTTTTTATCACACAGGTGAGTTGGGCCTGTTTCTGTACTTCCTGTAAATGGAATTTTATAAGCACGCTTTCATTCAGTGTTAGCCGTGAGACACTAACATACTGTTGTGTGTACTGAGGTTTCCCCACATTGTTGTATTGTTTCACTGGATGAATAGGCCATAATTTTGCTGCCCATTCCCTTGGTGATAGACCACCTTTGGTTTTAACACCAATTGATAATCTTGCCTGAATCCATGATTTCCATGGAGGTTGCAAAAGCGATCAGACTCTAATGTCAGCTGTCGTCCCCAGAGAAAGTGGGGTAGATGTAAATGGACATAGCAGATCTGTAGGAGGGAAATGATTCAATTCAAGAGACATTCATTTAGAGTGAACACAGCGACAGAGTCCCTGAACCTGTTTTCTAAAGACCCCCTCGGTGCATTGCAGAAGTAAGGACTTCTGCTGCGCCCCTGCAAAGAAGGGTGTGTGCTCCCCGTTTAACCAGCTGAGGACCCCGTCGAGTGAAACGCCCAGCTGAAGATCACATGGTGATGGCAGAGTGTGGCCTGACCCCTCATTCTGGGTTTTCCCACCGTTCCCTGTTGCCGTGGGAAGAAACGAGGAGGTGCTGTGGACAGGAACCTGCTTCTCGAGACCTCCAGAGGAAAGAAGGAAGGAAATGCCCAGAGAAACGAGGCAGTGCAATCGACTTTCGAAATGCAGCTCGCTGCAGCAACGTGCCCTTTGCACAGGCCAATAAACCGAGGCGGAGGGCGGAAGCCGACAGCAGCCCGCTCTGCCTGCGGCCTGAGCAACACCAAGCTCCTGGGACTAGAGCCTCTTTGGGCAAAACTAACACTCTGCTCACATCGTGACATTCATGCCCGAAGCCAAAGCGGTGACAAAGCAGTGACCAGGCCTGTGCCTGGGGATTCGTCTCCATGCTAGCCCCCTTCCAAAACATCTGTTCCCCATCCAAGGCCTGGGAAATGTCCCTCGCAAAGCCATCAGTTCCCTCCATGCCAAATATTTAGTGACATTCCTTTAGTCCTCTGTGGCACTTAAAAAACATAGCTATTGACTAACTATATTAAGAAATGCCATCCGCAGCCCACCCCTGGCAGCCCCATGAGTCCCAGTGACGTCCACCCTCTCGGGTCATGGGGAAAGAAGCCCCTGGTGGCCTCTCAAGTCCTAAATTGCTTTTCCTGGCACAGTCCTGCCCTCTGGGCTCTGCCAGACAGGGAACTGCAAAGGGACCTCGCTTTACGAGAACCCTAGATTTAAAAAGAAAAGAAAAAACAAGTTCATAGCACAGATACCTCAGCGTTGATCCTTTATCAGCTCCCCACCTTCTAAAACAGGATTTCGGCCACAGCAGGATTGCAGAAAGGGAAGCATACTCACGAGACACTTGGACTCTGTTAAAATGCACATTCTGATCCAGTAGGCCTGGAGCGGGGCCCGAGACCCTGAGTTTCTAGCAGGTAATGCCTATGCAGTTGGTCGATAGGCCACTCTGAACCACAAAATACTAGAAATTATAATAACACATTAGATCAGTAGTTCCCTGGCTGCACATTAGAAATCACTGAAGAGCTTTTGCAAACAAATACCTCTGTCAACTTCTCACCCCAGACCAATAGATCAGAATTCTCAGAGGAAGGAGAGGTGTAGAGAAAGAACTGGACCCCAAAAATAAACAAGAGTGGCACTTTGCATGCACCAGTGACGATAATGTGCAATGAAAGGAAATATAACTCTTCAATTCCTCTGCCTCCAAGATCAACATAAAGGCAAGAAAAAAAAACCACAAGAAGTTAAATGGTCTTCCACGCCAAACATTTAGTGACATAGAGATGTTGGATGCACGTGAGATTGAGAGCCATTGCCCTATACTAATATCTGGGGAGAAATGAATCACAGAATCATCGTCATCATCATTTATAATCAAGTACCCAATATTCTTTACAGTTAAAAAAATAATTGCAACCATGTATTCATTTATAAGGCTCCTACTTGTCATGTGAAAATTATATGAAATTCAGATTTCGGAGTCCACGAATCAAGTTTTATTGGCGCACTGCCAAACCCATTCTTTTCTGACTTCTCTGTGGACGCTTTTCTGCTGCAAGGGCGGAGTTGAGAAACTGTGACAGAGACCGTATGGCCGGCAAATCCCCAAACATTTACATCGGACCCTTTCCAGAAAAGGTTTGCTGACCCCTGTTCTAAATGGTTACACTATTAATAATTTCTCCACTTTTCTTTTTTTTTACACTTACATGAGTACTGTTTTTACCCCCAAACTGCTGAACTCGAGCATGTATAAAGTCGCTCTTATAGGGTTATCTGACAATGAACCATCTGGGAGCTTGTCCAAGATTTCTGGTGAAACAATTCAAGTACGTGAACGCAGAGGTATTGAGGGGTCAGATGTATGAGACCCTCAAAACAGCCACAGCGAAAGGAAGTCTCACCTTTCTCAAGATGTATGTATACATGGCAACTGTCAGCCTTCTGGAGGCTAGGGTAGGCCAGAAAAGGCAAGAAGCTAAGAAAATCAAAACGACCAAAAAAAAGAGAGAGAGAGAGAGAGAGAGAGAGAGAGAGAGAGAGAGAGAGAGAGAAAGACAAGGAGAAAAAAAAACACAATAAAAAAACCCAAATGACAAACTAAAGAGGGTAAAGTACCCTTCAAGTTATCTCCATGTGTTTGTAGGATACATGAAGCATTCATTCATTTATGAGGCCATTTACGTGCTCTGGGAAGTCAGAGAAGGGAGTCACAATCTTTGGCCTCAAGAGCTCATGATCTAGTGAGAAAATCAGGTATATAGGTTTGGAGCTGAATGGAACTCTAAGGAGAGAGTATCCTGGAAGACATTCTGGAGGAGGTGAGCTAGAAGGGCTAATCAACAGGTACTACATAAAAATGATGACATTATAAGACCCTGGAGGGCAGGCTTTGTGTGTCCAACTCCGTATTTTAACCGCTCTGTAGTGGGCCTGTGCCTGGCACCTGCGAGGCATTTATTACATATTATTTTTATACCTGGGAAGAAAGGGAAGATTCTGGATGACTTTTCAGTTTTGTTTTCTTTTAATGATAAAATTAATATGCACTTACTAAAGAATTTTTAGAAAAAAGAGACTAGAAGAAAAAAATTACCTCACAATCAGTTAGCATTTATTTCCTTTCAGTATCTTTTCTATAAGGAAGTTACAAGATTTTAGTTTTATATCCTACTGTTTCCCCTCTCATCGTTATACCTTAAGTATCCTCTATGTTATAACAGCTTTAATCATCATTAGCTTTAATGACCGCCTAATATTCTGCCTAGTGATTAGGCCATCAACTCACTTAACTAGTCCCCTGATACCGGACAGAGTTATTCTCTGGTTTCTAGTCTCAATGTGAGGACTCAGCAACTCACTTAAGAACAGCACTGCCATGTAAATGTTAGCAATTATTATAGATACTGTTACCTATATCTCTGTCTAGAGAGATAGCAGTTATTATAGGCAGTGCTGGATGAATGCCTTTATCCCTAACACTTACTTACGCTATCGCTATCGTCCTTGCAAATGATTCCTCCGTCGGGAATCACGGGGTCAAACTCCTTCAGCACAGAAATGTCAGAGCGTTTCCCAAACACTGAAACTGACTTTGACCTCCCGGGGAGCTTTTTAAATGATGACACCTCCTCAGCAGCAGCCATTCATTTCAGTTTTTAGTGCACAGGAGGCCGAGTTTTCATATGTAAATGACCACGTGAACTGAAACCCTAGATCTCCAGCACCAAGAGCTTCCTTGACAGGTGCTCACTGCCTTTCAAGACACTGGTGAGCACCCCTGTTGTTTGCCTTGTTTACACGCAGCCTCAAATGTTGCCAGATTGAAGCAAATGAAAATCCAGGAGGCCAGTTCGACTTGAATCTCTGATAAACAACACAGCATTTTTTTAGTATATCTCAAAGGAGCCGTGGGATATACTTACACTTTTAAAGAGCATTTGTAGTTCATGGGAGATGCAAACTGAACTGGGCTTCCTGGGTTTTATCTGGCGAGCCTACCCCTCAAGAGCCCCATTGCAACCTTTGAAGCCAGTTTAGTATAAATATGACCTTTATCTGCCACCTGGGGTTAGTCCCGCCTCTTCTCTTGGGATTAGGACTATTGTGTTGATTGGATGCCAAATGCATAACCCCTGATGCCATATTAGGAAAGCTGGGTATGTCCTATTGGAGCTAGGTTTGTTTGTTTTGTTGGGTGAAGATTTTGCCTGCTTACATTTGTGGGTGAAAGTTTGTTTTCTTTTGGGAAAGCCAAAAATATCCAGGCAGCCCCGGGCCCAGGCGGGTTGGTGGGCTG
>NW_006494609.1:16253330-16285333 GCF_000325575.1 Pteropus alecto
AAAGGATCCGTGGGATATACTTACACTTTTAAAGAGCATTTGTAGTTCATGGGAGATGCAAAAACTGGGCTTCCTGGGTTTTATCTGGCGAGCCTACCCCTCAAGAGCCCCATTGCAACCTTTGAAGCCAGTTTAGTATAAATATGACCTTTATCTGCCACCTGGGGTTAGTCCCGCCTCTTCTCTTGGGATTAGGACTATTGTGTTGATTGGATGCCAAATGCATAACCCCTGATGCCATATTAGGAAAGCTGGGTATGTCCTATTGGAGCTAGGTTTGTTTGTTTTGTTGGGTGAAGATTTTGCCTGCTTACATTTGTGGGTGAAAGTTTGTTTTCTTTTGGGAAAGCCAAAAATATCCAGGCAGCCCCGGGCCCAGGAGGGTTGGTGGGATAGGTGAGGGACCGTGTTCAGGCTGAGAGCACCGCCCCCCCATCCCAAGGTCTCGGTGTGGAAGGAAGCCGAAGGCCTGCCACAAGCTCTCTGAGCAACGTTCCTGGCTGGTTTCTTCGCCCTGTTGGCCCATTTGGCATCCACAGGCTGACTTCCAGAAAGCTTTTCTGTCTTTTGTGCCTAACCTCCCACTCCCTCAGGGGAGAAGACAACTTCTAATCTTCTAACTTAAGACTGAGGTCCCCCTGGGGAGTCCTTCCCTCTGACCTCTGCAAGGGGAACTGCGACTTCCCGCCTGGCCCCTGACTGTTGGGCAGGGTGCATGACCCGGACAGAACCACAGCAAAACCCTCCTGTCCTCTTATGAGGAAATAGTCATCTCCCTCCCTCTCAGCCGCCTGCTGGTCTTCCATCCCCAGGCCCACTGGGGCCACCTGGCTGCCTCAAGGCAGAGTCAAACATTCTTCTCTTGAAACTGAACACAGTCTATCTATTTACGCAGCCCTGTGTCACGTCGAATTAGCTTTTCTGACTGGTTCTAATCCTTCGCTTCATAGGTAAGGGGGCTGAGGCTAAGCGGCCTGCCTAATGTCACCCAGCAAGTTAGTGGCAAAAAAACACTGTGAAGCCCATGTCTCCGGCTCCTAAGCCAGACTTCTGCTGTCACACACTGTCCTGCCCAGAGCCTGTGGAGAGGGATGTGTGGGCCGGTGGCTCTGTATGTGAACACCTGGTACCAGCGTGATCCTGAAGATGTTTCCCAGCCTCTCTGCTCAGCCTCGGTTTCCTTGTCTGTAAAGTGGGGATGACTAGCACCTCACTGAAGGGACTTCCCCGAGGATCAGAAGAGGTGATCCTTCGGCCGCACTTGGCCCCGCGCTGGGCATGAGTAAGCATTTAGTGAGTGTCACGACCATCATTGCGGTTGTAAGACCTGCTTAAAATATGAGTTGAGCAAAGGAGGGGATGTTGGTGTTCTCCCTGGTCAAAAAATCTCAATGTCGTGCAGAGCTGGGGGTTGGACGTGAGTCAACTCCGACTTCCAAATCTTGCATCCTTTTCAAGATGGTTCCGAACACTCTGCATCGCAGCGTTGTAGGGATTGAAATCAAGGCAATCTGGACACCACTCCTTCACCCGCCCCCTCACTGAGGGCCCACGTGTGCCAGGCACTGGGGAGGCATCGTGGAAAGAATAAAGTCCTGCCCACCTGCAGCTCCCCTTCTAGTCTCAGAAACAAGCAGTAGGCAAACAAAAAATGTAGCGCACAAAGTCAGAGACTGGTGGGTGCTAAGAAAAACAGACGAAGGCCCTGCTACGGTTCTTGCCCTGGATGATAGCGCCCCCTAGCGGACATTTTGGACATTTCCGGGATTTTGGTGGGGGTTGCCTATTGAGTTGGGGGCACACCTAGCACCTGGCGTTCAGCTGCCAGGCATGCCATTCTGCCATGCACAGAACAGACGAAGGGACGAGAGTTTGAAAACTGACCCCTTTTGTGCAACTGTGGAAAGTCTCAGCTGACATCCATGGAGGTGAAAAATCTGTTTATAATTATATGAGCCTGGAACCTAACTTAGTTTTATCATCAAACACAAGGTATTTTGTACACAGATTTATCACTCACTGCATTTTTAGGAATTCAAGAACTATGCATACAAAAAGAAAGTTATACTTTGCTTGGTAAACCAAAAGAGTTGTTTACTGTTTGAGGGAATCACATCTTAGCGGAATTCGAGTCAACACATCACATCTTTGTCACTGTTACATTTATAGTAACTCTAGGCACAAATGCAGACAGCTGCCAGAACATTGGTATGTTAAAGTACGTACTAAATTATTAAACTTTAATTTCCTTTTATTTCTCTTTTAAATTTAATACATCCTATTGATTTTTTTTTTAAAGTATGAACTTACGTAGGTTTTATTATCTGTGAATTTATTTCAAGCTCGTAAAGTGTAATAAAAGGAGGCATTTGGGCAAATGTTCTAGGGAGCAGAGGTCCTAGCGCAGGAAGGAAGGAACCAGGAGCATATCTAGGGAAGAGTGTTCCGGGCAGAAGGAACAGGGAGTTCTTTCTTTGATAAAGACATCATAGTGGAGGGAGAGAGGGAGATCCAGGGAAAGATCCATTACGGCCTCATCAGCACCCATAGCAAAGACCATGGACTCTGGCCCTGCCCCTTAGTCAGCGCTGAGGATTCAGGATTGAGCCAGCAGGATAAGCAAGTTCAGGGGTCAGGACCAAGCAGGCAAGGAACATAATCTGAACCCTCGCCCCCTCTCTTAAGGCTCACTGTGGTTGCGTGCCGGAGAGGAGCTAGGAGGCCATTGCAGTAGTCCAGCCATGACAGTGGCTTGGGTTAGGGGCAGAAGCAAGAAGTGATCAGATCTGCGATGCGTTTTGAGGGTAAAACCTACAGGATCTGCTGATCCAAGTGTGATTAAAACACACACATGTCGAGGGCTTGCCCCTCAGAGGGAGGAGGCCAGGGACACAGCTGGCGAACCCACAGGGGATAGTCAGGTTTCTAGTTAGGAGACAAAATTGAGAAAGGTTTGGCATTTTGAAACACAACAAATCTCTAAAGATATAAAAGATGAAGCCTAATTTTTAAAAAGTTAGTGTGTTTTTAAGTTGAGCCGTATGGGTGTTGTTTTATTATACTTTATAACTTGCATGTGTAGGTTACATATTTTCTTTTGTATATGTTAAATGTCACTTCACAGTACTTTTTTAAAAGCTTGGCACTGACATCTTTTATGAGCCTGGGACTCTATTTTCTGGACAAAGCCAGAACTGGCCAGAACGTGGACAGCCTCAGACTGACAGGTAGAAGTCAAGAGAACGGTGAAGGGAGGGGTCAAGGGCTTGGAGCAGGACAATAAACTAGTCTGCCAGGGCTGAAGTTCCGCCCTCAGTGATGCTTGTCATGGGATCTTGGGCAGGTTCGGTCACTTCTCTAAGCCTCGGTATCCTCGTCTGTAAAATGGGGGGACCATAATAGAGCTTCCCACTAATATGGCTGTGAGGACAAAAAAGAGGTAATCTATGCAGAGCCTCCAGCACAATGCCAGGCACAGATGCTGCTTTGGGTGTTGTACGTAAGGATGGGGTCAGAGGATGAGAAGCGGGTTGGCTGGACATTCTTGAAGAGAAGCTAGCTGAGTGCCGGGCTCCCTAGCAGAGATAGGACACACCCACCTGGGGTTAGTGCTGGAGAAGCACCCGGTTTGTGCTTCCAGCTTCCTCTGCCAAAGGTGTCCTGCACTCCTGCCCCTTTAATCAGCACTTTCTTTAATCCGCTCCAATTTCCCTGTAGCCCCAGGATGAGGAGGAAACGTTCTCCCCAGGAGGTCAGTTCATTTTGCACCTATGAGCTAGCTAAACGGGAGGCCAAATTGTAACAAGGAAGCTATCTGATGAGCAGGGGAAAGTAAAGGGGTTGATATTATCTTAAGAGGTACATCTGTCTCCTCCTTCTTCCCTTGGTCAGGCTGTGGACATGGCAGGGCCAGCCTGGAGGAGGGACCTGAGTGGTCAAGGGATTGGTTCATACAGGGAGGCTGAGCAAACAGGGAAACAGGGTGAAGACGATGGCCTTGGGTTTCTCACCGTCAGAAAAGAGTAACTTCCCACAGAAAAGGAGGAAGACTTGAGTAAACTCTGTGTGTTGGATTGGAATTAAAGATGTTGGTGAAAACTTGTGCTTTTTAAATATGTAGAGATATAGAAGTTGATATTAGATTATGTATTACCTAGAGACACACCTATATCTCCTGGCTCTGGCTGCTGGAAAGCCTGGAAGCAGAGTCAGCTTGGTAGCAATATGCACACCTAGCACACAGGCTGTGGTTTCTAATCGCCTTTCTCCACTAAAACAGCTAAAATCATTATTGAAAGTCTGGTTCCAAGGCTGGGACATAGAAATGACAAGATGAGTCTGGAATATCTTTTGCCAAATATAAGGAAATACTCAAAAACAAAACAAAACAAAACAAAACAACAGACAAACAAAATGACGTGTGTGTATATCAAAGTAACACAAGAGCCTGCCGAACGAGCTCCCATGAGTCCAAGCCAAAACAATCAAAACATTTTCTGGCTCTTTTTTGTATGCTAGGAGCTCCTTCAATGGTTCACCGAATGTTTTAGTCTGTTTGAAGCTATAACAAAAATACCCGAGACTGAGTGTCTCATAAACAACAGAAATATACTCTCACTTTTCTGGAAGTTGGGAAATAAGAGATCACAGTGCTGGCAGATTCTGTTTCTGGTGAGAGCCCGCTTGTCATCTTCTGATTATGTCCTCTCACAGTGGAAGGAGCAAGGGAGGACTTTCGGGTCTCTTTCGTAAGGCACTAATCCCGTTCATGAATGCTCTGTCCTCAGGACCTAATCCCATCCCAAAGGCCCCACCTCTGAATGCCACCTATTGGAGTTAGGATTTAACATATGAATTTTAGAGGGACACAAACATTTAGTCTATAGCATTGAGTATGAGATAGAGTATAGGTTTGGCTGCTTTAACAAAACCAGACTATTGACAATGACTAAACAAATAGAAGTTTAATTCTCTTGCTGGTATGGTGCCTCACCTCTACTAAGTCATTAGGGATCTGGGCTCCTTCTATTTTATTTCTCTGCATCCTCAACATTCATCTTTTACCTCACGGGGCGAAATGGCTGCTCCACCTCCTGCCAGCGCATCCCTGTTCCACCCAGAAGTACAGAAGAAAAGAAAAAAGAGATGAGTATGTGCCTTCTCTTTTAGGACATGACCTAGAAGTTGTACATATATATCACTTCTGGTCCCATCCCACCTTCCAGAAACATAATCACCAGGTCATGCCAATCTGCACGAGGGCTGGGAGTATTTAGCTGAACAACCATGTACCTAGCTAAAAATAATTTTACCATTTAAGAAAAGAATAACAGAAATTAGGAGCCAGTTAGCCGTTTCTGCTGCTGCTCTTACAAATAAACTCCTTGTTTTGCTTCAGTTAAACGAAGAGTCGATTTCTGTCGTGTATGGCCAACATGACGTGAATCCAGGAAAAGGGGTCATTAACGTTCACTGACCATCTCCTGGGGCCCAGGCACTTCATACTGATTGTCTCTTTTAATCTTAACAGTGACTCAAGAAATAGGTTTTGACAGGTGGGAAAACTGGGACTCAGATAACGTGACTGGCTCACAGTCACAAGCCATCAGTGACAGAGCTAGACTGTGAACCTGGAATCTGAATCTCTGGGACCCCAAAGTTCCGGTTCTCTCCATGGTACCGCACGTGAGATACCCCTTGCGCCCCTCCCCTCCCCCGTCCCACTGGTGCTGGGACTGTACTAGCCATAGCGACGACTTTCGTTAGCATCTTCTCCCTTAGCCATGTTGAAACCATCCTTGATGACACGCTCTTGTGCTTAGACAGCAGTGTCTGTAACTACACCCTGATCGCACGATTAGATTAGAACGTGGGTGTTAGTCACCCATGTGCTCAGGAATAAGACAAGAAGAGATGCTGCCCCCAGAGAAGCTCCCACTGTAGCAATAGACTCAAAAATAAACATAAATTTAAAAGCGCTGAAGGTGCCGAGACAGAGTATATTTGGGGTACGTGCCCCCCCTCCCCCGCAGGGGCACATGGGTGTGGGAGTCAGGAAAGGCAAGAGAAAAAAAGGTGTTTGGTCCATGGATCTCCTGAAAATATATGTGATGTTTGTGCATCTGAGAGTATTTTCCCTAGGGAGAAGGTCTATGATCTTTATCAGATTCAACAGAAGATTGACACCTCGTGGGGTAGAGACTCTGGGCTAGAGGCTGAGAAGGCTGAAATCGCCAGGGGGTGGGGATGGGGTGGGGAAAGAGTGGGAGGGGAGGAGCTGGTGGGAAAGAGCCTCGAGATGCAGGAGGGCGAGGGCCACCCATCAGAGGGCCAGCCTGCCATGCTAAGGAGCATGGACTTCACTCTAGGGGCAAGAGGCAGTTACGGCCTAGTTGGGGTGTGTGTTTAACCCCTGGCCTATGTCACATAACGTTCAGAGTTCTGGATTGTCTCCTGGCGTCTCCTAGGCACTGTGAGTACACGGAGAACTAGCTTCCCACCAGCACCAGGGGAGGCGTCTAACAGGAGAGGTACTGGGTCTCAAAGCATGAGTAGAATTAGCACGTATTTCAGTCTCATAAATGTTTAATAACCAGCTCTTAGTGGGAATCCTCAATTTGTAGCATTTGTCAATTTCTATGGTGTAAATCCTGAAGCTGTGGCCTATTTCAAGCTACCAATGTGATGTCATTGAATAAATACGTACAATAGGTTTTCACAAGCCAGTGTGAGCCAGTTCCCACAAACCATTGCTTAAACCCCATTTATTATAAGAATGTAAAGGTACTTCATGGGGATCACGCTGGAGATGCAGCTGGGTCTCAGATTGGACTGGAAGCAAAAGCTGAGTGCTTTTCGTAAGCCAGGCTGACCTTCCTCTGTCTCTTCCTTCCCATTCTTCTCCCCTGCTGTGGCAGATTGGCTTCCTCTGCTCCCCAGTCTATGGAGCAAAGAATTGCTATTGCCAGCAGTTTCCAGTCATTATGTCTCTCTTGACAGGAAAGCAGCCAGACTGAAGCTTGGTCTCTCTTAGTCCCAATTTCGGATTCCCCGGAGAAGAGTCCACTGGCCCAGCTCGGGTCAGGTGCTCAGCCCTGGTCCAACCAGCCGTGGGGAGAGAATATGATGTCATTACGCCAAGATGGCGACCGAGTCCTCTGATGCTGTGACCGCAGGGTGGTGGGGAACCAGAAGTAACCAGAGAACAAAAGGGAGATGATCTGAGCAACCAACTCTGTAGGCATCTTAACCAGCAGAAAATGCTGTTATCTCCTCTAGTCTTTTGAACTATCCACTGAGGGTTAGTCCCTCACTCATTCATTTACTTATTCATTCAATCATGCATTTAGCGTTAACTTGACCTTCATTAAATACATATTCTATATTAGACACCACGTAGGGATAACAATGAAGGGAAAGGTGAATAAGATTTGATCACCGCCCTCAAAGAGTTTGTAATCTGGGATTGAGATAAAGCATCCATAACTCGACATGGAAGAAGCCGCGTAAAATGTTTGTACAAAGTACTGATTCCGTGAAGACCACAAAGGGGAACAGTGGGCAGTAGCCTCCAAGGGGGCCCCAGAGAGCCTCACTTCCTGGTATTCACACCACTATGTGGTCCCCTCCCCCACTGCAGCAGGGTAGTCTGTGTGGCTAATAAAATGCAGTAGAAGTGATGATATGCTATCTCAGAGCTTACGTTATAAAAGACGGAGGCTTCCATCTTGGCTACATTCTGTCTCATTCTCTTGGACCCTGCACTCTGGAGGGAACCAGCTGCCATGTCATGAGCAGCCCTATGAAAAAGGCCCACTTGGCCAAGAACTGAAGCTTTCTTCTGGCAGCCATGTGAGTGAGCTTGAACGTGGATCCTCCAGCCCTAGTCAAGCCTTCAGAGGAGGCTGCCCGCACCTAACAGCTTGAGGTGACCTCATGCGAGGCCCCGAGTCAGAACCACCTATCGAAGCCACTCTCCGACTGCTGATCCTCACAAACAGTGGGCGATAATATTTGTTGTTTTAAGCTGCAAAGTTTTGGAGTGATTTATTACACAGCCAGAGATAACTAACATAGGAGGTGATACTCGAGGTGGATCTTAAAAGATGAAATTATCAAGCAGAAACAAAGGTAAACAGGACAGATCATTCTAGCAAGGTCATGTGCAAAGCTGTAAACAAGGGAGTGCAGGGCATGAATGGGGAGCAGTAGCTCAGTGTGGCCAGGGCTTGAGCTGGCTGGCAGGGGACAGCATAGGGCTGGAAAGATGGGCCAGGCAGGAGAAGGGCTAAGGACACCATTATCAGTTTAGTCAATGGTTTTAAATCTTTCTTAGAACAAGGAGCCCCTTCTTCGAATAAAAGGCCACACTGTAGAAAGACAAAATGGAGCTTCTCTGGTTGGAGGTGGTAGGGTGGGGGTTGGAGCAGAAGAGGGTCCTGCCCGCCTCCCCTCTCCCTATTTGTTTCTATACACGTGGACCAGCTACAAGGATACACGGCATCCTGGGGAGAGTAGTGGCCCGGGCAGGGGGCCTGGTGGCTGAATGGGTGGGAGGGAGACTCACTTTTTACTAGATTTTCTTTTGCATTTTTTTGAATATTAAATTATGCACATTATTACTTATTCAAAGAAGTAAGTAAACCGAAAGATAAGGCAATAACAATGATAACAAAACAACCTTAGGTGGAAAATCCAGGGAGATTTTAACCAGGGTGGTTCCAGGGGCAAATCACACTTGTGGAAAGTCCCTCTGGCTGCCATGTGGAGAACCGTTAGACCAGGGGTGGGGCAGGACCCCCATCCAGAGGCCACGGAGAAGATTCTAGGGCCCGGAGTATGCATTCCAGAGACACATCTGAAGCAAAAACGCCAAAGCCCTTTAAACTTTTGTTGTTCAGTCAACAAATGTTTATTTGCTGAGCCCGAGCGTGCACGGGGTATGGAGGGAGGCAGAGCGCAGGCAGTGCGGTAGGATCCAGCTCTGCCGCTCTCTGGCCCCGTGACCCTCGCAAGGCTGCCTCACCGCTCCGAGCCTCAGCTCTCCGATCTGTAAAATGGGGTTACTAATAATATCTCTGATATTTAATTCTTTTTGCTTTTTTATTATAAAATGATCAAATGTCCAGGAAAGTAGAGAAAATAGTATAATGAATATTCATAGGCCACTACCTAGATTTAACAATTCTTAACATGTCGCCACATTTGCTTCATTTAGCCATCATTATTAAATTATTTAAAGCGTAGGCGTCATCAAATTTCACCTCTAAATGATTCCTTGCGGTAAAAAGAGACACTTTTTCCTGCAGCCACTGCAACATTATCATCACACCTCACAAAAGTAACAATAATTCCCTCAGACCATTATAAGTAACAATATTCCCCAGTCCATATTCAGATTCGCCTAAAGGTCTCCCAAACGTCTTGTACTGATCATTTTTTTTCAAATCGGGTTCCACTCAAGGTCAATGCATTGTTCTCAGAGGGTCTTTGAGGATGAAAGGAATCAATAATCACAAAGCACTCAGTTCCCTGGTATGGTAAGTTCTGTGAGTGGCGGCTCTTATTAGATATCAGGGATTGAGTGCTAACTCCACTGGGCACCAGGACTCAGGGAGCTGCAGACACACTACACCACAGTGGCAATCGGCAGGGTGGTGAGAACAGGACAGAGGTCCAAAAGGCCCGCGTGGTGGGGGTGGTGACCCCATAGGAGCAGATGGCCCAGAGGGGAGCCTCTGGGTAAGCCCTGACCATCCTCTAGAAGGTGACTTCCTCAAAACAGTGTCTCCACAGGGGGAAGGGGGAGGGTCTGCCTGACTGAAAGCTAGTGGTGAAACAAAGAACCTCAGGTTGCTTCTACCCGGGCTTCTTGCCTGCGGAAGGATTCTGCCTTTGGAGGAGGCAGGTCTGGGCCCCTGGGAAGGCTCTGCATCTGAGAGCTTAGGACAGACAGGCCCTGATTGCACTGTGGAGTAGAGAGGGCCAGTGCCGCTTAAACATGAGGATCAGAGGGGCCTCAGCTTCCTTCCAGGGTCTTGATGGTGGACTTGAGGATGCTCGTTGTTGAAGTGAGCCTGGCCAGCCCCAGCTCTGGCCTCCCAGCCCACTGCTTAAACGTCTCCCTTCTCCTCCCACCCCAGAGGTCTGTGCTGGATGAGGGTGGAGGGGGCCGTCAACTTCCTGCCATTTGCAAATGCATTGCTCCCCTCCCCCACACCAAATACCTAATTCGATATCTCCTGGGCCTCATCTTGCCCCCTCTCCCAGGTTGGCACTGCCCCTAAAACTCTAAAAGAGAGGATCCCCGGATACCAATCTTGGTCTTCACCTCCCACAGTGATTGGGTCAGAGGAAAACTTGTGAGAAATAGACAGTCTTTGCACGTGAGCGGGGAAATCCTGAATAAGAACAGAGCCAAGCGGAGGAAAGCCGAGCCTAAAGCTGGAGAGAGAGGGTTTTCTGACACTATTTAAGCGCTGTGCTTCCGCAGAAGTGAATACACTAAATTTTTTATATATGCCACCGAGGGTTGGTAACTTCGCCAGAGTTCCCCAGAAAGCAGAGCCTGGGGCAAAGGCCTATCTGCTGCTAGTTTATAAGACAGCACAGTCTCTGAGAGCAGGGACGGGGAAGGGGGTAAGAAGGAGCTGCTGTCAACATGGGGATGATCCACTTTGCAGGACCCGCCACTCAAAAACCACATCAACGTCATCTCAAGACAGTCTATGGAGGGAAAAGGGTGAGAATTGATCCACTTCTCCCATCTCCCATGATCAAAGGTTTGCCTAATGAGGCATTAACTCCCCTGCTGTCCCCCACCCCTAAGCGGTCCCTAAGGCTTGGCTAATCTCTTTGCTTGGGGAGCTCTGGAGGCTTCTTATATTTGGGGAGAAGGCCAGAATGAAACCAAGTAAGTGCAAGGCAGTGAGTGTTTTCAAGAAATAGACAGGGATATTTTAAAAACAGGTCAGGAAAGGCCGTCTGTAAAGGTGGCGAATCCAAATGTAGACCGGAAGGAGGGGCAGGAGTTAGCTCGGCCAAGGGGGTGCAGGTGGAGAAGAACCACGGAGAGGAATGTACGCGGGAAGCCTTGGGGGCCAGAAAGAGGTGGGTGTGTTTGGGGTACTGAACGAAGGCCAGCATCCTGCAATATTTAGAGCCATACAGATCAGTAAGCACTTATGGAGCACCAAGTATATACAGGGACACGGCCCCCTATTGTTTGGGCTGCCCCGCCCCTTTCCCCCTTTCTCAGGGAACTGTGCCTTCTTTCTTCCAGCCTGCGACGAGTGGTTACCATAGGAACAACCTCCATCCTACAACGGGACCACACCCCTCTGGACACAGTTGATTGGACTAGAGGTGAACGCCTCACCGAGGCTGGACCAATCAGAGTCTCAATCCCTGGAGATTGAGTAGATTGGGACAGAGAGAATGATAAGGTTTTCAGTGCAGGGCTGGACAAGTTACATGTCTACTCGGAGATGCTGGCAGCCAGATTTTCAACCTAGGGGAATGGGAAGCAGTGGAAGACACTCTGCAAGAGAAGGTGTTGATGAGTCAGATTCAAGAGACGAGGAACCGTGAGAGAGCCTGATACCTGTTCCTCCAAGATGTGGCTTCACCCCTGCCCTGGGGCTCCTTCAAACAAAGCTCCCGTTTTGCTTAAATTGCATCCAGTGGATTTCTGTCTTTTGCAATGAAACAAGCCCCAGCCAATACCTTGCCAAGTGCTAGGGCTTTATAGATGCATGGATACAGCAGCGTCCCTGGCCGGAAGAAAGTCATAAACCAGTGGAAGAGAGGGACATATACACTAAACATTAACTAGAGGGCATAAGTGCTATAATAAAAGTTTGTTCAAGGCAGGGAGGTTATGCAGTGATTAATTGAGATAACAGATGTAAAAGCATTTTGAAAAGAAAAATGTGGTATGTACGTCCCCTAAATCATACTTAGGAGATTCAATTGCATTTCTACTTTCAATTTAATGAAGAATACAGCCTCTCAACTTTCAGAATAACACTGTTTACAAGGCACATGCTTGCCTGTTATCTGGCACTGGGTAAATTATCCAGGGGCTCAGGCTTTTAGTTCTTCATCTATGTTTGGAGATTGGGTGGATAAATAACATTACAATTTCCCAAAGAATTGGGAAGCATTTGCCGTTTCTGCCTTCACTGCCTTCATTTGCCGTTTCTGCCTTCCTGCCCTTTCTGTGCTGCCTACATCAACCTGTCCTTGACTCCATGAAATTAAAAGGCTGCTGACTCAACTAAAATCTCACAGGTGAATCACTGATAGAGAAGTTTACTGATTGACATACCATGGCCACATTAACCATAGATGGTGACATTATGTCTGGAGAGAAGGTGTGACTGCTTCTACCTAAACAATCTTCAAAATTATCCTGTCTGAGGCTGCTTCAAACGTTGAGATAGCTTATGAAAGAGCAATGTTATCTTATTGAGAAATACCTTCCCTCCACCCTCATCGCAGACAGAATTTCTGATGGCAGAGCTCAGAGGCACCCTGGTACGCAGGAAGAGAGCAGGCTTGGGTGTCAAGCGTACCTAGGTTTAAATGCCAGCCCTACAAACTGCCAGCTGTGGGGTCTTTGGCAAGCAACTTAACCTCTCTGAGCCTCAGTTTTCTCATCTGTTAAAAGAAGGAGAAGACACTGACCAGAAATCAACTGTAGGAATGGATGGGTCGGTGACGGTACCAGGTAGAGCTGTAAGGACTAAAGGAAAGAAGGCAGATAAGTATAACCTAGCACAAAGTGGAGCAGAAAGACAAACACACAAACAAAAAACCAAAACAATTCGTTTCTTCTCTTGCATCCTGGAGCGACTTGGGTTTTCTGGGACAGGCTGGGAAGGTAGGACTTCCTTTTCAGCAAAGCCGATCTAGTCCCAGAGATCAGAATCTGATCGATCACATTTAATGAGGATGATGGGTTTCTAGAGACTTGCATCATTTAAAGCTCAATAACCCAAGCATAATTTCTCCATAAGAATGACTCTACAGCCGGGGGCACGATCTTCGGAGCACAATATAAATGCACTGTATTGTTGTGCTTCCATGAAACTGTTGCTCTCTGCATCGTCTCTGTTATTTTTGCCAGAATGCTCAAACATAAATTAATAGCAACCCCAATCACAGCTCCTGGCCTTCGTCGTGTGCTTTAACTCAGCTAACCTTTCAGCAAAAGTGATTATCACACTGATGCGTTTTTCAGCCTCAGCGCTTCCAGGACCACTTGAACTCAGAAGTCACAGGACACGCGAACAGCGGGTTGATTCTCACGCTGCCTACTAGGGAATAGGTATTTCTGGTTTGCCCGCTGAAGTGGCGCCACCTTGTGGCAACGTTGTGAACGGTATAAATTCCCCAGTCCCACCCGTTTTGACATAAAGGGATTCTCGACCAATTTTTTAATTGGGTGGAGTTCTCTGTATCAATTATGGGGCATAATATGAGGCCTTATTCATGTTGTTATGTTAGCTCAGATTTCCGCAATTCAAATCGACATAAAATGTAATTGCACTATATTTGATTTATTTAAAATCTTCGAACTCAAGATTCGGGGGGTTTTATTTTCCCATCCAGAGCATTTTTAGGAGGGCTACTAAATTTGGGGATTAAAATAACGCGCGCACGTGTGTGCGTGTGAAGAGCTTGTCTTTCTGTGGACATTGTGTCTATGTTACAACAGCCCCAGGATGGGGGTACTCTGTGGGTCACCCCCATTTTATGACTAGGTCTCTGAAGCCAATAGAAATTTAAAAGTTTGCCCAACCTCTACATATATACAATGAAATATTGCTCAGCCACAAAAAAATAAAAATAAAAAAATAAATGAAATCTTACCATCTGCAACAACATGGATGAACATGGAGAGTGTTGGGCTGAGTGGAGTAAGTCAGACGAAGACAAACGCCATATGATTTCACATGCAGAATCTAAAGAAAACATAAACAAACAAAACAGAAACAAACACATAGATACAGAGAACATTTTGAGGGTTGTCAGATGGGGGGCGTTGGAGGATGGGTGAAAAAGGGGAAGGGATTAAGAAATACAAATTGGTAATTATGACATAGTCATGGGGGATGAAAGATATAGCATAAGGAATATAGTCAATAATATTGTAATAACTATATAGAGTCCAGTGGGGTACTAGACTTATCAGAGTGATCCACTTCATAAGTTATATGAATGTCTACTTGCTACGTCATACGCCTGAAACTAATATAATATTGTAGGCCAACTATAATTGAAAAATAAAAAGAATATTAAAAAAAAAAAACTTTTCCCAACCTCTTATGGTTAGTGGCAGAACTGAGCCTGATCTCCTAGTGACTAAAACCAATCCACCGACAATGTTGAAATTCAAATTTTCAGTGTTTTTGTTGTCATTTTAAAATTTTCGTGTCCCTCTGCTCCTTCTACCCCTCAGAGTGAGAACTGTGCAGGCTTCAAATCAGAGGGACGTGAGTTTCTTTGCCAGCTTCCCTGGGAGCACGGCTTGGGCAAATACTAAACCAAGCCGAGCCTTGGGTTTCTCTACCTTTACAAATAAAATTGAGGTTATCGCACACACAGGTCCATGAAAAAAACTGGTGAAATCTGAATAAAGTCTGTAGATTGTGTACCCATGTCAATTTCCTGGTTTTGATATTGTACTGTGGTTATGTAAAGTGTCACCATTAAGGGAAGCTGCTTAAGAGTACACAGGACCCTCTATACTATGCGTGCGACTTTCTGTAAGACTATGATTATTTTAAAATGAAAAGTGTTTTGTTTCGTTTTTTTTTTTTTAATTTAGGGAATGAATTGATAAAGACAGAATCTCCAAAATATATTTTCAAATGTAAGTACTCACCTGGTCCTTACTGAGCCAATGGGGGAAATGCTATGTCCTAATGTTGCTTAAAGGAAGACAGAAAACTGCTGAATTATACTCTTATTGTGCTTATGACTGTATTCAAAGAGAGGAAATTTATGCCTCAAAGAAGAAGTAGAGGGAAACACTTCCAAGAGTTAATGCCGATTGTCTCTGAGTGATGGGGATTTGTTTGGTTCCTACCCACTCTACTGTATTTTCTGAATTTCCTGGGATGAATTTGATTTTTATAATCAGGAGTTAACACTTCGCCAAAAGAAGAACAGACTTTCGTGCCGGGCCAGAAAATCCAAGATGTGTGGATGCCATCTGCACAGTATGGGTCCTGGAGAGTTGAGGCACTCTTTATTATTGAAAAAAAAATTAATTCTAAAATAAATTACATATGCTTGTGTTAACAATCCATAAAGAGTAGTAGGGGAGAAAGGAAGTTCCCTGTCTAGCCCCTTCCTACTTTCCAGAGGTGAGCATTGTTCATTGTTTATTTTTTTCAGACTGCACTCATTTTAGCCTTTTTTGAGAACTTTGCAGCTCAAGTTTCAAGGAAGCACAGTGGAAGGGCAATCGTATATATCTTCACGTTGTTTACTTCCAGAAGGAGCCCCACTCCTTGATTGCACCAGGCTTCCTGGAGGAGGCCACTTCTTATCGATGTATAGGAGGTGTCGACACCTGTCTTTGAAAGCTCGTTCCTCCTTCTTCCATCTGCTGTAGTCTTCCCAAGCCGTTTCTGCAGGTCAGCAGTGGGCCCCTCCAGGTCCCCGTGCACGTGGCCACTGAGTCGTCTCTCTTTTCATTCTGATCCTCTCCCCACATAACTCGGATGGTACTCTTCAGACTGGGGTGTGGAAGCATATTCCTGGGCTCTATGAATTCTACTGGAAGTTTTGAATGTTATGTTTTCAGGTTTGGATCCTCTGGATGATCATCCCAGAACCAAATGTCAATTCACAATTTTATAATTTTAAACGCGTGTTTCCATTTGGATCAAAGTCATGTTCACGGCTGATGAATCAGTGTGCAGTAGCATCGAAGACGAATATTTTACCAGAGTTCAAACGGAGAAAGACAGCGGGAGAATCGCGTGGTCCTAGACGATGATGCCTTCTGCAGCTCCCATCTCCTTCCCACCCAACTTGTGACGGTATGAATTAGCAGTAAGTATAGTATAAATAAAAAATAAAGACGTTTCATTAAATACTATTTAAGTAGCTTCTGTAGTATATTTTGAGGTGCACGATTAAATCAATTGGATCGTTAAAATGGATAAGTGCTTTAAAAGGAACTTATTATTCAAACTCCCCCCAAAAGATCAAGAATGATAATGTCAGTGACTCAAATAATGATTGTTATTAAAAAAAAAAATCCGTTGAAAATGCATCTTTCCCTCATTAAACCACATTTCAGTGATTCACAGTGATTCAGTTTCAGTAAAACAACACGTTGATTTAAACGTGGTTAATTTGAAGTTCATGACTATTTTTGTATTTTTAAGTTTATTTTAGTTTAAAAGTTGATGCAGCATATGAGCTTTTATTATTTATTTTTTTTGAACTTTTATAAGAGTTTATTTGAGTCTAATGGAAGATACGCCAGCATATGAGCTTTTTAAATATGAAAATTTTGCAGCTTTGTGTTTCTCCCTTTTATTACTTGCCCTGGAAGGATTCACATAATCTAGGAAGGGAGCTCATACCCCTTTGATATTTTCCCAAATATTTCTCTTCCCTTTCTTTCCAGCAGCAGACGAAGGAAAGTGAGTCCTCCCAGCCCTTGGGGCAAAGGATGCCAGTTTTTCAATGGGGGGTGATTTAGTGTCCAGTTTTCTTGGCCCACCAGGGTCTACTGGAAGGAAAAAAAAGAGTAGAGTTTTTGTACAGCGAGCAGTTGAGAGGGAAGGACTGTGTGTGAGGCGCTCCCGAGAGCCTGGGACTGTCCTGGAACCCCCTCGGCTTCTGCCAGAGACTCTACATACAGACACCTCTGCGCTCTGCACGCAGGATGGAGTCACGTTCTCTCCAGGGACTGCCCAGCTGGGACAACACCCAGCACTGTCACATTCTGTCCTGCTGTGACTACACAGTGTGTAGACACCTCCTTGAAATGCACCAGGAACCCTTAGAGCCCAAAGGGCATGCCTGGACACCCAGCGGCCAGGACAGGAGGAGGCTTCACAGCTGTACTTAGCTGAGGGAGCACATACTCAAGCCGGAGGCCCCCCAGCCTGCGACAGTGATTGGAGAGGACCCAGTCACCAATCAACCCATTGGAAAAACACCCTCGAAGAGGGGGTACAGCCCAGCCACTGCTGGTACAAGTGAGAGGGCTCGATGAAGCAGATTTAAGTGTACTGGAAGAATCTAGAGGCTGGGACCAACTGCTGTTGCCAAGACAACGCAGACAGGAAAGATGTCCCTTCTGTCTTCCTCCCCACTAGTCTTTCTCTAGATGGGCTGGGCCCATCAGAAAGCCAGCTGGCCAAGGAGTCTGACGTGTGGTTTCTAGAGTCCCAGCCCCAGAGCAGGAAGATGGGTGGGCATGATATTGAGAGACACTAGGCCAGTGACCATCAAGCCACATTTAAGGCCAGAGATGAGTTAAAATCCTGCATCTCATTCAAGACTCTCACTTGAAAGCTACAGAAGCCAAGCTCGGCCAATGGAAGCTGGAAAATAATTTACCAAAGACTACTGGGCCTCTCACAGAACTGGCTTGAGAACCAAGACCAGAAATTGAGCTAGAATCACTGGCAGACTCACAGCCCGGAACCAGACCAGAAAGGACACCACTGCCATCTGGCATCCGATGTCGCCGCCATGGTGTGACAGATTCTGTTATTTTCCAGGAAGGATTCCTTCTTCCCTTTCCCACCCCACTGACTTTCGGCTTTGCCATGTGACCTGCACTGACCCATGGAATACAGGCAAAGTGAACATGTGCCCTTTCTGAGCAGAGTTTCTTCCCTGCTCTTGTGCCCCTGCCATCTTGCATGAGAAGAGCACACTCCAGGAGCTGCTGGTCCTCCAGCCTGAGCTCTGGAATATAACGTGGAGCACACCTGAACCCAGCCTCTAGCCTGGAGCCCAGCCCGCAGGGACCCAGTCTACCAACAGCCCATTCACAGGACTGTGAGTGAGAAACACACATTTGCTATTGGAAGCCACTGAGATCTGGGCTGTTTGTTAGCACAGTAGAAGCCAACAAACACACACGAGTTTCTCCTCCCCTGCTTCTTTATAAAAAAGCTCTAGCTCCAGATATAAAATCCTATGCAGGGTGTCTTATGGGCCAAGCCCAGGTCCCACACCTGTGCTGTACCAAACTGGAAGACTAGGGAAGTGCATATCAAAGTTTCCATTTCCTGCAGAAGTAGGTGGGCTCCACATCTTCTGTATTATAACCAGACTCAGGGTGGGTGCAGTGGGTTAAATAGTGTCCTCCAAGCATTCATGTCCACATGGAACCTCATTTGGAATAGGGCCTTTGCAGATGTAATTGGTTAGGATATGCTCAGACTGGTTAGAGTGGGCCCTAATCCAATGACTGATGTCTTTATAAGAAGAGAAAACTGAGACACAGACACACACACACACACATGGGGGAGAAGGCCATGTGGAGATGGAGCCAGAGGTGGGAATGACATGTCTACAAGCCAAGGAATGCCAAGGGTTGCCAGCAACACCAGGGCTGGAAGAGAGGCATGAAATTGGTTTTTCTCCAGAGTCTTTGGAGAGAGCACGGCCCTGTGGACATTTCGAGATAGCACTTTTAGCCTCCAGAACTGTGAGAGACTCCATCTCTGCTGCTCTAAGCCCCCCAGTGTGTGGTGCTTCATTACAGACGCCCTAGTGGACTAACACAGCGGGCAAGTGCTCAGATACAGGACGGAGGTGTGGGAGCCACCTCTCCCTCCCACTCGCAAAAGAAAAGAAGTCTCCCCCCTCTCACATGCTTCGGTAATATTCTAAAACAACAATTCAAGGAGAGGATTCTTGAATGTTTCTTCTTTAAAAGCAGTCTGTACATGACTTTACGGAAACATGGCTGGGCATCCCCTGGGCACCGAAGTCCTGCAGAAGGAATTTGGTATTTTGGGGTCTCTGTCTTCTCCTGGATCCCATCTGATCCAGAGAGACTTTGCCTGGAGAGAGTTAGTCAAGATCTTTGGGTCAAAAACAGATGGCACTTCAAAAAGTCTGAATTTGAGTACGGAGCTGCTGCGAGACAGAACGTGTAGGAATGGAGGTTGTTACCTGAGCAAAACCTAAGACCTGACTCCATTAGGCTCCAAGTCACATCCTCACGTCTTTCTATCAATGAATAATGACTCTGGTAGCTCTCTCAAAGCTCTTTTGGAACAATGTGGGGAATACAAATATATTTTGTACGTGTCTTTTTAAAATTGGAGACTCAACAAGGCAATGACAGAAAATGGAGAAAAGGGAAGGGGACCACTTTAATTAAGAGACCTCAGAAGTGTAACAACCAGGGGTCATGTGTGGGCATCGTTTGGATCCTGATTCCAATAAATCAACCGTAAGAAGATATTTTTGAGATAATCAGGGAATTTGAATATGAACTGGGTACTAGATGACCTGAAGTCATTATAGACAGTTTTGTCAGGTATGATATTGGCATTATAAGAATAAGGCTATTTTTTAAGAGGTACATACTGACGTATGTAGAGACATAACGCCATTATGATGGGATGTGCTTTAAAAAATATTATAACGGTAGACTCAAATTCTGACCATTGCTTTTAGGTAAGCAGCGTGCTTTCTAGCAGCCTGCCTGCTTGCCATTAGTATGAGACTATTTTGAAAACAAGCTTATAATATTGTAACAAATGGAAGAAGCAATAAAGCTATTTGTAAAAATATTTAAAACCAGTGGAGAGACATTTGGTTAAACACTGTATATTAAACACACATGTTTATCTCTATTTCCACCTGAAACTCATCCAAAATGACAGTCAAGGACTAAAACAAGCGTAAGGCTCCCAGAACGAGGAGAAGGGAAGATGCATCTTAGTCTGTTTGGGTAGCGTAGCAAAATACCACGGACTGGGTGGCTTATAAACAACGAAATGTATCCCAGTCCTGGAGGCTGGGAGTCCAAGGTCAGGGTGCTGCTGTGGTTGAGCAAAGGGCCCTCTTCTCGGTCGCAGATTTCTTGTGTCCTCACATGGCAGAAGGGGCGAGGGATCTCGCTGGGGTCCCTCTTAAAAGGGCACTGAGCATGTTCATGAGGGCTCCACTGTTATGACCTAATCGGCCCAAAAGGCCTCACCTCCTAACACCATCACCTTTGGGGGTTAGGATTTCAACATATCCATTTAGGAAGTGGGGGATAAACACTCTGACCATAGCAAGATGTCAACACATTTTTGGAATATGGAAACATTCTGAAGGAATGGTACTGACCTACGAGATCCGTGGAAGTTGCACCATAAATCCCTAAGGAGGGGCCAGTTGAAAGCAAATCTGCACCCCTCACAGGACTTCCAAAACGTATTGGTATTAAAGGCACTAGGGACAGAAGCAGGCCCAGTCAGGACATGGGACTAAAAACAGAGGGCATAATAGGTTGAATAATGGCCCCCAAAGATATCAGGTCCTAATTTCTAGATGTTACCTTACTTGGAAAAAGGGACTTTGCAGATATGATTAAGTTAAGCCTTTTGAGACACAGATTATCTTGGATTATCTAGGTGGGCCCTAAATGTAATCACGAATGTCCCATCTGGAAAGCAGAGGGGGATTTGACACAGACACAGAGGAGAAGACTGTGTGAATATGATGCAGAGAGAGATTTAAAGACGGTGGCCTTAAAGATTGGACCGATGCGACCACAAGCCAAGGAATGCCAGCAGCCCCCCAAAGCTGAGAAGGCAAAGAACGGATTCTCCCCTAGAGCCTCTGGAGGGAACATAGCCCTTTCCACAGTTTGATTTGGGACCAGTGAAACTGATTTTAGACTTTGGGTCTCCAGACTTGTGACAGAATAAATTCCTATTGTTTTAAGCCACCGAGTTGGTGGTAATGTGTTATTCAGCCATAGGGAACATACGGAGAGTTTGACTGAAAGTCAGATAAGACAGGCTGTAAGACACCCAGAGCCCCACCCTATCCTGAGCTGCCCATCTTGGCAGCTGACTCAGGAGGCCAGACACAGCGCGGGGTGCAGGCGAGGCTCCCGACTGAACCAGACGAGCAAGGAGAGTCCGCATTCCAAGCGAGACCGCCCACGGCCTCTTCCCCATCTGGAACGTCCTCATCAGACTCATCCCCTGGGGCAGGAGATTAAAGGATCTTCCCCTGAAGAAACTGAGCAGTTTGAGAGAGCAGACCTTCCGCTACTGACATTTGGGGGCCCCCCACCCAGAAAACTGACCTGCTGTGCTGTCATCCTGCAGTGAGGTGTCCAGCCCCACCCATGAAAACGGTGCAAACCATCGGCTATTCAGTGAGATACTTTCAGATGAGAATGGATAGCCAAGGAGCCTCGCACATTTGAGAACCCACGACACGTTTCCTCAGACTCGCTTGAGAAAAGTTTCCGACATGAGAGAACAAAACAAACAGAAAAAAAGAACCTTGGGTGTGGGGCTCCCCACAGATGGGACAGGAACATCATAAGATACAGTCCCCGTGGTTTCTGGCCAAGTTGAGGGCGCAGACAGCGGGTCCAGTTGCCTCAGCCCCTGGATCTGACTGGAGGAGACAGTAACGGGAACAGTAGGAAACTAAAACGATAAACTAAAAACCAAACAGACAAAAACACTGGATTCAGTATCCTGAAAGTGGTAATAAAAGATAATGAACCATTGAGACAGTCCGCCTTTCCCAGGCATGTTTATCCCAGGCCACATGCTCTTCTCCTAAGGACCCTGCAGTGAGATCTCTGCTCTTAAGTCTGGGTTAGGGAGGGGCTGTGACGGCCCAGCCATTAATCAGTTTGTACAGCAGAAGTGAGGCCGTATGACTTTCGGAGCTAGGTCATAAAGAGGATCCAGCTTCCGCCTGAGTCTTGGCAGGTTTGTCCTTGGAACCCAACCACATGGAAAGGCCAGGTGGACCAAGGCCTGTGTTCAGGCAGACAGCATTTCCCAGCTAGGCCCTGAGCTGACCCCAGCACAACCGGCCGCACAGGTGAGGGATGGGCTCCAGATGATTCTAGCCCCCCTGCCCCCTGCCAGTCTTCTAGCCGAGGCCTAAGATCTCGTGCAACTGACAAGCCATCTCCACTAAGCCCTGTCTGAATTCCTGACCCACAGAAATTGTGAGAGATAATAAATGACTATTGTTGTTTTAAGTCACTAAATTTTGGGGTAATTAGTTAGGCAGTAATCGTTAATAGGTAGTAATAGTAATATGGCCAAGAATAAAAAACTAATAAAATGGAATAATCACACCATGCAAATGAGTGCTCAAAAAGTAAAGCTGTAACTGAATTTAAAATTTCACAGAAAGGCTGGAAGAGGGAGCTGAGGAAATGGAGTTCATCCCTCAGTAGCTTAGGTCCGGCCTCATGCCCACCTCGTGACTCACTAACCAGTCTGGGTCTAGGTCATCGATCCACCCCAGGCTATGGCTAAATATGGGGGAGAGAATCCCTAAATAAGAAACAGGGTCTCGCTGGTAGAATGGACACTGGAGAGAGAAAGCAAGCGTCTGACCAGATATCCTAGAGAATGTGCCCATTTCTTCAGTTATTCTGGTATCGACTAAACTCAAATGGAGATTAGTCGCTTAGAGAAAAAGCCTGTCTTTGGAGAGTGTCAGGCTGGGCCACTCTCCTGCTGGCTCAGACTGGGACATCTACTGTCTGAGGAGAAGCTGCTGAGCCCCTGCTTTGCTTAATGAATTCTAAATTACTAATGAAAAATAAGAGTTTTCCAGGGTTTCTCTCTTGAAATTTCTCTCTTATGGCTTGTTTTATTTTATTTAGTTAAGGATCCGTAAACATTACACCAATAGGAAGTATTCATTGAAGAAAAGCTAAGACTTCATTAAAAAAAAAAAAAGGTAAAATTGCCCATAATTCTGCCATCCAAAAATAACTACTGTTAACATTTAGTGTGTGCTTTTCCAGATTTTTTCTTTGCAAATGTATTGATGGGTGTTTGTCAACACAAAGATGAGATTGTTCCAGAAATACTGTTGCACTTTGTTTTTTCACTCAAAAAAACTATTTGTATACCTATTCATATACCAAAAATATCCTTCGATTGGGTTGAACCATATAAGATTACCGAAATGCAATCATTTGTGGCCTACAAGACGGCAATTGCATATTTCCACACAATACAATTTTGTTTTAACGGCTACAAAGTTTATAGCCCTTTGGGCATGGTGCAATTTACTCAACCTATCACTTATTATTGGGAATTTATATAGTTTCCTTTTTTATTCACAATAATAAAAGTATTGTGACGGAAAACTTCGCCCATTCTGTGTGAACATCCTTGCTTAGTTTCTTAGGATACAGATCCAAATGGCATATGTTAGATAAAAAGAAACGCATGTTTTAAAAGCTTTTGCTGCGTATTGAAGGTATAGTTTTTGAGAAGCCAGGAGCTGGTTGGTGCAAGGTAAGTCCTCTCCCAGCCCCCAGGAGGGTACTGCAGGTACTGCTTCTCCTGAAAGGCCTTCAAAGGGGAGGAAAGGGAGAAGCAGCTGGGCATTCACTGCTTGGACAAGAGGGAGACTGAGGAGGTCATTATGCCTGTACTCTATCTAACACGCTGAACATATGCTGATCGTAAAACCTGTGAGGGGCCGTGGCAGCCCGCAGAACAGGCAAAGAACAACCCTGTGTTTATCGCTCTGATTCACGAAAGAGTTAAATGAGTGACCAGGAATGCAATAGAGGATTTTTTTTCTTTTTCTTTTAGGTGAGGCAACCCTTGGTTGACCTCAGAGATTGCAAGGACCTTGTCAGCTTACAATCCTTTAATT
This sequence comes from Pteropus alecto, assembly GCF_000325575.1. Lineage (NCBI taxonomy): Eukaryota > Metazoa > Chordata > Mammalia > Chiroptera > Pteropodidae > Pteropus > Pteropus alecto. The sequence goes on from NW_006494609.1 coordinate 16,277,202, forward strand.
CATTCATTCATTCATTTAATTTTTCTTTTTACTCCTACAGTACCTGGTCTTCCTAGGTGGTCTCCCATCCAAGTTCTAATCAGGCCCCGACCTTGCTTAGCTTTCGAGATCGGACAGGATTGAGCTTGTTCAAGGTGGCATGGCCGTAGACTGGATTTTTTTTTTTTTTTCTTTTAACCTGGATCTAATAAAGGAATTTTATCACTTTAGGGTAAAATATAAAGTAGAGGTTCTCTGTATATGTAAAAACAATTATATATATATGTATATCTGTCATGGGCATCCTCTCAGGCGGCCCCCAATGATTCACACCTGAATTCACATCCTTACGTAATTCCCTTTCTTTAAGTATGGGCTGGATTTATTTATTTATTTAATTAATTTTTAATAATTCTTGAATATATTTTTTTAACTTTTTTAAAATTAAGTTTATTGAGGTAACATTGGTTAATGCAATTACATAATTTTCAGGGGCACGTTATAATTTGACATCTCTATATTCTATGGTGTGTTTAAGGCTGGATTTATTGACTTGCTTCTAAAGAACAGAATATGACAGAAGTAATGGGATGCCGCTTTTGAGATAAGATTATAAAAAGACTGTGGCTTCCGTTTGGGGTGTTCTCTCACCCTCTCTTGGATTGCTTGCTTCCGATGGAAATCAGCGGCCCATCATGAGGCAGCCGCGTGGAGAGGCCCCTGCGTGTGAGCTTGGACTATTTCCCGAGAGGCAGCGCTGGCCAGCACCTCGGAGGCAGTCTGTCAGCGGGCCAGAAACTCCCAGGGAAGACCCTCCCCCCATTCTTGATCCACAGACACTGAGAGATAATGGCTATTTGTTTTCAGTCACTAGATTTAGGGGTTATCTGCTGTGCATCAATAGAGAACAAACGCAATCGCCGTTGGTTGAGCACTTACTAGTAGCGGGTACAGTTCTCAGCACTTTACATTATTCATTCATTCTGTCTTCACAGTGACCTTACGAGGAAGTGTCATTATCTCCATGTTCAGTTGCGGAAACCGAAGCCCAGGAAGGGTTAATAAACTTGTCCCAAGTCACAGAGTTCGAAAATGGTGAGGCTGGAATTTGAATTGAGGCATTCTGGCAGCAGAGTCATGCTCCCATAAATAAAGATTAAAAAAAAAAAAAAATAGCCGCTCATGTTTCACCGGATAGAATTGCATACTTTGCCCATGCCTCGAACAAGTAGTTTGGCAGAGTACGGGATCACCTTAAACTAATCGAGTTGCCACCCTCACTTCCTGCAGGGGCTAGGGGAAGGCTGGGTTCTCTGAAATTCACAGTTCTGTAAAGTGGGTGAACAAATCTGGCTTTAGATACCAAGGAGAAAGAGGGCTCATGGTTGCTGGGTGGGGGCAGTGTTGTCCCTATGGCAGTGTAATCTGGATTGTATTATTATTAAATTTTGGAAGGAGACATCGGGGAGTGGTGATAGGGTTTCAGGTTATATGGTCAGAAACGGGTTCGCTAATGATTATATTCACATACTCCTATCCATTCTTGAAGTGGTGCCAGTTGGGTTCAGAGCCAAGATACTCTTGGAGGCTGTCTGGCACAGTGGCGAAGGAGTTGGCTTTGGAACCTGAGAGATCTCGGTACCTTCTAGCTGTGCAACTCCAGACAAGTCACTTCCCCTTTCCAAAGTTCTGTTTCTTCGCTTGAAATTAGGGATAGTAATATACATACAAAGGTTGTAGTTAAAATTAAATGAGGTAATATATGTAAAGCATTTAGCAACCTGCCTGGCACATAGGAAGAGCTTAAGAAATGACGGTCAGATTATTATTATATGTACTAAGGCACATTGGAGCACTACTAATTAGCTAAGAAATATTTATTACCTTGCAAGTGTGAAACACCATGTCGGGTTTGTATGGAGATATAATACACCTTGATATCAAGGGAAACATAGAATCTAGTTAGAGAGTTAGAAAGCACACTCATTAAAAGATGGCCTGATAATATTTGGGGATACATGTTGAGTAACAAATATTAAGCATGTTAAGAACTTAGAGTCAGTTTTTTAAATTAAGGATATTCATATAAAGATGGAAGATCTTCTGAGTCACATAGTTTTCGAGCTAAAAGGGACCGTAGATTTTATGGATGAGTAAACTGAAGTCCAAGAGGAATTAAGTGCCCTTACATCAGGTCACAGAGCGAGCCAGAGGCAGGCTCAAATTTGGGTTCAAGTTTTGCTTTGTCACTAACTAGCTGTGTGTCCTTGAGAAGTCGCTCACCTTCTCTGAGCCTCACTTACCTCATCTGCAATATTCTGTTCTGTTAGACCCTAGCCTTCTGACTCCCAGTCCTCCCCTAGGGGGGTGACTAAGAGCCTTACGGTCCTATTTTACATTGAATTAAATTATTTCATATACTGTTCCAGTTTATATGGTAACACACGTGCATAAGAAAATCAACACCTCTAAAAGCGGAGTTAGGTTTGCTGCTAGCAGAGGCTGGAGAGGGTAGGAAACCCATGATGGCTAAAGCGTACTTTTGACCTAAATGTCGTTTCTTTGAAATAAGAAACTTTCAGAGGTTGACCTCTAAAATCATTGTTATAAGACGCTCTGGCTGGGAGTGGAGTGAAATTGCTATAAATGTGCTCGCTTGCGTCGATGGATCAGTCCATTTGCCAAGGCCAGGCCTCCCTGACAAGCTAATTAGATGATTCTAGAAGTGTCATGGACCTAGAGAGGAAGTCACTGTCTTGCATTGAGCAAGTGCTTATTTTTCCACATAAAGTGTGAGAAATTTTCCAGTCTTTGATGGGGGGCAGGTATGACGCCACTTTCATATGTGATAATCCTTTTCCCTGCGTATGGCCGAGCCGAGGCCTAACCTGAGCGCCTACTGCCACCTAGTGGTGTTTAGACGAATTGCCATTTTTAAGAAAGGGGGTGCTCTCCAGTTATTTACTCCCTAGTCACTTATTTCATCCGCTGGCATCTCGGGTCATTGGTTATTTCCGTGCGTGTGCATGTATGTATCTATTTCAATGAATATTTTATTTTAGAATAATTTTAGACTTATAGAAAAGTTACAAAGATAGTACAGAGAATTCTGGTATACTCATCTGGTTTCCCTTATTAATCTCTTACATTACCACGGTACCTTTGTCATCTACAAGAAAACCATATTGATATATTACTATCAACTGAAGTCCAGACTATATTTGGATTCCACTTTCCCACTGATGTCCTTCATCTGTTCCAGAATCCCTTCCAGAATACATTGCATTTAGTTGCCTTGTGTCCTTAGTCCCCTCTGGTCTGTGACCGCTTCTCAGTCTTTTTTTTTTTTTTTTAATGATATTGACAGTTTCAACGAGTATTGGTCAGGTATTTTGTAGAACATCCCTCGATTTGGGTTTGTCTGGTGTTTTTCTCACGATGAGACTGGGTTATGGATTTTGAGGAAGAATACCACAGAGGTGAACTGCCCTCGTTATCACATCATATCAGGGGTACATGCTGTCCACATGACCGACCTTGAGCCTAGCCAAGGTTTGTCTACTTAAGAGTTACTATTTTTCCTTTCTATACTCTATTCCTAAATGCAGCTCACACTTAAGCAGGGAAGGGAATAAATTCCACCTCCTGAGAACGGCAGTATCCACATAAAGGATTTGAAATTCTTCTGTAAGGAAAATTTGACTCTTCTCCCATAGTTATTTATTCATTCATTTATTTTATCAGCATGAACTCATGGACATTTATCTTATACTTTGGATTACAATCCAACACTGAACTGTTCATTTCGTTGCTCGAATTGTTGTAGCTTTTGCCAGTGGGAGCTCTTTCAGGCTGGTTCCCGTATGTCTTTGATATACCAGTTTCCTCTGCCTTTTTGAGCACTTCCTTTGTATTTTTATTTTCATTTAAAAAACACATTTAGGAAATAATAACAAAAAAATAAATTATCCTTATGATCCCATCATCCCAACACTAGTTATACATTTTAGTGTTTCGCTGTTCATGTTGTAACATAGCTTGGCAAGAACATACATTTATTATTTCACATGATTTCATAAACTTAACATTGTCATTTTTGACAATGATGCAGTCTTAACCAGATGCCTATGTCAGAGCACTTTAAGAAAAGATCTAGGGAGTCAGACTATGTGCGCTTGTCCTTGCCTTCGAGGCTTTTTGAGCCTCAAGCCTTTCATCTATAAAACAGGGGCAATTGCAATGGTGTTTCTCACAGGCTTCTGAGAATTTAACATGGCAGCTCTGAATAGATTAAGCTCAAAGACTATGGTAATAATCTGCCTGGGTGTAAATCTTAGCCCTGTCACTCATTAGCTGAGAAACCCTGGGCGAGTCACTTCTCTGTGCCTGTTTCATCTGTAAAATGGTACAAAATGCGTTCAGTGGTGCTCAGTGCCTGGCCCCTGGCAAGTGCTGTGTCAGCTATCACTGACTCTGAATAGACCTCCATGGCAGGGATTATAACTTAAATTTAACTACATACCCCAGCTGAGTGCCTCACATATTAGAAGAGCTGTAACACTTAACACTTGTGTACACGCCATGTCTGTATCAGCAAAATGCAGCTGATACCACTTCCCACTACTAAGGTGGCACATAAATGACAATATACATATAGAGGTCAGAGTTATACTTTTGAATTTATCCAGAGCCCATATATCATCTAGTACTTAGCTTTTTCATTTTATTGAGGTATAATTGATAAATAAAAATTACATGTATCGAGGTGTACAAAATTATGGCTAAGCTTTCTATAGTGGAAGAACTTACAATGAAATGATATTTAGTCTTAGCAGAAACATTTTACTATGCCTTTGAAACTAAACCAATGGTATACATCCCAACTTTGGTCCTCTTGGGTATTATTAAAAGTAATGACTTTATCCTATCTTTCAATGATTTTTAAACTTCTATTTTCTTCCTATCATTTGTAAGGACTGAATCACTGACCTATGCCACAGTGCCAGCTGCCCCTTACAGGTTCTCATACTCCCTACTTCTAATAGTTCCTAGTTTGCAGTAATGAGTTGGAATAATGCATACAAGATATATTTATAAAATGTGTTTAACATCAGCTCTGCTTCCCTTGTGAGGCTGTTGAGTAGATACCCTTGTTGACTGCGTCTCTGTTTGGCAGTGGAAAAAAACATGGGGCCGGCAGTTAAAAACAAGATGTTTCACCTTGGGTGAGTTTTTTGTAACCTTTGTGTGCCAATTCCTATATTGCAGGATTTTTAAGAGGACTGAGAAATGACATGGAAAAATATTTAGTCCAGTCTGCCACACAGAGGTATGCAATGTTTAATACGTTCCTTTCATCCTCCAGATCAATGCGCTCACCTACTACGAGCACTAATCTGTGTAGTTTCATCCCGTGTGCTTGTTGCTTTAATAGGTCCCTCTGCCAATTTCACTTAGAAAACGACTTCCTAACCCCGGGGCACCATGAGGGAAGTGTCCAAGGAATCACGATCGTGTAAATTCAGTGTTTTTCAGAACCCTTTGTTCAAATGAAATCTCTTTGGCCACTTGATAAAAACCAAATAGATAAAACAGGTCATTTTATTAGCATTCCTTTATTTTATGAGTTCATGCCTGTAATTTTACAACACCTATTAAAATGACATTCAGAACTAGATGTTTTGATGACACACAATTAGGAACCTGGGATTAGACATGGCAGCTGTCCACACCCTCAGCATTTAACTCTGCCTCGTTTTGATTGCACAGAAACAATAAAATTCTGGTTCACAGAAAATATCTTAAGCACTGCTCACAATCTTCATGATAAAGAGAGGACAATACACACCTAAAAACTATGATACATTATCACATCTGAAACGCTACACTTGCACCTGTTACCACACAATATGACATCTCCACAAGATCTGGTCGGCAGACACACCTGACCCCTGCCTTCCTCTCACAGTATCACACACGTGCAGTGACAGACCTTTGTACAATTATTTTGACAAAAAATTCACACGGGTGAATTTAAATATATAAATACCAGTGCAAAGCTACAGCCTTCCTAATCAATGACACATTTAGGAGACATTAAATTGGCACAGAAACGACAATGAATTTATACTGAGAACTATACAAGAATGAGCCACCTGGCACAAGGTAGGAGTTGGTTAGTCTATCACTGGAGTATACTGACTGTTCTGCCTCCATGATCGGCTGTCAAATACCCCTTCCTGGTTTCCTAAGATTCAGGTGAAATGCCCCTCTAATCCTGCCTGGAGAAGGGCCTCCTCCTCCTCATCAGCTGCCTCTTCATCTCTTATCAGTGCCAGTAACTCTAATAAGCCAGGGGCCAAGCCGTCCTCTGTCAGAGCAACCTTTCTGCGCAGTGTTCTGTGGACTGCTCCAGCAACGACTTGGTCTAGGCGGGCCTGATTCACAACTTCTCTCTCAATTGCTCCTCTCTCTACCAGTTTCTGTAATAAAGGCTCCAGCCTTAGAACATAAGCAGATAGTTTTTCTTCTTCCTTCTGGTAAGTGGTCAGATATTTGACCTGCAACTCCCTAGGATTATCAATAACCCCGAAAACCTGCTCAAGGGCCTGCAGGCATTCAGGGACTGTAATTAAAGGATTGTTTATCTTGAGGACACGAATAATATCATATGCTGGGCCTCTAAGGCTCTCTAGCAATCGCCTTCTTTTTTCAGCATCTGACACCTGCCACGTATTCATCATTTGAGTGGTATGAAACAGCCAAGGTTCAAATTCTTCCTCTTTTGGTTCTGGAGGATCACTGCCTGAGAATATTCTCAGCTTTTTGTATTTCAAGTACTGCAGGGCAGGCTGCAGAGCCTCATCTAATGCCTGTGCCAACAAAGGGGCCCGTATTTCTGGGACCATGTCCTGGTCTAGGTCAAAAGGGTCGTTTCCATACCCAAGGGCTCTGGTCAACTCACCTAATGTCACACCCTCACCCTCTAAGAATTCCGTTAATCGTCTTAAAAATTCATTATCTGGGTCAGGGGGCTTAAAGATCACTCTCCAGACGCCCCCTTTTCCAGGTATCTCCTTAGGGACCAGAGCATAACTAGTCTCCTCGGTAAGCCCTATTAAGGCCACCTTCCTGTTTTCATCCCTCAGGAACATCCTCCCGAGCAGTCTGTACTCGCCCAAGGGACCTAAACCAGCCCGCAGAGCCTCCTCCATTTCTGCCACATTACAGGTCTGGGGGATGCCGGCAATCAACAGCGCTTTTCGAGGGTTCATATCCATCCCCCTACACCAGTCCTCTAAGAGCCTCAGTGTCATGGTGGTGCCTACCACGGTAAGATTTAAATTTCAATTTGCTGGAGGCTCTGGTGCCACCGCAATTCACAGTATTCCTCCGAAATATTCCAAATATGTCCGGTCAACGTCTCGAGTTTCGACGGCCTGTGGGGACAAAGCAGTCAGGTCAATTGAAGGTGTCAAAGGCCCAAGGCCCGGGAAGCCCCCACTGCGGCAAGCAGCCATCTTACCCCGTCTTCGGGGGCCCCGCCGTTATCTAGCTGTCTGTGTCCGCGTCTACGCCAGGGACCCAGGCGCCAGCCGGGTCCCGATGATTCCCGGGAGGCCAGACTGAGGAGCTGGAAGGTAGCCGCTCCACTCGGATGGGCACTCGAGAGGGCGACCGGGGGCTGTGCAGAGGCGCGACGGCGGGGTGGGGGACCGCCCCGCCGCTGCAGGGCTCTCCGCGGCGAGGAGCGATGGGGAGATCAGAGTCGCGAGCGAGACACCGGGGAAAGGCCGAGGAGACGTGGAGCGGCCAGACCCCGGCGGCCGCCACCTGGAGGGACACACCGACCAGACGCCGTCGCAGCCTCCTCCTGCATCCCAACTGGAGCTGTTCGGAGTGCGACCCGGGGCGCGCGCCGCTGGCGGAGGCGCCCTGACGTCACCACGGGAGGCGGACCTTTCGAGGCGGGGCGCGCGCGCTTCCGGGCCGAGCCGGAAGCCCCGACTGTGGCAGCATCCGGGACCGCGAGCGGGCTGGCCAACCGGACAGGAAGGTGAGATCCGGGGCCTGCCCAGCTCTGCAGGCTCGGCCGGTGGCCGCTGCCCGGCACTGGGCTCCCGGCGCTGCAAGGCGGAGTGGCCCGGGCCTGG
>NW_006494609.1:16285405-16301178 GCF_000325575.1 Pteropus alecto
CGCCAGGCGACACAGGCTAGGGGCTCCGGCAGCAGCGACTGGGGCCGGACCGCCGCGTGACCGGCCGCAGTCACGCTTTGCTTAATCACAATTAGCTTGTGCTCCAGGCTGGTCGCGTTCACCTTTCTCCCAGCCGGTGACCCCGGGGATTTCTTTTATGGTGGCTTTCTCTGAAATGCCAAAGCCACCTGATTATTCAGAACTGAGTGACTCTTTAACGCTTGCCGTGGGAACAGGAAGATTCTCGGGACCACTGTAAGTGTTTAAGAGTTACTGTCTTGACTTGGGGGCCCCGACATCGGTTTGACGTGTAGAACCAAATTTTCACGTCTGAAACAATACTATTAAGTCAAAAAAATTTTGAACTGTGAAAGTGAAATGTTCCTTAGGACACTAGTTTAATTCGTGTCTTAATAGAAGGTGTCCTGAACCTCTTTAAACCAGATATAATTATTTATTTATTCTGTGGGATTCACATAAAAGCAGACTTAATAGATAATGAAACTTTTTGAACTTCTTCATAACTATTCCATAAAACAACCTGTAAGTTGTTTACATTTCTTAATGTAATTTTAATTTTTTAAAATGTAAATGCGATAGTGGAGTATTTCGGAACTCATTGGAAATAAAGCAAGTACATTTGGAATAGATGTGACAGCATTACGAGACCCTAACTGTATTTTCTGGGTTTTTTGCTTGTTTGTTTGTTTTTTAATTTGAAGGCACAGAGCATGGAGAATGATGAACTTCCGCCAGCGGATGGGATGGATTGGAGTGGGATTGTATCTATTAGCAAGTGCAGCAGCATTTTACTATGTTTTTGAAATTAATGAGACTTACAACAGGCTGGCCTTGGAACACATTCAGCAGCACCCAGAGGAGCCCCTTGAAGGAACCACATGGACGCACTCCTTGAAAGCTCGGTTACTCTCCCTGCCGTTTTGGTTTTGGACAGTTATTTTTCTGATACCTTACTTACAGATGTTTTTGTTCCTTTACTCTTGTACAAGAGCTGACCCTAAAACGGTGGGCTACTGTATTATCCCCATATGCTTGGCAGTTATTTGCAATCGCCACCAGGCATTTGTCAAGGCTTCTAATCAGATCAGCAGACTGCAACTGATTGACACATAAAATCAGTCACCGTTTTTTCCATGTGATTACAAAACTGCCACTACTATATGGAGCCTGATCACAAGACTGCAGTTTCTTCACAGATCTCAGGAAGTTGTGGTGGGGCAGAGGCTTTTAAAAAATGTGATTAGGGGGCTATCTTTATCTGAAGAATAATGTATTTTTAGGTAAAGCCTGAGATACAGTACTACAAAATCATGTTGATGACTTCAGACTCTGGAAGTAAAATCATGTCTGTTATTTGCATTCTTTAGAAACTTGAATAAGTACCTGAACTCATATTTTTATTCTACTGTGCAACATAGTGATGATTCAGAAATTTTTCCTTTGGGAAAAAAAATGAATATGAACATTTCCATTGTGTTTAATGTAAAAAAGGTCCAAACATGGTCATAAAATTTAAATTTTATACAATTACTTGGCTTGCTTTAAAATTCTTCAAACTAAAACACCAGTTCATTCTGTTGTAAGCCAACTACTTATGTTTGTTTGCTATCAGTTTGTGAGAAATTGGATAAAGTTATTGAGGTGATGGCTGTCTTGATAAGCAGAATTTGTTCCTCCTTTCGATAATGCTACTGGCATCATTAACTAGCAGTATTAATGCTCTTGGTTTTAAAGAATCCTTGGGAAGAGAATGAATGAACATTGAGAACTCTAACTTACACATAGAAGACAGAAACAAGATGTTCAATGAAAATATTTCGTGCAGTCCCTGTCATGTGAGACAGCGCTCTGAAAGATGTTCTCAAGTCCAAGTCTCTGATTTTCTTTTCTAGCCTAGGGGCTGGTCTTCAGGCGATCGGTTAGTTGCACGAAGACATGACTCTTGTACTTCCCTTTGCATTCGTAATTACTACCTCATGTCTGGTACCAATATAAACAACTAAAAAATGGAAGTATTAGATTTTAGGATTTTTTTTTTTCTGGGCAAATCAAGATATATTTTTATATAGTTATGTCACTAATACCAGGGAAATGTTTTATACTGATAGATTTTAATAACATAACTTTCTTGGGTGCTGACTCTTGGCCCTGTTCTAGGAGATTTACATGAATTAACTCAATCCAACAACCCTGTGAGATAACAATTACCTAGATTTTACAGGTAAGGACACTGAGGTGGAGAAGTAACTTGCGAAAGGTCACACAGCTGGTAGGTGGCACAGATAAAATTATAACCAGGCAACAGATGCCTTCGTTCCTAACCATGTAGCAATATGCAGCATGACAGTCTCATGAGGCTGTCAGCGGCAGTGAGATGGTTTCGCCCAACGGTAGGCCGATGTGAGCGTGCTGAGTACATTGAAGGTAGGTCAGGCTTAGCTCTGAGGTTAGGTAGGTTAGGCATATTAAAGGCATTTTTGATTTAGGATTATTTTCAGCTTACGATGGGTTTGAGATGTAAGCCCATCGTAGGTCAAGGAGCGCTGTAGTGTGCATGCTGCGGGCACTCTTATTTACATTCTGCACAACAGTTCTACGAGGCAAGTATGTACGGGCAACAGTGCCATTTTATAGGAGAGGAAGGTGTGGAAACAGGAAGCACATAAGAATAACTTGCCCAGGGTCAGAGCAAGTAAGTGGAAGGAAGAGCCAAGACTGGAAGCCAGCATGTCTGGCTTCGGATCTCTAGCTCCATCATTCCATTGTACCGCTTCTCAAAAAAAGGATGATTGAGGAAAATCAATGAGCAGTTTCTTGTTTTATTTGGTTAACTCTCGGGCAGTGACAGTTTTGGAAATGTTTTAAGAAAATTATTTCAATTATTTTTTGTTTTATAAATGAAGTAATACAAGGTTTGTGAATTTGTCACTTGTCAAGTACTAATTCCTTTTTATTGAAGTAGACTTTATCTCTTATACTTAAAATTCTAGGATTTTGAGATTTGGTAAGTAAAGGCTGAGTCATTTCTATCTTTCAAGGTCACATTGCCTTGGTTGTTGAAATAGTAAACTAATTGCAGTAGGAGTAATGCCATATTTCTAAATGTAATCATTAAATTTCAGATTGCAGAGTTAATGTTTGGTTATTTAGGAATTATCCAAGTTGGATTATTACTGTTTTGTCTATGGCTATTTCATAGTTCAAAGCGCTCTTTAGGTAAAGAGGAAAAGGTGAAATTTATCTCCTAGCTCTATTAGACTAAGGAGCAGGTTGAAACTGATGGTTAGGAGACCTGTGTATTACAGCAGATCATTTGTTTTATATTCACATCAGAATGCAAAAAGCAGTGACCACAGGATTAAGTAGTGAGATAAATGGCAAATATAAGAAGTGCTTCAAAGATTTTAGGAAAGGGACAAGCATCCTATGATCCATAACTAGTCAATGATATTTGCTTCCAGATTTAAGAAAAATAGTTATATCCACAGCGGTTTAATGAGTCATTTATTTGCGATTATACCTGAAATGGAGTAATACCTATTGAATGTTTTTCATGGAAACGTGCCAGTAATTTTAGTTTTTAAACACTGCCAGGACGGGGAATAGATAACTGAATTGCAGGAACAAACATCTAATTCATGGAGCCTTAGTCATCACGTAAATTCACTGATTTTAAAGACATTATCAATTCTAAAGTAAAAATGAGATTCCCTAAGTTTAGAATTGAGTCTATTTCAAAACTCCTATAATTAACAAAAAGCTTTTCTTTGGGGAAGTAGAATCATTAGATAAAGTGCTCCCAAGAGAATCACTGCACCTATAAAATAATCAAACTGGTATGTTTGTTCACCGTGGGTAAAGTCCTTTATTAAGATTATCTAGTGTTGATTTCTTTCACAGTGGTTTAACATGCTCAAGCTCCAAAACACTCGCAGAAAAACTTACAATACCACATGACTCATTTTAGCATCAGGCATTTGCCATCACTGTAAATACAGCGTATCTGTAAAGTTTTATGTAATTCTGGGCCATGATTGAGGATCATGCATTAAGTATTTTCATTTTTGTCTAAGGCAGTGAGTGGGTCTGGAACTGTCGCTGTATGTTAAGATCACCCAAGGAAATAAAAAACGGCAGAACTCCTCACTTGAACAATGCCAGGGTCCCTTCTCAACCACTTACATCAACCTCTGGGGGCGCAGAGCAGGCCATCCTGTTTTCAGAGGTCTTCAAATGATTCCGTCAGGTTGAGAATCACTGGGCCATGGGGTTTTGTGCACCATAAAGGCTCAACTGTTACTCATGAGAGCTGTGTTTGTCTTTGGAACAACAGCATCAAATATTTTGCCATAAGTTCATTCCAGCTGTTAACTTGCCAATGAAGTATTTATATTTTCTTTATTTTTTCCTAGGTTTAAATAGACTTTATTGTTACAAGGGGACCCTACTGAGCAGGGCCTTCTAAACTGACGTAAGTGGTTCCAAGGTATCACCATGGAGAAATGAATAGGTCATGATTGTAGATGTCGCTAACCGAAGGCCATGATCCAGGCACAGCCAGCCAGGAATGCAGCAGACATGACCAGGACAGGCCTGGGGCGGTCAGTTTGCTAGGTCAGGGAGAGGACGGTTTCACTGTTGCTGCTTGAAACTCTCCAGGTGACAAGCCCAGCCCCATAGCAGGAGGTGAGCCCAATGGTGACATCCATGGTCCCGAGCTGCTCCTGCAGCAGCTTGGCATGGACCTGGGCACACAGCACCAGCAGGCCCAGCCCGGTCGTGTCAGGCGCCTCAGCAGTGGATGATGCCGAGCAGACTGCAACAGCTGCCAGCTGGAGGCCAGGTTTGGGAATGAGGTGTCAACATCTTCTGATTCCAGTTCCTCTCTCCCAGTTTTTCCTGAATACAGTTTTATCAGGTTTCTGCTCCCCACTCTACCAAAACTGCTCTTGTCAACAGGTCACTGTTCATTTATACATAGCAATCTACTGGTCAGGTCTCTGTCCTTGAGTCACTTAGCAGTTTCTGACACACTCCCTTCTCCTTGAGATACTTCCTTCAGTTGGCATTCGGATCCATACTGCCCAGTGGAATTTCGTGAAAATGGAGGTGTCCTCTGTGCTCTCCGAATCAGTAGCGACTGGCCACGTGAAATGAGCCTTGAGATGTGGCTAACATGATTGAGGAACTGAATTTAAAATTTCAGTAATGATTTAAATTTAAATAACCACACGTGGCTAGTAGCTACTACGTGTTAGCCCGGTTTCAGATACTGTCCTGGTTTTCCTCCTCCTCATCAGCTTCTGTCTTCTTTGCCGGTTCCTCCTCGGGGATCTGCCCGATTTCTAAATGTCAGCATGCTTCAGTTCTCTTACTCCCTTGGTCACCTCATCCAAGCTCATGGCTTTAATTGCTGAGACTTATCTCACTGCCTTGCATCTCTCCTGAGCTCCAGACTTGAATATCCAGCTGCCTACTTGATGTTTACCAAGGTGCCCAAAACCTAGCTGCTGATCTCTCTGCCCACCAAAATGGACTCAAGTCCCCTACAGGGCCACTACCAAACTGTTGAGAGGCCCTTTCAAACTGTTACTCCCCTCAAGGACCCTCCTCTAGCTTCTCTTCTCAGAATAAAAGCCAAAGTCCTTACCATGGCACACAGAGTCATAAATAAGTGGCCCTTGACCTTTACTTCATTTTCTGCTACTCTCTCAGTCTTTGACTCCACTCCAGCCACACTGGTTTTCTTGCTGATTCTAGAGCACACCAGAAAAACCTGTTTCAGAGCCTCTGTGTTCACCATACCTTTTGCCTGGATTATTGGCCCTGGCCTGGTCCAGTACCTTCTTCAGAACTTTGCTCAATTTTCAGCTTAGTGAGGCTGCCTCTGGCCATCTTATTGAAAATTCAGCATCCTCCTTCCCTGTTTTTTACACAGCACTTACCACACGACTTATCACATGACACGTTCCTATGTTTTGTCAGAATCTAAACTCCACGAGGGCAGGGATTTTATGTTTGTTCATTTTTGTATGCCCCCTGCTTAGAACAGTGCCTGGAACATAGTTAAGTGCTCATAAATTATTTATTGCATGAATGATTCTCTGTGCCACTGAACACCTCTCTCACTAGACTGCAAAACAATCTAGTTTCACTCTCCAGAGAGAATGAAGGTTAAAGTTAACATTTACTACTAAGTGCATAGCATAATCTGTCACATGTGCCAGATAAGTTTGCTTATTAAGTTTGGTTATAAGCATGTAGTGATATATTTTTTTTAAGGCCAAGATTTAAAGTGAGTCTCAATTTATTTTTGCAAACAGTTCTTGTGATGTTGTCTTGGGGTTTTTCTTACTGATGCAGAGAAAAACATACCACATTCACAAACAAGTAGTATATTTTAAGTGGTGGTTAGAGCCTTGAGAAATTCTAAAGTTACAGTCATGAAGATAATGGTTTTCTAAACCACCTAACATGTGCATAAAATGTCACGTCGATCTGTTAGAGCTATGGCGCACAATTTCCACTTTGATGTTCAAGGCAATACCTTGGCCTCATAAAGCACTCAAACTAGTAATGTGTTTCTATGTTACTTCTATCTCCAGCATAATTCTTGGCACCAGAGTAAACTTCCGTTTAAAACTGTACCAGTATATGAGCTGCTACTTGTTAAAAGATTTAAATAGAAGCTATTGTCTAGCATTCACTGTTTCCTGGGCCGTGTCTTTAGAGCAGTTCTGATCCCGATCCCAATCCCAAGCATTGGGATAGTCACAGCAACACTGAAATGTGTCTTCTACTTTGAGAGTAATTCACTGGTTAGAGGGCAAATCTTTTTTTTTTTTTTTCAGGCGAAGCAACCCTCAGTTGACCTCACAGATTATAAGGACCTGGTCAGTTTACAATCCCTTATTTTTTATGCCTACAGCACCTGGTTTTCTTCCTAGGTGGTCTCCTATCCAAGTACTAACCAGGCCCGACCCTGCTTAGCTTCCGAGATCAGCCGGGATTGGGCTTGTTCAGGGTGGCATGGCCGTAGACTTAGATGGCAATTTTTGCAAGGTTAAGGTTAGGCACGTCAGTTTCAGAAAACAACCTATCTTTTTTTATGGTACCCCACCTCATATTTAGCCCAGTTTTTCTAACTTCTTTACAAGTCACATTCTTTTCCCTATTCTAACAAAGTAGTATTCAAATGGAAAATGTGGATTTTTTTGTTTTGTTTTTTAAGTATAGATTGGTTCATTTCTGTCCTGAATTACACAATAATGTTTTAAACTGTTAATAGGGCTTATCTTCCCTTATTAAATTTAAAGCATGACTTTTTAAAAGTAAAAATTGAAAGTTTCACAATAACTTTCTGTATTTGCATATAAAATATATTACAATTTTTTTAAGTGCAAAGAGAGCAAAAAGTATACGACGAAAGATCTCCCTCTAACTCCCAACCCCTACTCCCTCTACCTATAAGCCATCTGACTAGCCTTTCAAAGATGTTATATGCATATCCAGCCAAGTCTCCAATAGTAGCATTCTAACTCTGTTTTGTATTTTGCTAGTTTTAACATTATACCCTAGAGATTGGTCCTTAAAAAATACATAGAGCTATACCTTGGTAATTTTAATGGTGCCACAAAACGTTCTAATATACTGATGTTTTCTTTTTATTTAACTAGGATCTTCTGCTGATGAACATTTAGGTTTAGTTTTTTGTTACTAATAATGCTGCAATAATTTTGTAAACAGATCTGTGCACATGTGTGCTATTACCTGTAGGATAAATTTCTGTAAGTGAAACTGCTGAGTCAAACAGTATATACATTTAACATTTTGACAGCATCGTCAACTTGACTTCTAAAGAGCTTATACCAATTTACACTTTCACCGTCAACATATTACAAACCCCACATCCTTCCCAGCTCAGTAGTGCATCAAAACTTTCGCTCTTTTAATTTGAAAAGTAAAGTAAAAAATGGTACTACATTATGGTTTAAATTTCTTTTTTTTTGAAGCAGCACATTTTTTCATTTAAAAACCATGTGTATTTCTTGTGATCTTGCTGTTCCTTTCCTTTGCCCATTTCTGTTGTCTTTCTAACTGGTGCACATGAGATCTGTAAAAGCAATTCTTAGTCATTTGTGCTGATGATACTAAATACTTTTCCCCCTCTTTGTCTTTTAACCTTATTTACAGAATGTTTGGAAACTTTATTATGTAATCACATTTACTAATCTTTCCTGTTATGGTTTCTGGCCTTAAAAAATCTTGCTTAGGAAAAGTTCTTCACTCTGAAATTATAAAAACTGTTATTCCTTTTTCTTTTAGTACTTGTTTTTGTACACTAAAAATTTTCAGTCTACTTGAAATTTATTACGTTCTAAGTAGTGAGAAAAGAACCCAACTTCATCAAGAAAATTTCTCATTTGTTAAAAGTGTTATTTTACAAATATTCATTTTCTGTAAGAATTTTACACTCTACTCTTACTATATACTTAGGTATCCCAAAAATAGTTATCGCAAAATGATTGTAGTGTAATTAATTGCTCAAATCATGTTAATTTTATTTGCAACTATCACTAACTGCATTTATGGTAATAGTTTGAACTTTGCCGTGCTCAACTACCAACCACAATCAGCTGACACAGGAATTTCTTGTAAACATTTTATCTCACATAATGACTGACAATTGAGTTTAAAAAAACCTAGGTTTTCAGGATCTCTTATATGTGAATCTTATTGCCATATAAGAAATGATATTCTATACTTGTACAGATTGTGATTCCACTGAGTAATAGGTATCTCTTTAATAAGCTAAACAGAAACTGGATAAAAGTACTGCATAATAAACCGAGGGCCACAGACATCTCTGATTCCCTCATTTAGCAGAAAACATAAACTTTATGTCCTTTAAAAGTACAGGCCTTCTCAATAAAAGTTAAAAAAAGTTCTGAGTAGCTGAAGTAATAATTCTAATATAGTACATTTCATATTATAAGGGGGAAGCACAGGGTGCTAGGTGACACAGAGACACACAGCACGAGGACCGAACATCTAGAAAGCCAGGAAAGGTCTACTGGAGGAAATGCCGAAACCGAAACCTAAATGAGGAGAAGAGCCAGACAGGCAGAGCAGGTCACTTGGCCCAGGATTTGAAAGGCAAGTTAGTTGCAGAAGCACAAATTCTCTGAGTGTGAACATCTCTAAACTAGGAGAAAAAAACTGATTTCTCTTTCATACTCCCCCCAACCACACACCCTTTTTTTTCCAAAGTAAATTTTTCTTCCTGGGTGATTTAAAAAAAGAAAAGTTCAAACTTCTGAACTATTATAGCCAAACAACCTTGGCCACAGAGTTCTATTAAAATAACTGTGACACAAAGTTACTTTTAGAAAAGGTATCTATCTTGCATTTGTCCATATATTTCATTTTAAACTCCATATGTTTGCTATTTTAAAAGATTATTTATACAAGTGTAGTGTCAAGTTTATTTTTAGGTAGGATTGTGGGGTTGACTTTCCGGCACGAAAGTAAAATTGGAGATGTTACAGAGAGTAACTGTGTTCCGCTTGCCTGTGGCTAATGTTTGTCCCCTTACAAGGCAGCAGATTAGATAGATAACCAGACATTTCTTCTATACTAGTCCTTCAAACTGATCTCTTTGTCACACATGTGGCTCACTTATGAAGACAGTATTAGAATTAAAATCAGTATTAAAGTTAAGGAAAAGATCAATCGAACCTATAATCCAGACCATAGAACACTGGACCAGAAGCACAAATATCTTGAAATTTCTTCTTTATAAACATAAAGAAAACACAATGTTCAAAAGCAAAGTTTCAAACAAGGAAACAATGTTCAAAAGCAAAGTTCATCTATTAAAGATACGAACTATTTTAACTAGTTTTTTAAAAGGATTGTGTGAAGATAAAAATTATAAATGAATAACCAAGTTTAAGTCCCAATATTAGAGACATCACAAACTGAACAAAATAATTTCTGACCATTTACATACATGGTCCCCAACTTAGGATGATTTGACTTTTTTTACATTATGATGGTGTGAAGGCAATACATACACTTTCAGTAGAAACCATACTTTGAACTTTGAATTTTGATCTTTTCTCAGGCCAGCAATATATGACATTACTTTCTTGTGATACTGAACAGTGGCAGCAAGATGATTTTGCCCAACTGTAGGCTAATATAAGCGTTCTGAGCACATGTAAGGCAGGCTAGGCTAAGCTATGATGCTTGATAGGTTAAGTATTTTAAATGATTTACATTTTTAATTTACAATGAACTTACTGGGATGTAAGCCCCATCATAAGTCAAGGAACATCTGTATAAAACTTTTTCTAGTTGGTACTGTTTTGATTACATACGAATATTTATGTTCCAAGTAAAGCAATACTTCTAAAGAAAAGGTATGTAAATTAATTTTCCTTACTAGTATATACTTTGTAGGCTATAGATTTCAGAATATGTAGCTGGGACAGTACTATAGCAATTTTTTTCTTCAACAATTTCTAGCCAGTTTTAGTAAAGAAAAAATTTGCATAATTTACTTTTCACCAGTCTGATCTGACATGTTCTAATGCTGTTAGAATCACCTGGATCAGTGACTGCCAGTGTGAATACTCTGCAGTATTTTCCACATGCTGTGCCCAATTTGATATTATTGCCACTATATGATGGACACCAGTCTTGGCCAACATGGCGTAGCACTCTGTTTCAGATTTCCTCAAGGCTAGGCAGTTGTTGGCAAGGATGACCAGATTCGCTTTGCCTTGTGAGATCATTTTCAGTCTGCTTGTACCCCAGCACATACTTTTCACTTCTCATAACAAGTTGAAGCCTAGAGTTGATGGACTCCAGTGACTTTTTCATCTTCTTGGCGACCACCATCTTCCTGCCTTAGGTGCAGGACAGCCCCCAACCAAGAGCAGCCACCAAGATGCTGGGGAGCAAGAAAGGCTATGGTGGTCTTTTAAAAGTTATGCATGTAACCCAGTTCTGCTAGTGGTTAGTGCTGTAACTCAAACACATACTCTAAAATTACTTGTCTCTCAAATAAATCAAAGGCTACAGGATGAGAGAAAATACTTAAGTTACAGTTAACATAGTTTATTTAAGACTTATATTGTGTGTGTGTGTGTGTGTGTGTACACACACACACACACACACATACATGTATGTATGTATATGTATATATATACACACAAAGCATACCCCATTTGGCTCTCCTAAGATACAAGTTAAATATATATTCACTGAGTGGTATCATCTCTCAATGTCTGTATATTGGATGTGAGTGTGGACTCAAGGTTTCCTTGGGTTTCTCTCCTTCAGTTATTTCTCTCTATTCCCAGTTTTGCTTATACAGAACTGCCATTATGTTTAATATCCAATATTCACCACTTGCTCACATCACTTCTTTGAAATGTTACTGCCCACAAACCATGTACTTTTTTTTTTTTGAGAATTGACTGGGACCACTAGCACCAATGGTTATTTTTAATGTGATAAGGAAGATGTTAATATCTTATAATGTTAAATTAGTAGCCTTTACAGTGTTGCCTCTTCTCAGTTTGTAGTATTCCCACTTCTAAAACCGTTAAAGTTTCCATCTGCAGTAAGACTATGGGACCCCCTATGTTTTCTTCTATGGAAGACTAAGTTCTATACTAGAAACTGTCACAGGTTGGGTTTCATAGCATTTCAGAAGGCAGGCACATAGAAAGGGTAGAAGTGCAAGCAGATATGGTGAGGAAAGGGGAGGGCCCTGGTGAGAAGTTGAGGAAAGAGATAGGAATTTGTGATTATCATCCCAGGACTCGGGAATGAGCTGCTGACTTAGTTTGTTTAAAGTGCTCAGGGAAAGCCAGATAAAACAGCTCCTGGCCTCACTCCACCCAAGAGAGTCCAAAAAAGACTGCTGGAGACGCATGTGGTAGTTGCCAGAACAATAGGAGAAGAAATATCCAATCGTGACTGGCTCTTATTATGTACCAAATCCTGTGCTAAATACATAAGGAATTAGAGACATAAAAATACTTAGATGCCACCCATGGCATACATGGAAGTGAAAGCTAAAAGATGCAGACATTGCACGAATGAATTCAATGGTTATTTTAAAAGTACAATAGTACACCTGAAACTTACTGGATTTCGTTAACCAATGTCACCAAAAAAATAATAATTAACTAAAAGTAGGATAAAAATTCAGTTGCCAACCTAAAGGATTTTATACATTATGAAGTGTTCTCTATTACTTCCATGGTCTGAAATTTCTCACTCAAGAAAACAGATTCATCCCTAAACATTTATTACATCTTTCTTGGTTGGAAACAAAATTTATTGTTTTTTTCTTTGACAAAACTGTCCCAGCAGTACAAAAACAAATGCTTTTCCAAATTAGAGCACAAGTCTTCCTTTAATGTCAGTGTGTGATAACTAGTAGTCTTTCAAATTTCATAAAAGTTATTATTAAGATGGTGGTTTTGGCCGTTTTGCAGATGGTCCATCTGAGTTAGTTCTGTTATCAATGTTATTTTCATCTTCTGCATCATCTTCATCATCACCTTTTAAAATAAATATTTGTTGTATGACAATATGTTCAATGGTTGAAAGAAATATAGTTAAAATGGTTGAGCTCATTTCACTTTAGGATGAATAAAACCATGCGTATTCCAGATTTTAAAGACGTACCATCAAAAAGATGTATCATCATAGCTTTCAGTAATTTTGGTGTCTAAAACCTTTCCTATCACTTTTTAAAAAGATATAATTCATAGAACCACAAAATTCACTCTTTTAAAGTATGCAGCTTTTGATTTTTAGATTCACAAAGTTCTATAATCATCACCACTATCTAATTCTAGAACACTTTCATCATCCCATACTCATTAGTAGTCACTCCCTAGTCCCCTCAGTCCTTGGCAACCATCTACTTTCTATCTCTATAGATTTTTCCATTCTGGACATTTCATATAAATGGAATCATATAATATATGGCCTTTTGCATCTGGCTTCTTTCCCTTAGCATGATTTCAAGGTTCATCCATGTTGTAGCATGTGTCAGCACTTCATTCCTTATCAATGCTGAACAACATTCCACTGTACGGACAGACCACGTTTTGTTTATCCACTCATCAGTGGATAGGCACCTGTGTTGTTTTCATTTTTTAGCTATTATGAATAATGCCGCTATGAACATTGGTGTATAAATTTTTGTGTGAACCTATGTTTCGAATTCTGTATGGAGAACTACGAGTGGAACTAGGAGTGTAATTGCTGGGTCAGATGGTAACTTTATGTTCAACTTTTTGCGGAATTGCCAAAATCTCTTCCAAAGAAGCTATGCCATTTTACGTTTTTCCAGCAATGGGGAGGGCTCAAATTTCTTCATATCTAGCCAACACTTGTTATTGCTCTTTTTGATTATAGCTATCCTAATGTCATGTAATGGGATCTCGCTGTGGTTTCGATTTGCATTTCCCTGATGGCCAATGATGTTGAACATCTTTTCATGTGCTTATTGGCCCTGCAGATCTTATTTGGGAAACTGTCTATTCAAATCCTTTGTACATTTTGGTAATTGCATTATTTACATTTTTAGTGTCGGATTCTATCACTTTTCTTTAGTACTTAGAATTTAAATTTTGTATGTTTGCTAAATAATTCATACAACATGAAATTCACCATTTTATATCTTATTACTTTTAACAAAGGTAATTCAAACCTAAGCTTTATGGGGATTTCATTAAGCAAATAATACAAAAACATGTCCCCTATTGAAATATATTACTGCCCCACCATTAGAACAGGTGGCAGTTATTTTTCCATTAAGTAACAGATTTAAAAAAAAAAAATGGCTCTAGCTATACTCTTTCTTGTCCTTATGCCAATGAAAACATTTTCAACAGATTAGAGCCAAGAAACAGGATTTCACTTTCAATTATGTGACAACGCCTCATGACCTTATTCATAGAAACAAGCTATTGTCTGAACAAAGTGAAATGTACTGAACTGGCTCCTTCACGTTATCTGAGACCATCAAGATGTTAACAAGATAGAAAGAAAAGTAAAATACAGTTTAAGCTCTTCTGCAGAAGAGTTAAGTCCTGACTCTAATATTTAGTTCTTAGGTTCCTCAGTTCAGGGCAGTCAAAATGTACCTATCTATTTTTGCATTCAAGACAAGATTTGAAAAAATACTAATGCAGTTATACTTCATATTTCTACTTTCAAACTGCATCTACAAAAACGGGATATGGGAAGTATTGCCCAGGTGTTAAGACTTGTTAAACTGCTATCTGTCCCAATCTTCAGAACCTGTTCCTATTCTGCGATAGATGGCAGTCATCCACACGTTTTTAATTTCACACCTGGTAAAACTCCTTTTCAACCTTCGACATCCAGCTCAAAAGTCATGCCCTCTCTGGAGCCCTCCTGGGTTCTCTCGGTTTGCAATAGTTACAGATGTCCCTGGGGTCATACTTCCACTCTTTTTAATAGGAGTGTTTGCCTGTCCAATCCCTCAGCAGTCTGAGTTCCACAAGGAGAGTAACTCACTCGCATTCTTCTCATTCTTTCTCCACAGCTCAGCCCCAGGGCCTGGCACAGAGTAGCAGGCGTTCAGCAAGTTTTTGTGATATAAATGAAAAGAGAGTCGTTAAAATGCCTCGGTAGAAGCAGCCCAGATAAATCGGCCCAGATTCTGCCCAGATGTGGCAGAAGGTACCAACAATTTCCCCCACCTCCCACCCCCAACCCCGAGGCCCTTTCTTTAAGTCTGCTACTCTGCACCGGCAGCCCGAACAGATTTCCCCCGCCTCCCCTGCCCCGCTTGCGCACCGTCTCAGAGCTCACCGTCCAGGTCCTCGTCTGGAGCCGCCGCCACTCTCCCCTGCGGTTCCCGCTGTACCAGAGAGTCAAAGAGCTCGACCACCAGCTCCCTCATCTGGGCCACGCCCGACAGCAGGCCCTGGAAAGGGTCGGCGTCGCCCGGCGCCTCACAGGGCACCCGCAGCTGCTGCAACTGCCCATCTGGCCCGACAAACTCCGCCAACAGCTCCATAGCAACAGCTGAACTTCCAGAAAGCGCTATAGGGAAGTAGCACCCGGAAGCGGAAACCAGCCAGCCGCGGCAGCGGGCGGGAGAAGGGAGAGAAGTGACTTCCGTTCGTTGGAAGTCGCTCCTCCCCCTCCCTTTGCTTCCTTTCTTTGGGATTGGTTCCAGGCACTCAGGACCCGCCTCCTCCGGCCACGCCTCTCGTGGCCGCTTTTCCCGCCTCCGCCGGCGCAGAGCTGCGGTGCTGGTGACAGTTGAGGATGGCGGGCGCTGAGGGCCCTGCTGGGCGGCAGTCGGAGCTGGAGCCCGTGGTGTCGCTGGTCGACGTGCTCGAGGAGGACGAGGAGCTGGAGAATGAGGCGTGCGCCGTACTGGGCGGTAGCGACTCGGAGAAGTGCTCCTACTCGCAGGTGGGCGCGGGGTGGGGCCCTCTCCTCCCCAGGGCTCCCGCGGATCCTTCTCTTCCCGACTAGACTTGTCCTGTTTCCACCTGCGGTGGCCCGCTTGCCTGTGGTGGTCTGAGGCCGCCGTTCGTCGTAGGCTTCCCCATCCCAGGCCCAGCTGCCCTTTTACCCTCGGCCTCTGGGTTACCCTTGGTAGCTTATGTCCGACAGTCCCCTCTCCCCCCTCGGTCTTCGGCTGCTCAGGATTCCCAGGCTTTGGCCTTGGAGCAGCTGCT
>NW_006494609.1:16301189-16326637 GCF_000325575.1 Pteropus alecto
CTTTTGGTATGACCCGGCTGCTGTTCACGAAACCATCCCTGTGACCTCTAGAATCCGAACATCTTTGTCCCTACTTTTCGCATCCTAAGAGTGCTTATTAGAAACCGAATGGGAAAGTCGAAGCAGAGTTAGCCCTGGATTTGATAACCTCCTCGTGTGGGCTGGGCTCCTTGACAGCTAGTTCCTCTTCAATTTAGTTTGACCAGTGCTCACTGGTAGTTTTTTGGCGAGACAAAGCAAGCACCTGGTCGTACTGCCGTCGGCCCCCCGTGGGGATAGACCAGAACCAGAACAGCAGGTGGCACTGGCAAAGGAAAGGAGGAGAGAAAGATCTGCATGAAAAGGAAATTTGGCATTTGGAAGACGCTGTGAGCAAGGATCTGAGGGGGCGTGATGTAGTGTAGGGTGACTCATCTTATATTTCTAGGTACAAAAGTGGATTGAGGCGGGTAGAAGAAAACTGACAGGGGAGGAGAATTGGTAGGATGAAGAAGGTTGCCTTTCAGGCGGTGGAGTGGAACATTGGGGAATGAGGAGAGAGTCTTGGGGTCTTTATGGGGTGTGGACTGAGATCATAATACCAGTTGTCATCATTGACCAGTTGAGTTTATACTACAGAGTGGTTAGATTTTTTAACACACCTGGTATCTCGAGATAGTCACAGATGTTGGATGGTATTTTAAAACCTTTGGTCACCAATAGAACAGATTTTTCTCTGTTTTCCTTTAAAAAATCTGTTCTTAAGCTATTTTCAAAGTGTAGGCAGCATTATAAAAGACCTCCTTAAAATGTTTTTAATTGTAAAATATATGGAAAATTGCCCAAATCATGTGTCGGGTTGAAAAGAAACACATGCAGGTACCTACCACCTGGATCAAGAAATAGAACACTACTGGCATCCCATAAGCGTCCCTGTGACTCCATCATCAAGATTTCGTAAAGTTTTGCCTGTTTTTTTCAACTTTTTTTTTTGAAACATTTTTAATCTACCAAGAAGTTGAAAGAATAATATTGTGAACACCTGTGTACCTCTTTCATATATTAACTTTTAAACATTTTTATCACATTTATCTTTTCTTTATATTTTCTTCCTTTATTTTTTGCTGAACCATTTGAAAATAAGTTCCAGATATCATGACACTATACCTCTAAGTACTTCACCATGAATCTACTAAAAATCCAAGGGCTTCTTTTAATGCATTGATATTCTTTTTGGTGGAATCGCAACATTTTCCAAAATTAAAGTGTGATATTACTTACATAAACACACACACATTGTCCAACATTTTCTTGTGTTAAAATGATTAAGCAGGTCTACGGCCATGTTACCCTGAACAAGCCCGATCACGTCTGATCTCAGAAGCTAAGCAGGGTCGGGCCTGGTTAGTACTTGGATGGGAGACCACCTAGGAAGACCAGGTGCTATAGGTGTAAAAAATAAAAAAAATAAGAGATTGTAAGCTGACAAAGTCCTTGCAATCTGTGAGGTCAACCAAGGGTTGCCTCGCTTAAAAAAATGATTAAGCAGATAAGCTTATTCCTAGTTGACTGAAAATATTAAACTTCCTCTCACTTTAAGAAAACATTGTATGAAGACAAGCACTAGTATAGTATATATAGTGATAATGAAACATGCAACAGTGTTTTAGTACTCTCATATAAGCTTTTTAGTCTTAGTGGTTTTTACAGGAAGATCTTGACCACAAGTAATCTGTTTTCAATTATTTCTCGTATCACAGTATGAGTATTAGGTAACTGTGCTATTTTGCATTAATTCTCTTTTCTCATTTCGGGTCTTTTTTAGGGCTCAGTAAAGAGACAAGCACTATATGCCTGTAGTACCTGCACCCCAGAAGGAGAAGAACAAGCAGGAATTTGCCTCGCTTGCAGTTATGAATGTCATGGAAGTCACAAACTGTTTGAGCTATACACAAAAAGGTAAAGACAGTTAGAGATTGGTGTTGAATACTTTGTAAATGTTTAGAATCTTTCCCAGCTGTACTTTTTTCTCAATCTTGCTGTTCATTCAAAGTAGCTGTGCATTGGGAAAATTTATTATAATTGTTTTATATAATTTGAGACAATAGTTTTTCCCAAGGGCCTTTTAAAACATGATACAAACTCAAACAACTCATCCTTCTCTGCCATTAATTTACTTGTGTCTGTGGGAGTGATACAGATATTTGTCTCTGCAAGTTAATTTCCAGAATTATCAAATCTTTTATTGTTATGTGCCTGGAGAAATTCCGACTTGGATTCATGAGCAGCAACCAAGAAATGAGTTGAAAGGGAATAGGCTATATGAACTTGAAGAAGTCATTAGATTTTTTTTTAAATGTTATTATTTTATTATTATTTATGCCTACAACACCTGGTCTTCCTAGGTGGTCTCCTGTCCAAGTACTAACCAGGCCCGACCCTGCTTAGCTTCCGAGATCAGACATCGGGCTTGTTCAGGGTGGCATGGCCGTAGACCATAGACCATGGCTCCACTGGAGCATGAACCCAGGACCGTCTGTGTGTAAAGCAGATGTGCTAACCGCTACACTATTGAACCACGTCCAAGAAGTCATTAGATTTAAAAGAAAAGTTAAAATTGGCTCTTCCTTCTTTGTTTCAGAAATTTTCGTTGTGATTGTGGAAACAGCAAGTTTAAAAATTTGGAATGCAAATTATTTCCTGTAAGTAAGCACTGTAACTATAAAGGCATTGGAAGTAGCTGAGATGATATTTGACAGAGTTGATAAAAGCCAAATATTTTCCAAAAAGGTAGTTCTTATGCTTATTCTTTGCAAATTGGCAAATCAACGTTAGAGTCCATTTTTCACTCTGTTCGAAAACTAAGTAACCTGTTCAGAGTCTACAGTATAGATGGTAATAAATATGAAAAGTTTTGGGGGAATGTTCTTTGAAGAGATTTAGGTTTAATTATGTTGGTTGTGCTCATGCTCTAAGGCTTTTAAAAGTGAATAAATAAAACTTGGTAATAATGTGGGCTAGGTGCACACAGGAGTTTTTCGCTGCTCTTTGCCTATGTTTATACAGTAACTTAGTGAAATACCAAATGAAGAGAAAGTAAGAGATTTTATATTCTATCATTGCTTAAACTGTCTTGCTTTTCTCTTTTTTGAAGGGTATTTTTGACAACTTTCTTGACTGCTTTTTATTTTTACCTCTTGCTAACCTGGGGGCTTTGGCTATTACAGCTAGGCATCAAGAAGTACTTTGAAATTCCAGGCTAATATCAGTTAATTTATATTTAATACTCATGATTAACTTTTATTACTATTTTATTACATGGGTGTGTTCGGTTTCCCCCAGTTGCTACAAAAAAGATACAAAAAATAATTTTTATTTTTTCCCTGTATCTTGGGGAAAATGTCCCTTTAATAGTAGTGAATTCTTTTCCTTTGTATTTTGAAAGTTAAAGACCAGCTTCTGTGGGGGAAGATATTTACTGCAAAAATTTATTGAATGCAGAAATTTCATAATGCATGAAATTATATAATTTCATAATGCATGAAATTATAGTTTAAGTTAGAACATATTATATATATTGAAATTATAGTTTAAGTTAGAACATATTATATATATTGAAATTACTATCTTTCAGGACAAAGCAAAGATAAATTCGGGCAATAAATACAATGACAACTTTTTTGGATTGTACTGCATTTGCAAGAGACCTTATCCTGATCCTGAAGATGAGGTAAAAGACTTGGAGGTTAACACATGGGACTGTGTCATCTCTAGCCTTCACTACGCAGTCTCTTGTCATATTTGGGCCTCTGTAGTTGTTCGCTGGGGGTTTGGAGATTGTGAAACGATCCCTGCTGATGAATCTGGGCTGTAACTATAACTGGTACAGGTCTCAGCTATTCTTCTCATTCTTGCCTAATGATAATAAAATATTGAATAGGACTTTCTCAAGGCCAGGACCTTACCCCTTCCGCTCCCTCAATGCCTGCCTGCTTCACTCCCCGACTTTCCAAAAATGCCCTTCAATTTTTTGCCTCCCTGGAAGGAAAGAAATGGGAGATACAAATTGGATCCTCTTTAAAATTTCAATTAGAAATATACAAAAAATTTTAAAGAGTTCTTCCTCACTCCCAGACATAACCACTGTTCACACTTTTTGGTGTATATATTTTTAGACCTTTTTCTATGCAAATGTGAGTGAATATTTTTCAGTTCGTAGTTTTCTTTTCTTGTAACAAGTGAAAATTCTATACATTCACTTCTGCAATTTACTTTTCTCACTTACTAGTTTATCTTAGATATCTTCCATGTCATACAATACAAATTGACCTCATTTTAGTTGCAGCAGAGTATTCCATAATTTGACATGCCATAAGTCAGTTACCTAATTGTTCTTCTATAGAAGAATGGCATTGTCTATTTTTTAAGTATTATGAAGACAACTGCAGTGGACATCTTTATACAGTCATATAACTGAGTAAACTCTTGCAAGGAGTTATGTAGAATGGATACCTAGAGTTAAAATTGATGTGTCAGAGGATATTTGTATTTAAAATGGTGATCATGTTTACAAAAAGGGTTGGACCACCAACAGTACGTAATACCGTTTTTTTCCCAACATTCTCATTGTCTCTACCTATTAAACAGTCTTAAAATTTTGCCATTCTGATGGATAAAGAACAGTATCTTTTAAAAATTTTACTTTCCTTAATCATAGGTAAGGTTATGCGTTTTCGTGAGTTTATTGTACATATTAATAACCTATTGGAATTGTTCTTTCACATCTTTGGCCCATATCATGATTGAGTCTGGTTTTGCTTATGTGTTTACTGATTTGAAGGAATCTTTGTATTTAGAGAAATTAGCCTTCTGCCGTCTTCTTGCTTTCTGTTATCTTGGAACTGTAATTATTGAACCAAATTATTTAGAGGAAAAAATTGAAGATATCTTTGAGTTAACAAAGATAAAACCTTACAACGGGATATTTTAAGGTATGGAGTAAAGTGTTACAACACTGTTGAATCAAAAGAAAAATAAGATGACTAAGTTGATCAAGGCAAAAGAAAGAATAAAACAGCCATATACAAATATAGATAGATATGTTTTTGTTTCCTTTAAGACACCATAATAGGGAAGCAGATTAAACATTGGAATGTTAATCAGCTGATATGAAAGTCCGTGAATAAAAGGAAAATCATTCTAAAAACAGTCTGCGCCCTTTGGTATATAATTTTCCTAGGTCAGAATTTAATTATTTAATTTATTCAAATTAGGAGAGTTGTTGCTGTTTGTTTTATCAAGAGATTGTAACATTTACTTTTTAGTTACTTGGCGGCATGTCGTGGTAAAAAGCTGCAGTTGTCACATTCTGTATTGGTCAATTTGTATTACCTCCCTGGGCCTGGGTTCATGTATACGTGAGAATACATGACTGACTTACAAAATTTTATGAGAATCAGATATTAACTAATGTGAAAGAACTTTGACAGTCGCTTGCAAAGCGCTTATCTCTGTAGCACCAGTTCGTGGAGAACGAGCTTCTCTTTGGCTCCTTGATCTTTCCTTTTTCCCTTGGATATGCCCATGAGTAGCAGCCTCACAGATTTGGTAGAGAATTATTAATATAATTCCACCGTGTGCCAGATTTACTTCCATGTCCCAGAATTCACTGTCATCATTAACACGCAAACTGCTTTTCCATGTTAGATTCCAGATGAGATGATCCAGTGTGTAGTCTGTGAAGACTGGTTCCACGGAAGGGTAAGGAAAGCTTTGACCTTTTAAAGCCACTGTCTTCACAAAGGGAGAAAAAAATCTTTGCTTTGAATTGTGTTATATTTTACATCATAATTACTATTCTAGACATGTACTGTAAAGATATGATCAGTGTACTCTTATGATATTTGTTTATAAAATAACAAGCATTTTGGACAACTTGGAGATCACAAGGAAAATAGTCAGTTTTCTGTATTCACAGCATCTTGGTGCTATTCCCCCTGAGAGTGGGGATTTCCAAGAGATGGTGTGCCAGGCTTGTATGAAACGCTGCTCTTTCTTGTGGGCTTATGCTGCGCAGCTGGCAGGTAGGTGTCTCTGTGGAGCTGGTGTGCCACAAACTTGTGCTAGTGAAATTTTTATACTAAGAAATTGACCCAAAACAACTAATCAGCAATGAATGGTCTTGAGGCATTAAATATTCTGTATTTTTTTATAATACTGTATGTGTTACTGAATTTTTAAAGTGGCGGTTACTTATAGCACCTGCTGCTCTGGCCTCATAATTTATTGCCCTTCTAACCTTCAGGGAACAATTCACCATACTAACCACAAGCAGCATAGCCACACCTGAGATCTCATCCTACACTTTCGATTTGTCTCAGAGTTCTTAAATTTGGTGCTCCCTCTTTCTATCCATACCCTTCCCATTTCTAGCTCTCACTTTCCACTGGATGTGTGTATATTTCTTATTCACTGAGTTTTCTTAATTGACCTTCCCCACTCCCTCCCTTTCCTTCCCTGTCAGCACATGGCTTCATCTATCAAATTGAAATGCCGCCATGCACCGTTAGCTCCCTTATCCTTTCTCTTCTCTCCTTCATAGAGGCAGTGTTTCTGCCTCTATTCCCAAAGTAAAGCTGGTGGGCTTTTCAAAACTACCCTGCTACCTGTATTCGCAGTTAAATATCTTCCTACTGCCTCTTGCTTCTTGAGGTATCCCATCTCTCTTTGAGTCTATAGTGTTTTCCTTTCTCCTTTACATATAAAGTGCTTAAGTAGTGCCATTTTTAAACAAACTTCAATTTGAACTCTTTGGATCAGGCAGGCATAACCTAAAAAAGGACCGATATTTTCTTTCTCATTATTCCAGAAATTAAGTTTGACTCTCTCCTTTTCCAGATTCTGAAATATTTTTTAATTAGGCAAAGTGATTTCATTGTCTAATAGGTCTGTGTGTGTGTGTGTGCGTGTGCGTGCACGCATGTGTGTGTTTTCACTGAACCCATAGTAACCAAGGTGTCTGCCGAGGATGATGGGTTGGTGCTGAATGTCGATGGAGTAGGTGATCAGGAAGTTATTAAACCTGAAAATGGAGACCATCAAGATAGTACCCTCAAAGAGGATGTTCCAGAACCTGGAAAGGATGCTGTCAAGGAAGTTAAAGCAGAGCAGACTAATGAACCATGTACCAGCTCTAGTTCTGAATCTGCTCTCCAGGTAACATATGAAGTAAGAGCCATAAAAGAAATCAAACTTAAGCAAAATTAATTCTATAAGCTCTGTGGCATTGTATCCTTTGCCTAAAGAAATCCTTTCACAAAATAAAACTATAATAGTTTAAAAAACATACTTCAAAACTTAATTTTATTTCAGACAGCATTTAAGAATCAACGTCTCAACACAGGATCACAGTCTGACTGCAAACTTGAGGAGCTTCAAGCTAAGCATTTTATAAAGAAGGACACTGCCACCTATTGGCCCCTGAACTGGCGTAGCAAGTTATGTACCTGCAAAGACTGTATGGTAAGTATAGGATCAAGTTATATGTTAGTATATTTTAGAGACTTATGCCTAAAATAGAAACATCTGAAAAGTGTATTTATGAAATTAATGATAGAGAACTTAAAAAATGTCTGTATTAAGCAAATTTGTGAAATAGTATTTGCAGTCTGAATGCTTGTGGAAGAAATGAAGAATTATGCATTTTTACTTATCTTCATTGTAGTGGAAAAAAAGTAGTTCTTAGCTTTTTTATATCATAGAATTTTTTGGAAACACAAATTGCCTGAAAGTTACAGTAAGTCAGTGGTTTTAAGTAAAGATTTCTTAGACCAAGGGTCCCTAACCCCTGGGCCACGGATCAGTACTGGTCTGTTAGGAATCAGGCCGCACAGCAGGAGGTGAGTGATAGGCTGGTGAGCGAAGCTTCATCTGTATTTGCAGCCGCTCCCCAGCACTGGCATCACGCCTCAGCTTCACCCCACATCATCGGGCATTAGATTCTATAGGAGCACCGGTCCCTCGTGCCACAAAGTTTGAGGACTGCTGTCTTAGATCATACAACATCTGCTAGGCAGTTGGGATATTTCTAAGAGAGATTTGAGCAAAAAGAATAAATCACTCAGCAGCTCTGCGTTCAAAGGCTCAGGTTTTTCTGAGAGTCAATTTACAAAAATTTTTAGTGATTCTCATGAGGCTTACTTTCTGAGAATGACACAGTTCTAATGGAGAAACTGGTTTTATTTTTTTAAAGAAAATGTATGGCGACCTAGATGTCCTGTTCCTGACAGATGAATATGACACAGTTTTGGCTTATGAAAACAAGGGCAAGGTTGACCAGGCAGCCGACAGGACAGACCCTTTAATGGACACCCTTAACAGCATGAGCAGAGTCCAACAAGTGGAACTTATTTGTGGTGAGTACTGTTCGAATATGGAAATTCGTGATGTTCATAAAGTTTCCTGCACTATTAAAAAAAAGTATATGTATAAGGACAACTGATACCTATTTTGTATTATATGTTTTCATATAATACAAGAAAAAAGTTAAAATTGGAATTGTATAGTAGACCTCAGCTACACTTGCTTAATTGTAATGTTGCTGGATATTCAGTTGCTATCACCACTGAATCGGGGTTACAGACCAGAATAATTACGTGTTTGAGAAACCACAACATGTGCTGTTTTGGTTAAGGGTAGATGTGTGAGTAAAGAATATTAGAGAATCAACTTCTTTTTTCATCCAATGAAAAATAATTTTCATGGAGCATTACATGTCATCTTTTTGATAGTTCTCGAGGTTGCTTCAGTGGTGCGCAGGAAACCACTAGGAGGAAAATATTCCCAAACCTTTAATTGCAGGCTTTTATGTCCTGCCCCTCCACCCTCCACCCCCAGCTTATTTTAGTGATTTTCATCCCAGCCAGTTTCTCTGGGGATGCCACCACCTTTGTGTCCCTTTTTTGGCTTTGATCATTTTTATTATTTGTAACTATTTGATTAACTTCCTTTTGTCTTTATTAGACTAAAAGCTTTTCGAGGATGAAGGCTGCATCTCAGTGATTTTTGTAGTCTTCAAGGATCCTCTTGAAGGATCTGTCAAGTGAATGTACAAGTTTTAAAACTTAATGTTTTACAAGTTCGAAGTTATTTCAAATATTAGAATTCCAGAGAGATAGGAAGTCCTTGAAAAGATTCTTAGCTAATGTTTTTGGGAATGAAAATGGGTTCCAGGTATCAAAATGAAAGAATTTGGGAGAAATTGGGAACAGTCTCTCTGCACATTTCACTTAAAGAAAAATTTAGTTTAAACTAGTAATATACTCATCAGTGATGAAGAAGTATTTTGTTTTTAAAAGCACACCGCTTATCTAAAGTTTAAGTCCTTTTCTCTTGTTTTGATTTAGAATATAATGACTTGAAGACTGAACTTAAAGACTATCTCAAGAGATTTGCTGATGAAGGCACGGTATGTTGAGTTAAAGAATTTTAATCACAGCCTGCATGTTTTGAGCAAACTGTTTATTTTCTTTCTTGAAAAAAATGTGTGTCTCAAACTGGATACTAGAGAGTTTAATGCAGGCAGAGCTAAGGGAAGTCAGTGAGAGGCGGTGAAATAGCGACGGACTAGCTGCAGTGGGAGCCCTGCCCAGCCCTGGGCCGGAAGGAGCGCAGGGACAGCAGTCACACAGGATGTGGAGGGCGTCGCGGTCGCTTAGGAGAAGGCCACTGGGTCAGCCGTACTGATGCTGCCCATCCCGACCTTCAAGCAGGGATCCTAGGTGGAGGAAGGAAAAGTGACCAGGCAGGAAAAAATTAAAGCCAGGCCCCATTTAGGGGATTCTGTGCTCTACAGTTTAGGATAAAAGAACTTTATAATTGGGAGACTAAAACATTTCTCTTGCTAGCAAGAAAAATCTATATACTTTTAAGGAAACACTGACTCTACAATGTATAATGTTTTAAAAGAACCTGCTAGGTGAATTCACAAATACTTCCTAGCCCTTTAGTAGTCATACATTTGTGATTAATTTTTTTCTAAAATACTCTTCTATCAGGGATGTAAAGTACAGCATAGGGAATATAGTCAAAATTTTGTAATAACTATGTATGGTGCCAGGTAGGTACTTGACTAATGGGGGGATCACTTCGTAAGTTATATAAGTGTCTAACCACTATGCTGTACATCTGAAACTAATATAAAATAATACTGAATGACAGCAGTGATTGAAAAAATTTTTAAATATTCAGTATTCAAATAAATACTAAATATGTTACAATATAGAAAAATGTTCATAGTAGAACACTAATTGAAAAAATAAATAAAATACTTTTCTATGTTCCGAAGGCAGACATAAAACAAAATTTACTTTTCTTTTCATGGCCTAAGGTCGTACGTGTGGACAGTAAACGTTTTGTTCTGCTGTAGTCAGATACACAAATCAAGCCAGACGTGGGTCTGACAGATACCCAGAAGTGCCATGAGACTAGCTTTCTTGGCAGAATCCTCTGCCATCCAACTTTAGGTCATTTTCTTCTTTCTCCTAAATGTGAGAAGAACCCGTAGCTGCCTGGGTTTGTGGGCAGGGTCCCAGTGCCACCTTCCCTTAGACGGCCTCCTCATGTTTTAGAGCACGTTCTTCACTGTCACACAAAGGTCGTCCTGCTTCCCAGTAGTTCTTAAACTAGAGCTAGTCCTGTTTCTATCCTCTGGTTGATGCAGGCTCGTGCTTCTCTCTTGCTAGAACTAAGAACAGAACGTTCACAGGTGGAACTATTTTAACTTGTTTGTTGTTAGCAACAGTCATGGTCTTTCACATGTATCAAAGCACGCGCTCTTGACTCTGCCTGTGAGCCTTTGCTCTTGTGCCATTGGTGGTCACAGTGCTTTTTATTAAAATATTTTACACATACTTAAAATCACATAAGAGAAAATAAATATGTTGTCTTTTTGCATTCACATTTGAAACAGTTTTATTCAGTCTTCACATATATCTTTAATATATGGGTCTTCGATATCGCTAGAACTGTTCTTCATGAGAGAATTCTGTAATCTGATGTGATGATTTAAAAAGACAAAATACTATGTTTAGATTATTTGTTCCATGACATTACTAACTGGATCTTTACCAAACAAACAAACAAAAACCTTAAGTTGCCATAAGACTTATCTGCTGTGGTTGTATTTGTCCACGGAAGATAATGCTAATAAGTTCTAGATGTTCTCAGGTGGTGGGCTGCCTCTCTTTAATGTGTGTGTCTGACTATTGAAAAAACACTTAGAAACTACACATTTTTCTGAGATAAACTCATCAAATGAATTATTATTGAACCCAAATATTCTCTAACATTTCTACTCTGCATGTTGGCTGTGACCATTTGGGGACCTCTAGAAACCAAACTTTGCACACTAATAAGTATGCTTTTAGGTGTCCTCCCACCAGAACCTAGTGGGAGAAATGGTTTGCCTTTAGTGTTTAATGTTTGTGATCCAAGGTAATGTTTGTGATTCTCCGTGCTGGAACTCCCAGGTATCTTACTAGCATTTTATAAGTGTACATTTCCAGGCCATTTAGCCAAGTACAGTAGAGCTCTGGGCCGCAGTTTATCTCAGAATATATTAGCCATCTGGATCTTGAATCTGTTAGGGCTCGAATTCCTCACCGGTTGACCAGCAGTTTTACTCTTGGTGCTTGCGAAACTGGCATATCAGCTACTGGTCCGTGGTAGAGTACTGAGAAAATGTTAAGTTCCCTCGTTTAGAGGATTAATAAGTATCTTACCCCAAGAAAGTTCAAGTTCATCTTGCTGTTCACGTATGTCAGCGGCATGTACCCGTGGGGAGTGAGAGGGAGGTCTCCATTTTACTTACCAGTAATTGTCCTCTTTCTCACTTCTCTCTACCTCTCTCTCTCTCTTGCTCACGTGCATTCACTACTTTCTTTTTCTCTTGCTTTCCTCCCTGCCCCACCTTCATTTTTTTTATGACAGTATGCATGTGTTACCTTAATAATTAAAAAGATAAATCAACCAACCTGTCTCTGGTGCTGGCCCTGAGCCCTTTCGAACAGATCAGCTGGCAAGACTCACTCTTGGGTTGAGCAGGACTCCTCCTGGGCCATCTCAGTATACTTTTTATTCATATTTTCCCTTTGTCTTATTTTCTTATTTTTATTATTTCGTTTTGCCCATGCCATAAACAGGTTTGTGTCATGCTCCAATCCTTTTTCCAGTAAAATGGAAGATAAATTTCTCACTGCATAAAATGAGTACTGTTCACTGAGTAGTAGCTTTTGCCCATTATTTTTCTGTTTATATACAAACATCTTTAATTTTGGACCCTCGAAGAGGGAAATGCTTTTTGGTTCCTTTTTTTTTTTTTTCCAGTAAAGACAGCACAGCTCTCAAAACGAAACACTGTTTTTTTGTGGGTGCTTGTGCAGAACTGAAGGACACTCCCAAAGGGCATTTGTGGTCATGACAGAGCGAGTGGGGTCTAGACCGTCGGGTTCTCAGCTTTCGTGCTGGTTCTGCCACCTTTCTCTTCGCTAATATTTATTGAGAACTTACTATATGCCAGTGTTCTGCAGCACGATGTCTCATCCGCCCTTCCAAACATAAGAGGTGCTGCCTTTACCTTTTCGTATGAGGAAGCCGAGGGAGGAGGTGGAACCTGCACGTGACACCATGTGCTGTTCTGCCGAGCTGTGTGACCCTGCACAGGCCCGTCCCTCTGAGCCCGGATGAGCTCTGTATGAAATGCAGATAGTAGAATTAATTAGGCATTAAAGTAATTCTTTTTTTTTTATTCTTATTTTTCAACTAGAGTTGCTATTCAGTATTATTTTATATTAGTTTCAGGTGTACAGCATAGTGGTTAGACGTTCATATAATTTATAAAGTGATTCCCCCAATTAGTCTAGTACCCCCAGCACCATATCTAGTTGTTACAGTATTATTGACTATATTCCTTATGCTGTACTTCACATCCCTGTGCGGTTTCATAACTACCAATTTGTACTTCTTAATAAAGTAATTTTTATCAGGCAGTACCGTTCGATTTGTTTGTGAATGTTACGACTGGGTATTGCTATTCTATAATTCAGTTCTCTTTCCCGATCTTTGCTTTTCGTCAATAGGTTGTTAAGAGAGAGGACATCCAGCAGTTCTTCGAAGAATTTCAGTCAAAAAAGAGAAGAAGAGTGGATGGGATGCAGTATTATTGCAGCTAGAGTGGAGTATGGCGCCTTCTCATCCAGGCCAGTGAAAATGCCACTTCCTGTTCCAGGAATAAAAGAGGCCTGTTTCACCTTCGGTCCTCTTCGTGACCTCTCTCTGGAGAGGCCTCCTCCGCTGGCCTTGGGCTTCCTCACTCTCCTTAACTGCAGTAGCCACAATGTTTATGCTGATTTCACAACCAGCATTCTTCTTTCTGGCTCGGCTAAAAGCAACTCATTCCACAGACTTCAGCCCCTACCCCGCCTCCCGTCCACCCAGGGTTATTTGCTTATAAGTTTTAGGAAGTTTGATTTGGTTTTGAGCAAGTAAACTAGTTTCTTTTCTAATGATTTGTTCTTTAACTCCCAAATGTGTCTACTCTGCCACAGAGCTGTTGTCTTCCAGGACCTGCTTTGGGGCATCACAGACATTCTCCTCCTGTCAGCTAGACCCTCTCTAGGTCCCCTCACCCCTATGATCGTGGTGCCTTGGGTCAAAGCTTCCTCAGGCCTGGGCTGCTTCTCCCACCTCCCTGCTTTCTGAGGTTCGGTCACGACACAGAGTTGATCTCGGAACACGTTTCCTCTGGGCCCAACCTCTGGCCTAGCTGGGACAGATGGCTTTCTGTCCCGGCTGTCTGTTACAGGCAGGGAGATCGGCTGACGGCAGGGCTGAGGGAGCCAGCCTTTGTTAGGGATTCTGCTAATAAATTTCAAGTGGAAATGTCATTCACAATTCTACTGGTACTGGAATATGAGGATTTCAGTGCTGTAGTGCTCACAGGGCTTCCTGGAGAAAACGCCAGCATTCTGGCCCCCCTTCTGCTGCCTAGAAATAGACCGGCTACTACCCTGTGAAATCTCGGTGGTTTACAGAGTCCTCTGGGTTCCTTTCTATTATCAGGGATATTCATAAGCATATATTAAAAACGAAACTATTTTGATATTGTTCTGTTATGAAAATGTTATTAGAACCCCAATAAATTATTATTTTTCCCCCTTAAATTGTGCTGAAGAAAAAAAGACACTGGCTTAGCTTCCTTGTAGTGAGCAGGGCAGCGAGTGCCCGTTCCGAAGAGGCTGTGTGGAAGAGCGTGCAGACGAGGCCCCGGGCCGCGCGAATGATGAGCTGCGTGTACATAAGCGTCAGTGCCCCTAGCTGGTTCCCTAGTAACTACGAGATCTTTCGAAGAACCTCATGGAATGTTGCAAAAACCCCATACTTGAGGGGAAGTCCTTTCAGTTGGTTTGAAATCTCCTTAAAGCCCCTCAGTCTGTGTGGAAACCACCTTTTGATAAACAGAGCCCTCAGTTGCTCTCTCTCTGGAGGAACAAGGCCTTGCCTGACAACAGATGACACACTTTGAGGTATGTGACTGCAAGCATTTGAGGCTTCGGGGCCACGAGTGTACATCAATATTCCTTGGTGTGTTCAGCAATCAGTGAGTGCCCACCGACCCCCGGGCAAGGCGAACTGG
Organism: Pteropus alecto; assembly: GCF_000325575.1. Classification (NCBI taxonomy): domain Eukaryota; kingdom Metazoa; phylum Chordata; class Mammalia; order Chiroptera; family Pteropodidae; genus Pteropus; species Pteropus alecto. The sequence goes on from NW_006494609.1 coordinate 16,315,861, forward strand.
GCCCACAGAAAGTCAAGGCCTCAAAGACATGGTCCATCCTGTTTTTCTGTATCACACCTAATTACAGATCCTCGCGAAGAGTGACATGTGGACCCGGAAGGTCTCATGGCCACAGGAGATTGCTGTGTGCCCTGCGCTGGCCTCGTGGATAAAGAGTCAGCAGGCGAGGCTGGAAAGCTCAGGGCGGCTTTGGGGTCGTCCACAGTAACTCTCCCAAGTCAGGACTCCCGCACTCCGTCCCCAAGCTCACGCGAGCAGTGTGCCGCTGCGGCCTCAGATGTTTGTTTAACTACCAGAAAATTCCTTACTTAGGACAGGTCAGGACCACGTCTGAGAGCTGACGCATTACTGTGCAGCACAGAACAAGTCACCCAGTGCTGAAGGGCTGTTTATGAAAGGTACTGTTCCTTCTTTTACATTAACCAGAAAACCTCTTTTTTACTTACTGTTCACAGCTGGTTTTCTTATTGACTGTATCGGACCGTCTCTTCTTGTAGAGACTGATTTTGGCCAACATGTGGCAGTTAATACTAATGCATGTTTTATGCAAAAGAATATGATATTAGTTGCTTTTAAGGAATTTTGGCATTGTACGTGCATTTTTGTAGAATTGTTACTGGACTTATAATTACATACTAAACTCTAATCAGGTTTATGTAAAATTAAATAAAACCAATTCAAAAATAGTGGCTTTTCAGATTGTTTTTTCTCATTTAAATGTACACGGCCTCCCTTTGCAGGTTTTAAGAAAATGAGTATAGCATGAGTGTGCTCCAACAGCTCGCCTGCCCAGGGGGACTGGTTCATTTCTCCTGTTTCCACACGAGATGTGGTCTGAGGTATCGCCAGCAGAGCCACCTCATCCCCCTGCTTTATAACACCTCCTGGAGGGAGGTTCCACAGTCCCCGCTGGGACCTAGATGACCAGTTGAACAAAGAAATGGGCTTGGGCTGTGAGCGATCACGGTTTGCTGAGGTGCTGCTGTGTGAGGCGAGGGGGCCAGGAACTCAGTCTAAGGAAAAGATGAGGTCCATCCACCCCGCATGGTGGCCGTTCCTTCAAAAGTAAATGTGAAAACACACCAAGAAGCCTATGCAGAGCCCATCTTTGGCTTCCCCCCAGCTCTTGCTTCCTTGGAAATTCCCCAGACTTGTGGTCCTCACCCATGTGAGTTAAGCTCAGATGAGTGAAATGCTCTTTATGGCCCTGGAGGTGCTCACACATCTGAAAAGTCAGGATTATATGATCATCAATGACAGGAAAGCTGCACTTCTCCCCGCGCCCCTAAAGGCCCCTCGTGGGGCAGAGGACAATTGAGAGCCATCCAAGTGTCTGTCGGGTCTTGGCAGTGGCTCTGCCTGGAAGATGAATGTGCTCTGGGGAAAGGCGGAGGTACAGGAGACCCACCCAGCAGAGCTCCCAGGAGCCGCCGAGGCTGCTTCCCAGTCAGGTCACCTTGAAGCGGCTGCCAGACCCAAGTCTTGCTCTGAGGGGGCATCTGGCATTTGGCACTGGGCCAAAGCCCTACTGGTACCTCATCCGTCTCCCTGAACTACTGCACATTAGATAGGTGTGTGTTCCATACTTAAGTCACAGGATCCCTAGGGACCTGAGAAGTCACCCAGCCTCACTTCCTCCCAGGAGCCCCGCTCTCACAGATAATCTTCACAGGGGACCTGTGCTGGTGTTGGCCATGTGGCTTTCCTGGCCCTGTGATCTTGGTGACAGTGCCCCAACTTTTAGTTGGCTAACTGCCCCTCCACTTCCCTGCCCTGTGATTTGAGGGGCACTGGCCACACGACTCTTCCAGACAAGGACATAAATCTTGTGAGCACAGGGACCCAGGCTCACGAGGAAGCCAACACCCTGGCAGGCAGAGAGGAAGGAAAGAAGCCAGGGCTTTGGTGATTCAGGCGTTGAGCCATTGGATTAAGCCTTGCCTGAAGCTTGTGCAATGAGCACATTCCTGTAGCGGATAACACCTCTGTGCTCTAGCTTCCGTTTCTGAATACTTCTAGTGACAGTGCTCACTCCCTCACACGACACTCATCCATTATTCTTCCAGTCTTGGTATCTCTTCCTGTGAAAAAAGGCGAGACACTTCTTATGGAGTTCCATGGGCCCCCCATCCAAGTCTGTGCTCTGGTCTCCCAATGAGGAAAGGGGGCTCCTCACGGTGCTCCCCAGCACCTACTCAGCAGCTCTGCCTTCCTCCCTCACCTGGACACTCCCGCTTGGGCTTCTCCTCCACCATCTTTTTATATATTTATATATAAAATAAGGAATTGGCTCACAGGATTATGTAGGCTGAGAAGTCCCCCGATCTGCCATCTGCAAACTGGACACCCAGGGAAGGTGGTGTACTTCCAGTCCAAGCCAAAAGGCCCCAAGAGCCAGAGGAGCAGATGACAGTCTCAGTTCCAGAGCCGAAGACCAGTGTTCCAGTCCAAACAGTCAAGCAGAGAGAATCCTCCCTTCTTGCTCCTTTTTGTTCTATTCAGGCTGTCACAGATTGGATGAGGCCCACCACACTGGGGAGGGCTGTCTGCTTTACTTAGTCTACAGATACAAATGCTAATCTCATCCAGAAACACTGTCATAGACACACCCCGAACAATGTTTAGCGAGATATCTGGGCATCCTATGGCCTAGTCAACTTGACACACAAAATTAACCATCACGACAATCTATTTATTTGGTAGATCCTGGGCCCGCTAAACCTGGGATGAACAGTGACTTGTGCTCTGCCTATTAATGCATTCTCTCTCTTGCCCTAGGTGCAACTCAGACTGTTCTCGTTGCAAGAGGCCAGCTGAAGGACACGGCAGTGGAGTGACCACGTCAGAGTCACAGCACTTCCCATGAAGGAAGGGGTGTCTCGGCTCCATCAGGAAAGCTCACCTGGGTTAGCAGGCATGGAGCATAAATAAAATGGGGCAGCAGCTGGGGATAAAAAAGAACTGCTTTAGAATGCCAGGAGCACCTACTCCACAGTTTATTCACAAAGCTGCAGAGTCAAGTCAGTAATTTCATTCCCCAGATTCTCTTTATATGCTGCTGAGGCTCTTCTCTCTTTCCTGCCGGGCACCCTCACCTCGCTCAATGACCTCTTAACCATGGATGAAAAGACCTGCGACATTGTGGTGAGGTTAATATTCTAATTGCTATTTCACTGTGTAATAGCACATATTAATATTGGTGAGCTTATTTGCTTAATATCCGTCCTCTCTAAAATCATAAATTCTGTGAGGCCATGGACTGACTGTCTTTCCAGCTCAGCATCGAAGTGCCGGATGCAGTGGCTGCCACGCGATGGGCACTCCGTTGGTTAATGCATGAATAGCCGTGATCATTCATGCCGAGCGCAGCCACAGGCTGGAAACTGCTGCGGATGTATTTCATCTCACCCACCCACTCGAAGAATATTATTGTCCACCCCCATTTTACAGATGTGGAAACTGAGGCTCCGAGAAGCTGAGGTTCCGCTAGTCTTTGGTGACTCTGGGTGTTAAATGCACATCTGCTGGATCCCAGGCCCTGCTCATTTTGTTCCACCAGCCCGGCCTCACTGAAATGGGGCACCAGGGAGCCGCTGAGGCTCTCGGGGCAGAAATGACAGAAGATGCTGATAGTTTTTGTCTAAATCACAGGATATCATGTTTTGCCCCAGGCTGAGAGGGACATTGAATTCACTCTTTTCTTAGATTTGTTTTGGTAAATTAGCTTAGACATACATGACGGAACTGGACTCTCTTCCAGCATCTAAAGCAATCTGGGGAGGGGTTTCTAAACCTTCCAAGAAACACGAATCCAGCTCAGCCTCCCCAAGCGAGGCTGGGAATGGAGAAACCATTAAACTCATGGTCCTTCCCCTGGGTCTACACCTCCTGCCCTCTCCCCACACCCAATCACCAAGTCCTGTAGAAATGACACCCTCATCATATTCACAATCGGTTCTTGGTTCTCTGTGGGCGATTCGGGCTCCTCTGGCCGGCTGCCAGCCTCCTGCCTGGTTCCCAATTCACCCCTGCTCCTCTTCAATCCATGACACAGACCATGGAAATCCGATTCCCTTTTGCTCCTGCTTAAAACTGCGTAGCCACTTCCTGTTGCTATTAGGATCAACTTCGAGATCCTCAGCCCGTCCTATCAGGGCTGGCAAGGCAGGCCCAACCCACCTCTGGCCCCGAAGAGCTTTCCCCCCAGCGCTCTGCCTGCCTGCGGCTCCGCCTCTTCCTGGGAGCCCTTCCCAGAATCCCTCACCCCCTTGCCCTGTGGTCCTGACTTCCTTCACTTGTGTTTAGGTCGCTTCCCCATGGTGGTCTTCCCAGCCCTGGGACCAGTTAGACGCCCCCAGCCTTACCTCTGTAATTAATTCAATGTCTTTTCTTTCTTGAAACCCAAAAATTGTTATGGGGAAGACTATGCCTGTCTTGTTCATTACTGTTACCTCAGGACCTAGCAGTGTCTGGCAGGTAGAAGTTGCTGACTTACTTGATGAACGAATGTTTGCTGAATGAATGAGTGCCACACTTGCACCTCCCCATCCCCCACACACAGTGTCCCTCCTGCCCAGGCCACCACACTTCCTGGTGCACAGGACGCCACCATGGTTGAGAACTTGGGCTCTGGAGCCAGACTGCCTGGGTTTAGGCCCAGGCTCTGCTAACTTATTAGCTATGTGACCCTGGACAAGTGACTCGGTATCTGTGCTTTGGTTTCCACTCTTGTAAAATGGCACTAAAAACAGTATGTCACAGATTAAATAGTGCCTAATTCATTGATTAAAAAAAAAAAAAGTGCTCAGCGGCGAAAGCAGCATACCTCTCCTCCCACTCATTCCCCGACCATGGCAAGCCAGCCTTCCCCTCAGCCACGATGACCTCCTACTGCTATGTACTAATCTCATTGTTTCTAGGACAAAAGTCATTTCCAGCTATAGTTTATATTTCTGAGAATAGGTATCCTGTCTGCTGCTCCGTACTCCCAGACTCTGGGAAGAGTGGCCTCAAACATTTCTTAATGCACTGAGGAGAAACAAGGCCCGAAGTGGCTAGGGAAGCCAGCTGGAGTTCACTTCTCCAGGGGGAATCCACGAGTAAAGACGTGAGCGCTGACTTACTCAGTTTCCTTTTTCAGATTTTTAAGCTCACTCACAAAAACCTTAGTTAAACCTATAGTTAAACCTAAGATGGTTACAAAATATACAGAATTGCCTTAGAGAGAGGCATGAAGGGTGAAATGCTAGAACTTATCCGTGAAACGATTAAAATAAAAAATTTAAATAGCTATTTTATAGCTATTAAAAATGGAAATTGGAGACTATTTTGTATGTTTTTTCAGAAACCTAGACTCTAGATCACAACCATTTTCCTTTAAAACTGAAAAGTATTAATACGCCTGAGTTAAAGGAGAAAAAAAAGCTCTGATACCTGTAAGCTTGTGGATCTTGGGGTACACCTGGGTCTCCAGCTGACAACAGTGCTTGGCATATTCCGGTGGCTGGGTCCATGTGGGTAAAATGGTGTCTTAACCTGGAGACCCCTGGGCAAGTAACATTTTGCTCACATTTGACAAATGAAAACGTATTTCCAAGAAAACCACAATAACAACAACAAAAAAGGCCCGAATAACTGAAATCCTAGAAACAAGAGGGGAAGTTCCCACAGAAAAGCTCCTGGTTCCACCGTAGACGGTACAATCGCCTCCGTAATCGGGGGCCGCAGGCTACTGTGCTAAAAAAGACTGTATCCAACTCCGCAGATTCTAGACAAGCCATTTATTTATTTGAAATGCCAACTATATGTAGGATAAAGTCAGTGTTACATGCTTATCAGTAACAGTAGAAAAATAGAACCAGTGAAAACCTCTGTACAACTGTAATGATACTCAAAAGAGAAATGTATCGTTTTACAATGTTTCACACAGACGAATTCAAGTTTGGAGGTACCTAAATAAAAATACTATATATTTCTTTAAAAAAACACTATGTACAATTGAAGCGTAAACAAGTTTTACAAAGTACTGGTTATGCAGGTTGTAGAAAACACTTGCATAGGACATGAAATCAGTTTAAGAAAAATTTCTGAGCCTTTAGCATTGAAGGCACTTGACTTTATACCAGTAACAGCACAACCACAAGAAATGCAGTGTGGCAGAAGTACCACCTCTCTGGGGAACAGATGTGGCACATACACAGCAAGTGGAGTTTGGGAAACTCAGCGCCCCGTCTACAAGGGCAGGACTGCAGACCACCTGCCCAGGGAACCCGGACATAGTCACGTGCAGGTACACGACGAAGCTTCCAGAGCTTATCTCATCTCTTAGGCAGAACCCACGTAAACACACAAACACAAGAGGTTATTTTCAAGACACTTGCAAGTAATCTTTCTATAGAAACAGCCATGGCATTATAATATTCAGAACATGGAAGATTGACACACAGTCTGAGGGTTGTATAGGGGAAAACAAATCGAAAGACTTACCAATACAACAATTATATAACAGCTACTGTAATTCATCAGACAAAAAGACATTCATAAAACATTGTTCATACAAGTGTTAATGGAAAACAGTAAAATACCTTTTAGCATGTGATAGTAACTCTTTTAGCAAGATTATCTGTAATGAGGTTTGAAAGTAAATTACTCAGTAGAGGAAGTAAACCATTGCAGAATCGGGAATAGCACCCATCACTACTGCTTTAATAGTAATTTTCAACAGAAAGTTGAAAGTCAACCAAATAATTTAAGAAGTCAAATAAACATTTCCCTTTGAGTTCAGCCCTAAGATAAAAACATGAATGACTTAGAATTACAAGTATCTTACAAGGGTTTCATGAAACACATTTTCCCCTAAAAGGCTGATTAAATGTTATGCAAATATCTTATTTTGCTGAGTAGTTGCTGAGAAAGTGACCCTTCACCTCTAGAGTCTGACAGGTCACCCGCAAGCTCCGCGGCTGCCGCGGCCGCCTCTGCTGTTTTCCCACCCACTGTGTCATCACCTTAATTCACAAGGACAAGTATTGCTCATCGCTCGAACTTAACCGACAAATCAAGTGAAAACCCAGCAAAGGATGGCAATCCTAATGAAAAGAGTTTCTGAGGAAGCAAAAACGAGAATTAGGTGAAGTTTCAGATAATTCTAAAAAAAAAGGACTCAAATAGAGGAACTCATTAAAAATCCTTAGAATCCAGCTGGTTATCAAAATGTCAGGAGAGCGCTAGGGACATGTGCCTAGAGAAAGCTAAAGGGTCATGTGAGAAAGACTTTGGTATGTGGAAAAATTCAACCAACCACTTTTCAGAAGTCATTTTTGCCTTTCGTGCTGCTACTTTTTTCCTTAGGAGTTACAGGTAACTTTGAACTTAAATTATTCATCAAGATCACAAAACTAAAAGAAAAATATGAGAAAAAGGCCAACAGCATCTTGAAGAAATGTGGATCTTCTCTTTCCAATCCGGGATCTAAATGGTAGTCCTCTAACCTCAACAAGGCGGGCACCGAAGGTGGCGATTGTCTGACCGCCTGATTGTCCGGAGCCTCAAGACCGAGATCTGGTATTCTGAAATTTGGTTCTCATGAAATGTCTACATCGAGTAAGTAACATGCCAGGTCCTGTGGCCTAAATTTTATAATATACCTGTTTTGTTTTTTTTTTCTGGGAGCAATCTCACTCAGACTTCACATTTATCTTAGTAAGCATTACAAAAGATTGGATAGGTTCAAGAGCCAGAGGCACAGAGCTATTCACCCCACCCTATTAACCGTACCTCGCCAGTACACTGAAAGCCCACGAACACCTACCCTGACACTCGCAGAAACCACACCTGATTACCTTCTGCAAGTCACATCAGTCCACAGTCCCATGGGTTAAAGCAAGTTTCTCTCTACACACATAGTTCAGCCAGGTAAGATACCAGATTGTTAAAAGCAAACTTCATAAATTAAGACTATGAACAGTGGCCGCTTATAATTACACTTGGGGGATATGAAAGAATATTTAATAAATTTTCAGAAAAACGAGTGTGGCATCAATAGCTCTTGTTGAATGTTAAAAAAACACAAAGAAACAAAAAAACAAAACAAAAAACCAAAAAAACCAGGTCAGAGAAAGTTTTTCCCACCCAAATTAGCTCTGCTCATTATTTGCAGTACCAGCGCACTGTCTGAAATCAGATTAGAAATTTAAAACTATCAAAGTAACTTGTCAACACATGTATATAAACACACATTAAGGAATATGATGGAATTAACGATTTTTGTTTCTGAGAGACAGACTGAGATTGGCTTCAAAAGACACCATCATCTATTATAGTCAAATCTCCTAAAAGTGAGAACAGAGTCCTATGTTTTTCTATGTTTAAAAAAGGGAGCCTCAAAGGTGATGTGTAGCTGACCCGACGGGAGCCCAGTGTTAACTCGCGGAGGTCTGGAGCGCGGTGGGCGACGTCACCAACGCGGAGGGACGCGCACTGGTGCGGCTTAGGCAGCGGCAAGCCGGCGAACGCACGCACACCCATGCGTCTGCCATCTCTGAGACGATCTACTGTGAGGGTTTTCTAAAATGTCAGATTATTCCTGAGCGTATATCCACAGGGTGAAGCAGGAAGGAAGAGACTGTAAGAGAAACTACAGTTTCGGGAGAAATCAGAGTTGTCGACACCCAATAGAAACCTACTGACTTAAAAGTGCACGTAATTCGTTTACACGGTAGCTTGTAAAGGCTCCCTAGCCCTGCATAGTTTTAGAAGTGAGTGTGAGTGATTCATAGTTTATATATATACACACACATACGCGGAAAAGAGGCTCCCGAACATCCCTCGCACGAGGGAATGTGCAGAGTCTCTTTTCTTCTAAGTGCTACAGCTGTATGTGTTTGTGTCTGTAAAAGTACAAAGTGAATGCTCAAATAATGTTGAAGTGATTTAAAAACTCAAATACCAATATATTTACACTGGAGAGTAAGAAAAAACAGTCCTTAGCTCACACATTGCCCTTCTCAGGGAGAGGATCTAAGATCCCATGTGCTCAGTGGTTCAGTAAAATCCCAAACCAGCGTCCCCAGTGGAGTTCAAGTAGGACATTTAGTGTTTCACTGAAAAAAAAGGTTTTTCTTTTTTGGTGACAAAGCATTATGCGTTATACAATGACTTTTTATAGGACACCGAAATCCAGACACACTTTAAAAAACATTTAAAACATATGCTTACAAACAGCAAGCGACATCTGTAAGACTGAAGCCCTTTTGTTGTTTTTTTTTGTTTTTGTTTCCCACAGAGATCAAGACGGCGGAAGGCAGCAAGCAGTCACTTCCCCATCTCAGCGGGGGAGCTGACGGCGCTCAGAACCAGAAATCCCCCAGAGCAACCTTTAAGTGACTTTGCAATCTCCTCGGCTTCATGATTCCAAGAGATCTGATCTCTTCAGAGCCGCATCTCGTGACCCTCTAACCCACACTACCAGAACCGGCAGCGGTTCTGACAGTGTCCACACTGCGAACGAACGCAGACACAGCTTTTGAGCCGGGGGAACAAAGGCTTTTCTCCTTCCTGTTCTTTACTGAACCAGAAAATACAGGGTCCTGACTGGACTCCCGCTGGAAGAATGAAGCCAGCTCCCGGGACTCATTAAAAAAGAATGACAATAGATTTATAGCTTGAGCAGGAAGATTTCTGAGCCAAAACGATTACTGAAAAGAGAGGAGCATTTTGATGTGCTGTTCTTTGGAATTTCTATAATTAAAAAATAAACACAGAACTATTTCATAAGAAAATACATCTTACGTGCAATCCAATGCACGTGGAAATTGGTAGATGAACGGTAAAATGCAAAAAGTATGAAAATACAGTCCTTTAAATGTGTTGATAAAATTTAACATACTGATATAAAATCAATACAGATAAAATAAATGTACAAGTGCAAAAAAATTCCATCATTTGTAAAGAGAAAAAAAGTGCCAGCTTGTTTGCTCTTAAAAATGCTTTCCCACACAGTTGTTCAAACACAAAACAGACAGATGCAGCATTCAAAATAACCCTCTCAGCATGCCATGTCTAATAAACACATATATACAAAACCAGAATAAAATAACGTGAAACTGAGTGATCAGCTGGCATCGATAAACTGGTCTCTAAGTTGTTGGGTTACATCAAAAATGGGATGTTTCACATCTCAGGCACAGACGACTTGGAGGTTGCGTTCAGAGGGCAGACTTTTTGTAGAGGAAGTCTGGTTTGCTTGGTGACCTCCTTCCTCTGCTGACCGAATCTTCCCTTTCCAAATCCGTATTGCGCTGAGCTCGGTGGCCCAGGGACTCGCTGTCTGCTAGTCTTCTACTGGCTCTTTCTTCTGGAGCTTCAGAGCTACATGCAGAATGTGAAAGTCTGTTAGGAGTCAGCCCAAAAGTCAAGTCAGTTTCCACTGCTGTTCGTCCCCGGACATCGGCTGGGCCACTGCCAGCACTGTCTGGGGCCGCCAGAGGAAAGTCTGACCGCTGTGGAGGTTGCTCAACGACATCGAGGTGTATCGGCTCATTCTTCTGTCTGTGCACGTGCCCGTCGGGGGAAAGTGGATGCTCTCTCCTAGCTTCTTCCTGCTTTTCAGGAGAAGTCTGGCCAGGCAGGTAGGCTGACTTTAAGCCACTTGGTGATGCCTTACTGTGGCTATACAAATCGGGACCGAAATATCCACCTTGTGAAGGGGAAGGGGTGCGCCTGCCAGGAGCAGGAGTAGAAGATCTACAAGCAGCATTTGAGAAGTCATAGAAATCCG
>NW_006494609.1:16326654-16327096 GCF_000325575.1 Pteropus alecto
GCATCTGTTTTTTGCTCTAGTGTGTGTTTCTTTCGAGACGTGTGTGTATGCCTCTGTGGAATACACGACAGATGCTGAGGGGGCCCTGGTCCTACTTCAGAAACGGACTGGCTTAATTCTGTGTCTACAGCAAGCTCTGGAAGTCTCCTGTCCTTGAGTGACAGTGTGGACACGCCCATGGCGATATCTGGCATTAGATCATTTAGCACAGGTTGTGTATACTGCGAACAGAAATAAAAGGGGGAGGGTTACAAGGCCCATGGCTCCCTCTTTGTAAAATGATGTTCGCTGATGTTGTTCCCTCATTATAAAACTAATACGTGCTTATTGTTAGGAATGACAAAAACAAACTATATGAACAAAAATGATAAAAACAGACAACTATAAATGCAAAAAACCCCTCAAAACCCAACAACAAAAAACCCTCAAAACCCAACAAAAA
>NW_006494609.1:16327106-16342671 GCF_000325575.1 Pteropus alecto
TCCCTACTGATAACTGCTTGTTAGCATTTTGAGGTATTTCCTCTCACCTTTTTTTCTTTGTCCATATAATCTTACAAAGTTTATGGTATAATTCTGTCTCTAAATTTTCTTTGTGATTACTATTTAAATGACTGTGCAATACCCCACTTCACTGTGATTCACTTAACTCCCACTGCGGGACATACGTCATTCTAATTTTTCATTATAATAGAGGATGCAACGAACATACAAGTAAATCACCTTTAAAGGGAGCTTTATTTAACACGGAAAGCAGTAGAACTTTTTAAATTGTAGAACTGAGGCCCAGGCCAATAGGATGATGGGAATTTTGTTTATCAAACATTATCTCGACCTTTGTTGTTTTTCCTTTATGGGGGGTGGGGGGCGCAGAGCAGGGGGAGTGGGTAGAAGGGTGGTATAAGGTGAGGAAGGATCATAATTTGACCCAAGTTGTACACTAGTCCCTAGATGTCATAAAGTTCTGTTTTAATGAAGATTCCCTGAACTAATATATTTATCTTTCGTTTCTCTCTATATTGAATGCTACTGACAGCGTGTGACTGAGCAGGAAGACTTAAAAAGCACTATTAGTTTTTTTTTTTCAAATGTATTACATAAAGCGGAGATTCAACCTCTAAGGCAGTGCAAAATCAAGCAAAGAACTCTCGCTTCGTTAACTAGCTAGTAGTGAGTGCCAGCCACTGCGATCCCCAAACGGTGCTCTGTCGGACAGCCTGTTGGACAGCCTGCCGGAGGCAGAGACAGGCATGAGGACTGATTTTCTGAATGGGGAATCTTCTGCCACATTGTTCCTGATGGGAAGCTTCCTGCCCCATCATAGCCTTTGGTGGAATAGTAGATTCTACAGAAGTCAGGGGCAGAGTCTAGACTGTGAAACTGGTGACTGCCCTCTGTGTTGCCCAGTAACTCCACCCCTTCCCAACACCTGCAAAGAAACCTAAAGGTAAGGCAGGCTCTCGCCCACTCCCTCCACTTACACCCCGGTCTCTCTTCTCTGTCCCTTCTCACTCACCTACACCCTTTTGCTCTCTCTTTCCCATATCCCCCCAGTCTATGCTCTTGGCCTGCCAGCAACACTTTTGAGCACTGCTGAGCCCTCCTAGGGCTCCTGGGGCCGGGGGAAGGCGTCTGACAGTCCACAGACCTTTTATTTTAGGTAAGTGACTTAAGTGCTAACTTACCGCTTGTTTCTCAGATGCTACTGTTGCTGAGGTGGCAGCAGTGGTGGCGGCCGTCTGTCTCCCCAGGCCTGTGGTGTTGGTGCAGTCAGGTGCCGCTGCTTTGACACCTGGCAGATAGACTGGTGGGGGACCGGCTTTAGGAGCCGTGCGGGAGTGAAACAGGGAATGATTACAGGGGTAAGAAAACGAGCGTGAAGGATGCTGAGTGGGAGGTCTTTGTTTCCAGCCCGCTTTGAGCTGGTTATGGATGGGAGTGGCTGGCGGGTGGTATGGAGGTGGTGGAGGGGGCAAGGGTGGATGGAAGGCCACGAAAGAGTCCAGATCTGTAAACATGGTTTCTGCAGTGGGGGTACTGTTAACTCGGCATCTCCCGGACTGTCTTATTGTCAAGAGCGGACTTTCATCCCCAAAACGTTCATCAGGAAAGAACTTGTGAGGATTCTAAGATTAAAAAAAAAAGAGAGAGACATTTATTAATAGATTTCCTAGATGAAAATTTACAGGCTGAGAGAATGAAGTGAGGACCTAAGAAAACCACATGCGGCAAGAGTAACAGGCACAACATACTTTTCTAGGCCAGAAGCCTCCAAGAAAAAAGTCCCTTAGTAGTTCAAAAGGACAGACAGACTGGAGCCTCTGTAGGCTACCGTACAGCTATGAAAAAAGAGCTGCTTAACTGAATATATTCCAGCAAGCAGGTCAGTAATCTCTTGCAAGATTATGTGATAATGCAAAAACAGGAAATAAAACCTAATTCAAATGTCTTTGCTAAGAAAACAAAATTACAATACCAATGAAAAGGCATACAAGTGAGGGTCCTCCTACTACTTTCTGACAAAACAGCTGTATACGCTCAGTCTGAAATAAAAACTACGAAATACTATTCCTTACCTATTCTATAGGAATAAGTTTGATTAATATTTCGATAAACATAAGGGAATACTGAAATTATAAAACTTTTATATGATTAAAGATATCAATAAGATACAATTTAGAATGGCAAAAGGAGAAATGAATATAAAACAAGCCCATCTTTTAATGGGTAGAAACAGCAGCAAATAATGAAAACCAAGAACCTACGGACGCCTGCTGCTTCGCCTACAAGCACCGCACATGTTCCCCACTGAAGACTCAGGCTAAAGGGGTCGGGAGCCAGTGGCAAGAAAACGATTCAATCACTTGACCAGATGCAATGGAATTTAATTTAGGCTCTGATTTAGCGGCCATGAGCAGACTACAGCAGACCCTCTCGTCTGAGGTTTTGCTTTCCGTGGTTTCAGCTATCTGCAGTTAACCATGGTCCAAAAATACTGCATGGAAAATTCCAGAAACCAACCATTTGTAAGTTTAAAGTGTGAGCCATTCTGAGTGCTGTGATGAAATCTCATGCTATCCTACTCTGTCCTGCCCGGAACGTGAATCATCCCTTTGTCCGGCGTCCCCATGCTGGATGTACAGTGCCGCAAGACAATTTGAGAGACCACATTCACATAACTCGTATTACAGTACTCAGTACTGTATACTGTTATAACTTTATTTTTAGTTATTGTTGATCTCTTACTGTGCTTGATTTATAAACTGACTTTATCATAGGTGTGCATGTACAAGAAACACAGGGTATGTGGGGTTTGGTACAGCCCAGTCTCAGGCATTCCCTCAAGGTCTTTGAGCACGTCCCCCATGGGTAAGGGGCGACAACTGTACTTTACAAATTCTATCTTCATGGCAAAACCAATGCCGTTGCTTTTATACCTAATAATTACTAGAAATGTTTTTTCCTGCTAGTTTAAAAAAAAAAGGCACTCATTTCTTGATTCCTGTGCTTATAGGGTTTTGTACCATCATGCAAAACATTTCTTGTAATAAGGGGGATGAGGGAGGAAAAAGTGGGGCAGCCAAAATCTGAAATCTAGTGACCAAAGCAGGGAGAGAGCAGTGGAGGGCCAGGCTTCTCTACTCCTCTTTCAGCTCTGCTGGGCATACACGCCACGAACTTCTCGCAGTTACCATTGCTATATTTATTACGTGTGAGATACAGCCAAGGTTTATATACAGCACCTCTTATCTTCACAACAATCCATCTGACACATAAGGAAACTGATGCTCAGAGTGGTTAAGTAACTGCTCCCAGTTACGTAATTGGTCAGCAGCAGAGCCAGGACATAAACCCAGCTCTCACCCCAAGAGCCTGCGCTATATCTACGCTACCACGCTGACTCTCAAGGCAGTGAACAAGAGTACGAATTAAGAAAAAGACGCATGCTGTGAGGGCTTCTGGGATGTCCAAAATGCTGCCGGGATAATAACCATCGCTCCCTATTTTAAACAGTTTAACGTTGTTCCCCACCTGCAGGAGCTCTGCAGCAGCATCCGCCAGACCAAACTCCCTCAATACCCGAATCTGAATTTCATAGCTGACTGTGGCGCCTTCCCCACAGTTCAGCGCGTAGGCTCTCTGCACCTGCTCAGTGTGTCGTAATTCCTGCAGACGTCTGACCATGTCTTTCAAAATGAGGAGACGAGGAACTGGAAGAAGAAAAACAGTGTGTAGGCAAAATACCTGAGCTACACAAAAGACCACCCACTGAGCACAAGAAAAAGCAGCATGTGTTCTGCATCAGAATTCTTTTATAAATTTTTGATATTTTAATTTTCTGGCAACTTAGCAATATATATACTTCTAATTATTTTTTAAGGTTTTAAAATTTCACTGTGCCCCAAAGCTCTTGATAATACCCAAACAGCTCCTGAGCTGTATTAGTTCACAGCCTAAATAAAATTTCCCTTGCGCATATTCTCTTCTGAATTTCAGGATATTTCCTAAGTCTTTAAAATATATTTACTCTTTTATTCAGATAATTTTTGAGTCCTGACTATGCAGCAGGGATTGGACTCGGGTATGAGGCTGCACGGGACAAAGGATCCCTGTCTTAAATGACTCTGATTTTAGTGCCGTTAACTAAGTAAATCAGTATAGTCCAGGGCCACTGCGGGTCATGGAGAAAAATATGCAAAGGATGCTTGCAGGAGGGGGGCCCCCAATCTGGACTGGAGGCAGGCGGGAAAGGCTTCCTAGCCAAAGTGAACCCTGAATGGAGTCCTGAAGAATGAGAGAAAACCAGGCAGACTAAGAATGCGGAGTGAAGGCTTTCCGAGCAGACGGGATCAGGCACGTGTAAAACATGCAAGTGAGAAACAGTATGGAACAGTAGTTGGCATGGCTAGAACTCAGGGTTCATAAGTAAAGGCAGGAAAAGCATTAAGAAAGGTCAGAAGGATGGGTGGGGCAGCCCATGAATGACTCTGTATGTCACGGTAAGGGGTTTAAATTGTGTTCTGTGTAGTCACTTGAGCAGGGGAATGGCAGGATCAGAGCTGTGATGTGGTAAGTACACTGAACAGTGGCAAGCAGTGGTCAGCAAACCATGGCCTGCAGGCTAAATCAGGACAACTGCCTGCTTTTGTAAACAGTTTTACTGGCACACGCCACACCCATCTGTTTAGGTATCGTCTATGGCTGCTTTTGGCCTACAACGGCAGAGTCGAACAGAGTTGAGTAGTTGTGACAGAAATTGCAGCCCACAAAGCCTAAAATATTTTTTATCTGATCCTTCCCAGAAAAACGTTGCTGAGCCCTGGTGTAAAGCCCAGAAGGGGAGGGAGTGAGGCTGGAGATGGGGATGCGGGTTAGGAAGCTGGAGCAAGGCTGTAGTGAAGGGCCGGGGAGGAGGGCACGAAGCCCATAAATGCCTATGAGACAAACTGACTGGAGTAGCCACTGATTATTATTATTTTTAGGGAAAGGAGAGCTACTATTTATTGAGTGCTTGCTTTGTGCCAGGCAAACTCCTAAGCATATTAACTCATGGTGCTTCCTTAAATCTTCACAATGACCCTAGAAAGGAGGTATCTCCATTTTGAAGACAAGGAAATTAAAGCTCAAGAAAGCAAATAGCTTGTCCGATATCACACAAATGAAGTGGCAGAGCCGGGACATGAGCCCACAAGTCTTCTCCAATAAGCTACACAGATTTTCATTAGAATATGGTGGGCAAGTTAGAATCAGGATGACACCAGAACAGGGCCATGTCTCATTAGTTAAAAGAAAGACAAGACTTACTTTTCTGAGCATACTTGTGAATGTCTGTGCTTTTGAGATTCAGCTCTAAAATTAAATTATGCTACTAATCAACTGTATTAACTCAAGCTGATAAAAACCATGCTAATTGTCAAAGCTTCAAAATCTGCACAAATCAGATACAGAAATATTTCTCTTCATACTGTTATCCAATGCATACTTTAAATAAACACACAGGACAAATCTGATAAGGCAACAACTGATCAGGCATTAGTCCCAGAATAAAATGTGTTCAATTAAAAGTTGTCATTATGTCTTTTATTTAACCTTAATTTAATCATTTGAGAAAATAGATGACACTATTTCCAATAATGCTACAGTTTGCTGAATTTTTTTAAATCTTGTAATGGTAATTTGCAAGAGCTATAAATTTCTGACCCCCAGATCACTGTTGATTTTTACCTCAGAAACTGGCAAAAGACTTCCAATGTTCAGAAGTCTTTGGACATGACAGTTACACCTCTCTACCCATGGCTAATCCCCTCAGTCCGGAGACACAGGCCTGCACTATAATAAAATTCACAGACCAGGTCTTGGGAAACTGGATCTCAGGGAAACCAACAGTGATCACATTTTTTGGTGACATATGGAGACTCAAAGACATAAGTTTACACTCTTCTCAAAAGGTCTTATAATGCGAGAAGTTCCTCTAGACCAGTGGTTCTCAACAGGAGGAGATTTTGCCCCACAGTGTGCATTTGGGCGATGGCTAGGAACATAAACGTTTCTGAAAGGCTGCTGCGAATGAGGTGTGTGTGTGCATGGTACTGGCACCTAGCAAATCCAGGCCGAGAGGGCTGCTGAACACCCTACATCGCAAAGGATGGCCTCCACAACCAAGAACTGTCCATCCCTCAGTCAGCGGGGCCAAGGCTGAGAAACTCCGGGCTAACCCAAAAAACTGTGCACACCTGTTACTGTAAAGTAAAATATGAAACAAAAAACTTAGCTTGTAAGTATTTATTCTTTGAGAACAACATGTAATGAGTATTAGAACGTGGAGAGAATTAGCATGTATAAAGGGATTACAAAAAAAAAAAAAGATCCAATTATTAACATCAATGCCTAAAACAAGGTTACTGCCTTACCAGGAATTTCATTGGCTACCACCGAAGGAGGGCTTGACTGGTTACTGCTGATCTGCTGGTGGCTGATCACGTGACAGCACTGTGGTACGGCATTACTGACCATGTAAAGTGTGTCTGGCACATTGGACATTCTAACCATTCTCAAACGCACAAGATCTGTTTGTTCCACCATCATCTCGTCTAGTACCGACTGAAATAACAATTCAGTATTAACAGAATTAGTCAACCCTTCATCTCTGTTAAATCACATTTGGCGAAAGATTACTACCTTCAGCATGTAAAAAGGGAATTACTGTTTTCACTGTATGAAGTTTACAATCAGTGGTTTAAGGAGAAAGTACCCTACCTCTTTAATTTTTGAAGGATTTTTTGGAATATCTTTGAAAAATAATCATCTTCTGAAGAGTTTCCTTCTAATTGAAGTATTTGAAATTTGATAAAATTAATCAGAAGTAAATTAAATATAAAGTTGCTATAAATTAAGAAAACACTGTATATATGGGCTAAACACCAGATGCAACAAAAAATGCTCAAAAGACAAAATATTAATATTGATATTAAAGTCAAGAGACCTATAAATAAACCCAATTGTTAAAATCTGTTTCAGATGACTATCTCACCGCATTGCATAATGGCCACAATGACATAACATATAAACATTTTTCACATTTCCTGGGGTTATTACCTACTTATACATAGGTAAAGGCATCCATCTGAGAAACAGGGAAGTTCCAGGAGGACTAGTGATTATTGTACTTTCTGAGACAAAGCAGAATGGAGGGTAGCTCTAGTTTATTACAGAACTTTTATCACCAGACTCAACCTCTTGTAAAGGCTTCAGCTACTGCAGTGACTTTAAGTACTGAACTCATCCCAGAAAGACCAGATGCAATCATTCTGCTTTCCTGTTTTAGAACTATTTAAAATGTCACCTACTCAGTAAGAGGCAGAGTATCAACCTAGTCAATAAAATAAACTTCTCGTAAATCCTTTCATGTATCTTAAACTAGGACAATAAAAATGAGAACGATTTTTTAAAATATGGAATACTTCACAAATTTGCATGTCATCCTTGCACAGGGGCCATGCTAATCTCTCTGTATCGTTCCAATTTTAGTATATGTGCTGCCAGAGCGAGCACAAAAAATGAGAACAATTTTAAGGTAACTTAATTTTACCCAAACACACATTGTTTTGCCTGGTAATGTATTTCATAAAGCTTAATAGTGATTTCTGACTTTCAAAGACTGTCAGTTCCTCAAAAGGCCACACTAAAGTTCTGATGGCTGAATACATCTAATAAAAATTACAGTATTTCATTTTTACATTACTGCATTTTCTTGGAGAGCTATAATATACATAATGCCAACTATTTACTTAATAGCCCTGAAATTTTGTCTTAGTTTGTGCACTCATTCTAAAACTAAACACAAATTCCAATAGTCAGCCATTACAGAAATATGTTAAAGAACTAGAGTCGTTTCTTTAATTTATGAAGGAAGACGAAATGCGTATAATCTTTCGGGACGTTTTCCCTATCTTGAAGATTACAAAATACTGATAACCATTTTAGTGAAATCAAAATGTTTTTCCAAGTTAACATTTGCAAGGCAACTAAGATGAGAAAAATGTAAAATGCAATTTAACATGACCTAAGTCATAAAAGCATGCTTGATAATTAAACATTTCAAAAAAACTATTCTGTTGAGTAGTCCAACTCGAATTTACTTTCCCTTTCCCTGTTATTGGGCATTTAGACTATTTCTAAATATTTACATAGTGCCACAATAAATATTTTTGTGCTTATAGTTTGTAATAAAGTAGTCTAATATCTTAAAATGGTTTTCATTACCTTTGCTTCCTCCACATAGGGAGAGAACAGTCGAGGGCGAACATATATTCCAGCATTTTTCTGCCGTAACCAGGCATTTGACTTTCCACCTTCTGATGTAGGAAGCATATCTGATGGAGGAGTACTAATCAAGCCTCTTTTCATCTTGGAAAAAAAAAATTATTTTTTACATAAATTAGACATTTGTGTAGCACTATAATACTACTAAGAGAAAAATTATAATAGTTATAAATCAAAATGTTCAAACTTTGCCATTTGCATAAAAATTTAGGCATATATGTGAAATTTAAAAATACTTCAAATGTTTAATAATATTTAAAGGATTCAGCAAAAAAAGGTAGCACAATTTCCCATTTTTCTCTAAATAAAAGAATGAGTTTAAAACAAGAGCTATATTAAGAATGTAATGAATTGGATTAACTTTCAGAACTCTTAATGAACACTGATTTTTATTTTTTCTCTTACCTAGGAACTGATTCTACTGCTACCCAACCCGCTTCCTCCCAAGACAAAACAAGACCTACAGGGCCCACACCTACAGTTCCAAGATACAGGTGGTGTGCAAGGGGCTCACGGGCAGGGGCTAGAGGGGAAGGCAGACTTGGCTCACACCTCAACTCCCCATTTAAGAGCCTCGTGACCACAGACATCTCCTTTTGCCTGGACCTCATGTGAAGGGCTCCAACATGGCCCTGGAGATGCAACACTGCACAACTAACTGTGGTGACCCTGTTGTTTCCTCATCTATGCTAAGAAAATATAAATTAAGTACCTACAGCTTTTAAGGTGGTTGTTGAGGATTAAGTGAAGGCAATGCAGATAAAAGCACTTGGCACAGTGCCTGCACCTATTAGGAGTACATAACACTTAAGAGCCATTATCAGCAAACTTTTACTGGGGACTTATTATCTGTTAGACATGGAATTAAAAGCAGTGATATATATTTTTTAAGTCTCTAAACCAAAGTTCTAAAATATTTTTCTAAACCAAATTCAGGGTTCAGCTTGGTTTGAGTCCTAGATTTTAAACAAAAGCAAACACTGTTTCTCCAATATTATTCTTGTTAAATATAAGTGTCTAATTGTGATATTAGTTAAAATTATTTTTAAAGTAGTATTAGATATATTTATAAAATAGAAAACACACTGATAAATCTAATCTATTAAAACTAGTAATGTTGCTATATTGCCTTTTCAAATGAATTTTAACATAACTGTCTTCTAGAATACATAAAAATACATATTTTGTATCCTTACTAAAATTATATTCTATTATTTTCCATGTTGTTGTATTAGTTGTTATAACCTCTTTTCAGGGCAGCAAAGTATTCTGTTCAGTAGTTGTACTATAATTTATTTCCCCTGTTCTTAGATATTTAGGCTATTTCCAAATATTTAATGACAATGCTACCAATGTACCAGCTACACTCCCCCTATGGATAGTAGTATTATCTCAAAAATTACTGACTTAATATGTAAAAAAAATAACTTACTGTTTTATCTTGCTTTCTTTGGTGTATGTGTAATTACTAGTGAGACTAAACATTTTTCTAATCAGAGATTCCATAAAAATTTAATTATTTTCTTCTAGTTTTTCCATGTTTTAATTTAATATGTAATTCTTCATTCTAACAGGGATTAATTTTGTGGGCAAATGAAATGAGGGTTTACCTTTAAACAAATTTCCTCCCTCCCCCACTCATTAGTTAGTCAAGTGCCACACTGATTTGTGATAGCTCGTTTATTATGTTTAATAGTATTAAACATAATATTAATGTAATATTAATATAATAATATAAGATCAATATCCTTAATTAGGATCTTTTTCTAGGCTATTTTGTCTTGCCTATTAATATGCTAGCATCACAGATTAAATATTAGAATTTTAAAGTATATTTTACATTCTGGAAGAGTCATCCCTCTTTAATTATGTTCTTTTTAGAGAATTAAAAAAAATTCTTATCGAGTTTTTTCAGATGACTTTTATAATACTTCTGTGCAGTTGAAAAAAAACTATTATGTTTATAGTATTATACTGAATGTATGAGGAACTAATATTTATAATATTTATTTTCCCATCTATTACTTTGAACAATTCTATTAGTTTAAAAAATTCACTTTAAAGAATTTATAAAAGTAACATGACCAACTCCATTACTTTTTAAACTGAAATACAGTTAGTTATAAGATTAATTCCACAGTTTTACACTGAACCATCCATCTGCCTTTTGTCCTGCTTTCTCATTTACTGCTGTTCTTGAAAAGTCTCCAAAGGTAATTTCTACCCTCTCTTTTTTAAATAAGGATATACTTGACCTACACTGATAAACGGCTGAATTAACTCCTTAGAAACTATCATCTTGCAAAAGTAAGACTGACATACCCACTCGACTTCCATCCACCAAACATTTATTTGTGCCACGTGCAGGACAGGACACTGGGGATACATATAGTCCAAAACAGCCATCTGTCTCTGACCTATGGAATTTACAATCTCACAATACTCTATTAGTAAAAGTTATTTACAATGATTAAAAAAAAAAAAAAAAAAAGCCTGCACAATTTAGTGCATTTTCTTTTCACAAAAGGGATAAGTGAAGAAAAACACTTACTGCATCACTTAGGACTTCACCGTTTATAGGTAAGATGTGTTCAATTCGCACAAAAGGCAAGAGAGAAGAAAGGGTCTCCCTAAGCTCTTCGATGTCCAGGTCCCGTCTTTTTACACCTCTTTTGTTCACACTATGAGCAGTGCCGCTCAGTAAGTTTGGCTCTATGAGACAAAATGAAAAGTTGCCAAATTCAAATTTTCAGAGAAAGGCTTTCTTTATTCTCTAGTATACTTTCAGTACCATTTTTCATACGTAGGTACATCTGCTTTAAAAAGAGTTATAAATAATGTTTATATCTTAGGAAGTTTACTTGAGAGATGTTCTTGAACAGAGAAAAAGCATGGTATCAACAGTATAACATTCTTTTATGATTGTTCTGTGCTAAAGAATAAAGGATTCTTTTCCATATACTAGCTCAGAGGAAAAATATCTTTGGCCATCTATTAAAATCTATTAAACTCTAGTTTGACCAAGGGCTTTTCCTTAAGCTTTCTCATTTGTGTGTCTAGTGTTTAGTCTAATAAGAACATTGTAGGGCAAATGCTATTTCTGGTCACTGTAGGTTATCAGTATGCTCATTAGGTTACCATTTATTTAACAGCAATTTAACAAGATATTAATCACATAGCATCTAAAGCAGCAAAATGAAGTGCACCCTATTTAAGATTTTTATGACAGTCTCCTAAATTTCTATAATATGGGAATGTCACTGCATATAAGTGAACTGTCTGATCTCTGACATGTAATATATTTCCATTGTCCACAGCAGAGAATAAAGGTTTTTCGTTATTGAGTATTAGCAAAAAGGAAAGATCTGAAGTACATATATGCTTATGGTGTCGAAGTGGGGAAAATTTACATAAATTTTGGGAATCTTTAATCTTCTTTCATCTGGGGGGGGCTGTCTTTTTTATTTTGCTTAAAAAAAAGATCTTTATCATTCACTAATATAAATGCTAAATATTTTGCAGTCTATAGGCAAACCGGAATTTCCCTTAAATCATGTGATAAATAGGTAAAATGATTGTTTTTGAGAAGCTAAGCTTTTTCTGGAGTCATCTCAAATAAAATTATTGCAGAAGTAAAAAACAGGTTTTTTTTTTTTCCTTGCCTTGCTATGATTCAGCTTCATACTTACACAAGGCATTATTTTTCAAAAAAAAGTTTTCTTAAAGTAGTGGCATCCTGTTTTCAAATGAAATCTTACAGAAAACTTACAAATAGGTAACAGGTAAGGACAGAACCCTTATATATGAAGGTGACTGAAACAAATATGTAGCCTGATTTGCTTATTAGCTTCCTTCTCATTCCTATGGAAGAGGATTTCATTCTAATCCAGTTTGAAAACTACTGTTTTAAGGGAAATTTTATCAAGGATGTTCATTATCTCCCTCAAATAAATGACATTACCAACTTTACATCAATGAACAAACCTATGACCTATAATGACTACGTAGTATTATTATACACTGAATTCTTGGGGTAGTTATGTTCTATAAAGTCACCAAGAACAATTAATGAGCAAATACTGAGCCACTGCTAAAAGAAACACAGAGTCAGGTTCCAGTGAGCTTTTAGGTCACGACATTTTTGTCAACCGATCAAGCTATAACTTTGTTTTACATATGTTTCTGTTTAGAGACACCTTATTAGTACTGTTGATGCGTTAACACTGAACTCTTGGCCAACATTGCTGTAACTCATACCCCATCGAAGCTTATCTAACACATGCATTTTCTCTGTAAGGCACATCACAGCCTTCTCGTCCTTAGGAACATGTGAGAGTACTAAGCATTCCTCTTGGAGGCTATTTTAAACAGTGAGGTCACCCCCCCAAAAACCATAAAGATATGAAAAACATGGTGCTAAGTACACTGTGAAAGGACACTTGTTTACAATACGAGAGTGGAAACAAGAAGGTGGGAACACGTGCATCAGGGGACTCAAATTTTTTGTCACTCTGCACATGTCTGCAAATGCTCATCGTGAAAGCACTGTAAGTACTGATTTTGAGGGTACCGATAAATTGTAGCAAGTAAATGAAGTTGCAAATACAGAACCTGCAAGTAAAGGGTACAGACTGTATACTGGCATTTCCAAAATGTCCCAAATTAATAGTAGGGGTTATTATATCTAAAAAAATTCAAATCTGATAATTCCTAAAGGCTTCTGTAGGCCACAGAGAAATAAATTAGGAGAAAGCGAAGAGGAAGACTACTTTTGTTCCCTAGTGCTTGGGGAGCATGGTATTAAAGGAACACTATAAAAAGGTTTGAAGGCTGTTTAGCTTGATACTTTTATATATTTCACCATGTGGCAGAACAACTCTGTAAGTGTACTAAAAACCACTGACTCGGACGCTTTAAACAGGTGAAGTTGGTGGTACGTAAATTACATCCCAATAAAGCTACTGAGAAGTGACAAGAATGGAAAATCTGTATTTAATTTTTCTAATTAAAATGTTTTGATTTGGGTTCATTATATAGAGAAACACAGTATTCTCCGAGGGAAGGAGTATGGGTGGGTGGGCTAACCCGAGACATAAACAAGCCTGCTACGGAATCGTGAGCTCCCAAGCTGAGCCCAGCTCCACATGATGCTTCTATTTTTCCTAAAGTATCCCCAGTTGGAGGTCATTCAAAAGCATTCTTCTTTTACCTTCCACAAAATTAAAAAAAACAAAAACAAAAAAAACCCCAGTAAATATGCTTTTTGGAGGTAGTCACATATTTTTTATTGAAGTAAAATTCACATAACATAAAACTCACCATTTTAACCATTTTAAAGTGTACACGTCAGTGGCTTCTAATACATTTACAATGTTGTGCACTCACTGCCATTATCGAACTCCAGAATACTTTCAACAACAACATGCATTGTAACGCTTCGTTAAATGAAAACTTTCATTCTACTACTTCTGTAAATCAATCAACATATAATATTAAGCACATAGATAACATTAAAAGGAAACTGCCTTTTAAAATTACAAAATATAATTTTTTGGTATATTTATTTCTAAGAAAGTGTACTCTCTCCACTAAAGAATTTTGCCAGTTGTAAAGATTTTTATTTTCACTAGGCAATAGTGGCCACTGTCAAGACTGACGTGTAGCTGCATGCCAGTCAGCTTTTGGGGAAAACTTACTGCGCAAGCTTATTTTCTGAGCTTACCTCTGTCCGCTATTCTTTTCATCAGCTGATGCTCACCCCATTTAACCAGATATTTAAGGATATCTTGTTCACTTGCCTATAATAAAAAATAGTTTATATTTATTTTGGTGAAATTAGGTAAATGGTTAATTTCATTAATGATCTTTCCTAATAAAGTCTGCAACTTGCCACATTTCACTCCTTACACTGGCTGTTTGAGATGTTCACTCACATTAAACCTGCAGTCCATCAACAGCGAATATGCAAGACTGAACTACATGGGTTTTGTCCAGTAACCTCACTCTTGGCTCCAAATAAAATTTTAATTCTTACTTCCACCTTTATTTTTTATTTATCCTGTTCTCTTCACCTATTTTAAATTTATTTTATATGGTCTCTCTACAGCTGCCTTAAATTTTGGGGGGACAAGATGGAAGTAAATAAAAGTAAAAGTATATGGATACAAAGCAGCTACTATCTCTTGTAGGAACAGAACAAACAAGTATAGCAACTTGTTTTGGTAGAAAAAGCTACAATCTCCACAGGTATGCTATACTACTGATTGGTGAAAGACCCTGTAAGCACTATCTGTGAAACTGGAATGTGTCCCTCAGTTCTTTGTATTTTATCTAAAATCTTAGAGCAAATCTAGGCTGCTAAGGTTTTTACTTTCTAAGAAGAAATGTAAAGCTTTTAAAGACAATAATCTGAGAAGAACTGACAGATTCTAACTCCCATAATGCATGCAGTCTGTATCAGGACAGTAAAACGAGATTAGCAAACACAGATCCTAAATAAATCAAATCCCACATTTGATCAACTAAATCAAATGACAACATTGTATTGCAATCAAAGCAGTATACAAGGAAAAGCACAGATGCTAAGTGGATAATTTAACTCTTCACTGCATTTGTGACTGAGATAGAGCATTTTATAATTTTTCTAGTACAAATATAAACAAGAAATGGCTCAATGGGTTTTTATGTCTTCATAACATTAAAACTGTTGTACAATTTTCAGCATAAAACTCATAAAACCGTTGCAAAAGAAAATTAAGCTTGAACATACTTTATCTGAAAATATTTTTTGTAATATTTTAAATATACTGTTAGTTTTAACTACAAATTAGATGAAAAAATAAGTCAAGGGCACAGAATTTGCTAAAAACTGCTTCTGATTAAAAATAAGTAGGTGAAAACATTATTACACTTTGGCAGAACACACGTATTGAGTTTTTATGAGCATCTGAATGGATCGTAAATTATTATTCTTACTTTGTATAGCTTAAGCTACTATCTACAGTCTAAGTATCTAATATTCCACCAAAAATAAGAAACTGGTATCATAAGTCTACTATTAATGAAAGCCAAGAAAATCGCTGTTGGGCTATGCTTCTGACCCTGCCTGCTGCCTCAACCCCTATGGTGTGGCTGGTTAGGACCTGAGCTGGCTCACAATACTGAGTCCTAGCGGCAGAGTGCAGAAAGGGCCAGAAAGCTAGCAGGCTTTGTTGTGCGAATGTGA
>NW_006494609.1:16342690-16388863 GCF_000325575.1 Pteropus alecto
TCAGACAAGGGGATGATTACAGATGGGTTTCTCGGTGCACATATGAATGACAATGAATTTGAGAGGTGTATAAATGATTACCTGTAGGTAGTCAGACTGGATAGCAGTAAGCAGATGGTCTTTGCTGAGTTCATAAAAAACATCCGAAGCCATGACCTGGGAAAATTCCTCACAGAGGAAATGTAAAGCTTGTCGGTGCACCCATTTAGAGCCATATGGATGAGAGCTCCACTTGAGGATGGCAATTAAGGTATCTAATGAGATGCTCTCAGCAATGATATCCTCACAGCCTAAAAGAGAAGGCAAATACTTCTTGAGATTAATCATAAATATTACTTTTTGAACATTAGTGTGTTAGACACTATACTTAAAAGTAGCAATTGTAAAAAAGAGCAAGGAGATAAATAAAATCTCATGGAAATCACCAAGACTTGGTGGGATGGGGCAATAACAGGTAACAATAGATAACGACATCTCTAGGAAATCTGCTGTTCTATAGAGTCAGATACATAGGAGAAGGCAGGGAATCCTCAAAACTGTTTAGGAAAATAAACACCTTTGTGCGAATCTAACAATTTGAGCAACACACTGTTGTGGAGGACACGGGACCAAAGGGGAAAGAAGAGCTGGTAGAAATGATAGAGTTGTAGAAACGGGCTAGTCAGAGGAAGAGTATGGATGACATCTGAGTGATAAGCGAGTCCACTCGCGAAGACAAGTGGGGTTATCTTCTGTGAACTAGGAGGACATTTGGTCTTGGTATCATTCCAAAACACGAAAACAAAAACAAAAAACTTTGATACTTTATATCCCTCAGGATAGACAAAATATTGCAGTTTTATGCTCAGCTGGGATTAATTCTGGTAAATTAAAAATAAATAAGTAGTTTAAGTGAAAAAGACCAAGATCTTGGAGAAAGTGACTCTGGCATCTTAAGGGCTCCAAGAAAAGAATAAAATCTGAGACTAGTCAGCTATTTTCCTTAGGAAAGACAACTTCAAAACATAAAGGTAAAATATGAGTAAAATCCGAATGACAAAGATTGTGGAAGGGAAAGTGGCTAAAATTGGAAGAAATTCTTCATAACTACGTTTACTAAAAAAAAAAAAAGGGCCCTAAAAATATGGGGAGAAAAAAAGAGGTCTTTATACCAACCACCACTACCAACAAAAACGTGGCTAAATAGACTAATGAGCTCAGAGCTTTAGAAGACAGAGCCAAAACAAAGTACATCAATGAACTCCAGAGACTTCCAGTGTTCAAAGTTATTGTGAAACCATGAAAGGTGAAGAGAGAAAAGTAATAAATCCCATTTTCAGGTGATACGAAATCATTAACAGCCAAGAGAAAGTCTGCAAAAACTAATGTTTCATTCTCTTTTCTGGTACGGTACCAGATAAGGAAAGTATCAGAGAAAATTGTGCAACCTGATTTTGCAAAGCATTTAACTTCACGATGTCTCTTCGATTGTCAGCTCCACGAGAGAGACTGCTGTCTTCACTGTATCTCTAGCACCTTCTAGCACATGGTAAGTGCTAAATAAAAATTTGTTTGTACGAATGAGATCTTTGCAGATAAGATGAAGAGATGTAGATGGATGACAGAACAATGGTTAACAGAACCATTTGTAAGAAGCCCTGATTAACTCGGGGAATGGACTGAGGAGTCTCTGTTTTTGCGATATTTATCAAGAACTTGAACGAAGATGTGGAAAGTATGCTTCAAAATCTTCAGATGAAAACCTGGGAAACACAGTTAACACACTGGATAACATGATCGTAGCTAGCTAAAATGATGGGTCAAAACGAAGATGAAATAAAACTAGGAAAATCAGAACGTTCTATATTTAAAGAAACTCAACTGGATAGTAGATGATAGGGGAGAGCTAGCTTAACTACCACTTATGTAAAAATAATATCTGGGTATTTTAACTTAGTGAATGCAAAATGTGACATGGCTGCTGTAAAGCTGAAGCAATCTCCAGCTTTTAAGATACAAACAGTCCTAATAGAGGAATTATGTTGTGCTCTCTTATAGGTGCTATGTTCTGTTCGGTTCCCTGTGTTTTGGATGGGGCACTGACAAAACTCCGAACTTCTCAGAGGAGGACAGAAGAACAGTAGAGAGTCTGAGACTTGTCACAGGAGAAAAGCGCAAAATAAAGATTATTTGGCTTAGAGACATAAGGACTATTTTTAAATGTCTTACAGACCTTCATAAGGCAAAGAAGATAGCTGCCTTCTCTGTTGTTCCAAGGGCAGGTCCTGGGAAACGAATGGCTGTTAAAAGGGGGATTTTGCTTCAACATTAAAAAAAATTTCCGATCTTGAATTTCAAATTTCTAGCAATTAGAATTGCTCTCCTCTCCTTCCCTCAAAAAAAAAAAAAAAAAAAAAAGGCTCCCTCCAGAAAAGTATAGGAGCAAAGGCTGGCTCACCACATTAGGGACAGAGGACAAAGAACGCCTACACTGGATATGGAACTAAGGTCAGAGGGCATCTAAGCTGCTTTCATCAAAAGGATCAAATCATTTGTAGAAAAACAATAACAGAGTAAACGTGAGTAATGTAATCTAAATATTTTTTTAATTTAAACATTAAAATAAAATCCTTATAAGGAACAGCAAGACCACCACAAAGAAATGTGCATGTAAACAGTACCCAAACACATGAGTATGTGCTGATGAGAAGTGGAAGTATGGAAAAGTTCTGAACAGTTCTCATGATTTTATGGTGGGCCTTGAAGGCCAAGCTGAGGACAGGCCTCTTGCAGTAGGCCATGGGGACTTCTGTCAGTCTGTTGTTTTAAAGCAGGCATTGGACTAGAGTTGGGTGTGATGCGTCAATTTGACAGAAAGGCAATCTGATAGCTATGTTCAGGAATGAAGGAGGGGAAATTAGAGAAAAAGTGGTTATTTAAAAGAATGTTCACATTCCTACTAAACCGGAGTGTTGGCAGAGGTAAAGGAGGGAGAATTCATGATAACAGCATATATTTAAATGTCTGAGGTTTACAAAGACGACGTGGCAGGGGAAAAATGGGCTTTGAAATCAGACAGTTTGGACTTGAAATCCTACTTTGACCATGTAGCAGCAGTCACTTTGGGCAAATTACTTAACCTCTCTGAGCCTGAAATCCTCTCATTTGTAAAACTGGATTATACTCCTAACTCACGGTTATCATGGGCTTTAAATGAGACTGTCCCTTTGACACTCCTCCTTCATTCAAACATTCTGGAGTACCTACTTGCCAAGCGCTGTGAATACACAGCTCTTTCTACTGCATGCCTTCCTGAGTGATTCATCTGCCTCCATGGCCTTAACTCTCATTGCATCCCATGGCTTTCGAGTCTGCGCTTCCAGTGCAGAGCTCTCCCCTCACTCCCAGACTCACTCCTTAAACTTCCCTTTGGAGAGTTCCACGTGGATATTCTGCGGACATCTTAAATATAAAAGTCATTCATTTCCTCTGGGAAATCTAGTACCCCCTCTCACTTTTTTTAAAATCCATTTTAATGAAGGATATCTCATCTCCCCATCATCAAAACCAGATATCTGAATATTGTCTCCCAAAGCCCACATCCAAGCTACCATCAAATGCTGACTTTTCTATCTTATTTTGAATCCATCCCCTCCACTGAATCTCTACCGCCTGTTTCAGAATCTGATTTTTTCTCCTGCATTATTGAAATAGCCTTACGAAAATTCCCATCTCGTCTTTCTTCCTTCTAATCCATTCTGAATACTTGCCAGAATGATCTTTGAAAATGTAGATTGGATATGTAACAAATTATGCAATAGATTGCAAATGACTTCAAGATACAATCCAAATCACTTATTCTCAATGATCTGGCCTCTGCCAACGTCTCCAGCCCCGTCCCTGTTCATATTCTATCTACTCTCTAGTCATACTGCATTACTTACAATTTCTTAGAATTACATCAAATCCTTTCACTTCTAGGTTGTTTACATTTTTACATGTTATTTACATTCTTCTGAAATGCTCTGAATTCTCCTTAACTCCTCACAACTTTTAGACTCCGCTTAGATGTTGCCTCTTTCAAAAGCCTAATTTAATCCTGCTCTCCAAAACCCAGGTCAGGTGTTCCTCCTACCTAAAAGTTCTCATGGAACCAACCTGTGTTTCTCTCTGTAATAGCATCAAAGTCTCACACTATTTTATATTTCTGATACATTTGTCTACATCCTCTACTGGCTCCTTTGGGGTACACCCTATCTTATCTCTCATTCTACAGTGCCTGACACCTATCAGATAATTAAAAACAAACAATAGCTAACATTTTTTGAAATTTATTATGTACCAAGCTTGTGCTTAACTTAGAATATTTAATTCTAGCACTTCTCAAAGAAGGTATTATTTTTCTCACTTTACAGATGATAAAACTAAGATTCAGAAAGATTAACTTGCCAAGATCATACAACTAGAAAAAAAACAAGTTATACTTAACCAAAGGTACCCTTCCGTCCCCTTCTAAGAATTACCCCTCCCCGACCTTTCTGTGCCTCTAAACTTAGGCCTTCCGGTAATCAACTCTCTTTAGAAGTTCACTTTTCTGTTCACTTCTCTTATGAACAGAAAAGCACCCCATAAATACACCAAACATGGTGATATTAACTACTCACAAATGTAAAAGGAAGACAATTAGGCAGGAAAAAAAAAAGGAATCTTGGTGTATGTTTAAAGAGATTTATCTAATACTGTCATATTTTCATATTATAGTAAAAGATTTCAATTAGCGGTAATTTGCCTTTTGCTAAGGTTATCGATAACAAAATGAAAATGTAAATACAGCAGCGAGGCCAAAGGGATGCTGGCAGGGAAAGCCAGAAAGTGAGATGCAAAGAGGCTTCACAAAATGCCATTTCTTGGTAAATTTTATACCAGGCTTGTAGGTCTCCAAAACAGTGCTACACTAAAAGATGGTCAGATTCTTTGGTAACAAAGTGGTACTAACTTAAATTTCAGAAGACCTATGTATAAGTCAGAAGGTCCACTTACATGTACTGCAGGTATTCGTTTCTAGTGAGCAAAATGCTATATTTAAAAAAAAATTATTTATGCCTACAGCACCTGCTCTTCCTGGATGATCTTCCATCCAAGTAGTAACCAGGCCGACCTTGCTTAGCTTCTGAGATCAGACATCGGGCTTGTTCAGGGTGGCATGGCTGTGGACCATAGACCGTGGTTCCACTGGGACATGAACCTAGGACCTTCTGCATGTAAAGCAGACGTGCTAACCACTACTCTATGGAACCACATCCAACAAAATGCCATATTCTATCATGGCTAGTCTCAAATTATCGCAGATCAAAGAACAGTTTTTTGTCTTTTTAAATTTCTAATCTGCCATGGATTAACACCTCAGCAAAAATTCAGTAAAAATGCTGCTTGAATATTGTAGCAATTGCTACAAAAGTTTCTAAATGCTTACTCTCAATTTCTGGACTTATCTCCCTGTAGACATACTTTGTTTCTCTCTTTTTTTATGGTGTCACTGGTTAATGAAATCCAGTAAGTTTCAGGTGTACAATTTAACAGTAAGACATATATCTATATCTCTCTCTCTATCTCTCTATCTCTCTATCTCTCTATCTCTCTATCTATCTATCTATCTATCTATCTATCTATCTATCACTGTGTATGTTCACCGCCCAGTTAGATTTCTTTCTATCACCACATATTTAACTCTTTTTACCCTGTCTACCTCCCCCTTCCCTTCTGGTAACTACTAGTCTATTGTCCATGTCCATGAGTCTGTTTGTCCTGTTTGTTGCTTTTAGGTTTAC
The DNA here is from genome assembly GCF_000325575.1 of Pteropus alecto. Classification (NCBI taxonomy): domain Eukaryota; kingdom Metazoa; phylum Chordata; class Mammalia; order Chiroptera; family Pteropodidae; genus Pteropus; species Pteropus alecto. The sequence continues at coordinate 16,348,498 of NW_006494609.1, forward strand.
ATCCCACATAAAAATGATACCATGTGGTTTTCAACTTTTTCTGTCTGGCTTATTTCGCTCAGCAGGATTATCTCAAGGTCAATCGCGTTGTCACAAATGGCAGTATTTCATCTCTTCTTATGGCTGAGTGATATTCCACTGTATATATGTACCGCAGCTTCTTTAGCCAATCATCTGTTGCAGGATACTTCGGTTGCTTCCATGTCCTGGCCACCATGAATAATGCTGCTATGAACATCTGTAGACACACTTCGAAGAGCACTGCTCTGTCTAGAATTCTTTTCCCTTTGCCAGTTTCAGGATATATGAACGTCAACTTTGTTTCCTCCCACTTGGTACTAATTAACTTTCAGAAGGAACTCTCTCTTCCTTTTTCTCCCCTCCAAGAGTTTGACTCACTTCCTAATGACGGATAAAACAGTAAACATCTCATGTTTCTTTAAAGACAACTACATGACACAATCAGAATGACTATCATTTTAAACTAGAACTTTAGAGCTTAGACTATTATACACATGTGGTAGGTTACTGTTCAGACACACTCACTACCATGAGCCTCCTGATCTCCCCACCGCCCCCGGGGTTGAGTATGCATCTCTCCCCCAAGACTTTGGAATTGACCAGGAGATCTGCTTTGACCAATGAAATGTTAGTGGATGTGATGTGATAAAAGGCTTTAAAAGTACTTTTAGGAATTGGGCTTGCCCTCTTGCCTCTGCCACTGTCATAGTAAGAACATACTGTGGACAGCTTGTTGGTCCCAGGAGGAGAACGAACAGCACTGGAAACAGTCAACTCAGCCCTGTTGACCCACAGTGGCAACCAGAGTGACCCAACTGCTGCAAACTTAAATGTGTGATTTCAGCTGGCCTGGAAATTTATGAGAAATACATGTTCATTGATACACAGCACTGGCATTCTCCAGTTACACAGCAATGGTTGACTACTAAACCATATAACTTTTTGGATGAACTTAAAAGTTTTTAACGATTTCCTTGTCTAACAGAAAAACTCACCTGTAGCCATAGCCGAGACATTTAATGGCTCAAAGGTGCCCATGCATTCTGCCCAGGTAGATTTTCAACAATACCATTGTGAGACTGGCAGATGGTATGAAGTCAACTTCTTACAATTATTTTTGCTAGTGTGACAACCTCATTTAACAGATCCTTTATTCTGTTCTCTCACCAGAATATTTTTTCTAATCCTTCATATATGCAAAAATGCCTCTCTTCAAAAATTTGAGCTACATAACATGAATGATTAAGACAGAGATATAAAGAAGCAAAACAAATTAACCTGACATTTAGTAATACAAATGGTTGTTACTGCTGCATGTTAAATACGACCACTTGCTGTTTTTATTATCAACATTTTTGTTTTTCTCTTCTTGTTCCTGATAACTAAAGTAAGCTTCAGTGCTGACAGATTCCATGAATACACTGCCAGGATCTGTCTCTACTGCCACCCTCATACCCTTTGTTATTTTAGGTATACCCTCACACTTGTTTCGCCAGCACCAGCGGGAAACCTTCTCACTGGCTCATGTGGATCAGGAAATAAACATATAAGCAGCTTCCAGATTCGGAGTTTCATATGGAGTTGAGGTGAGAAGAGAAAGAAGGAAACAGGCAAGAAGGAAGAAAGGGAAGGAACTGTGGAAGGACATTACAGCTTGCCATGCAACATGAAATATACTGGCATACCTCGTTTTATTGCATTTTTGCTTTATTGTGCTTCGCAGATGTTGCATTTCTTACAAATTGAAGGCAAGACCCTTCCCCATAAAAAAAGATGACAACTCTCTTTATTGCGACACTCCCTTTATTGCATTGGTCTGAAATCAAATCTGCAATATCTCCAGGGTATGCCTGCAATAGATTACAAGAAGGCTGGCCTTAGAGAAGGCACACCGACTCTTCTGTGGCACCAGAGTTTGAAATGAGACTTCAAGTGCAAATAGGCTTGGGGGAAAAGTTGCTTCGATTCTTTCCTACCCACCTGTATTCCAAACCCCAAGGACAGGAATTATGAAACAAGAGCAAAGTGAGGACACGTGAAGTAGCAGAAAGAGCAGAGAGGCTTTGAATTCAGGCATTTCTATCACTAACTCTTGATTCTCTCACTTATCACCCTGTGCTGGATCACCTTCTCACATATAGGATGGAATAGTCCCACCTGATTTTTGAGTTATTTTAAATACTATTAGGAGGCCGATGCCCGGCAGCACTATGCTCTTCTAGCCTGGCGATCTTAACTCGACTGTGCCGACCCGCCCTCTTTCAACCCGTATGTATAGCTCGTCAATGTGTCCTACTGATTCTCCCTTCAAAATTCTCTCCAATTAGCATTATTTTCCATTCCTAACACCATCTTTGTCCATATCCTTAGTACCTCGCACATCAATTACTGAAGAGCTTCCCACTGTCTCCCTCCCTTCGGTATTACAATCCGCACTGAGCACTGCTGAAAGGTTTAAGTTTTCTAAAACACCTATGAACTCGTCACTAGTGGGGCAGACTACCAAAACTCCGGTTCGAGATTTAATTTTAAGGATATCAGGGCTACAGAAAAAGACCTGAATGCAAAGCTTGGGCAAATCTGCTATAATAAAATCTGGGTCCTGATATGAACTGCTGGACACAGAAATCTAGAATAGGGTTATCTGGGTGGATAAACTAGCAATGTTAGACCCTAAGATTTGCCTGAACTTTCCTGGTTGGGAGAAGCAGCTCCAACTCCTTGTTAGAGGACAACTGTCTCTTCTTGTGAGGTCCCTGCAGGTAATGCTTGTCCTCTTCAAACCTGCTCCTGTCCCCTCTCACTACTACCTCCAAGCCACTGATCAGGATCTGATCACCCGTAATCACAGTCTAAGTGGTAAAGCAGGCCCTGTTCTGGGAGGGAGGCTTGGGGAGAAGATCCTGAGAGTGCTGGACCAGGGTCTAAGTTTGTGGCACTGCAACAGGGCAGGAAGGTGTTCACCTGGAATCCAGGGGGTTCACTGAGGCATCTTTTGGTGTCGTCTCTGCCCAGTGATAATGAAGACTGGGCAACTGCAGCAACCATGGATAAAGCAGCTAGAGCTCAGATACCTCTGGGATGAAGATCTGAGTCACCTCGCCTGGCAGGCTACCTAGACCTCTAAAGTATTGGCAAAGGGTGATGGAAATCTAGATTGGGAGATGGAAAAGGGAGATTATGCTGTTCCACAATGTTTCCATTTGCTTATGCTAGACCTGTTTCCCGCAATCTCCATCCCTGTATGGTTCCAAGCTAAAGTTGGCCAAAGAGAAATGTGTGAGATCTGGAAGGCAGAAGCAGCAGCCATGACTCTTTTAAAGTCTCCATAGCTAAATGTGGTGAGAGGCAGGTACAAAAATACCTGTGGGTCCTAGCTCACTATTACTCTCCTTTGCTCTGCGTCCAGCTCTCCCTCCCAACTGCAGCCCTGGTGATGACAGTGGCCCCAGGCCACCACCACCAGATGCTTGCCTGCAGATCCATGGACCTAACACTCTCCATGTGCACCCTTCACAGCCTCCCTCTGTAGCTCAGTGTGCTTGGTTTCTCAGGTTGACTGGTTGACAAATCCTCTGGATCCGCCCTTTTCCCTTTCAGACCTTCACTGTCCCAGCTTCCTCCACAATTGTGTGAGGCCCACTCCTATAATAATTCCCTTATCCCATAAGTCAGAGCTGCTCAGTGATATAGTTATGACTAAACTCTGACTGAACTCTGAGTGATATAGTTATGATGAGAATATCAATTGTAGGCTCCAGCCAGTTGCAGCAGCTGGGACTATGGCTAATGCCACCACTTTTCCTGAATTGCACTTTTGTGGAGGTGTGGCTTGTAACCACCTTGAAGGCTCTGTGATGAACTGAACTGAAATTATTCTTATTCCCTAATTAAGTTAAATCGCATGAAACTGTTGATATTAATCTGTTCTGACATCAGAAAATAAAATCGTAAGATTAAATGATGTACTATTGCTGTGTAACATTAACATAAATTTAGTAGATTAAGACAACAAACAAATCACCTCATATTTTCTGTGGGCCTGGGGTCTGGGCGCAGATTACCTGGGTCTTCAGTCAGGGTTTCATAAGGCTGCAATCGAGGTGTCAGCTGGGCTTGCATCCGCATCTGAAGGTTCAAATGGGGAAGACTTTGTTTCCTAACTCATTCAGGTTGCTGCCAGAATTCATCTCCTTGTGGTTACATGGCCGCCAAGAGCCCAGCTTCTTGCTGGTTATTGGTGGGGTTGGGGTGGGGATGGGGGGGTCATGCTCAGCTCCTAGAGGCTGCCTGCAATTCTTTCCACATGGTCCTCTCGACAGGCCGTCTCATAACATACTTCTTCAAAGTTGGCAAGGAAAAGGTCTCTAGTGCAAGTCTGCTACTAAGATGGAGTCTCATACAGTGTAAGGTAACCATGGGAGTGACACCCTGTCTTTGACACGTCATATAGTTTAGAAACAAGCCGTAGGTCACACTCACATGTAAGGGGAGGGGATTGTATAAGGGTATGAATATCAGAAGATGGGGATCATTAGGGGTCATCTTAGGGGTCACTTGTTACAGTAAGTTTGTGATCATCTTAGCAATACCCTTTCTGACATACTGGACAGTCCCAATCATTTCAGTCTGCCCTTGGTACTTACTCCTTTGATCTAATTCAGCTGTCTTCTCAGACCATATCTAGCTTTACTACTTCTCTGAAGAGTGGTAAGAACTGCAATTAATATTTTAGGTAAAAGTGTATCATAGTTCAGCAAAAAAAAAAAGTAGGTCGATTGACAAGGGAGCCAAGAATATTCAATGTGGAAAGAACAGTACTGGGAAAACTGGATACCCACATGCAAAAGAATGAAATTGGACCCCTATCTTGTACCACTCGTAAAAATTAACTCAAAATGGATTAAGGACTTAAACACGAGACCTGAAACTGTTAAACACTTAGAAAAAAGATCAGAAAAAAGCTTCCTGACCTCGGTCTAGGCAAAAACTTTTTGATATAAGACCAAAAGCAAAAATCAACAAGTGGGACCACATCACGCTAAAAAGCTTCTGTGCAGAAAAAGAAACAGTGAAATGAAAGGCAACCTAAAGAAAGGGAGAAAATATTTGCAAACCATGCATCTGATAAGGAGATAATATCCAAAGTATATAAGGAACTCATAAAACTCAACAGCAAACAACAATCTGATTAAAAAATGGCCAAAAAGTATATGAAAAGGTGCTCGACATCACTAATCACCAGGGAATTGCATATCAAAACCACATGGGATATCGTCTCACCGTTTAGAATGGCTATTACCAAAAAGACAAGAGATAACAATCGCTGGTGAGGACATGCAGGAAAGGAAATCCTGGTGCACTGTTGGTGGGAGTATAAACTGGTACAGACACTACAGAAAACAATATAGAGGTTCCTCAAAAAATTAAAAATAGAACTACTATCTGATCCATCGATCCCACTTCTGGGTGTGTGTTTGTGTGTGTGTATGTGTATATATATACACATACATACACAAAGATGATGAAATCACTATCTCAGAGAGATATCTGCACTCCCGTGGTCACCGAAGAAGCATTATTCACAGTAGCCAAGTCTTGAAAACAATTTTAAGTGTCCATCAATGGAAGAACGGATAAAGAAAATGTGGTGTATATATATATATAAAATGGAATATTATTCGGCCATAAATAAAAAGAAAATCCTGCCATTTGTAACAACAAGAATGGACCCTGAATGCTTTACTCTAAGTGAAATAATTCAGACAAAGACAGATACTGTATAATCTGAAAACATCAAACTCACAGGAAACGGAGTAAAACGGTGGGTGCCAGGAGCTGAGGGGTGGGAGAAATGGGAGACATCGTTCAAAGGGTACAAACTTCCCGTCACGAGATGAGTAACGTGCAGCGTGGGGACCACAGTGAACACCGTGCTGCACACTTGAGAGTTGCTGGGAGAGTACGGCTTCAACGCTCTCAACAGGACAACAGAATGTTCATTATGTGAGGTAAAGGATGTGCTAACTAACCTAATTACAGCAAACATTTCACAATCTATATATTTATCAAATCACTACGTTGTACATTGTAAACTTATATAATTTATGCTAATTATATTTCGATAAAGCTGGGGAAAACAAGAAATCTAGATTAAATCTATTTTCACTGCAAAGAAAAAAAGCGAGCCGAGATTTTCTGGGTTTCATTGCTCATACCCTTTTGGCTCATGTTCAGAATTTGGTTATCCCCGTTGGATGGAGAAGGATAACACAGGGGCAGAGTCTTAAAGTGTAACATAGTTATCCACATGGAAGTATATCTTTTAAGTTTCTGCCCCTTTTAATAGTCATAAGATTTCCTTGCAATAGCTAAATCCTAAAAGGCATTACTAATACTATATATAGATCTATTCCAAATATCTTTTTATGTTTACTTTCAATATATTTTAAAAGTCATGTCCTGAGACAACCTCTGGATTGTCTGGATGGGTGGACGACACAGGAAATCAGTAACACTGCCTGTCTCTGTGAGGGGGGCTGAGTGGTTGAGGGCAGGAGCCTCTTTGCTGAGAACTCTTCTGTACCTTTTGAATTCTGTTCCATGTGAATGTTCTATCTATTCAAAAAGTCAAATAACAGCAACGAAAATCAGCAGGCTATGAAAGTTGCCGGGAGATCCTTCCCTCAGTGCTCAGTATAAATTCAAACGCTGACCACAAAACCCAAGCAAACACTGGAAAGGAAATGAGAAGGTTCTCTACTCTGAGAACATTACTCCCTTCTGATGGGAAAGTGGCAATCAGTGAGATTCATGCTGTTTGTGCGTGAAAATGTACACTGAGTGCTTGCACTATTTCCCCTTAAGCTTCTGCCAAGCTGTGCAAGAAGGAAAAGCAGACGAAGATGAGAAAGAAGCTGAAAACCTTCAAGAACTTTTAACTCAGTAAATAGAGGAGGAGACTAAAGCTCACAGCCACTGATAAAAGATTGAAGATTCCTCTTTAAGCTACGAAAGGAAAAAAAAGAAAGACTAAGTTGAAGAACCCTTACGATTCTTAATTGAATACAGATTTATATTTTTTTAATGTTTATTTTATAAGTGTTCTCTACTATGGCATTTTTAATATTAATGCTTAAGTTTTTTGGGGGTGAGAACAGCATAATGAAAAGTATTCATGGGATATCAGTTCTCTGCACACAGGCACCATAAATAAGCCTCTGCTATACTACAATTCAGGGGAGTCTAACCATGACCTTCAGGATGGCTGGACACCTAGAAATTGAACACAAGTTCTTATGTGCAGGCATCTTGCTGAAAGAGAGATGCAAGATACACCACTAGGGTCAGACTGACCAGAGACCCTATCCAAATTCCCTTTAGCTGTGTGATGTGTAAAATCCTGCCCATTTCCTCATCTGGAAAATGTTTCCTAATCCTCAAAATTTACCTCATCAGGTTATTTTGAGGATTAAATAATATATACATAGCACTTAGTATATTATTTAACTTGTGGTAAACTTTAAATAAATGGCAACTATTACTATAATTAAGTTTCCCCATTGAGGGTACCTGCTGTCCTATTATATTTCATCTCAAAAGCAAGCACAGGGATTTGAGAGGAATCGGAGAGGGTAGAAAGGGAGCATAAGTGTCAAGAAAGCAGCGCGAAGGATCATAAAGGAAACAGAAAGTCAGCGACAAGCTAAATACTGTGCACTTTTCTTTCACAGATCATTTATTAACAAGTTAAATAAAAACAATACTCGTCCTCAGTATGTGAAAAAGTCAGGTTCACAGCTCTTTATCTAAAAAAATACCCATTTACACCTACACCTTATTTACTATCCTTAAACCATTTCCCCACTAGTGATAAAACGATAAGTTAGTATCTTTAATTTCATTATAATTAAAGAAAAATTCAAGGCTTTTGGGGGGTAGAAACATGTAATTATGATTTTCAGAAAATTTTTTTATATCTCCTCGTTATCTCTTAAATATGATCACGTGCTCCCTTCAAAACCACACACCTCACAGATGATTTCTTCTTGCAGAGATCATAGTCTCTCCCCCGCAAAAGGAGGAAGTCAAAGTCTCTGGAGTCAGGAAGACCACATTCAAATCTAGGCCTTAACACTTTCGTGAGGTAATCCCAGGTGACAATATTTTCAAGCCTCAGTTTATCTGTAAAATGGAGGTAGTAATGACTACAGAGGACAATGTGAATCAAGTGCTTAACACAGTGCCTGGCAAAACATAGGTGCTCGAAAAATTCTATGGAATAAATAAATATATACAGTAAGAAACTTTAAAAAAAATTAATTTCTGATATATAATTTATCGATTTTTACCTGCTTAACTTTTTTTTAACCCACTATTTCTGGAACATTTCTTATGGTCTCTGCATGCAGCAGCCAGAAATCTTCCAGAAAATGCAAATGAAGTCAGGTCACAGAACTTGCTATGCTCAAGATAAAGTCAAAAGTCTCAGTATGGCATACCGAGTTCTTTCTTAACACAGCCCTGCTTGCTCTGCAGCCTCATTTCTTGTCACACCTCTTATCTCTGCAATCTATCGCACCCAGCAGACAGTGCCCTGGTCTCATCACAGTTCCTTCTGACAGGCTCCCCTTTACATCCAATCTTTATTTACTTAACTCCTATTCATTCTCCAGATCTCACCTTCTGTGGCAGTTCTTGTCCCCCTTCCTTGACTCCCTGTGTTGGGGTCTGGGGCTCCTCTTCTTCCTATGTGCTCTCCTACCATGTAGTAGTAACTGCCTATTGGCACTGCTAGAGTATCATATTCATTACTTGAATCTCAGGGCCTGGCATACAGAAAGAACTCAACAGATGTTTGGTAAATGAGTAAAGTATAGGAATCATACATAGTGTTAATTCTATATCAAGGGTCCATTTGATTGACAGGTTATAGTCCTCGAATATTTTAAATCTTACTGATACTCTATTTCATATCAGTAGACCAACAAAGAGCTGGTGAGACAATTTTATTTGCAATTTAACGTAAAACTGAGTTTAAGGGTAGAAAGTTGTATATCATTTAGATGACACCTAAACTTATTTTTATAAATAATACTTCATATAATCTCCTAGCTTGAGGTTCAGTGTTTTCATTTTATTTGCAACTTCTAGGGTTAAACATTATATGCATTCCCCTTTTTAAAAAAGAAAAGTTACTCAGTTTTCATAGGTATTAAAGATAATTCAAAACATGTAACTGAGAGTCTAGTAAGAGCAAAGCACTGTATTAGGCTCTTAGGGTGATTTAAAGATGACCAGATTTTAATCTTGTCTTTGAGGAGTACATAATTGATAGAGCAAATGAGACAGGTACAAAGATAATGCCAAAACAAGTTAGAAGATGTAAAAACTTAACGGAAAAATGAGTATCTTAGAAGTTTGCAGGAAGCAAAAAAGACTTTTAATTTGGAATGCTTAAGACAAAACAAGGAAAGTAGCATGTGAGTTTGGTCTTGAACAGGGTAAAATTTGGACATTTAGTGATCAAAGACAAAGGTATTCCAAGACAAAAGAATGGTGTAAGCGGAGGAAGGTCAGAGGTAGAATGTCTGTAGTCTACAGGAAAAATGATTTAAGTTCTAAATTGAAATATGCAATTAAAAATTACACTTTAGAACTTGTCATAATTGAATAAAAAAAATTAAGCACTAAGTTTCATTATTAGAGATGTATAACTTGAGTCATTTGAATTGCCATTCCTGAAACGGAGATAAATTCATCTGTTGCATGTTTAACTGAACTGAAACCTACATTTACTACTCTGATCTACTGATAATTGTTTAACTTAGCTCCATCGTTCTCTGGGAAGTATATTCGGACTAATTTGCTGAAGAGGAAACAATTACAGACTGAAGTAAAATGAACCGCCTGCTCAGTGAACTGAGACAGAAGGAACAGTGTCAACACGGGGACAAAGGAGAAGACAGGAAGACAGAGGAATGGATTAGTGAGTGGGGACAGTCAGTCAGTCTTTGCTAGTTTGCATTTGTTTCAAGTCACATGCTCTTGGAATCTGACCAAGTTGCTAAGGGAAAAAATTAGGTCATTGCTTTCAGTTGTTTCCCCATTAGATTTTTAATTCAATAAAATATAATCATATGCATTATGACCAAAAATATGGGCAATGTATTAGAGTTCATTTTAGAACTAAAGTTATAAATTTTATATTCCAAAGATTTAAAAATACATGTTTGATCAAGATGAAAAAAATAAAGTCTGCAGCTTGAAGTATATTACTGTAAAGTGTCCTGCACTGGAATATGCATGTAGATGTTGGTGCTAATTCTGGGCTATTTTGCTTGGAGATCAACGATATTTATGACAAGAAAACATAATTCTTATGGTAGGCCTGTGGGTTGTTAAAGTTCATGAGAAAACCCATAGTTCTTAAGAGTGGATTTTTACTCAAAAAAATTATAAATCAGTAATATATTCTCACTGTTCTCACTTTTTCAGAGTTGTTTACATAGTGTATGTTAAGGTCATTGTGAAAAGTCAGTGATTGAACACCTGATCCTCCATTTCAGGCTCTTCCAATCTAGTCCTCTATTTTAGAATTTTATATACTAGTCCTTTTAATGTAGGTAGTTATCAACCAGACCTCTAAGCTGCAACCACAAAAAAACCATAGTTGGCTTAAACAGAAAAGGAATTTATTTGATAGGCTATTGTTAGCCCAGAGGTGCTGGGCAAGTTAGAGACCAGGCTCAGAAAACAAACAAGAGCAAAGAAAACCTGTGGAGTGAGGGCTGTTATCACAGAAACAGCCCAGTGAATACCTTGTGCTGCCCTGGAACCCTGGCCACTACCGCTCCTGCTTGCTGCCTGGACAGTGAATGCCATCACTGGCACCACCACTATTGACCTCTCTTTTCCCAGTAGGTGTTGCTGCCTCTCCCCTTAGGAAAAAAAAAAAAATTCTCTCTAGTCCCTGCTTTCAGCTCTAGATTAAAAATGTCTAGGTTACATGCTTAAGCCCGAACCACAGAGAAGGCTGGGAAAGCAAGTATCTGATCTTTTAGATTTTTATACTAGGAGTTGGGCTCTGCCTTCTTTCAGGACCTATACAGCGAGGAATTAAAAAACTAGGAAGGTCCTTATGCTGGACAGCCAAAAAAATCAAATAACCAATACAAGAACAATTGTCCATTCAAGAAAGAATAGCCTACTCAGGAAAAGCCCTCTGTTCTCTGGCTAAGCGCTCTGAAGCCAAGTCTGAGTGGTGACCTACTCAGGCCCCTGTCCCCAGTTTTTAAAACTCCTAGCTGGGCCCGCATTTACCTTCTGCAAGTGCACAGCCCCACCCCAAGTGTTTCAGCACAAGTCAAGCTCCTGGCTGAGACTCTTCTGAGTTGATGCTTCTTCAATCACTAGTCTGTTTTGGTCCTACAACTAGGCCACAGTGGCCTTCCACCCTCACCCCTGGAAACCAGTTTGCATACTGCTACCCTCTCGCCCTGTCCCAATTCCTGGGCTTGGAGTCAGAAAAGCTGGTCTGAGTTACAACTGCATCACTTACAAACTTGGGAAAGGGCTAGTTGTTAATCTCTGAGCCCCACCATACCCATAAGTTGTCAGGGTGATCAAATGAGAGAAAGTGAAAGCCCTTTGTAAACTAAAATTATAAGCATGATCTCATTAGTTAACATTCCTGATAGATATGATAAATTCCCCAGGTTTTTCAGATTGTGGCCTATCGAGGTCTCTCTGGTTCTTCTGAGCACTGTCATACGTTTATTATAAAAATTAATTTTGTAATCAAAGCAGTATATGCTCATAACTTTTAAAGTCCTATACCCAGTAGTAATAAAAAGCTTACTTTAAAAACAAAACCCTTTCCCCTTTCTCTTTTCCACTCCCAGTCTTGCTCCCTAGAGGTAACTACTCTCAGTTCTTTACCTCTTTTTTCTGGTATTTACCTCTCTATAGTTTTCATTAAATCAATGTTCAGTGTTAGTATTATGACTATTTAAATACTGTTTACTGCTGAGCCAAGGTGTGTACTAGAATTTTCTCCCAAATGTAATTTTTTTTCTTAGAGATACTTTCTCCTTTCTCGCTTGCTTCATTTTCTATAAATCTACTGCTAATTCTTCATAAAGGCACCAAAAGATCCATAAAAACTCAGTGTCGCTTATCACTTAAGTGTTCAAACATTCAGTTAACTGTCTTCTTCCAGAGGAAGTCTTTCGCCCTCCTGGTCCGGTCTAGACTGGACACATATCCGCTAGACCGAACGCACAGCTAGCACCCAGGATTTCCTTGCCTTCCCTCCTCTGCTGGACCCCATTTTCTGGACTCCACATTTCATTGTTCGTGGTTAACTTCGTTTAGTGGAATACATCCTCAGTCATTTCCTGAATGGTTGTGCAGGGAAGATTAAATTTTTGGAGGCAACACTGAAAAATGCATTTATTAGTCTTACACTTCATAGACAGTTTGGGTAAGTATAGAATTTTGTGTTTAAAATTATATTCCACCAGCTTCTTGAAGGCACTATGCCACTGTACTGTAGTATTCAATAGCTGTTACTGGAAATTTCAATACCATTCTGATTCCTATTTCTTTGTAAGGAATCTTATTTTTTACTCTATGCAACACTTTAGAATCTTCTCTTTTTTTTCTGGTGGTCCTTAGCAAAAGGGATGAAACTTGTATTACTCCTTAGATGATTTCTCTTCGTTTTCTCTGGTACATGTTTCTAAAACGACTGTCTATTAAGATGTTACACCTCTGAATGAATACTACAGTTTTCTTATTTGTCTCCACTGTTGTCCATTTCTTTTATTTTCCTGATTACTTTAATTTTACCTTTCAACCCTTCTATCATATTTTCCATTTCTACTACCTTATTTCCAAGAGCTCCTGTTTTTACTTTTATAGAATTCTATTTGTTGTGTCCAGCTGATTTAATAAAACATTCTTTTATATAAGGATATGTTTATTTAATTGAAGTTTTTTTTCCTGCTTCCTTCACTTTGTTTCTTCTAGCACTTTGTTCTTTTTGTTCTGATCTCTGTCTCAATTTGGAAGTTTTCCTCAAATGTCCAGTGAGCCTTAGACAGATTTTCAGATTTAAGAGTAAGGCGGTAAACAGCTGTTTGGAACCTCTGTTGCACAAACAGCCTTGCTGTCTACAGCAGTCCCTCTTTATCCATGGAGTATATGTTCCGAGACCCCCAGTAGGTGCTTGAAACCACGGACGGTACCAAACACTACGTATACCATGTTTTTTCCCTGTACATACATCCCTGTGATAAAATTTAACTTACAAATTAGGCACAGTAAATGATTAACAACAACAATAATACAGACCAATTATAACAATATACTGTAATAAAAGATATGTGAATGTGATCTCTCAAAATATGTTATTATACTGTACTCACCCTTCTTGTGATTACGTGAGATACAATGCCTATGTGATGAGACGAAGTGAGGTGAACGACACAGGCATTGGGACGAAGCACTGGTTACTTGAAAACAAACACTGTACCCAGACAGTCTATCTGATAACTAATATGGCAACTAAGTGATTAACAGGTGGATAGCATATGCATGGAGACGCTGGACAAAGGGATGATTCACGTCCTGGGTGGGATGAAGCGGAATGGCGTAAAATTTCATCACGCTACGCAGAACAGCACACAATTTAAAACTTATGAATTGTTTATTTCTGGAATTTTCCACTGAACATATATGGACCGTGGTTTACCGTGGATGACTGAAACTGCGAATAAGGGGGGACTATTTGTACTTTTCTTTGTATAACCGCTGGAAAGCAAACTGGCCTTCTCATCATGTAGCTTCGGAGCACAACTTTATCATGGAACTCCAAAACACCAGTATCTATAGGTATATATACTCTTGGGCTGTTTACCATTTCTAGAGCTCTAATTTATTGTCTTGCATCTGCCTGGCTTGGACCACAGCCGGGGAAAGGCGTGATTCCATCGTTTAGTTTGTAGGTGTTCACATAATTCCAGATTTCAACCTTGTACCTTCCCACCTCACCCCAGCCCCTTGCAGCTATTTCCAGATTTGGAGTCTTTCTAGTTCAACTTTTTTAGAAAATCAATTTCAGGTCTCTTGAGTTTAGCTGCGGAGCTGTATGGAGAAGAGAACTGAATGGGAGGGTCAGGATTTGCCGCCTGGCTCCAAGTGATATTGATATAAAAATAGACAAATGGACCACTGAAACGAAAAAGGACTGACCCATATACACGTGGGAACTTAATAAAAGGTGGTACAAATCAGGTGTGTTGGGAATGACCTGTTTACGGAGGGTACCACCTCATTACACGGAGTCAAACAAAATCCCATTCCTTTCTGACACCATGTGTAAAGGTGAATGCCAGGGCGGGGGAATGGGTCCATCTGGTCAGTATTCAGACTCAAACTCGCATCTCTCGTTTCAGTTCCACACCACGCTTATCCGGGCTTTCCGGAGTGCTGAGCGCCCCTGAGAACTGCCTCCCTGCCTTCTCCTTAGTCCTCTTTAACGGCTCTGGAGTTAACAGACCTCTCCTCTCTGGCAAACCAGTAATCAGTTCTTTATCTGCTTTCTAGCTTCCAAAAATTTCAATATCCTTTTATTCACTGTTGTTTGCTTCTCAGATTATTTTTGTCCTTGAGGATTTATACTTCTTTTATTCCTTTACTATAATATTACAGCTCTGGAGGAAACACATATAAACTTATGTTCAATTTGCTCTATAGAAAATCAAGTGAAGTTAAATCTAGTCCTAAAAGGCCAGCCCAGTAAGCTGAAGCCCATTATCTGTTGATTCACCTCCCAAATAGTGACTGCCTACTTCTCTGAATAAAACACATTCTCGGTGTAGGCCAGGAATCCTCCCTTTTAACCACCTGCCAAATCACTCCTGCTGTCTGCCTATATTGCTTCTTTTTATGATGCTCTTGAAACTATTAAATCACCTCTCCACCTTGAAGAACGTATCTAGTCTCACGGTCCCAGCCTCCCTTGATAAAATTTGTCTCCTTTTAAAACTGGGCTTTAATTTTTAAAAGTTAAATCTGATTTGGAATAAACGTTAACAGTCATTACTTAAAACACATTTACTGAGTGCCTACTATCTTCCAGGCACTGGAGATGCAAGAATAGAACATGGCCCTAGCCCTGAGTCGCCCAACAGGCTTTTCTGCTCCTCATCACTAATTTTATACTAATTACTTTCTCACAGCTGTTCTTAACTGGGAGTCTATGTCTGAACCACAAAACACAGAAAATGATTTTGTGACTACTTTCTTCTCTCCAAAAGGGTACATAAGTAGTATCATGCTGGGTGCATGGGCGAGACATTAATGCGTTACACACAATAGACGCCTCAGAGTATTACACAAGTTAAGACATGGTAGTGAAGGATTCAAATCCAGTTCGTCTGGTTCTAGCACCTGAGCTCTTAAACTTTATTGTACAAAATCCCTCTCCAGGTGACCAAATATTCTCCTTTCCATGGAAATAAGGTAAAAATTATGTTGAAGGAATGGTCTGTTATAAACCTTAATATGAACAGCATCATAGACTTGGGGGAAAGATGAGGCCTACATACAGCACAGAAAGCACCAAATAATCCAAACTCTATATTTTGACTAATGAAAGGAAATAGAGAACAATGTTCACCCAAATCTAAGGGAATTTTTTTTTAAGTAACCAAATTAAGGTCACACAAGGAGTGTTGTTTTATACTTTAAAGTACTAAAAAAAAATACAATTTCTAGCTAAATGATTTTAAAAGTTTTAACTCATTTCAAATAAAAGAACTCTAGATCAAGTATTACCTAAGATCCAAGAGCTGGCTCACGATTTTACTTTTCATTCAAAATTTAAAAACAAACAAACCTATATTAACAATGTTTTCCCCTTTTTTAAAACAGCCAGGTATTTATACTACACTTTAGTTTCTTATTTTTTAAACATGTCAAAAATAAAATCAATTTGAGAAAATAGAGATTACTTTTTTGGTAATGTTGTAACCTATTATACCTTTTCTTTAGAGGCATTTTCTGACAAATTTGGTTTTACAGAATAAAAAGTCAAGCTACCAGGTTATTTTTGATAACATATTTTCCTATAGTCTGACAAATAATCTACTATTATTATGATTTGTATTTTAAACTAATAAGAAAATATTTTAATGATATTTTGATTGTGGTAATAAAATAAAATTAGAACAATTACTAAAAAGGTAATGGTAAAAATAAGATTTTAAAATATTCTTTATGCAACAGAAATCTCAACTTTTTCCTCATGTTTATCAATGCCGCCTTCTATATAATTCCTCTCGTTTTATTACTGACATGTTATTTAACTGGGGCTTTCATTTTCTATTGCTCAGTGTCCTATTAACTTGTTGATTTAGCCATACAATACACATTATTTTCAAGTTAGAAAAATGTGCTTGGCTTTTTTTTAATTAAATTCATGTCTTTAACCCAAACCATCAACATTCTCTTCTAATTGGCAACTTCTAATATTCTTTTAGCAAATACTCATCAGCTAAATTTCTCAAGTAATTTCATGTCATATAGCTTGTTTTCTTTTAATATATGGCCATAGAAAGCTAAGAATGCATTTTGTCAAGATAGCAATTTCCCTTTGCTCTCCTATGGAAGATCTCTTTTCAGCTCTGAAATGTCAAGATTTTGTTTACCAACAGCCATATATTCTCTTAATGTAACTTTCATGTATTCATTTGCCTATAACACAAAATGTGCTGTCCTAATTTAAAATTTGAGTTTAAATTAAAGAAGGCACATGAGTGTAGCATTAAGTATGCCTCATACGCCTTAACACTATAGGCTGTTGCTTAATGTACACGTTGAGCTTGAAAAGATATAGAATATTTTAAAATTTAAATCAGAAACCCTGCCCAATTCTTTGATTCAAATAAATCTGTATCCAATTGTGAGTATCTTCACCATTGTCATAAGCTTTCATTCTTATCCTAAACACTTCAGCTTCAATAAGGCATTGATTGTACATATAAGAATCTAAGTTATCCAAGAAGTCCTAGATCAAGAATAACCTGAAATCTGGGAAACGGGGCTAGTTCAAAGTTTGGGTGCAGACAGGGTGTAGCTGGGGTGGTAGCCGGGTAATTATATATTGCTATACCCATTACCTTACATTGGGGAAGAAAGAGCCCTGAGTCTCATCTACTGCTCTTAGTCACTAGTTTTGAATCCTTGGTTTTAATGCTAAATGAAGAGCCACATTAATACTAATCCTCTCTGACTTAGAGGTCATTAACTATACATTCAAAATAAACCGACCCTTTTAATTCCCAAACACTGAAATCATGGAATATATTAGCTGTGTTTCCAATCTGGAAAAAAAATATGCAGTTTTAGAAATCAAAATTAAAAATCAGAATTGCATACCTTGTGCAAGCATGTTAAATTCCAAAAACAGTGCTATGTGGTAAAGTTCCATGGCTTCTTCTGCCCTGGTCATGTTTGGTCTCCCTGCGACGAGAGCCTGAACTTCACTGAGACTCCCCACAGAGGGGCTGCAGTGCAAAACGGAGAGGTCCACCACGTCGGTATACATACAGTGTAATATAACTTTTGCATATTTTTTTGGTATAATGGACTCATCTAATATAATTCTTGTGGGAGTTCTCAAAGTTCGGTCTGTGATTTCTTCACCAGTCCGTATCCTCCTTTGTAATAAATTTCGAAAAAATGGGGACCGTGCTGAAATAACAGCCTTGTGAGCTTTGAGCTCTTCATCTAAACAGTTCTGATTTGCACCAAAAGCTTCGACAAGTTCAGAGTCTGAAGAAAAGCTAAGGACGACATCATAATAACACATGTAATCAAAAAGTCCACGCATATCTACATCAAGGGAATTTGGTGTTCCAAATTCTTCACTTAGCTGAACGAGGATATCGACATTTTGAAACCTTGAGTCCTCCATTCCAAACTCTCCCGTATAAAGGTAGTGTAACAAAGCAGAAAACATGGGCATATCTATACCAGCTGTGTTGATGTCCATTATGATCTCTGCCCCATACTCAGGTGAGGAAGAAAGCAGTGTTTTAAAAAATGGACACCTTGCTGCCAAAATGGCACGATGAACAGGAAAACAAGTTTCTTGAAATATTAAGTCTACATCAGTACAATACTTGTACTCATAAAGATCGGCCATATCTTTCTGCAATGTCCGGGCTTCTGGTCTAGCCAAACTGGCTTGTAGAGAAAGCTCCTTTAAGGCTGAAGTTCCCTCATATTCCTCTACCAATGCATTCACATCTCTAACATCCCACCCAGAGAGGAGTTCTCGCATCTGCTTGGCGTGATCAGCAGACCTATTAGATTTTCGACGCTTAATAAACTTCTTTTTGAGGGTGGCAAGGCCAGAGGTTCTCTTTTTTTTGTCTTGTGGTTTCTCATGGCCATGGTCAAGACTATATAATTTTGATTCACAACCATAGCCTTGCTGAGAATACGATGATGTCCCTAAGAAGGAAATTAAACAAATGAATATGCATTTTTAACATTCCTCTTCGACATTTACTTTAACACATATTTCATGTTAAAAATTTTTACAGAAGACATTCCTGAACCATTCAAATAAAATTAACCTTTGTTTTTATAAAGGAAGATAAAAAGTTCAAATAACTCATTTTTATATTAAATAAGGAACAGAACAGTGGATTATTCATAATTTTAAAAAATGCTTTTGGTTCTCTGGCTAGTAAGGATTAGGTATCACAGATCTTAATCATGGCTTTTTAGGAAATGAGAGGCAGATTTGTAAATTAAGAATATTACATTTATATAATTGTGAGTTTTTTTCCCCTTAATTACCCTAAAGCTGCATTTGTATGGGGGAAAAAAATAGACCAGGACACAAGAAACATGTATTTCACTATTTCCACACTAATGGAGATTGCTCCTTTTCTTAGGGTAATTGGCAATTATGGTTAAGACAACCAAAGAAAAGACTGACTGTGCTATAGTGACTTGGTTAAGATAAAAATCATATAAGTCAGGTTTATACTTGTTGAGAAGAAAACCTGGATGCTACGGAATAATTATCTATAACTTATTCATAGTTCAATTCTCTTTTCGTCCAAAAAGTCCACTGAAAACACAATTCTATTTATAGTCACGAAAGAAAATGAAGTTAGAACAGTTACCGATAAAGGTCTGTTGGGCCTGGGAATTTCCCCCTACCCTCGGGGAACAGGAATGAGGATAGTTAGATGCATTAGCACCCATCTTCTTCAGTCACTCAGGCATTCCATCTGCTGGCTCTTCAGAGTATAATCCCAGAGGCCTTTACGAACTTTCAACCCTGGATCCAGCAGCCTCTTTTCGTCCATTTCTTGATATGAAACAAAAATAATTTTATTTTTTCAAATGTATCTCAAATTGCAAGTCAAAAAAAAAAAAAACACAACAAGCTACTGAAAACTGCCTTTATTTGCAAATAATGACATTCTGTCACACTCACATGTAAAAGTATCAGAAAATGTAAAGTTAACCTTGAATTATAAATCGGTGCTAGCGCAATTTTGAGCCCTAAAATATATTAATTGTATACTTTATATGACAGTAAAAAGTAATATATCAGACTAACTTTATATAGTTATAGAAAGAGTATTTCAAATCACAGGGAAAAGTATTTAGACTAAAAATAAATTTTTCAAATATTTTAATCCCTAGAGGCAACCAACCACACATACGAAGGGCAGACAAGTAATTAAGTCTGTTGTTTTTCTGCCTTAGATATAACTGCTTAAAGTGATCTTTAATCTGTGAAACTGCTGTCTATTATCTGATATTTTGACTTAACATGGACAGAGCAGTACTAGTAAGAGACAATTTTAACAACTGCAGAATAATTCCACACCGTGGAACCTTAACTTTCAGAACTGCCATCAAGAGATATACATATACACAGAGAAGAAACCCTAAGAGAGGACGGGGTTAATAGGAATAGGTCTAAATCTTTACAGCATCTGGATATATAAAATTTATCTGACTAAAAGTGATAATGATTTAAGAGACAACACAATTTAAAATCTATTATTGGAACTGTTAGGAAACCAACCAGGAGGCAGTTAATCTAGCTTCGTAATGAAGAATGAAGTATTTTAACAAATAGGTAAACACACACACGCACACATGAGAGAGAATTATTTTCATCTGAGAATTTTTTAAGGTTTGTAGGGACATAAAACACTACAACGTTGGTCTGTTTGAGATTTATATTGTGTCAAAAATGCCTTTTAAAAATTTTCAATTTCATGATGAGCACAATTAGATAACTTAAAGCAACCATATAAAGGTTACACGACATCATCAGCCCCACAGGACACACAAGAACAGCTAGCAAGCACTAGTGAAGTCACAGGCTGACGTAAGGATGCTTGGCCATTTGCCACTATAATGGGCGCCACAGGGACAGCTGAGGTCTCATGATAGAGAGGTGTCTTGAAATAAGTGTCTTTGGGACTTAGGTTCAGTCTCCTCCTAGTAGCTCCTAGTCAATGGGAATTCCACTAAGATGAACTGATCTGGGTGACATTCACATCTCCTACTGGAGCTCTAAAACTAAAACAAACATAGGATTTAGAAAGACTTGGTGGGAGAGATTTTTCTGGATCAGATATAACTCTTAAATTCACTGTGTATCCCTAGTTCCAAATCCTGGGGGTAACCTTGACTGTGTAGTTCTAGTACTACAGTACTATATTTCTCAAAATTCTCAGGAAACAAGTTCAATTTATTTCTTAGGTAACCAAAACCCTATGCCAAATGGATCACAGTATCATGTTATTTATTTCTTAATCTAATCTGCAACCTTTAGATGCTGGAAATGAGAGTTAATGATAATCTAATCCCTCCAGGGATGTTTTCATTCCAGGCAAGCTTTATCTGTCTCCTACATAAAAAAGGAAGAAATTCAATCTTTAGATAATATGACAGGAAAGAGAAAGAGAGGCCTATGGGACTACGAGAGGCTCACAGGATGCAATGGCTCCAGAAAGCCGACAAATCCTTTTCCTAGATTCACCATTCTGGGGAAGCTCCCTCTGTCAATAGTTGACATGATCAATCTGAATCAAATGATCTAACTGGCTTAAAATAAGCTTCAGTGATTATAAGCAGACCTGAGGGGGGAAAAAGTCATGTTGAAAGCAACAAAAAATTAACAACACTATGAGAATTTTTTAAAAAATAAAAATCAACATCTCTCCTCAAACCGCCCCCCCCCAAGACCAGCTTTTCCAAAGAGTCTTGTCAAAATTTGAAAGATGCAGGAATAAACAAAGCCTGATAGCTTTCTGTATTTCAGGACTTTTTAGCGTCTTTTAAGTGCTAAGGTACATTGTGAATCTCCGAAACGAAGGATTCAGCATGATCTACAGGAGCCCTTTGCCACATCTCTGATTTTAAATTGTATCACAAAAAAACTTCAAAAATATGCAAGAGACAATAATGAGCACCCAAGCCTCCATCATCCAGATTCCAGAGTAATCAAAACTGTTTTGGTTTATATTTAAATGCTTAATTTTGATCTATAAAACTCATAGCTAGAATTTAAATGTTAGCTTCTTATAGAAATAAAAATCTGAAGATACATGTATATTGTGATTAAGCAATTTACATGAATTCACTCCTTGAATTTTCTCGATAATGGAAGCTGTAAGTCAGTCTATTATTTTTTTCCCCATATTATACAAGAAGAGACTGGGAAGTTAGGAAATGAAGCATGGAAGGATTAGTTACTTAACCAAGGTCACAGAACTGGTAAGCTTCAAAACCAGGCTTGGCATTCAGGCTCTTATGAAGAATTTATCTTTGCAATTTTTTCCTCCTAAATGTTTGAAGGAAAAATTTCCAGAGCAGACAAATATAGTTCCCTTCCAGAAATGAGAAGTGAGTACACACCTGACAGTGTGACTTTTGACGATTAAAAGGATCTTTCATGTTAAGCAAAAAATGACAACTAAAAGGACAGATTATGAAATCAAAGCAAAAGAGCCTTTCTGAATATTTACAGATAGAGTACATGCACTTGATGGCAGGATGACACATTTTTTATGCCTGAACATCCATCCATCCACCCATCCACTCATCAACCCATCCAATTCTGAGCATTCGCCATGTGCTAGGCACTCAGACAGGCCCTGGTAATATAGCACTGAATACATCTTGAATTGGATCTTTTATGAAATTAAGAAAAAGACTACCGTTTTGGCTTCCTAGTTTACAGCCAGACCTTCAAGAATAGGAGGAGTGCCTCAAGTATAAAAGGAAAAGTCATTCAAGGTAGAAGAAACAGGATGAATGAACAGGAGCTAGGGAGTTAGTATTTCATAGGTAGAGTTTCGGTTGGGGAAGATTAAAAAAGTTCTGGAGATAGTGTTGACAGTTGCATGACAATATGAATGACTTAAAGTCACAGAACTATACACTTAGAACTGGTTAAAATAGTAAATGTAGGTTATGTATTTTTAACCATAACTTTAAAAAAGTAAATTAAAAAAACCCAAAACAGAAAAGCAATGACATGTCTTCCCTTTTTTACATTCCTATGACTGCAGTGCAAATATCTTTTAACAGGGATATACAGTTTACAAGTGCTTTTTCTTACAATTTTATTCTCACATTAAGTCTTCAATGTAGACAGGACAGGCTTCATTCTCTTATCTCTGAATAAGGCAATAAAGGTAGAAAAATGAAGTGATTTATCCAAAGTAAAAATATATATAGTAAAATGGCAAAGTCAAAACTAGATCCTAGGCATTTTGATCCCTAATTTAGTGTTTTCTCCTCTAAACAGGAGAGGTCTCTCAAAAGTATTAAGTCCTCTATCAAGCTTTCTGAAGAGTACAGCCATGTCTTCCTTACACTTCTCCATGTCTACCATGTGGCTGTTTCAGTTACTCAGCTCTTAAACTGCTAGTTTCCACTTTATCACCTAACTAAGGATAAGGGACAGATTTTAAATTAATCTATAGTGCTCTGCATTGTTGATGAAATAATAAAGTTTCTGGACTGCGGATTACATTCCACAAATATCAAACCCCCTAGTATTCAAACAGCAAAGACAATTATGATTACATGTCTCCATTTTCACTCCTCCCTACTATGTTTTTCCCTCTTGTGCAGGAGATAACTTGGAATTTCAGTAATAAAGAAAAAATGTGTGCAAATGTGGAGAGAACAGTAGAACAAACTTCCCCCTTCACCAAATTTCAACAATGCCCAGTTCGTGGCAGTCTTCTATCACTATATCCCAATCCACTCTCCACCCTATCCCTCTGGATTATTTTGAAACAAGTCCCAGATAGCATATTATTTCTCTGTAAATATTTCCTTATGAATCCCTAAAAGAAAGGATGTAAAATAACAATACCATTATCATATCTAAAATAATGAACAATAATTCCATAATAAGAACTTCCCAGGCAGTGTTCGCATTTCCTCCACCTGTTTCATTTTTCTCTTATTAGTTTTTTAAAATATCAGAACCAAAATAAGGTCCATACATTGTGATTGGATGACTATGTCCCCTAAATCTCCTTTAGTAGGTTCCTCCCTAATCTGCTCTTTTCCCCCTTGTAATTTTCGTTGTTGAAGAAGTCAGGTTACCTGGGTCTGGACTTTGCCAAATGCATCGCCATGACATAGTTTAATATGTTCCTCTGACCCCTGTATTTCCTGTAACTGATAATTAGACCTAGTGACTTGATCAGATTCAGGATCATTATTTGGCTTGTTTATTTTGCCAAGACTGCTTCACAGGTGGTGGTGTGTACTTCCAATGATGGGTACAAAATGTCTACTTCTCAGCCTGTGACATTAACAATTATCAAGGATCACCAACTAGAGTCATTAATTCATTTGGCTGCAACATAGTGATAGTCTATCATTCCTTCATTCTATCCATTAGCTGAATACTTCTGTAAGACAAACTCATCAACTATTCAGTTGTCAGACAGTTTGTGTAGAAAAGGCAGAATAAGAGAATGATTCTTTACCTTTATTTACTAATTTTCAAAACAATTAACTTCCCAGCATCCTCTAACAATGATCAGTGAGTTTTAAAAAAAAAAGTTATGTATTCATAGATTTAAAAGTATTTGATGGGTTTTGATCCTTTGTAGTTGTCTTTATTGAGGTTCAAATTGTCCCTCATTTGGGCAGTGGAAGCAAGCTTATTCAAATTGGCTCCTAAGACCTTATGACACAACTCTCTAACTTCTTTGCTTTTTGGGGTTACATCTTATTCCAGACTATCTTGTATTATTCTTGTCTTAGGCCTGGAATCAGCCATCTCTTTAAAGAAGCCCTATTTTCTTTTAGTGGAAAATGGTATTTAGAAACTACAATTTGGTGCTAGCTGTCTTTTTAGTACACAGAGCTAGGAAATTTTATACATATGAATGTGAATATACACATACACATGTGAGTTTATACTGATGCTTCAAATCACATTCAAATTTATAGTTACCTAATCTCATTGACTTGTCATTCTTTCTCACAAGCTAAACCCTTATTCTCAATGCTGCCTACATAATTGTTCATTTATTTTATCCCACAAGAGACACACTATTATAAACAACATGATGAATGAAAACAATTTTTTTGGTAATTCTTTCTACCCTTAAGATAAACCCAACTCAAGATAGCTTACAAATTACTATGTATGTCACTTAAAATAACCTACTCTGTGTGGTTATTTCACTAACTGCAAGTACACTCTAAAAGTTTTATTTTACTTTTGATTTTTAGGCATTGTATTTACTTTTATGTATTTATTTAACATTTTGTTTATTTATTTCACTTATTTTTAACATATTATTTATTTATCTATCTATCCCCCCCACCCAGCATTGTATTTTAAATTTAACTTTGTTACATAATTTTGTAATATATTTTTTAGATAGGTCTAGAGTCAAACCACAAAATAACATACTCAAAAAAAACTAGCTGCTCTCCCTCTGTACACTAACCCTAGTCTCTCCCTGCCCCGTAGGCAACTTTACTAATACTTTCATATAATACCCCAAATTCCCTCTTTTTTGGGCTACTACCCACTTGTTCCCTACTGTGAGCAATAATGAAAATAGCTAGTAATTTCTTCCTTCTGTCTCTTCCACTATCTAATTTTAAGCAATATTTATTTGTAGTTAACACCTATAATCAGTAAGTTTATTCTACTTTTTGTATATTCTCTCCACATTTTTGATAATTAAACTTTATCTACAGAATTAAACTATTAAGTGTTACATACTATACTGTCTCTCAATCTTAGTTCTACCAATAAAAAATATATTTAATGTCCATCACCAGTTTAAAAGTATTATTCAGAATACAAGTCCACAATCACTTTATCAGGTAGAAACATATGGAACTAGATATGTTCTCAAAATTACACTTTTTTCCTTTTCTTTCTTCCTTTTTAAGAAAGTAATACGGTATATGGAACATTTACTGTACATTGTGTAAACACCTCCCAAGTGAGATTTGGCACAACACTCCATAAACAAACAAATTAATATTTTGCAGTAAAATATATTAAAAATGTAGACTAAGCTATATTAGTTTCGGTCAGGTTTTGTTGCCAAATGAATCCAAGTCATATTAATGTCTGCCATCAAACGAGTCTCCCTAACATATGGTTTTGAGAAATTTTGGAATTTCAAATTATAAATAACAAAGTGTGGACCTGTAGTTAGTAGCTCAAGACCACATATAAAAAGTTTACCTTACCCACCCACCACCAAAAAAGTCAAGTCACATAATATTTTTACTCATAGTAAATGAAGATAATCTTTTAAAAATTGGACTTTTTCTATAAAATTCCATTGTATCACTGCAAATAGAGATTACTTGTTAGAGTTTTGCTTAGAACAATCTTATTAAACTCATGTGGGATTTTTCTAGTATAACCTATTATAATTCAAAACAGCTGTCAGTCCCCGCAGATACTTCTTTCTTCATTAAAAATTCATTTTTAAAAGAAAAGTACATTACATTTCACTAACCTATGAAATATTTTTTTAAGTGTAACCATTACAATTTTAAAACTAGAAAATGAGAGAAAGAATGCAGAGAAATGAGGTGAGCCTGGCTCTTAAGACGGTGGCTACAGTGCAGATTCATAGTTTAATTTTGGGAGTGGGAGTTATCTGAGTTTTTGATACTAAAATGAAACTATATTCTCAGTATTCTCTTAGTATTTCTAGTTATGAAATATTTCTTGAATAAGATATGTGCTTTTTAAATGCATATTTAGCATTGTCTGAACTTTACCTCGTAGATGTTTAAATGATTGCAAAAATATAATCTTTAAAGAGTCATGAACAAGCCTAGTAATTGTCACTTGGGAAACCTTGTAGATCATCATTCTAAATAGAGTACGAAAACCCAAACAATGAAAGAATCATGAAAATAACTATTCAATTAGTATGTCAATACTTATGGTTACTCAACAATAGAAATGGCAAACGTTTAGTATAAACAGTCAAAACAATAAAAAGTTAAAGTCAAGCATGTTACAAATATTTCACTGCTATATATCAAGCATGTGAATTAGTTTGCATTTAATTACAATATTTTAAGAGCTATTTTGAAACGTGATGATTAGCTACAGGACTCCAAATTATTAATCTAATTATTTTCTTCTCCATACTCATACATTTCTTTTGCCTCAAGAATATAGACGATTAGTTTTGTTGAATTTTAAATCCCTAAATAATAACTCAACTTTTATGTTTAATTATTAACTTTCTGATGAAAAGTCACTGTGCTCTTAAGAACCTTTTCAGATGAGACATCTAATCTGAATAGAAAACTAATCACACCATTTGGCGATAATAAAGATGCACTACTGTCGAAGAGCGAGATACTTGCTAAAGGTTCTCTTCCAGACCCATTGCAAAGCCTTTATTTTTCTCCATTCATTTATAAGAGTAATACACATCTGCTGTTTAAATCACACGCACACACACACGCACACACACACGCATGCACAAACACAGAGGAAAGTATAAGAAAGGCAATTCCCTATAATCTGCCTCCCTTCCCACAAAGATAACTAGTAACAATTTGATTTTTCTAGCCTTTTTGACATAAATTAACTTTAGTTTTAAATAGAAATATTTTACAAACAGTTCTATAAAAAGTTATTTTCATTTCATAGTATATCAGGGATATAGAAATATGGCCACACTGAGGATCATTTCCAATTTTTTGATATTATAAAGAGTCCTGCAATCCTTTTTACATACATCTTTGACCACTAAATTATGCCATTAGAATAAATATCAAGAAGTAGGATTACTGGATTAAAGGGTATATATATTTTTAACTTTGACATGTACTGTCAGAAAGTTGCAATTTATACTCTTAGCAACTCTGCATGAGAATGGCAGAAACTCTGGTCACTATTAATCTTTGCCAACCTGATGAAGAAAAATGATCTCATTATTTTAATCTATGTTTTTTAAATAAGTGAAACTGAATCTCAATATATTTATTAATCCCGATGTTTCTTTATATTCTTTGGCCACTTTTCTATTTAGCTGTTCTTATTAATTTTACACTTTTTATATTAATGTTAAAATATCAAGGTAGATTATTCATATCAGCCTTTTAAAACTGTGATGTCTTTTGTCATAAAT
Source organism: Pteropus alecto (assembly GCF_000325575.1). Taxonomy (NCBI): domain Eukaryota; kingdom Metazoa; phylum Chordata; class Mammalia; order Chiroptera; family Pteropodidae; genus Pteropus; species Pteropus alecto. The sequence goes on from NW_006494609.1 coordinate 16,376,232, forward strand.
GTTAAAATTTTTTATATAGTCAATTCTCTCATTTTTTTCTTTTTGTAACTTCCAGGTTTCATGCTTCTTGCTATAAATATTTTCATATTAGAAAACAAATTTATACATATATATGTAAGTAGTTAGGACAATATATGAAAAAATTCTTTTAATTTGTGTTGTAATCTCCAAATTAGGTTATGAAGGTAAACACATTCTTCAACCAGAGCAGAAAGCTGACATTAGATAAAGTGTTTACAGCAGTTATTAATTCAGTATGATAATTTAAAATTTTTATAAAATCCTAAATATGAAGATAACTCAATTAATTATCTGGTGTTGCTTGGAAACAAGATGGATACATTTTCCAAATAACTGGAGGATACTTCCAGAGAAAAGAACTCAATTAGTCCTCTCTATTCGAACACCTTTAACGGAAAATACTCTGGGCATCCAGGGCCAAAACTGCAGCCAGCTCTCTCTCGTTCCTCTCCTCTAAAGCAAACCGGCTCACCAATCTCACTGCAAACAACTTAGACCAAGTCATTACTTATTACCTCTTCCTTGCATTGTCACAAAATCAAACTTGGTCTATGCTTTCAGTCTAATTTATCTACCACACAAACATCAAATTAATCTTTCTAATAGAGGTTCAGTCAAGAACACAGAATAAGTACAAACTCCTCGCAACAAATCCATATCAATATGTCCCAAAGTGTATTCTACAGAACACTAGTCTTGCAAAGTAAAATGAAATGAGCCTTTAAAAAAAATCCTGGTTAGTTTGGGAAACACCACTTACTATAGCACAATTTTGTAGCATCATTCATTAAATAGTTGAGTACTGACAACGAAATAGTCTTGGTTCTCATGCTGCTTACAGTCAACTGACAGAAATGGACATTTAAACGAATTACAGAAATAAAATTATATGCTGGAGTAAATGCTATGAAAAGCATGGGCTGCCATATAAAATGAGTAATCTGACTTATTGATATTAAATACATACATACATACTTAAATACATACATAAACATAAATAATGCTTGACATTTACTGGTAAAGGTAGTAGTGATGTGATGCTGGGGAGTTGAGGCAGAGTATACAGTTTAACAAACTCCAGGGGAAGCAAGAAGGCCAAGGTGGCTGATATAGAGGAAGGGGGAGGAGGTTGGATAATGTGAGTGAGGCAGGACAGGTAAGTAGTAACTGGGCACGCGCGCATCACTGAAAAAGGCTGAGTCCTGAAGCTAAGAAACCTGTTCAGTTTTGCTTAATTGAACCTTTCCAAATTTAGTCATAGAAACTCTTCTAAAGAATTAATAATAGGCCATGTACAGTGTCCCATGGAACACATTTTCAATCATAGTAGTCAAGGTATGAAGTGAAGAAAGTCTGCACTGGGTTAGTGCTGATACATTTTGAAAGAAAATAAAAATGTGAAAACTCATTTTTAAAATTCATTTAAATTCTGAATTTAAAAAAATCAAAAGGTATTAAGCAGAATGAAGTTAATATGGCAGGTCTGAGATTGCTATCTTCAGAAAAACCTGTTTTCAAGGTTGGCCCTGGCTGGTCTCTGGGAACTTGGATTTTGGGTGTTCCCGCCATTCCTTGACAGATAAGGCTGGTTCGCTATGCCTAAACTGTGCCAACAATATGGTTTACGCTGACTATCCGCTCTCCTTCTGGGAGCCTGGAATTTTGGTACATGTTAGGTAGGGGTCCCGACACAGCTACAAAATGGGATACTGTGAAATGTCTCCCTCTCTCTCTGTCCTCCAGCTGCCCAAAATGGAACTGTATTAATTTGGAATAAGTATCTAGTTAGTATTCAGGTATAAAGCTATTTTTTAAAAATCTTCGAATTAACATAAAAATCAGAATCGTGGCTACCTTTAAGAGGTGAGGAAGGTGGCTGTGGTTGGGAAGAGGCATGTGGACGGTTTTAGAATGCTTACACTGTTCTATTTCATGACCAGGGTGGTGTCAGCTTTAAAATAATTTGTTTAAAAAAAAAAATTAAATTTGTTTGTGTGCTTCTTTGTATGATTTCACAGTAAGAAATGTTTTGTAGCTAGTGCATATTTGAAAGTTGTCGGCTGAAGCCTTGAAACTAAAACCATTTTCCAAGGAAAAGGATATAGAAGAATGAACGGAAGGCTAAGTACTGAGCCACAGGAAATGCTGATGTTTTGGAATCTGAAAGAGAACTGAGTAAAGGAAAGTGTGGAAAACACAAATCGGCCTGGGTAGTAACCAGAAAAGGCTGCATGTAAGAAGTGGCATCTGAATGAGGTCTACTTTAAATTGAGAAGTCATCCCGTTCCTCTATGCTACCAGCAAGTTTTGGATACACTTCAATTTCAGTACTTCTCTCTCTATAAGGGCAATTAATTGTTAAGATTTCTATGTCCCCAAAGAGACTAAGTTCTTAGAGTACTAGTACTATGTCCTTTTCTCAGTAACTATGTATTCTAAGTACCTTGAAGAGTGCCTTGCTCGTAATGTGCCCTGAATAAATAACGTGCTTAGAAACGGAGAATAAAATCAGGAAAGGCCCACATCAGAGAAGCCACAAAAGAAGAGGATGCAAAGAATTCTATGATCAGTTTTAAGTATTCTTCATTTTCCCTCTTTTACTCCTACCTTTAGCAACCTCTCAGGTTGTCACTGTTTTTACTAAATCCTTTCTACTCTACTGCTACCTCACTGTTTTTTCAACTATCTGAACATCGACTATGTGAGCTTACTGTCTAGTGCAGGACATATTTCAATAAATAAATAACTCAAAGTTGCAAGTGGATACAGAGAAATAATATGAACATGGCATGGAAGTTGGAAAAGGGTGATTAGGGAAGGCTTTCATGAAAAGGCGACATCTGCTCTGGTCCTTGAAGGATGTTAGAATTTAAACAGAAGTAATGTAGGTAAGGGTATTTCAATAGAGAGAACAGCCTAAGAATTAATAGGTATGTAAGAGACAACATACAAGGAAATGAGGCAAGAAATGCAGGAATTGATTAAAAAAGAGAAAGAAAGAAGTAAATTGATTATGCCACTGTTCAACAAGTTGAGCTGATAAAGGAGATCAAAATGGAGCAGCCAGAGAGGTAGAGAAAATCCAGAAGACTATGGTCTCAATGAAGTCAAGAGAGAAAAATGAACTGTAAGTGAAAACTTGGAGAAAGCATATGTTTTATAACTCTTTTTAAAAAGGAAGGCTACAAAAAGGTGTAAAGAAGCAAGGCAGTAGTAGGGAGGGATGTGCAAGTCTGGGAAAGGTGTGTGATGAAGAAGAGAGAGATTCTACAGTAAGTGGACAGGAATGATGCAGTAAAGCAGCAGTTTTCAACTGGAGTGATTCTGCCCCACTAGGACATCTGACAACCTCTGACAATTCCGGTTGCAACAACTAGGGGTGGGGAAAGGTACTACTGGTATCTAATGGGTAGAGACTGGGGATGCTGCTAAACATTTTGCGAAGCAAAGGACATCCTCCCACAACAAAGAATTATCTGGCTCCAAATGTCAATATGATAGTGCCAATGTCGAGAAACCCTGTAATAGAGTATAAGGGACGCAGGAGAGAGAAAAGGTAACCTCAAGAAGCAAAGTCTTTAGTAAAGTGAAAACATTCATGGAGAAGGAAAATTTTCCTGATCCTCTATTTAGTGACTCTGATTAGAGCATGTTGCTGGAAGTAGCTTTATTTGTTATTTATTTGAAAAGTCTACTGAAATATAATGACATTTCAAACTTCTCCCATAAACATGAACACAATGTGCAAACCTTAAATCATTATCTACTCAGTGACTATTTGATATAGATAAACCATTTATCTTTTAGGATACGGTCAGGGTTCAACGTGTAGAATATGTCTTTTTAAAAAATTCCATATACGAAAAAAATCACATCTATTAAAAGGTTAATAGATATAAATGATCAGAGTCTATTGCACAGATGTAGATAGATGCAAACAAAAACCATCTCCATCTTTGTGTCCTTTCATGTCATTACCGTTGCCCAACCTCACTGTCCTTAGTAAGCATTTTAAAGCCTTCTGGTTAATGATTATCTGTGTTCCCTGAAATGTAATCATAAATACTTTTGTTCTAATAGCCAAGATGACGACCAAAAAGAATATCAAACTGATGATACTACTGACCACCCAGAAGTATGGCTCCTGGTGCTACTGCATTCTTTGTCCCTTTGTCTTGTCAATCAATAGTATCTGAGTTATATTGTAAAAACAGTTCTGTAACAGGAGTCTTTACCAGAGAATAATTTGCATACAACTGCTGGCCCATCTGTTCCCTCAGGTCCCAATCTTTCCGTAAGTTACTCTGTAACAATGTTATATTCTATGGAGTTCCCTGCTTCGTCTTTCTGTCTGAATGTAACTTCTCATTACAGTGGCCATTACATCTTTACCCCACTTTGGAACAGTCCACACACTAGTGTAATTTTATTTAAAAAAATTTCCTATGTACCATCTAGAAACTAGCTACAATGATCTGTATTTTAACAGTTCATAGGGATACCATGTAAAAAGACTTTTTAAGTTGCAAAGTGATATTGTTATGGAAGGCTAAAAGTTGTTGATAGTGGTCATAAACATGGTGTTATAACTATCTTTGGTAGGTAGTGTACTATATTTCAAAACCACAATTAGCTTATAATACAAATTTCCCTTTGTATTATAAGCAGGACAGGACTATTTATTGTCATACGCATTATGTGAAAAGTACTAAGAGGAATTTAATCAAAACAGAGGAGATTTTCATTCCTTTAAACATTTTCTGAGCACCTACTATGTGCTAATTAGCACATGGGGCTATAATAATAAACAGGACATAATTTTTGCTTTTAAAGTACTTAGGGGCAAGCTGGTAAATAGGCGATCGCAATACAGAGGAAGCACAGATTAGCGGAGATGAAGAATTCTGGAACCAGACTGCCTGGGTCTAGATCTTAGCTCTGCCATTTATAAGCTGTGTGATCTTGGGCAATTTGTTTCATCTTCTCTGTGTCTGAAGAGAATAAAAGTGTCTACTTTATGGAGTTGTTGAGAAATAGACATCTGAGATAAGACGTAAGACTGACAATAAAAAGTGTTAACTTTTCCCCTTTCCTGATGAAGGTAACGGGCGGAGAGGTTGGAGTGCCAAAATAATGCTCCAGCAGCCGAGGGAACTATGTGAAGGTCCAAGGAAAGAACAAAACCTGGTTCACCGAGGAGATAAAAGTCATTCTATGTGAAGAGTATACCGGGAAGGGGTTGTGGCAGTAGTGAGATATGAGCCTGAGAAGCAGCAGAGGCTGGATTATAAAAAGCCATGTGATCCATGACAAGTTGATTTTTGTTGTTGTTTTAAAACAAAACATGTGCTGACATTTTTTTTTTACTCTCCTTAAGAATTAATAAGCCCACAGGACATAAAGAATGCATACATATAGAAGAGAGATATTGGCTTTAATATTCAAAAGTTGAAATCCAAACAGCATTAAAAGCATTTACTTAATTTTGAAAAGTTGATGAAGAAAAAAAGAATGTCTAAGCATGTATGTTCTGAACATCTTATTGTGTTTAAACATAAACTACCTTAATTAATCAAACAAAACCCTGAGAAGAGTGACACTATTCTGTTTTACAGATGTATAAACTAAGGTACAGGTAGGTTACAAAAGGTAATTAAAAATTACTTAAGTACAAGGATAACAAACTAGACATCAAAACAGGGATGTTCTTTATAGCCTAATGTGACAGATTTGTCTTTTCACAATCATCCTAATTCATGATATAATTCCTAAATGTATACTCTAGTCTTTTTCTTGTTTTAAAAATAACTACAAGTGACTATGCTGAAGTTTAATTTATTTGACTGAAGCCGACCAAAGGTGAAGTACCTCAGGTTGGGAGTTTTAACTCTCCTTTGTCAGACTTTATTGTTGAAGCATATAACAGAAATGTGACATAGTAATCAAGACTATAATGAGATTTCTCCATCATAAGTCATTACTAACATTCGCTACAAATCATCTAGTTCTGCCACAAAGCTTTTTTGCTTACCAGAAAATTCTCACATCTAGTCTCAAGTAAGAACAAAATATTTTGGGGCAAGTCTGAAGACAAAAGTAGGTCTTATGAAGGAAATTATGGAATTTTCCTCTAAAGAACAAGTCGCAAGCAAATCCCAGATAAAATAGGCCTAAATATAATTTCAAAATACAGGGAGGAAAAGACATGTTATACTTGAAGTTAGTTCTGCCATTCAAGTCTCTCCCTAAGGGAGGGAGAGAGAGAGAGAGGAAAGAAATTGCACAATAACAACACAATTCATTTAGTGCTCCTTCCAGGATTCCTCTTCAGTAAGAAAGATTTTTTCATAAAATTTAAGGGACCGTCAAACTTTTTATCTAAGTGTTTTTAGAAAATAATTAAGAGCAAGCAAAGATCACTTGGTATGTCTGGTCTAACTGATTTTTCCATTTCACTTTAAAGACAACGTATCTCATGTTTATTTAAAAATTGTTTTCAAAGCACTTTTTCATGTTATTATTTCATCCTAACAACTCTTTTACCAAGTATCTATAATGTACCAGACATTGTGCTACATATTGCAGGCTTTGGCTCAAAAAAACAGAGTTTTGTGGAGAAGTCAGACATACAAGCAAATGATTACATAGTACAGTGCAATCAATATGTGTTGGAAGAGAGGTCCAACCTACTACTGGTAAAGTTAAGGTTCGAACTGGGTCTAGAAGAATAAAGACAAATGTATCAATTAGGAGTGGCATAAACAATAAGGAATTTATCTGTGATGAGGAAAAATCCAGGTGGGGATTTTTCAGTATAATATGTGTCTAAGATGATGTTATCACAGACCCAAGTTCATTCTACCTCTTGCTCTACCATCCTCAGAGCATGCTTCATCATGCCGGTGGCAATTTGGGCCACATGTTCTCTTGTTCACATACAAAAGGCGAAAAGGTCCTCTCTCCCAGAAATAGAATGTCTCCTTCCCTTTAATCTGACTGGGACAAATAACAATTTACAGGGAAATGCCTTGAAATAATCAAAAGCTAGCCCTGAAGTGGGTGATGAATCATCTTCTCAGTCTCCTGGATGACAAAGAATAAGAACTCCAAACACTAGGATAAACACATGAAAAACAAAAAATGGGAAACAAGAAATAGCTTGGTATGGCCGCAGTGATGGGAAATCTAAGGTTGGACACAGTCTACAATCTCTTGTGAATTTGGACTTTATCCTATAGACGATGGAAAGTTAACACTGGTTTTTTTAAGTGGAGAAGTAACATGCTCCAATAGGGGTTTTTAAACACATAAGTGTGGCAGCAATATAGAGAACAGCCGAAGAAAAAGAGGGAGAATGGGAGAACAAATGGCAGAGACTTGGTTGGTGGGCTGTTCAATAAACAGTCCAGTAACAGGGAGGGAAAGGATGAAATAAAAAATGCAAAGTAGCAAAGCTGCTATGTAAGACACTGCTATACATACAGATACACATACATATACATATATATGTTTTGTTTTTACAGATGAAGAAAATTAAGCTTCAGACAGATTAAATGACTTAAGATCACATAACAATAAACAGTAGTCAGAATCTGAACAAAGGTTGGATTCCAGTGTTCTATGACATCACAACTATATCTAAAAACTCGAACAATGCTCAAAATGGGGACTTTTTTTTTTAATCGTGTGCTTTAAAGAATGGTCTGTATACTGGATTAAGATGATTCCTATTTATTCCAACCTTAATATATTGTTCACTATGTGGATTTTATGTCAATTATAAAACTAAGTAGATGATATTATTTAGGATAGTAAGGATGCTGTACTCAATTTTTAATGCCGAATTTACAGATTGTCAAAATTTTAATAGAAAACTGTAAAAACCACTGCAGTTTGCATTAAACATTTTTGAACTTGTTTTGCAAATAAACTAGGTACTGAATGTTTGATTTTTCTTATAAATCTTAAGTCAGTAGGCACTCAAAAAGTTTCTTGTAAATTATGCCTGTCATTGAAATTTTGGATTTTGATAACTTCTACTAGCATCAACTTAAACAAAAAAAAGTTATCTCATTTTTAAAAAGATACGTCATTTTTAAAGTCACTTGCTTGTTTCTTTTTAGAATGGAAAAGTTTAATTTTATTACCAATGTGCCAAGACTAGATTAACTGGGAAGATGGTTCAAAATAAAATAAAAACAAACACTTTTCCATTAAAAAATTATATACTATAAACTTTTTAGCTTATGGGTTAAATCTCAGTCCTTTGCCTCTTAATTCAATTAATAACTTTAGCGAGCACCCATGAGCCTGCACAATGCTAGATACTGGGAATACAGCTGTGAACAAAATTGTACTATATATTTGTGTGATTACTTGATTAATGTTGTTCTTCTCCATTGAATGAATATAGTACTTTTTTTCTTCAGCCAAAATATTACTGTAAACGTACATCAATATATTGGCAATAATATATTATTCTGCCAATGACATGAGAATTTTCTCTTTCCCAGGTTAGAAACTCTCTCAGCACCCCTAACTGAACTTTTTTTCTTAAAACATACATGCTAAAACACTCAACAAACCAGGGATATAAGAAAACTATCTCAACATAATAAAGGTTATATGTGAAAAATCCACAGCTAACATCAGACTCAATGGTCAAAGAGAGAAGAAAGCCTGTTCTTAAGAACAAGACAACAGTGTGCATTTTCACCAATTATATAATCAATATAGCACTAGAAGTCCTAGCTAAAGCAATTAAGCAAGAAATAAAACGCATTCGAACTAGAAACAGTAAAATTATCTTTTTTTGAAGATAACAGTATCTTATATGCAGAAAACTCTGAAAATTCCATTAAAAAAGTGTTATAACTAATAAATGAATTCAGCAAAGTTGCAGGATAAAAGATCGATACACAAAAATGAGTTATATATACCAACAATGAATAATCTAAAAAGAAAATTAAGAAATCAATTCTATTTACAATAGTATCAAGAAGAATAAAATACTTAAGAATAAACGTAGCAAAAGAGATGAAGACTTTTACACTGAAAACTACAAAACACTGTGGGAAGAAATTAAAGACACAAATAAATGAAAATATATCTTGTGTTGATGTACTGGACGACAATATAAATATGACAATACTACTCCAAACAATCTATAGATTCGATGCAACCCCTATCAAAAAAAAAAAAAGAAATCCCAATGGTGTTTTTCTTGTAGGAATAGAAAATCCACCCTAAAATTCATGTGAAATCTCAAGGGACCCCAAATAGCCAAAACAATCATGAAAGAACGATGTCAGAGGTCTCACATTTCTTGATTTCAAAACTTACTATAAAGCTACTGTAATCAAAACAGTATTATTGGCATAAAGACAGACTAGACTTCAGACAAATGGAATACAGTCCATAAATAAACCTCGCATCGTGTGATTTTTGATAAGAATGTCAAAACTATTCAATGGAAAAATGACAGTCTTTTCAACAAGGACAAAGGTGTTGGGAAAACTGGATATCCATATGCAAAGACCTAAACATAAAGAGTTTAATTTACAGAGGGAAAGCTTTTTTGCAACATTGGATTTGGCAATGATTTAGATATGACACCAAAAGCATAAGCAACAAAGAAAAACTAGGTAAGTTGGAACTTTATCAAAATTAAAAGCTTTTGTACATCAAAAGACACTCAATGAAGTGATAGGGCAATGCATCGAAGGCAGAAAATACTTGCAAATCATATACCTGACAAGGGATTGATATTCAGAACATATGAAGAACTCTACCAACAATACAAACAATCCGATTTAAAAATAGACAAATAGCTATTTCTCCAAAGAAGACATACAAAAGGCTGATAAGCATAAAAGATGCTAACATCACTAATCATTAGTGAAATGCACATCAAAACCACAAGATGCCACTTCACACCCATTAGGATGTTTATTATCAAAATAACAAAAATAACATGTGTTGACAAGGATATGGAGAAATTTGGAACTCTTAGACAGTGCTGGTGGAAATGTAAAGTTTTCTGGGTATAAACCAAAAAGAAATGAAAGCACATACTCAGTTATTTGTACACTCATGCTCATAGAAACTTTATTCACAATAGCCAAAAAATAGAAGCAAACCAACTATCCATTGAGACAAATGGATGAACAAAATGTAGTATGTATCTACAATGAAATATTATTCTGCCTTAAAAATGAAGGAAATTCTGACAAATGCTACAATATGAATGAACCCTGAAGAGTCTATGCTAAGTGAAATAAGCCAATCACATAAGGATAAATATTGTATGATTACACTTATATGAGGTTCCCAGAGTAGTTAAATACAGAGACAGAAAGCAGAATGGTGGTTGGCAGAGGCTGTGGGTAAAGGCAAATGGGGAGTTAGTGTGTTTAATAGGTACAGAATCTCAAGTAAGATAAAGACAGTTGAGATGGACAGTGGTGATGGCTGCACAACCATGTTAATGTACTTAATGCCACAGAACTGTATAATAAAAACCAGTTAAGATGGTAAATTTTATGTTATATACATTTACCACAATCAAAACAAAAGTAACACCTGCTATGCATCCTTCCTATTGACTTTATTCTAGTCTAAGATATCATCTTTTCATACCCAGGTAACTGCGACAGCTACTGCTATCCCTGGCTCATTCTCTTCTCATTCCGTAGATCACTGACAGGTTCATCTTGCTGGTTTATCACATTAATATCTGGCCTCCAAACTCTCAAAGGCTCCCCATATCTTGCAAGAGAGGATAAAAATCTAAATCTCCTCAATCGAGTACTCAAACCCTTCTGCAGGCAGATATCCTTCCAACTGTCTAATTAGTTTTCCTTTTAGTCTCTCAAAGAAATTCAGTCATCAGCTCATCCTAGTTTCCCTCTATTGCCCTCCCCCAAAGCTAATCTCCACATTATACTCTTGGTTTTACCTCACAAAGTACCTGCTCCAATCTCTCTGTAAATCTAAACCTTCACAGGCTAGCTCAAGTCCCAAGTGTTCCAGGAAGTTCTTTAGACTCCTGAGGCCTTTCATCTCCTTCTAACCAGAACACCTACAGCATTCTTTGTTTGGTAGAATTTACTAGATTGTCTTCAAGACTCACAGAGGTACATCTTATCATTCCTGGGGGCAAAGTCTATTTATTATACTTCTTTTTTTCCTGTAGCACCTAGCATAATGCAAAACACAAAGCATGTCTTCAATGATTACCTGTGTAATTGAACACAAGGTACAACTTTGGATGTGTGAGTTTAAATTAACTAGAATATGAAATCAGAATTATTTGACATTATTGTATTTCTAAAGGTTAAACTGCGACACATATCATAAAGTTGCTGTGACTGAACAAGACACACAGAAACTAGGTGGTATAACCCAGCAAACACAACCCAGGTGTTTTAAATCCTAAAATTTGAGTCTGATACAAAAACACTTATTTAAATGCTGGTGCCAGAGCACAGAACAACACAGTAGGTTAGGTTGTGGGACAGAATACTGACCTATGGGTTTTACTGAACTCATGCAAGAATGAGCCATGCTATAATTGGGCAAAAATGTAGTCACAGACCTATGAAAACTCTAAATGAAATGTCAGTTTTATTAAATTTAGGTTAGAAAAAAAAATCATCAGTTACTTATGATAATTGATGGTAGCTGTCAGAATGAGAGTAAGGTTCTCTCATTTCTGCTTTTAACTTTACTGTTCAAAGACTTAGGGATGGAGACAGATATCGGTGGTGAAGAATGCAATCAATGAATACGAGGTTCAGGAGTTAATGAAAGGAACTCTCTAAATGGGCCGAAGAGAGGCCTAGATCCTAGTTTTGGTCCAATCCCTGACTAGCTGTAGGACCCACTGCAAGTCACTTATCTCCATGGGCCTAGTTTCCCGAATCTAAAACAAGACACTAAAGGTTTTTCCGACTCCAAAATTCCAAGACTAGCTTAACCACAGCTGCCATTAACATGTATGATTCTTACAATTTCAAATCTTCCACATCTACAAGAAATGGATGCTATTCAGAGACAAAAGACTCTTAGTTTAAAAAAAACTAATTCTGTAAAAATGCCTCATTACAGTAAGATGTTTCAGGGGAGGTTAACCGTAAAGATAACAACCGCTTCTGTAATTAGGCCTAATTTAGAGTATTTATTTGTGCTGGTATGTGAAAACGTGCTATTGTAGTTCAAAGCAGAAGCAACACTCCTCAGAGCGTCTCAAAAAAAACAAAACAGTGAGAAAGTTCTCATCCTCGAGGTAAGGCTAGTAAACAGTCGTGCAAATGATAAGACACTGAAAAATGCACGCTGTGAGCCATTCAAGTACTCCGAGCACAGACTCCTTCATCAAATATTCAGTATTGTCTCCCTTCCAAGCTGTCAACGCGCAATTCCAGTTTGATCTCGAAAGAGAAACTTACCGGGACAATCTAACTTCTCCCCTTGGTAGCAGCCATCTACAGGCCTGGTCCCTCTCCAACCCTGGCTGGCCGCTCTCACGTCCAGCCCCGGGCGGTTGCAACCCCGCAGCCCGGTAAACACGCGCCGAATCTCGGGGGCGGTTTCCCGGCGTCCTGGGAGCG
>NW_006494609.1:16389568-16392490 GCF_000325575.1 Pteropus alecto
ACCCGGGAGCCGTCGGAGCCGAGTGCGCGCGCATTATTCCCGTTCCACGCCGGGGAGTGGCGCGCCGGGCGCGCGGAGTTTGAAGCTCGTTGTAGCATTCTGCTTATTCCAGAGAATGGTGACAAATCATTAACTGTATGAGGATGAATTATAGTAACTACGTTATGGAAGACCAAGTCTACCAGTTCATACTTCCATTCGGCGGCCGGCATCCTGATTGAACTCCCACAATGAGTCTGCTTCAAAGGGGAGACTGCGCTTCTGCAAAATCTTTTGACGTTTTTAGTGTTTCGGTTAGTTATTGGCAGTGTATCTTAAGCCCTGTCTTCGTGGTACTTTTACAGGCACCACTTTGCTAGTAGTATAGTAGGTTAAAATAATCTTAAACACACGGAGTTTTTCTCAGCAAGGTACTCCCATTAAGTAGGGACAAGAATTGATGAAAGCCCACAGTTGCCACGTGTAAGAGCGAAATCACTCTTCCCTAGATGCCCCTTGTGTGGGAGTTTGCAAAAAATTCAGCGATACAATAACAAAACAGCTTGTGTTTATGGAGCACTTTACAGTTCTCAAAACACCGTTAAATAAAAGGCTTCGTTTGAACACTAAAGCTACCCTTTGAGGTAGTCAGGTTAGGTAATATTATAGCTCTTTTACAGTTAAGGGGATAGTTTTCGAAATACGAAGTCGTTTGCCCAGGGGCACATTAACAAGCAGGCAAGCCAAGACTAGAACCCAGACATTCTGACCCTGGTCACGAGGTCATTATCCTTCACAGTTTTCAAATAGGCCCCAGCAATACAAGGTGTCCTCTGGGAATTTGAAATCCTCTTTAAAGTATTTGCATTTTCAATCTCTACCACCACCCTTAGAGAAATAAGTTTTCTAAGTCGCACTGAGTATTATTGTTCTCAAACCACCTCTAAGCTTCAAAGGACAAGAGCAACTTCAAATTTTGTGATGTGTTTTTAACCATTTCCTGGTTATTTTTTTTTTTTTTACACATTTCATATCTGGTGGGAGGATTTAAGGGTTTTTTTTGACATGTTTCTTTCAATATGATGGTTGCTCTTGTCTGTACTTTCTTAGGATTCATTATCTTTGTTGTGCTTATTCATCACCTCATTTCCTTGACAAAATATTTCTTTCCAATTTGTATTCATTTTTTTCCCCTTTCACCCCATGTGTTTCCCCGTACCCCAATCTTGGAAGGTTTGGAGAGTGTAAGCAGAAATTGTAGCATTCTCTTGTCTGAAAAAGGATCCTCTAGCTGGTAAGGTTCGCTTCAACGGATACACAGATGTGGAGAGTAGACAATAAGTGCATGGAAATGTGAGACAATACAAGGGAAACTGGCCCATCTAGTAGGAGCAAAGAATTGGCTCTGGATGCCCACTTCCTATTCCCTTGTATTGCTATAGGCATATCCTCTAAATGCCTAGGTCGAATCATATCTATGAAGGGAAGCAAAGTTTTGCTCCCCTGAAGCTGCCTTTTGGGGATTTTGATTTGAAGTTGTTTATTAAGAAACAAAAGACTCAGAAATAATTTTTAACGCACACACAGCCCAAGAGATTCAAACAGAAAAACCTGCTTCAGGAAAGAAATCTTTGAGTTTTCCCCTAAGCCTAATTTGAATTAAGTATGGTAAATAGAAAGGCTTCAGTCAGGGGCCTATTAGCTGGACGCTCCCCTCTCTTTCCCATTGTTTCTGAATTGCTTAACAAGAATTTGCCTGCCTTGTATGTGTTCATCTTCCTCAACCACCTGTAAATAGCCCATTTTTACTTCTAAAATCTAATATCCCATTTTCGCCCTTTTCTCTTTGTCTGAAATGTCATATATACCCAATGTTGCCTCACTCTCTTTGTCATTTTCATGCTTATGTGAATTCTCCATGAGCATGTATTAAAATTTTGATTTTCTCCTGTTAATCTGTCTCTGTTAATTTGATTATTAGCCCAGCTAGAATTTAGAAAATGGGAGGAAAAGTAGTAACTTTTTTTTTTTGCTTCCACATCTAAATTAAAGCCACCTACTATTATTTCCCATTATTTTGCCTTTGTCTTCACTAAATAGTGCATTAACTGAAAGAGCTGTTATATGCAAACTAAAAATTCCATTGTCCGTACTACCTCTTGATAATTAAAAGTTAAATAAAATCAGTCCCTACTAATTGCACTTTCTCATTTATTCCTAACCTTCATTGCTTGACTTTGGTTCTGTTTCCTGACACAACTCTAAAAACAAAATTAAAACAATACCAAAAATGATAGCATTCTCAATAATTCCAGGAGAACACCATTTTTCTAAAAGCTTCCAATGTGGAAATCTGCCAAAGGCTTTTTGAAAAGCTGAATTAAGTCTGCTGGTTCCACCTTGTTCTTTTGTCTATCTGCACATATGAAAAACTAGTAGAGTTTTGATTTGCCTTCGCAGAAACCATGCACAAGCGTTCTATGATTTTTTCCCACCCTTTAATTCATCTACCTTGATTCTTATTAAACTACTTAGCTGTACCTTCGAGTTATTGAATTAACTCAATTTGCAATACATCAGAATTTAGATTTTTCAATTCATTTCAGTCCAACACATATTTTTTATTTTTATTTTTATTTTTTAATTTATTTTTTTATTAAGTTTATTGGGGCTCACAGATTGCAAGGACCTTGTCAATTTATAATCCCTTATTTTTTTTATTTTTTACGCCTACAGCACCTAGTCTTCCTAAGTCATCTCCCATCCAAGTACTAACCAGGCCCAACCTTGCTTAGCTTCCGAGATCAGACAGAATCGGGCTTGTTCAGGGTGGCATGGCCGTAGACATATCTTTGCACTAGATTTAAAAAAATTTATGCACTACCATTACAATGTTACAGGATTCTGAATTTCACTACATATTTACCTTTACAAGAGAGTTTT
>NW_006494609.1:16392794-16405488 GCF_000325575.1 Pteropus alecto
GGCAGAGGGATTACTGGATCATATGGTAGATCAATTCATAGTTGAGGAACCGCCATCCTGTTTTCCACAGTGGCTGTACCAATTTGCAGTCCCACCAGCAATGTATGAGGGTTCCCTTTTCTCTGCATCCTCTTCAGCATTTGTTATTACTTGTCCTGTTGATTATAGCTATTCTAACAGGTGTGAGATGTTATCTCATTGTGGTTTTGATTTGCATTTCCTTAATAGCTAGTGATGCCAACACACATTTTTTAAAGCATCCAATACCATGTGTGAAGCATAGTGCTAGATGGTTGGGGTGAAAAAAATAAACGATTCTTTCCCTTGAGGAGTTTAGACTCTAAATAGGAAGACAGACTGAAAAATAATTTAAAATAGTAATAATTTTAAAAGGCTAGTGCTAAGATAGTACAGCTGACTCTTGAACAACATGGGGATTAGGGGCACTGACCCCCCACAGAATAAAAAATCCACGTATAACTTTTCACTCTCCTAAAACTGAACTACCCATGGTATCCATGGCAGATTGGTTCTAGGACCTCAGCAGATACCCCAATCAAAGGATGCTCAAGTTCCCTACATAAAATAGTGTAAATCTATGTATACAATCAGCCCTCCACATCCTCAGACTTCTGACTGTGGATCAAAAACAGTGCAGCTATTTACTGAAAAAAATCCGCATATAGGTGGACCTTTGCAGTTCAAACATGTGCTGCTCAAGGTTCAACTGTATTCAGCAGTGGTGAAGAGTGTGGGTTCTAGAGAACTCTTTCTGGAAATTTCAGAAAAGATCAATCCATCCCTGGTCTTTTAGTTTTAATGGGCCATTATGTTACCCTAATGCCCTCCTTTTAAAAAAATCTTAAGCTAGTTGGAAGTGAGTAAAAACAGTGAGTTTGTGTCACTTGCAATCAAGAGTCCAAGATATGTGTTCTCTCCCTACTCCCTCCATCAGTGAATGGCACCCCATCCACCTGGTCACTTAAGCTGAAAACCTGAGTCATATTCTACATTAATTGTGTATTCCATTTTCTGTAACTCTAATGTACTCTTTCCTTTTTTTACCATACATAACCATCCACCAAAGCCCCTCCTTAGGCTCATCTATCTGGAAATACAATATGGAATCTGGGTTTTTAAAATCAAGAAGAAAAGGAAAACTCTATTTAATCGTATGCTTTGCATATAATAATACTATTTCCAAGCATTTTTCTGAATCTCCTGGAATCTAAAAGGTGAAGAGGAATGAAAATACATGTGTCAAAGTGCTCAGAACGGTAACTGGTACCTTGGAAGACATAGAAGATAACCCCCTGCATACCAGGAGGAAAGCAACATTCCTATCACCAGAGATGGGAATCAAGGACAAGGGAAATCTATACAAATTCATCTTGTTAAACTAATTCTTATTTACCTAATCACTTCTCCATGATTAACTGCTCTGACCCAATCTCCTTTGTCTTGTCTCATTTTCATAATTTACTACTCTTTGTTCAACTTAGTATATATGGATTCAGCTCTAACTACTTCGAGTCTTCACTTTCCTAGGAAGGCTCCCATGCACATGTAAAAATCCATATGCCTTTCTCTTGTTAATTTGTTTATGTCAATTTAATTCCAAGTCCCAGCAGGAGACCTAAGAAGGTAGAGGTAAAGTTTTGCCTCCGCTACAGATGGATTTGATTACATTTAAAATATGAACTTCGGTTCATCAAAATATATAATAAGGAGAGTGAAAAGACAACCCACACAGTGGGGAAAGATATCTGCATAAAACCAAGAAAAGGCTTATATCCAGAAAACATAGAGAATTCCTATAATTCAAGAAGAAAAAGACAACCAGATAGAAAATGGGAAAAAGAGCTGAACAAATGAGGATGTTCAAATGAGACAAATTAAAAGATTCTCAACCATATTAGTATAAAGGAAGTACAAATTAGAGCTTCAATAAGATAATACCACTGACTAATAAGACTGGTAAAGATTTAAAAGAAAAAAAAAACAATTCCATTGACGTGGATGTGGATTAATAGGAACTCTATATTGCAGGCGTGAGTAAAAATAGGAAGAACCAATTTGGGGAAGCAGTTTGGCATGACCGAGGAGAGTTGAAAATTGTCTTGTATGACCCAGCAAATCTACTGTTGGGTATATGTATAGGAAAACTTATGACCATGCGTACCAGGAGATATGAAAAATAATGCTCACATCAGCATTGTTACATAAGTAAGAAACTGTTAACAACTCAATTATCCATCAATAATAGCATGGATAAAAAAAATGTGGTATATTCATGCATTAAATGAACTTGATCTATAAAAAACAAGGACGAATCTTACAAACATGATGTTAAGCCATAGAAACAAGACACGAAAGTAATCATACAATTCTATGTATAATATTTCATCCTTTCTAAGGTGCATTTTTTTTACATTTTTTTAACAATGCTAAAATTAGTTGTTTTACTATTGATGACCTCATCTCTAGGTCGTGATTTAGTTAATAGATATTTTTTTTTCTTAATGAAATGTCAAATAATGGCATCTTAAATTCTATAAAACACAAAAACAGGCAAAGCTAAACTTTTTGGTTCATAGATATGTAAACTCTAAACTATATAGTGTGGGGGCTAAAAAATTATTACTTTTCCTCCCACCTTCTAAATTCTTCTAGCTGGGCTAATAATCAAATTAACAGAGGCAGATTAACAGGAGAAAATAAAATTTTAATACACGTGCATGAGAAATTCACATAAGCATGAAAATTACAAAGACAGTGAGGCAACATTGGGTATATATATTTTTGACAAAGGAGAAAACAGTGGGGAAAGGGATGTTAAATTTCAGCCTCAGGTTGGCAAAACTTTGGTTCCCTTCAATAGGAAAGCAAGGAAGAGTAATGGTGATACAATTTCAAGTATTTAAGTTGCTACTGAATATTCCGGACATCTAATTAGCAAGGGTACCAGCAAAACCTTAATCTTTTGGAGGGATATGTTTCCTCCACAAAATCTAGAGATAGATTTTACCTCAATTTACTCTGCATCCTACTCCAAGGTCCATTGTCTTGGTTCCTCATCCATTTTTGTTTCAAATCACATGCAATTATTTTGACAAAAGAATCCATTTAAAAAAAATTTGCACAAGTTCAAACGAGTGAACTCACACCAAGATTATATTTTGAACTGCATAAGGGCAATTCCTTCTCAGGATTTTTTGTAATAATGGACAGCATATTTTGTTGGATCTTATATTATCAATATGCTTTCAATTCAAAAGTGTGTTACTGATGTGACCGGTTGCATAACTCTGAATGTTTTTCTTACCTTTGCAAACCTTCTGCTCTTGCTGCTTGCTTATCTGAGTTTCTATCTTTGAGGTCATGCAATTGTAAAGACAGCCACAAATAGACCCAGAGAGAGGCACTGCATTCCTAAAAGACCTTTGGTCCTTGAACGGCAATTAAATGTGTGTTTCTAGAGAGGAGAGAATTCAAGATGTTTTTGAGCCTGGGGTAGTGCAGTCTTAATACATTATATAATTTTCTAGAAACCTAACACCTGTTTATTTAGAACATGAACACTTATGAGAAACACATTAAAAAGAAGTAAGTGGGCGAGTGTGCATTTCTCTTTCATTGTATACATAGGGCTCAAAAAACTTGATCTCTACGCTGTAGCTCTAATTATGTCCCTTTACATAACTGCAAGCAGGAAGGTCCAGCATTGTAGGTCACTGAGAATATGTTGAATGCAGGGCCCACTAGCCCTTTATGGAAAATTGTAGAGGTTTGAATTAACAGTGCTAGTCTTTTGTGACTCGGAAAAGAAGGTTGTTTGTACCAGTAATTTGAGAAGCTAAAAGGGCCACTTCCTGGGGTAGAAGTGGGAGTCAGGGAGCTTAATTGTGTTGTGGCTGAATATGGAGTCAGATTTACTGACACTATCAAAAGTAATTTAAGGTTTTTGTCACAGAGAAAGATGATTCTCACATCAGCTGCACTCCAGCCTAAACTTTTCCAGATTAGGATAACTCCAGCCAGGTTTGTCTCTCACTAAGCTCTTTCCTAGCTTACTTCAGCATTTTTTGCTACCCTTTTTTTTTTTATTAATTAAAAGGAGGGTCAGAAACCTGAGGGGAAAAAAGGTGACTAATAGAGTCTTCATTGAGACTCTTTTAATCAAAAGTGATAGAAATTCAGCTCCAAACAGTTGAAGCCCAAAGTCGGACTTATCAAAAAGAAAATAAGGAGTGGCCCAGAACTCACAGACAAGAAGGCGTCGGAGCTTCAGGAACAGTGAGAACCACGGATTAGAACATGGGCAGTTCAGGATGTTCCCTCTGTTGTTAATCTTTGCTTCTTTCAGTAGCTTGGCTATTATTAACTCACCTCGGAAGGGCTCTCTCCATGGGTAGAAAAAACCATGGCTCTCTGGTTAGACAATCCATCTCATAAAAGAGTCTGAGTTTCAGCCTGCTGGTCCCAAGCATAACATTGGTGGGAAAGGGCTCTTTGCCAATATTTGAGTTGAGAGCCTAGCTTTAGACCAATCGGTGGTGGCCAGGATATAGGGACAGGTTTCACTAAATCAGTTCTTACAGGACTCATGTAACCCAGAGGTGCTCAAACTATGGAGATTTAGAAATCCCCTAAACTCTTGTAGGGGGTCTTGCAAGGTAAAAATTATTTTCATTAAAAACAAACAAAACAAACAAAACAAAATTATTTTCATAATAATATTAAGTTATTTGACTTTCTTCATTCATTCTCTGAAGAGTGCAGAGTGGAATTTTCCAGAGGCTGTGCGACATGTGATACCACAACAGATTGAACACAAAAACAGATCTGAGAATCCAGGTGGTTTAGTCTTCTATTAAGCCTGACATTAAAGCGATTTTAAAATGTAAAACAATGCTACTGTTCTATTAAAATATATATATTCATATTTAGTAAAAACGTTATATATGTTAGTATGTGATGGAGTTGTTACTGTTATTTTTAAGTGAATTAATAAATACTATTAGTTTTAATTTCAAATACAGTAAATATTAATAGTTATAACCTATATAAACAAAAGCTCTTTAGAGTCATCAATAATCTTGCCGGAAAGCTCAGGGCTTGAGTTACCAGGTTATCTTATTCTGTGAAAAAGAAGTTAAAGGTAAGACAAACAGCTGGAGAGCTTAGGGCTCCAGTGACCAGGTTCTTGTCTTACTCCGCAAAAACCAATTCAAAGGCAAAATAAACAGCAAGGAGGAAAACACAAGGTTTATTAAAGCAAAAGAATACACTCAAGGGGGGGAGGGCGGGCTTACTCTAGAGAGTCACTCCAAGATGCTTGGTTATGAACTTTTTGTTCTTTCTGGAGGCAGAGCCCAGGAAAAACGTGGTACTGAGGTGCTGACATAGCCTTGCTATCTTCTCTCACCAGGAGGGGTGCTCAGTTTCCAGCTTTTTTTTCCT
Source organism: Pteropus alecto (assembly GCF_000325575.1). Classification (NCBI taxonomy): domain Eukaryota; kingdom Metazoa; phylum Chordata; class Mammalia; order Chiroptera; family Pteropodidae; genus Pteropus; species Pteropus alecto. The sequence continues at coordinate 16,398,258 of NW_006494609.1, forward strand.
CCTATGGTGTTTCCGGAACTGTCATGGCCTCAGGTGCATGATGGGAGCTGCGGTATTTGCAATGTGGATGAGATTAGAGTGATATTATAATTAGCCAAAGGTCATAGCCAAAGATAGTATCTAAGCTGAAAAAGACCAGTTTTAGCATGTCTTTCCTTGCTGGGGTAAAACAGGGGGAGGTCTGAAGAAAGGAAAACTTTCCAGAGCCATATCCTGGAGGGGGAGGGGATGTCTCTGCACTATCAGTCTTGCCTCACTGATATAAAGTATGTGACCCACTAATTTAACTATGGGCAACTTGCTTGATTTTTCTGTACCTCAGTTTCTTCCTCTATAAAGTGTTTAGAGCAGTACCAGGTACATAGTAGGTGCTTTAGAAGGATTAAATAATAACAACAGTAACCACCACCACCACCACCATGTAAGTGGGGGAGGGGTGGTTCCCAGAAAAGAGAGGCTCACAGAGTATGCCGGATGTCAACAATGTTGAAACCAAAAAATAACCAACTATTCAGAGAAAATTGTAGCAAAGTATCTAGACTCCTATGTTAAGACAGACACTACACAAAAGTAGTGCAAGGGTAGAAATTATCTCATTACTGGGCTCTTTGGATCTTGTTTAGGTCATTTAGTAGTTTGAGTTTCTCTAACAATGTGATAGCTGATTCTGTGTCTCAGGGTTAGTAACTTTTCCTACATGACTCCTCTTTAGATCTTCTTTGACTAATTGTTGTATCCTAACCCACAGTTTGTCCTCCCCTGTTAGGCAAGTGTGATACTCACTGTGTGACCCCCTATGTGTCAAAGGCACATTTAATCCTCTCAGCATTTCCAAATTGTAGGTATTATTAACTCAGTTCCACAGATGAAGAAACTGAGGCTAAGAGAAGATGTTAAGTGGCTCCACATGACACAGTTAAACAATAACAAAGCCAAGAATTGAACCTACATTTGCCAAATTGTGAAGTCCAACATCTTTCTAGTATTCCATCCAGTCTCCAATCTAGAGGGAAGGAAAGTCCTTAAGAAGAAACAGTCTTTCATTTCACAATTAGAGATGAAGTATTAATTACACCTTTCCTTTTTGCCGATCTATGCATTTAATACCAAAAACTTCCTTCTCAGTACTGTTTTAGCTGCATTCCACAGTTTGATGTATTGTGTTTTAACTTTCATTCAGCTGAAAATATTTTCTAGTTTCCCTGTGATTTCTTCTTTGATTCATGGGTTGCTTAAAGATGTGTTGTTTAATTTCCAAATATTTGAGAATTTTTTAGATATCTTTCTGGTTTTGATTTCTAATTTGATTCCATTTTTGTTAAAGGATATACAGTGTATAAGTATATCCTTTCCAATTCTTGTGACTTTTTTATGACACAATATATTCTATCTGGGTAAATCTTTCATTTGCACTTAAAAAGAATGTGTATTTGAGTGTTGTTAAAATAGTGTTCTATAACTGTCAATTACTTCGATATGGTGGTGCCCGAGTCTTCTGTATCCTTACTGATCTTCTGTCTACTTGTTTTATCAATTATTGAAAGAGAAGTTTGAATTCTCCAACTACAATTTTAGCTTTATCTATTTTTCCTTTTGGTTCTAACAGTTTTTTCTTTGAGTATTCTGAAGCTTTGTTAAATCCATGGACATTTAGGAAATTTATGTCCTTTTATGAATTGATCCCTTAATCATTATAACATGTCTCTCTTTGTGCTAATATCTCTTGCTCTGATGTTTACTTTGTATAGCCACCCCAGTTTTCTGTAGTTAGTATTTGCATAGTACATGTTTTTCCATCTTTTTCCTTCTAGTCTATCTATATTTTCATGTTTGAAGTGGATTTCTTTTAGATAGGATAGAGTTAGATGTTTTTAAAAAGATCTAATATGATAACCTCTGCCATTTATTACTCACATTTACTTATATTCAATGTAAGTGGTCTAAACATACAGTCATCACCGTGTGGTGTAGATTCAGATATGTCAATTGAGCCATATAATGTCACCTAGAAACCATTTTAAAATTTTAAGTTTTTTATTTCAATTTTTCAGATATCCTAAAGGGGATGCATAAACTATAGCAATCCTTCCTAAATTTCCCTTTAATTTTCCTTCTACTTTTCTTACACAGTGCAGCTCTTTGTATTCCTTTCTTTTTAATTCTTCATAAAATTGCTCCCAATAGTATCTTGTGCCTCCTGTCCTTCTCCATCTCTCTCCATTTCTTCCTGATTCTGTATAACGAGAGTTCAAAAGGATATTTCTGACACCCATTTTCCCCCCATCTTGGAGGGTGAGGGAGAGAAAGAAACTGAGTATGTGAAACTGGAGTCCTCTTTAGTCCACAGGAGGAGAGAAGTATCTGGGAACAATTATACATTAATATCTTTTGTCCAGTCATGCTCTCCCATGGTTCATCTCATGGCTGCAGAGAGATGACCAATATTTAAATGTACCACCATGCATTCATTCCCTCTCTTCACAATTCAGTGCCTCTCTCCCCTATTTTGTCAGCTTCTACTGTTTGGGAGAGGGTATAATTCCTCTCAGCTTTTAATCTTCCCTGCTCTCCAGACAATGCCTTTAGTAGGGAAAAGAGAAGAGCACAGCAGTGTGAGTGTTCATTCATTCATTTATTCATTCAATAAATATTTGTTCAGTACCTACTATGTGTGAGGTTCTCTTTGAGATGCTTAGGAGTGATCTAATCAGAGAAGACTCCTGCTCTTGCATTGCTCACCTCCTAGCTAAGGAGACACACAGTTAGCAAACAAAATGTATAAGTTCAGATGGTGCTTATGGGCCATGAAGAAATAAAGCAGAGAAGGGGAAATAGATCAATCAGAAGTGGGGTGACAGCATGCAGGGCCTGAGTGGTCAGGAAATGATTCTACAGCTGTCCATGGAAAATATAATGTAAACCATTTGTGTAATTTTAAACTTTGTCATTGTGTTCAGAAAACTAAAAAGAAACAGGTTAAATAAATAAATAAATAAAACGAAAAGAAACAGGTACAATACTATTTATTGCATTATTTTAACAAAATATATAAATATTATTTTAATATGCAAGCAATATAAAAACAATTAATGAGATATTTTACATTTTTTTTTTTTTTTTTACTAAATGCAATGGATGTTTATTTTCTCCTCAAATTCATAAATTGAGATTCTAACTTCCAATGTGATGGTATTAGGAAGTGGGGCTTCTGGGAGATGACTAGGTCATTAGGGTGGAGCCCTCATGGATAGGATTAGTGCCCTTATAAAAGAAACTCCAAAGAGCTCCCTTGCCCCTTATGCCATGTGAGGATATAATGAGAAGACAGCCATCTATGAACCAGGAAGCAAACTCTTACCAGACACCAAATCTGTGTCTAAGTTATTTCCTGGGATGGCAGTAGTTAGGAAGCCTAGAGTAGAACCTCACTTACTTTGGCACAGCGGTGAGGAAGGATGTCCTCCTGTCTGCCAGTTGATATATTCTGCCCCCACACATAGGTCATGTAAATCATTGCATTTTCATTCTGAAGACAGACTGGTAATAAAAAGAACCCAAGTAATTCACCTTGCTCCTTATACTTAGAAGCATTAAAAACCAACCAAGGGTCATAAGATACTTGAGAAAAACCAGCAGGGCCAAAATGAATAAATAGAATTCCCCTAGAAGAAACATAAATAGTTCAGAGAACAGAAGAGAACTTTTAAAAAAAATTTAAATTAATATTCTCAGAGTCTACGGCGATGCCACACTGAACAAGCCTGATCCCGTCTGATCTCGGAAGCTAAGCAGGGTTGAGCCTGGTTAGTACTTGGATGGGAGATCATCCAGGAAGACAGGTGCTGTAGGCGTAAAAAATTGAAAAAAATGTTCTCAGAGAAATTTGAAGTGACAGTGGATCTATAAAACAGGAATAGGTGACTAAAAAACGACCCCCAAATAATTTCTGTTAGAAATAGAATTCTTAAATGAAAACTCAACAGAAGGACTAAAGAAAAAAGTCAGAAGAATCTTCCAGAATGCAGATCATGGGGACAAAAAAGAAAAGTGGAAGCACACAGATAACTCACCAAGAAGGGCCAACATCCATCTAATAGGAGTTTCAGATTTAGAACAGAATAAAATAGAGAGAAGGAAATAATTAATAGAAGTAGATGTCCCAGAGCCAAAGAAGGGTCCAAGTCTTCAAATTGAAAGGTCTCACCCACTGCTAATCCACACGAATGAAGACTCATACCTAGCGATATCATGAAGAAACTTCACAAGTCTAAAGACAAGCAAATTCTTAAAAGATTCCACAAAGAAAAAAACAGAAGCTACATCAAAGCATGAGAACTATATTGGCATCACACTTACCAGTTACACTGACTACCACAACACAAAGGAATGCTTCCTCTCAAATTCCTGAGGGACAGTGTTGTTGAGCCTAGAGTTCTATAGCCAGCCAAATTAGCATTTAAGTGCAGGAGCAAAATAAGGATATTTTTGACTTCCAAGGACTGAGGAAATTTATTACCCACAGACCATTCCTGAAAGAACTGCTTAAGGATGTACTACAGCAAAATGAAATAGGAATCTCAGAAAGAGGAAGATACCAGGTTGCAGAAACAGGGCAAAGGAAATCCTAGAGTGCTAGCTGTACAAAAGGTCTAGAAAGGAAATAGTGTGAAGACACTGGATAATTTTAGAGAGCAGATAAAAATTTATGATAGTAATAAATTTAAAAATCAGAATATATTCCATTTTTTCTTCAAGAGCTACAAGTTTGGTGATATAACCTTCTCTACTGGGTCCAAACACTCTATTTTATCCTGCCATGAATATTTTTTATATCGTCAACACACTACAAATATTTGCTCTTGCTTTTTCAATACTGGGACTTAATTTATAGAGAAGGTATGGAAGACTTAATCAACATTAGAGAACGGAGTATAAATGTTATAAACTCTGCCGATGAGAAGTAATGGCATATTGAGAAGTATAGGTGGGGAAGAAAGAAAGATAAAGAGAAGTGTAGGGGTACTGAGCCCTTCGCTTCACCTAGCAGAAAATCAGGAGATGCTCGGTGTGGTGTTGGGGGTCTGGGCAGGGTGGGCTGGGGAAAGGGCAGTTTGAGAGGGGTAAAGCCGAGCCTCGGGGGTACAGACAGGTTTGGGAGAAGTGGAAGCGGAATGGGAAGGGAGGTGCGTAGGGGCTCAGAGGGAATGTGTACGAGGGCGGGGCTGAGCTGGGGCTGGGGAGGTGCCGAGCGGAAGGGGCGGGACGTGGGCGGAGCATAGCTGGGTACTGAGCGGAAGGGGCGAGTCTGAGCGGGGGCGGAGGCAACGGCGCCCCCTGTGGCGAGAGGCGCCTGCGCAAAACAGCCACTTGTCCAGCTCTAGAATTCGCGCCGTCCAGCCTCGCGTCGCCTCGCCTCGCGTCGCCTCGCCTCGCCTCGCGTCTCCTCGCCTCGCGTCTCCTCGCCTCGCGTCGCTTCGCGCGTGCTATTCCGTCCGCCTCGTCTCGCTTCGCCTCACCGGACGCGTCATGCCCCGCCTGCTTGTTCTCTGCCTGCTTCGCCGCCGCCGCGTGGCCCCACCCGGCCGCCGCCTGGCCCACTCGGAGCCCGGTCGCAACCAGCAGCCCGCCTCGCCTGTGGTGAGTTGGGGCCCGGCCCTCGGGTCGCCTCGGACGGGACGCAGCGGCGAGAGCGCGTGGCCGAGGTTGGAGGCGCCCCGACGGCAGGGGAGGAGGGGAGGGCCGGGGCCATGGCTCACGTGGGGGCTGCCGTTGGGGGAGGGGGTTGGAGGCCGCTGGGTGACCGGGGAGGGTTTCGGTGAGCGCGCCAGAGTTGGGCCTGAGGGCCGGGAAGTGGGATCTTGAGTGCGAGGGGCCTCGGAGAGGGCCGGGGCTGACTTCGTGGGTACCCTTTATGGGCGCCGGGACCGAGGGCAGAGCTGTTGCAAACCTACCACCTTCGAACGCCCTCTTTACTTCCACGATCTATCATTTTCTCTAAGATGGTGGAAATCCTGGGCAGCATCCAGGTTTCAGAGTTCAAAGGGAACCGTTAGGAGAGAAATAAAATTTTTTCAGAAATTTAATTTAGATCATAAAGGAATGGAAATTCAGCTTTTTTAGTTTTCGTCAGGCCCCGGTTTCTAGGACAGCGGCCAGATCCTCAAAACGGAAGCGGTTTTTGTTAGGCATCAAGTGAAGGTCGAGGAAGCCATACTCGAAAACAGTGTGTCGTTTCATCTTCTCTTCCAGGACGTGGCTGTTGGACTCGTCGTGATTTTTATGACTTTCTTAACACCGTGTGGGTATGTGCTGAGCAATCTGAACCAGTTCAGAAGAGACTAGGTGGAAGAAGATGTGGAGCAGCTATAATGTCCAACAAGATATCAGAAAAGCTGTGCCTTCTTTAAATGAGTCAAAGCGCTAAGTTGATGATGCAACCATTGTGGATATTCAGTTTCATAACCATATGTTTATGGTAAATATTTTGCACTTTTTTAGTATTGTGCATTATATAAATCTGAGTTGTATAGTCATTTAAAAAAACGTTAAATAAAATTGAAACACTTATTCACGTTTGGTATGTGTAATCAGATAGTTTTTAAACATCGTGAAAGGTGATGAAAATTTACTGATGAAGAATACGATAATGAGAACTTCTATGAAAAGTTAGACTTAGAGACCAGAATGCCATCGACTATTATTTTTATGGGAGTGAATGCATGTATGCAGTGACATAACATTCAAAGATTAGATATATAGCACTGAGGTAATACAAGTTTAGCTACATGAGTCTTCCTACTCTTTCTGTTCTACTGGGACTGCCCCTTAAGAGTAATGAGCTCTAGACTTCCCTTTGCACTGTGAGAAATAGAACTTTATTAATGTCTTAAAAATGCCTGTTTAAATTCTTACAGTCCAGGATTTAGTAAGTACTTGTATACTTTATTTGTACCTCTCCTAAATTATTGTAAGTCATCTCTCAAGTTTGAAGAATCAGACAACTTTGAATGTCAGCTCACTATGCCAGTCATTGTCTGACTGGACAGCATAATTCAACTCAGCCTTGGTTTCCTTATCTCTGTAATGGGAACTTAAAACTGGGATCTTGAAGGGATGTTCTGGGGAAGTAAAACGTTGAACAGAGAACACCTCCCAGCATAGTGCTTGAAATAGAGTAATCAACAAATGGAAGTTACTGTTAAGAGAATATATGTTTACTAACATTCATCCA
>NW_006494609.1:16405662-16430192 GCF_000325575.1 Pteropus alecto
TTGTGTGTGGGTGTGTGTGTGTGTGTGTGTGTGTGTGTGTGTGTGTGTGTGTGTGTGTGTGTGTGTGTAGAGCTAGAGGAAGAGGAAGAGATTGATTTTAAGGAATTGGCTCACAGTTGTGGAGGCTGGCAAGTCCAAAATCTGCAGGGCAGCAGGCTGGAGACTTAGGAAAGAATTGGAGTTTGAGTTTGAAATCAGTCTGGCAGAATTTAACATTCTCAGTGGAAGTCAGTTTTTTCTTAAGACCTTCAGTTGATTGGATGTGGCCTGCCTACATTGTAGACAGTAATCTGCTCTCCTCAAAGATTACTTATTTAAATGTTAATCTTTTCTAAAAAGTACCTAAAAGAAACATCTAGAATAGCGTTTGGCCAAATAATTAGGTACTGTGCCCTAGCCAAGTTGACACAAAATTAATTATTACAGTTAGGTAAAATAATTTTTCAGAAGGAAACTGAAAAGGGTTTGTGATATTCCTGAAATTTAAAGGTACGAGTATAGTAGCTAATTGAAATCTTACTGGTTTGTTAAGATCCTCCTTCTGTGTTCCCTTATGGCAAGCCTGCTCTTATGTCCTTTGAAGAACTCTGGCCCATCAGGACACAGACTCTATTTTCTGGTTTCTTATGTTTATCAAGACCTCGTTCTTCCGATTTTGAACTTAAGTTTTTCTCCTCTGACTCTGATGACTGTGCTTAAGCTTCTGATGATTGCCTTTGTGTGCTCCAACTAATGACAGACTGGTCTACCTTTGTCCTGGCCGGGGAAGAATATTGAACTATAGGAGTCTCTTCCATAGAACTTTAGCACTTAATTTTCTGAAGCATTTATTTGGCAGTCTTATTTATTGAATAGTCTCATGGAATAATGCTATGTGTCGGGAAATGGTAGCTCATTTTGGTGAATGAACTCTGTTCTGTCTTATTTAATTTGACATTCGTAAAGGTGTCACATTCCAAGTACTGTTGATTCTTGTTATTTGGGTAGTTATTTTCTATAAAGTCACTGAACACTGAATTCAGTGAACACCGAATGTTTGTTCCTAGGGGAAAATACAGGGTTAGGTTCCTGTTAGCCCCAGGTCACAACATTTTTTTGTCAACCTAGCAATACATAACCTTGTTTTATGTGTGTTTCTGTTTAAAGACACCTTATTTATATATTATTGATTCATGATTCATAAGCATTTTACTCATAGCCAACAGCACTGTAACTCGTGCCTGAATGAAGTCTAATAGTCATATTTCTCATATATGACACATTATAGTCTTCTTGTGCTTTGGAATGCTAGACAGCACTTCAGCACTATGCATGCAAGCCATTTTAAATAGTGAAATCACCAACAAAAAGTACCAAAATATAAAACGTGACACTAAATAGAACGTAGAAAAGATACTTGTTTACAGTTTGATTGCTGAAACAACACAGCATCACTTTTTGACCTCACCATTGGGTGAGTTCAAAATTTTTGCCACTCTATGTCTGAATGGTGTGACACCATTGTATTGTTTTTGGGATTGCAAAACAGTTTTAGGGAGTAGGGGATTTTGCAAATGTGGAGTCTACAAATAATGAGAATCGGTATAATCCTTGAAGGAGATCTTGTGCCTATTTGTGTGCAACATTTTGGGAATTCTTAGTTTGAAATTTTAAGAATTTGCAGGATATTCTTTTGGGAAGAACTAAGTGTGGAGAAACCGTCATCCCCTGAGATTGGAGTTTTGTGAAATAGTTTTTAAAAATGAGTTTGGGGAGTAAATGAAGTAGTGCACCCCTTGGTTTAAAAATGAGATTTAATGATAAACTAATGATTTCCTTGGTAAAACTGAGGGAAACTGAAAGAGGAAGTTATAAATATTTTGATGGTGATATTTTTGGTAGATTAGAGCTTTCGCAATCCATTTCCCAGATAAGTACTTTATTGGCCAACATTCAGTTGGTTATGAAATTTGGTATCTGATAAATGGTTAACTCATTAAGCATATAGATATACTGCCTTTCTGTCTCATCTACACAGCCATATTTAAAATTCTTTGAGGAAGGGTGAGGTATGATTTTTTTAAATCCTAGTTTTAGTATATTGGATAAATCAAAATATTTATTTTTTGATCAGAAGACAAATTGTCCCTTCACTTAAACAGGTATTTGGTGAACATCTGTTATATATTCTGTAGATGGGAATGCAGATAATTCCTATCTTTTTTTTCCTTATCTATTGTCATTCCTTTCTCAATGTCTGGCACATATTCTTAGTTCCTTTTTATTGAAAATATATACCAGTTGAGTGGTTAAACTGCTCGTAAGACAAATAGAGTTGATCTTTCCAATTTCCATCTTTTCTAGTAGTGGCTGTAGTGCTATGTTGAGGAAGATTATAGAAGAAATGGAATAATTTTAATCAGTGTAATTAAAATGTAACATTGACTTAGCATATCAATTTTCCCTTCATAATTTTTGGCAAAGATATACATAAAAATTATAAATTTAAGTCTTTAGGTAAGGGCTTATAAATCATATGTAATATATTTATATGCACGATGAAGTATTTAATTTTGTAAGCATAAATATATTTGTGGCAAATATTTTTAGCTTTTTATAAGAAAAGTTGGTAATTATGAAATATTTCTCTTCAGAAGGATCAAGAATGATCTATTTTTCAATACAGGAAAAACTTTTTGTAAAGTTCGATTTATTTTTAAAGTTCTGTTGCTATGGCAAGTTGCTGAATTTGGGTAAATTGCTTAATTTCTAGAAGTCTGTTTCCTTTTCTATAAAATGAACAGGTTGATCTAGACCAGTGATTTTTAACTTTTTGCTTTATTCAAATCAATGTATTACCATTGAAAAAATTTATGGTTTATCATATAAGCAGAACATTTTGAATTTTTTAAACAGTAACCTGAGGTTAGTAAGAATTAAACTTTACAAATCAAGTACTATTTAAATTGATACTGTTTATAATTTATGCATATATGCATAAAAATATAAATGCAATGTGATACTTAGGTAGACTTAGCAATAGGGAAAATCACTTCTCTAATGTCATATACATGATGTTGGCCTTGACTCCTCAGCTTTATTACTCCATTACTTGGCATCACTTAGGCGTCCACTCCGTCTTCTCCATCAGGACCTTGCTTTTTTTCGTGTTTTACCTCTCCAGTCTTTTCACTTTGTTCACTTTCATTTAACTGTTCTATTGCCAATACTTTTAACTTTTTTCCTTTTGTATTCTTTTGTTCATGCGCCATACAAAATATAAATCTTAGGTCAATCCTCGTCCATTGATTTTGACTTAGGCAAGTGTTGCAGAGGGAATCACAGAATCACACTATTAGTGATTATGTATTTAAGTTATTAGAAATTCATCATCTCCAGACTCAAGCCTACAGTGCTTCTTGAAATTTCCTTTCTCTTTTCCTTTACTTTTCACGGTCCTGGCTATTTTAAATCTCACCTTGACATATTCTATTAGCCCCTGTACTCAATCTTAACAGACTTTCTCACCTCCTACTTCACAGAGAAAGTTGAAACTATATCTTAATTATTTTCTCACTATCTGCAAATGTAATGAATCTCACCCATCTTTCCTCCAATTGAAGTGGAAAGAGAATGACTGTTACAAGGCTGATCTGTGCTCTGGGTCCTACATCCTTCCATATCCTATAGGATACAAAGCTCTAGAAATTTATTGATTCTATCATGATAATTTAAATATGCTCAGCTTCCATTCTTTAAAAAATGAAAAAAAAAACCCCAAACCCATCCTCTTTTTAACATAAGCATGCAAGTTTTTGGTAGTCTTTTCAACTTTCTCATTTAGTTTTCAACTAAATGAAAATTTATTTCTGTTCCTATCATCTGATACTACTGATCCAAAGTCATGAGTGGCTTTGTCATTAAACCTGGTAGTTTTTAGTCCTTACCTTTTGGCAGTATTTGTAGTCCCTCCATCCATGGTTTTGCTTTCTATGGTTTCAATTAACCACAGTAGGCTGATGTCTGAAAATATTAAACAATTCTTAAGTTTTAAATTACATGCTGTTTTGAGTACAGCGATGAAATCTCATGCCCTTCCACTTCATCCCCCCTAGGATGTGAATCATAACTTTGTCTAGTATATCCATGCTGTATATGCTACCCACTGTTTGTAACTTAATAACTGTCTCGGTTACTAGATCGACTGTTATGCTTATGTTCAAGAAACCCTTACGTAGGTGCTTTGTCATCTCATATCATCACAAGAAGAAGGGTGAATACCGTACAATAAGATATTTTGAGAGAGATCACATTCACCATAACTCTATTACAGTGTATTTTATAGTTCTATTTTACTGTTCTTAATCTCTTACTGTGCCTAATTTATAAATCAAACTTTATTGTAGCTATGTATGTATAGGAAACAACGTATATATAGGGTTCAGTACTGTCTGTGGTTTCAGGCATCTACTGGAGGAGTCTTGGAACGTTTCCCCTGTGGAGAAGGGGGGACTACCTTACTCTTATTTTGAAATAATCTATTCAACAGTATCACACACTTGTTTACTTCCTATCAGTTTGATTGTTCTTTCTTAGTCCTAGCTTCTCCCTTTTGTTTTAAATCCTCTATATTCTCATCCCTTTGGATGACTTCATTTACTATCTACTTGATCACTCTCAAATCAGTCCTCCTGGCATAGATCTTTCTCCTGAAATCAAGATAGTTATGTCTGTCTGCCTAGCATTTCCTCTTGGGTATTGCATAGATACTTCAGATTAAAAATATTCAAGCCCGAAATCTTTCTCCTCAAATCTGTTTTTCCTGCGCATTCATTTATTCAATATTTGATTACCTCCTGTATACCACTGTTTTCACTCTGCTAGGTACTGGATATATACTGAGGAATTAAACAGATAAAGTCATTGTCTTAACCTAGTCTAGTGGGAGAGAGCGACAAGCATGTAAACTTAAATACATAATCACAAATAGGATTTGAAGAATAATCAAGGACCTAACTTAAGTTGGGGGAGGGGGAGTCACTGAAGATATGTTTGCTAGAATGATACTTAAGTTGAGACTTGAAAGAAATAGGTGAGGTGCAGGGGAAGGAAATTAAAATTTTAGACAGAAGGGACACATGTGAGACCTTGAGGTGGCCAAGGTCCTGATGTTTTATAGAACTGAAGAAAACTATATAACCTTAGATGTGGGTGAGGAGGGAAATGTGAGACCATGGAGAAAATAAAAACAAGGGACGTAATTATGTAATTGGAATGCTTGCTGCCACCAAGCTAAGATAATTTGATAGCTACTTGCATAAAAGGATTCACTAAAATCAGGCAGTTTGAATCCCTGGACCAGGGTACTCCTAGTGATGTGGTACTCCCGTTTTCTGTGTTTCTATGTCTAACCATTTCTCCAGATCATTATGTATAGATATGACTCTTTTTTGCTTTCTTCTTTTTTATTGTTGTAAAAACACAATGTAGAATTTACCATCTTAACCACTTTTAAATGTACAGTTGGGTAGTGTCAACTTATTTTTATTTATTTTTTATTTTTTAGGCGAGGCAACCCTTGGTCGACCTCACAGATTGCAAGGACCTTGTCAGCTTACAATCCCTTACTTTTAAATTTTTTACTCCTATAGCACCTGGTCTTCCTAGATGGTCTCCCATCCAAGTACTAACCAGGCCTGACCCTGCTTAGCTTCTGAGATCAGACAGGATCAGGCATGTTCAGGGTAGCATGGCCGTAGACCAACTTATTCTTTTTAAAAGCTAATATTCCATAGCATAAATACACAATATATGCAATCAGTCTTTTTGATTGACATGCAGACCCTTCTTTCCTCTTTACCCCACTTTTTTTCCCCCGTATTTTGTTCCTTTAGACAAGGTCAAAAGAAATGTCTTTGTGTATGTTTTAGATACCAGTGCTTTTATTTCTAAAGGACACATTTTTCCAAAACAGGATTTCTGGTGGAGAGTATATGTGTATTTTTAATCTTAATAGATATTACTCGATTAGTTTCCAAAAGAAGTTGCAGCAATTCATATTCCAATCAGCAGTGCATGAGAGTGCACATCACTCTTTACTTTCATCAGTAATAGATAGCACTGCTTAAAAAAAATATGTATTTTTTTGCCAGTTCGATGGATGAGCACTTTTAGATTGAGTCTTCCTCCTGAGTGAAGCATTTCCCTTCCTTTCCCAGTATTGCATCCATAGTACCTGGTTGGGGGCACTTCTTTTGAAAAATATTGAAGAACTCTTAATCTTTCTTACGAGGAAACTAATCTTTCTTTTTTTATCCATAGCTTTGTAGTGGAATGGTTGGATGTGATATATCTTTACATCTTAAATTCAGAGAAAGTTTTATCATTTTGTGTTCCAGTGTGCCCAGATTGGCTTTTTCCAATAAAATTCACTGGCTAATATTTATGTTGTATGAGGAGTAATGGATAATCTCTTTAAGAGTGGTTTGGAATGGATCAGTTCCAACTTTTTATCCTTGTTATCACTGAGTTTATGATTCACATTTTTAGTGCAGAGAATATGAAAAACATTGTGAGTTATTTTTGGTCAGGGAAGGTGGGCACCTTGATGAATAGTCCCACTAAGACTACATGAAATGGGGTAGGATGGTTTCCCAAGTAAAATCAGGGTGCTGTAACCAAAAATATCGAATTTGCTAAAACAAGTTGCTTAAACCTGAGATGATGGAAATAAAAGTAAACTTCTACCTCTGACTGTGAGGTAGTAACAGGGTAAGGGTTTTCCATCTCATGGTAAAAATCTAGAAATCTCGCAAAAATATCACCTCCCCCAAAACTCCTATTTCAGGCACCGTTCAACAGCCAGTCCCAGACTGCAATCCCTGTGAGAACAAACGAAGTGAATCCTACAACTGCCCTGGTTTTCTGCCTGGAAGGAATTTTATACAGAATTGCAGGGGATGGGATTCTAAACAGCTTGATGGTCTTGCTGAATTGAGATAAAGACTGTAGTTTCTGAAGACCAATACAGCTAGAATTTGTGGGGGAAGATGATCAAGGATGGGAGAACCTTAAAGAGAAGCATGGAAGGAGAAAACTATAGGTCATCTCAGCAGATGTAAACCATTTGATAAAATGACATCTATTCATAATAAAAACTTAACAAACTTGGAATATAAGAGAACTTACTGAATCTCAAAGGGTTTCTACATAAAACCTATGGGAAATATCATAACTTAAATGGTGAAATTTTGAAAGCTTTCTATTTGGAGTTGGGAGAAAAACAAAGATATCTATTCCATTTTTCTTCAGCATTGTACTGGAAGTGCTAGTTACTACATGAAGGTAAGAAAAGGAATACATATTGAAATAAACCATTTGCAGATAACATGATTGTGTATATAGGAACATCCAAAAGAATGTACAGGTAAATTATTAACAAGCTTAACAAGATCGTGAGAAACAAGATCATTAAGCAAAATCAATTGGAGTTTTGTATATCAGCCACAAACAGTTGGAGAATGAAATAAAAAGGCAACCATTTAAAGTAGCATCAAAAATGAACCTTGTGGGACTAAATCGAAAAAGATGTACAATGTCCCTCAGGAAATTACAGTTTTAAAAGAATTTAAAGAAAACCTAAATAGAGATAAACCATGTTTATAGATTGGAAGACAATGCTTTAAGGATGTCAGATTCCTCAAACTTTTCTCAGATTATCTGTACATTCAAAACGATCCCAAGCAAAATCCCCAAAGTGTGTATTTGTATGTGTATGTGTATTTGACAAATTGATTCCACAGTTTATATGGAAATGCAAAGATGAGGAATAGCTAAAACACTTGAAGAAGAGCAGCAAGATGAGAGGACTCCAGATATCAAGACCATTTTTTTCTAAAGCTACAATAATTAACACAAGAATAGATAATAAATTGACAAAACAAAATAGTGTCCAGAAACAACCATCAATATATACACTTGATTAGATGAAGATGCCATTGCATAGCATTCCATAGCAGTGGTAAGGATACTTCAAGAAATTGTGTGGACAAGTGGATAATCATATAAGGAAAAAAAATACTTTAACTTCATACCACAGCCAAAAACAATTCTATGTGAGTTATAGATATGAATATGAGCAGCAAAACAGTTTATAAGATAGACGGATTTGGAATAAGGTGGAAGTGTAAATTGGTACAACCATTTGGAAACCAGTTTAGTATGATGCAGTAAAACTGAAGACAAAGCAGCAATTTCATTCTAGTGTACTCAACTGAAATGTATCTACATAAGCACTGGAAGACATGAGCGTTATTTATAATAGTTTCAAATGGAAATAACTTAAGGATCTATCACCAAATAAAGAATGGAGTTTTCAGTATTTGCACACTAGAACATGCAGTAATGAAAATTAACAAATTACAGTTACATGCAACAACATAAAAGAATTTCAGGAACAGTATTGAGGGCTAGAGGCAAGACCAAAATAATTCATACACTACGAAGGTAATGGGAAGGTTACAAGGTGAATAAAAAAAATGGAAGGTTTTCAAAATTTATTACGCAGCATGTTATACATATGGATATGTTGTATGCGCTAAATCGTAAATTTTACTTCATATGTCTATACACGTAATGAGTCTTCAGTCCATTGTTTTATGTGGAGAATATAGTGACAGAAACCCCATATTCAAACAAGCTAAAGAAGTAATTTTTTTCCATCATTGCCACAGGAAGTCTCTAACAACTTCATTTTCTGCCGCATTTCCATTACATGTTCCAGCAGTTCTTTAATAAGTACCTTCCATGCATGAAGATTGGGTGTTCTTTTTGAAGCATTGACTAGATGAGTGACCACCCAAACCTCCTGGGATAAACTTTGAACTTTGTACCATCTGATACATCCTTGAACAAATGAAGCACTGCATCATGGCCATCGTTTCACGTTTGGTGATAGGCTACAAAGATTTTGGGGTAAATCAGGATTGATATGTGTCATGGGGATAATTTTGAAAATTAGTAATATAAAAATTATGGTGATGATTTTTTTAAAAATTGATTTTGACTATATGTTCAGACATATTTAGTGACTACATTTTTGGTAGTTTTCTGTTCTTTAAAAATCCTTGTATAAGGAGAAGCATGAAGGTAATTACCTCAGAAGTCAGGTAATTGTTACCTTTGGGTGTGAGGGAGAGAGCTCTAATTTGGAAAGGCAAATTAGAGTTTATAGTGTTAGAAATGACCTGGGTGGTGATTACATGGGTATTTGTTTATATAATAATTCATTAAGCTGCACATTTATGTTTTATATGCTTTCCCATATGTGCATTTTTCCCCCTACAATATAAATGGCTTTAAAGAACATGGGAGGAAGTAATTGTAGTTTATGTATTTTATAAGTATCTTCTTAAAGAAGACAAAATGTTAGAAGGGAGCTCTGGACCTTTGGCGAATTTGATTTATTAGAATCAGTTTCATCAAGGATAAAGAAGTAGAACGGTTGGTATTCTTGAAATTTGAGCATTCTTTGAAGGAGGATAATAAGTAGCATACTAACTTGTGGTTAGGTATCTACATATGGGGTAGCAGAGAGAGACTTTGATGTTCCAGAGAATGAGCAGAATCTATTGCACATAATAGGATTCAGTAAATGTTTCTTAATTAACCTAGGACCCAGTCATTAAATAGGGCTCTTCAGAAACTGGTCTTTACATTTGATGACTTCCATCAATATTTTATTGAGAATAAGGGTTACAGTTCTTCATAATTAACATAAGAAATAGGATTCTCTTCTTTATCAAAGTCAGCCAAATGGCATAGGCTTATTTCCAAAATTTTTAGCTGTCGAGAGTAATTTAGAGATAAAGACATTAAAGCATTACTTAAGTATGTTTGCTGTTTTTCTAGGTGAAATTAGGAGCACGGTCACTTGAAGTATGTATGTATAAACTCTCCTAGGCAGACTGGATAAAATCTTTTATTTTAGCATTTTCCTTAGAATATTCTTTTTATAGAAACAATTAAATTGAACCATTTTTAAAAAGCCAAATCATTATTAGAAAATCAAGAATTCTTTTTCTTCTGGTTCTATGATTGGCTATTTGCCTTCTAGAAAGTACTTATACTTTGGCTGGCTTTCCCCCCCTTCTTTAGTTTTCTTCAATTTCTCAATCCTTAGCCTTCTGCTATTCTCCATGCATTCTATTTCATCGAGGAGGAGCTATTGTTCCTTTACTTCAACCATCACTTTTATGATGATAATTTCCAGGCTTCACCTTCTAGTCAAACTGCTGTCCAATTTTGTGAGATTCCTTTAGGATGTTTGAAGTTCCACCATTACTTCTAGATAAATGTCTTCTAAACAGAATTCCTAGAACCCGTGACTAACTTTTTTCAAACTCCCAGTTTCTGCCAATAGTCCTACTATGCTCTAAAGAGGAAATGAATGCTATTTTGGCTGTGAAATCTGTCACGACATCCATCTTCAGGTTTGATTTTTGCCTTACTAAGTGGTTATCTCTGCTGAAGTTTCACATACATTGGAATAATGCATAAGAATAATACTTGACATTACTAAATACTTACTAGGTACCAGGTACTTTTCTAAGAGATTTATGTTAATTCATTTTATCCTCACATCAACACTAGTTTATAATTATTGCTTTATGTAGTTGTATTTCAAATCATGTAGGAGAAAAAGTTACAAACAAAAAATACATTATTACTGCCTTTCATTTTTATCTATGTAATTACCTTTTCAGCGCTTTTTATTTCTTTTTGTGGATTTGAGTACTTTCATTCTCAAGGATTCTCTTTAATATTTCTTTTAGGAATGATCTGCTAGTGAGGCATTCTCTAGGTTTTTGTTTATCTATGAATGTCTTAATTTTGCCTTTACTTTTGATGGTAGCTTTTCTGAATATTGAATTATTGGTTAATAGTTTTTTTTTCTTTCAGGTTTTTGAATACATCATTCCATTCTTTTTGGTTTCTGATGAGAAGTCAGCTGTTAATCTTATTGAGGCTCACAGATAAATGATGAGTTACTTCTCTCTCGCTACTTTCAAAATTCTCTTTATTGCTTTGGCTTTTGGCACTTTGATTGTGATGTGTCTAGGTGTGGATATTTTTGAATTTATCCCACTAGAAGTTTGTTAAGCTTCTTTTAGGATGTGTAGATTAATATTTTACATCCTATTTGGGAAGTTTTCAGCCATCATTTCTTCAAATATTTCTGAACCTCTCACCTCTCCTTTTGATGATGTCCCACATGTCTCTGAGGCTCTGTTAATTAAAAATTTTTTTCTTCCTCACATTGGACATTCACAATTGACCTATCTTCAAGCTCATCAATGTTTTTTTTATTTCTGCTTAAATCTTCTGTTGATATTATGTAATGAATTTTTTCATTTCAGTTATTACTCCAGAATTTCTCTTTGGTTCTTTAATTTTTTTTTCTATCTTTTTATTGCTATTTTCTAGTTAGTGAGACATTGTTCTTATACTTTCCTTTAGTCCTCATGTGGTTTCCTTTATCTTTTTTTTAAATATGTTTAAAATAGCTTATTTAAGTCTTTGTCTAGTAAGAATGCCAATGTCTGGGCTTTCTCAGGGCTAAAATCTATTGGTTGCTTTTTGTCCTGTGTGTAGGTCATACTTACTTGTTTCTTAGCCCATCTCCTATTTTTTTTTTGTTGAAAACTGGACATTTAAAATAATATAATAACTCTGGAAATCAAATTTTTCTCCTTCCTTAGGGTTTATTGTTATTTTTTTGTTGTAGTTTGTTTAATGAGTTATCTGAATTAATTATGTAAAGTTCACATTCTTGGTTGTGTGTGGTCCCGAAAGTCTGGGGCTTTTCAAAACCCTTGCAGCAGCTCATTGTCCATCTTTTCCTTTTAAGCTTTTTGGTTAGTCTGTTGTTTGCCTCTACTGTTATCCACCCCCTCAGGTAGCTGTGAAGTTAAGCAATTGCCTGCGATTGTTTTTGACAAATGACTCTGAAAAAGCCCTTTCAAATTAATTAATTACTTAATTAATTTTTGTTTTGTTTACATTTAATATAAGTTGGAGTGAATAGAAGCTTTGAATTTGGACACTAAAACAATACACTTAGCTAATTTTAGAGAAGAAATATATATATATTTTAATTTTAATTAACTTTTATGGTGACATTGGTTAATGAAATCTAGTAAGTTTCGGCTGTACATTTTAACAGTAAGGCATATATATATTTACATTGTGTGTTCACCTCCCATAGTTAGATTTCTTTCTGTGACCACATATTAGACAACTTTTACTCCATCTACCTCCCCTCTATCCCCTACCCTCTGGTAACGACTAATCTATTATCCATGTCCATGAGTCTCTGTTTGTTTATTCTGTTCGTTTGTTGCTTTTATGTTTATATCCCACATATTCAAATTTACACTTGGGTAAGCTCCAAGTCAGGTTAACCTTGTGAGTGGGATTTCTCAGGCAACCATCAGACAGATCAAATGATGGCATTCCTTTGGAATTGGGACTTTGAAGAAGCCCCAGCCTGGTTCTGCCCCATTTAGTGGCTGCCAGCTGCTAGATTTTACTGCAGGTGCATTATTAGTTTTCGAGATTGCCTCGGAGCAGGAGAATGGGGGATGGGAGTAAGAAAGTTAAAATTCCACAAAACTCTCTGTTTTAATTGAAATTCAGTTTTTTTTTTTTTTTTTTAAATAAAATAAATGCTACCTGGATTGTTGCAAGCATTTAGTTAATTTCCGGAGTTCAGAAAAAGTTGATTTTGTCAATTTTTGCCAGTCTTCTCTTTGCTTTTATGGAGAAGAATTTTCAGAAGTTCTTGCTACCCCTTTTCACTGACATCTTCTCAGTAAATATTAAGAGCTTAGCTGCTCTGTTTTACGTGATGTGGAAATATAGGAGCACGAGAAGTAATTTTTTCTAAAGGTGTGCTCCACAAGAATCTTGTGATTTGGTTCTGTCTACAAGATCAAGTCAGTTAGGTAGGATGTTACCCTGGGCACGAGATCGAGTGTCACCAGGAGGACCGTAAGCCAAGGCAATTTGAGGTAAAGCATCCAGAATAGAGAAGCAGCATTATGGGAAGACCCAAAGTTGGATCCTAGATTATAGTATTGCACATAAATTTGGAAGGCCATGTAAATATTCTACATAAATTTGGAGATGTGGGCAGAAATAGAAGAATGTGTAGAGTATTTAGTAGAGCTTAATCACATATGCAGGCCCACGTGATTAGTTCAAGACTGAGACAATGAGTTGCAGACTGGATCAGAGAGCTCTATGAACCTGATGTCTATTGCACATTCCCAGGGCAGTGTGGTTCAGGTCTTATGGTTTATAGGAGTTGCTCCTGGTTAATCACTTATAATTGATTGTCAAGGCAAAACCATACTAAAGCATTGAACAATTCCAAGGTAGAGTAGGATTTCCTGAATTTTGTAGTCTATAAATACGGAAGCGTTTTAGAGGAGATGGAAATCAATAATAGCTGCAGTAGTCAGGAAAGTCTTCATGAAGGAGGGAAAATCGCTCTTTATAGATAGGGTTTGGTAGGCAAGAATGGCTGCATATACCCACAAACATGAAGGTAGAAATGAATATGAAATGGAAAGATGTGTATTGGGGTAAACATGGGAACTTATTTTGGGTTACATAATATTTCCTAGTGAAATAGTATTTGAAATAAGAAATTGCCCAGAATGAAACGATAACAGGCTACTAGAGGATTAAAAAGAAATATGAGAAATGATGCTGGACACTATTCAAGATAAACAACATGAATTAATGGGCTGTGCACAGTCTTTTTTTTTTCTATTTTACTTCTATTCATCTCATTATTTTTGAGGAGAAGTGCCTAATTTTATTAGTACCTTAATATGTGCCAACACCACACTAAGCACTTTACACGTGTATTTTATTTAATCCTCATATCTTACCTTTTGAGGTAGTCATTATGAATCCTGTTTTATAGATACAGGAAATCTGGTGTTTTGGCTGAGCCCTTTTGTTTTCATGGGACCAAAATTCACCACAAGTAGTGGAGGGTTTCTTATGAGGGCAACCCAGATGTTACTTGGGTTCTCTCTTTGCTTTAGAGAATGGTTATATTGGCCACATCCTAATTATACAGCCTTTCTTTGATATCTGCTAATTCCTTTGGCATATTTGATCACATTTCTCTCATCTTTACTCCTGCATCTTTGATATTATCTTGATTCCACCTCATATTGTCCTGGGGACAAAGCCCATACTCTTCTTTCCACAAATATCCACTAGCACCAAGACATCTATCATTCATCTAACTTTATTGAATATTCAAGGGAAGACAGAAAAGAATCAGATAAAGCATTGGACAGATGTCTATAATTTTTCTGTCTCTACCTTTTTATTCTCTTTTCCCTCTATCGGAAATAACAAGAAAATTCCTTTTATCCTTGGCAGAATAGTTAGTTTTCTCCACAGCCAAATCTATAGGACCTCCTTTTCTCAAGCACTTGTCAGGGCATTTACCAGAGTAATACAGTTGACTTCCTAATAGGAGTTGTGGCTCCAGTTTTTAATATAAAATATAGTAGTATATTATGTCATATTATATTAATATTTTAATGATAGTATAGTATAATATAATATTTTCACACATATTAGAACGTGTGAAAATAAAGGAGCATGTGCGTGTGTGTGTGTGTGTGTGTGTGTGTTTAGGAAGCAGAACTCTTAGTTAAGCAGCTATCAGTAGTTATCTGGGAAAAGCTGAATTACTAGGCTTCAGGAAGAAAGGGAACCATGACAGGCTGAGATAGAGCCTGGAATGAGAAGGTCATTCATAGTTCTTACAAGTGTTATGGACCTTAGAAGCAGTCTGTTGGGTCTTCACATGGTGGTCTATCATTGATCTTACTCAGGTATTCCTGCTTGTGTATTTATATATCTGAGTTTCTCTCTTTCCATGACTAACAGGCTGATTCTTTTACTTTTTTTGTTTCCATTTCCATAGTGGAGAATCTTTTTGGGGAGACCTTATACTCTTTCAGCAGAAGCTGTTTGAGGTCAATTTTTTCTGAGAAGAAGCTGTAGGCGTATCAGGTACAGCATTTGACAAATTTAAACTTAGAGAAATTTGCTATGCCCAAGGTCAAGCAGTGATAGAGACAGGATATGAATGGCAGTTTATCTCAAAGGTTATATTCTTTTTACTGTTCTTGTGGGTAGGCTTGCTGTGGGTATGACCCTGGCCCCAAGTAGCTGACAGTAAATAGATAAATATGTGATATAAGTTAGCAGATAAGTGCCATATGAATGGTATAGGCAGATGATTCTGGGAGTTAAGATGAAGGAGAAGTTTCTCTTGAGTGAATGCTGAAGATTCATGGCTGAAGTAGCAATTGAGCAGAGGAAAGTAGGCTTTTAGTAGGTAGGAATGTAGGAAAAGGAATTCCAGACAAAGGGATTGGCATGAATAAAGGCTTAATGATGAAGAAGTCATAAGAATAAATTTGACTTTAGGAGAGGGTAGTCGAATCTATGGTACATACTACTTTAGGATGATTAATCTAGGAGCAGCATGAAGAATAGATTAAAGTGAGATTAATATTGGGGATTCTACTAAGGAAGGAGTTTCAGCGATTCAGAGGTGAGATCACGAAGAAATGAATTAGTGTTATGGCAAAAATATGGAAAAAAGAATGGAATTCAAGGACAATTCTGAAAGAGAAATGATAGGACTTAAAGCTCGTATTAGTCTACTAATACCATAGAATACCATGGACTGGATAGCTTAAATAACAGAAATTTGTTTCTCACAGTTCTGGAGGATGAGAAGTCCGAAATCAAGGTGCTGCACAATTTGGTTCTCTGGTAAGAGCTCTTTCTTCATGAAGCTCTAATCTCTCTTCCTATTCTTATAAGGACATTAATTCCATCATGAGAGCCCCACCCTAACTGCCTCATCTAATCCTAATTACTTCCCTAAAGCCCTGCCTCCCCAAACACTGGGAGTTAGGGCTTCAACATATGACTTTTGCAGGGACGCAATTCAGTCCATAGCAAAAGATGATTAGATCATATGGATGAGGCATAGTGGAAAATAAGACATTAGATTTCAGGTTTGGGCAACAGTGAGAGTAATGGCTTCATTATGAGAAAAAAATCAGAAAGAGATGTTGGTGGGGGTAGGAAAATAATGCATAGTTTCTGAATATTAAGTTTAAGGTAGTAATAGGACATCCAGATGTAAACATCTGTCATACAGTTAAAAATACAAGCTTGAATCTTGGCAGACTGGCTAGACAAAAAAAAATTAAAGATTTGAGAATCTTTAACATGTAAGTTGTAGTTGAAGCATGAGAATAGATAATATAACTGAAAGAGAGATTTAGAGAAAAGAATTCCGAGGTCCAAGCCTTGAGAAACAACTCACAGTTTGAGGAGTAGAATTCAGAAGATAAAGAAGGGATCAATGGAGAAGTGGTCAGATACTACTTCTTCAGGATGTTGATATGTTCATGCATTGGCCCTAAACTTATAGTCATGATAGATAAAACACGGCTGAGCACAAAACAAGATAATATCAATTTCATCAGAAACTGAACAGAACTGCAGATTTATTAATAGGTTTGATGTCACAGCATGCTAGACTCCAGGCTGAACACGGGCAAAGGTATTTTGGATTTAGCTCCTGTATGTTAATGGAGGTTAAAATGTTCCACGTAAGGCAGAAACTAGAACACTTACTGCTTAAAGTCTCCTGCTTTCCCCAGCCTCACTCCACCTCACAAAAAGAGTCTGAAGAAAATTGTTGGCTCTTTCTTGGGATATATATATCTTAGAGCACACTGTAAGCCTGGAGATTAAGGAAGATATCTATATAGTCCTGAGACTTGGAGTGAATCAAACTGCCCAGTGACTTGTGACCAGATTTGTGATATCTCTGTTTA
Organism: Pteropus alecto; assembly: GCF_000325575.1. Taxonomy (NCBI): domain Eukaryota; kingdom Metazoa; phylum Chordata; class Mammalia; order Chiroptera; family Pteropodidae; genus Pteropus; species Pteropus alecto. The sequence goes on from NW_006494609.1 coordinate 16,422,597, forward strand.
ACAATCTTATCAGATAGTATAAGATCTGGTCCAGGACTGGCTGTCCTGGGAGTTAGGTAAGAACAAATAAACAAATAAACAAACCACAAATTGCTGGTTAAGGAAGGTTAAACCAGAGGAAAAGAAGAGAGAGAAAAACAAAAATAAGAACAAAAGCCTCTTATACAAGACATACCCAAAGAATCCACAAATAAATCTAATGGCAAGAAACATGACCAAGAAAAAAAATTATGATAATGTGAATTCAAGATAAATAAAATTATTTTTTATGGAATAAGCTGTCAAAGACCTTAAAACAGTATGTTTAGGATTGAATGAGGGAATAAAATTTATAAAGAGGAAAAATTATTATCAACAAAAATCAAGCGTACATAAAAAATGAGAACAGGTGAATATGAATAATATAATTTAGGTATATGAAAATGAAATACATCATTGAAATAAAAAATTCAGTAGTTGGGACACACACCAGATTGAACACAAAGACAATTCTGAGGAATTCACTCAGAATGCACCATGACAGGTAAAAAATGTAAAGACTATGAATAAAGTTAAGAGATACGGGTAGAATGAGAGTTATGAAACATCAAATAGAAGTTCCAGAACAAGGAAAGGGAAGAGATTGTAGAAAATAAATATTTAAGAGAAAAATGGCAGACAGATTTCTATAAAGTGTCATGATTTCTCAGATAGAAAGTGTACTCTCAATACCAAACAGGATAAAATAAATCTATTATATGTAGACACATCATAATGGATCCGCAGCACATTGATGATCAAAATAATGTTTTCAATGCCACCAAAGAGGGAAAAATGGGTTATTTAACAAAAGGCAATTACAGAGTGACAGCAAACTTATCATCATTAAAGGATTTTGGGAAACAAAGCAAATATACCTTCAAATGTTGAGGGGGAATATGATTTTGAACTAGAATCTTCTACCCAGCTAAATACTACATTACAGTGTGGGGCAAAGAGAAACATTTCAGCATATGAGAGTACATGCCTTTTAAATAATAATGAATGTGCTTCACTAAGAAAGAAAAGTGAAATCAGATGGAAGATATGGCATACAAGAAATAATTGGGAGCACAGAAACTGACAAAATATGTTGGTAAATTTACTTAACTACTGATCAGATGAGTAAAGGCAAACCGAAACTCTAGACAACAATAACAAAATGGAGAATCCTGTTCAAAGGCAAGGTGGATAGAAATAGAGAATAGTTTGAGTTTGTTAGAAAAATTTAAGCATTTTATTTTAAAATCTATAAAAGTAATCAGTAAAAGACTAGAAACAATCTATATCTTTGAAATGAGCATAAGGAATTGGGGGATTACAGAAACTTTTTTAAAGTAAGATGGGAGAAAACGAGAAAATTGGCAAACAGCCTTATGCATATATAAAAAGTTGATTTATGACAAATTTGGCATGGGATTAGAAATTGTTAGTAAAGAATTTAATAAATGACTTACTATGATATTTAACTATGGGGGAAAAAGTAGACCCAACCTTACCCTCTACACAGAAAAATTTAATTTGTAATAAACACTTAAATGTAAAATATAAAAATTTAAAACTTTTAGAATGAAGTATATGAATATCTTTATAACCTTGGGGATAGGAAAAAATTTCTTAAAGTAGAAAAAGCACAAATTATAAAGGAAAACATTGAAAAATTTGGCTGCATTTATATTTTAAAACTTCTGTTTAATAATGAAGCTATAAATGAAGAGAAAACAAGACAGCATGAGTGAAGAAATTTCTTCTATCTGAAATGTTTCTATTCTGTCTTCATTCTGAAGGATATTTTTGCTCAATATTAAAATACTGTACTGACAGTTTTGTGTTTCCTTTCAGTACTTTAAAGATCTTGATTGTTTTCTCATCTCCATTATTTCTATTTGTCAGTAGCAAATAGAATTGATATTTCCTTATATGTAATTTGTCATTTTTCCCTGGTTGCTTCCATGATGTCCTGTTTGTCCTTGGTTTTTGGCAGTTTAAATCTTATATGCCTGGATTTGATTTTCTTTGTTTTTCTCTTGCTTAAAGATTTTTTAGGGCCTCTTGAATCTGTAAATTTTATTTCATCAAATTTGGAATTTTTTTCAGCCGTTATTTCTTTAGATATTTTTCCTGTCTATTTATTTTCCTTCTGCGACTAATATCACATGTATGTTAGACCTTTTACTATTGACTGACAGGTTCCAAGGCTCTTTTCATTTTGTTCCAATTTTTCCCCTTTTGTTCTTCAGATTGGATAATTTCCATGGATTTATATTCAAGTTTACTGACTGTTTCATCTGTTTTCTGCCATTAAGCTCATTCAGTGAATTTTTAATTTAAAATACTGCATTTTTATGTTTTTTAATTTCCAGTTGGCTCTTTTTGAAAACACTTTCTATTGCTCTGCTGGCATTCATATCTTTGCACTCATTATGAAAATATTTTATTTCACTGAGCAGAATTAGGCTTTAAAATTTTTGTTTGCTAATTCCAACTTCTGGATCATCTCGAGTTTTTTCTGTTGTCTTTTTTTTCGAGAATAGGTCACATTTCTCTATGTGTTAAGTAAGTTTGAATTGTATTCTGGACATTATGAACGTTATGCTGTGAAGACTCTGAATTTTGTTATTTTCCTCTGAAAGGTGTTGATTTTTTTTTGTTTTGGCAGATAACTAATTTAACTGAAGCTATAAACTAACTTAAGTAGCAGCTTAAATCTGAGTTTAGTTCTTTTATTCCTAGCTGGATCGTTCTTTACACACAGCCCTGCACATGGATGGTTCGGGGATCAGCTAGAGATTTGTAGAGAGACACATAATTTACATTTCTTCCTCTCTGGCTCTTTCTTTCTAGTGGTTCCCCTTGCCTTTCCAGTAGATATGGTCACTCTAAACTGTGTACTTTGGTAATTTGGACCACAAAAGCTGTGAGTACACTTTTAAGAGTTTTAGCCACCCTGTTTGGCCTCAACTAAAGCTATCCCTCAAGACCAAAAGCTGTAAAGAATGGAAACTCATATTCTTGTGACATTCTCTTCTTCCAAGTGTTAACATTTTTCTAGAATCTACCTGCTTTTGTTAAATCTCCAATTCCTTCAGGGTTTTAAAATTTTTATTCTTAAAAAATTTTTTTATCCTGAGTTTGTAGTTGTTATCTTTGGAAGGATCAGTCCAGCTGTCATTTATTTGGCCATACTGAAAGTGGAACCTGGAGGGAGTGTAAGTTGATACAATTATTTTGTAAGGAATTCGAAGGAAGTCGAAGTTGAGAATATCCTAGAGAACTTTTCGTATGTGTACGCATGTATAAGAATGATTATTGCAATATTTTGGTGGTAGGAAAAAGTTGCAAATAAAATGTTCACCAACAAGACAGTAGTTAAATAAATTGTGGAATATTTATAAAATGAAATACTATACAGTAGTTAAAATGAATAAATTAGTGCTTGTATCAACATTATTAAGTCGAAATGTGATGTTGACTGTTAGAATAGCTGTAATCAACACGACAAGTAATAACAAATGTTGGATAGGATGCGGAGAAATAGGAACCCTCCTATACTACTGGTGGGACTGCAAATTGGTACAGCTACTATGGAAAACAGTATGCAGGTTCCTCAAAAAACTAAGAATTGATCTACCATATGATCCAGCAATCCCTCTACTGGGTATTTGCCCCACACATTGAAAACTCATATCCGAAAAGATATTTGCACACCGATGTTCATAGCAGCATTATTCACAGTGGCCAGGACATAGAAGCAAATGATTGGCTAAAGAAGCTGTGGCACATAAACACAATGGAATATCACTCAGCCATAAGAAGAGATTAAATACTACCATTTGTGACAACATGAATTGACCTTGAAATAATCATACTAAGCGAAATAAGCCAGACAGAAAAAGTAGAAAATCACATGATATCACTTATATGTGGGATATAAACCTAAAAGCAACAAATGAACAGGACAAACAGAGACTCATGGACTATAGACTAGAGGTTATCAGAGGGTAGCGGGGAGGAAGAAGGGGGAAGGTAAATGGGAGAAAAAAAATTGGAATCATTTCTTCAGTTTAATTAATTAATTAATTAATTTTTTAAAAAACCAAAAAATCCCAAAATATGATGTGGAGTACATATTGTTTTAGATACAAAATAATTACCCTATCCAAAATTGTAACTTCTTTCAACATTTCTTATCTCTTTTCCTTGGTTTAGTGTTTTTTCTTTTATGTAATTATCAGTACTTAATGTATTCTACATTTTTCTTAATTTTTTTTGTTTGCCTTCCCCACTAGAATATTAACTTCATGAAGGCAGCGATTTGTGCTTTTTTTTTTTTTTTCCACTAGTATGCCCAGTGTCTAGAACAGTGTTTGGCATATAATAGTTACTCAATAAGTATTTGCTGTATGAATAAATAAATAGTATAAAAAATATGATATAGTATGATCAGTCTAATTAGCCACAACTTAGACAATTTTTTTTGGGGGGGGCACTTCAAGTGAATCTAAAATATTTTATTTCTTAAAAGTAAAGTATCTACTGCAAATTTGACAAAATATCTGAGGGCACCGAGTATTGGCAAAATTAGTGTTTATGATATTTTTATATTTCTATGTTGAAAATACTTTTTTAAACAAAAGAAGCACCAACAAGTTTGAAGAAGAATTTTCAGAACATTATAAGCATAGACTTTAAGGGAAGAGGAAGTTTCAAAAATGAATAGGGAGATATTGCATGAAACGCTGGAATTAGTCACCAAGAGATAATTGTAAATGTCTATTAGGAAATTATTAGTGACTATTGAAAGAACCTGTTTCTTCCAAGGAAATGGAAGTCGCTTATTCAGTACGATGACAGGTACAGCTTTTCCAGGATGGAAAATTTATTCATGTTAGTGAGAAGAATGGAACAATGCATTTAAAAGATGGAGATTTAAAACGCTAGAAAGAGAGAAGACAATTAATGGGAGCATTTATAATTAGAGACATCTATTAAGAAGAAAAGGACATTTCACCCAGCGGTGAGGATAGGCACTACTTCTACAACAGTAGAAGAAAAGAAAGAGAAAGGTTGACACAGGTGGAGATAGAGAGAAGGAAATGTGAAGGAGTTCATATTTGTTTCTTTGAAGCAGTAAGTCAGGCCATCTGTTGCAATGGAGAGAATGGGTAATTGATATGGTCCAGGTTAGTGAAGTAGCCCAAAGGATATGTTAGATGATTGAAGTTGTTAAGAGCCTAGGTTGATAATTAGGGTATCATTATATGGATGATTTCAAGCTGTGAAACAGTCAGAACCAACCTTAATGGAATGGGTGCATTTGAGTGCCTTGATCAGTAATATTAACAACAGTGAACACTCAGATGTGCCAAGGATTATTCTAGATGCTCATGTCATTTGAATGTACCAGAGATTGTTCTAAATTCTTTATGTATACTCATTTAATTCTGACAACAACCGTTGAGGTATCTATGATATTATGAGCATTTTGCAGGTGAGGAAACTGAATCATAGAGACTAACTTGATCAAGGTCACACAGAGGCAGAGGTGGAATTCAGACCCAGGTGATCTAATTCCTAAGTTTGTACCCCTTAATGTTATACTCTCTCGATGGTGTCCTAGGAAGTTTAATCGATGACAAACGGCAGGATTGGTAAGCAGGCCAAGGGAAGAGTAGTTTTCTAACACATACTTTGTTACTTTTTTCTAGAGTTTCCAAGACACTATTTAAAAAAATTCAATTGTTTTCTTTATCAAAGCTTCAAGGCTCCTGGAAATTTCTGAATAAATCCTTGAATTTTCTTTTAATCACAAAATATTTGTCATCTTACAAATTTAAATTTTCTTTCTTTCAGAATGGTTCCAACTTATTTTTTGCCCTAAATTAACTCTTCAGCATCGTTCTTTATATCACCATTTATCTTTGAAGAATGAAACTTCCCTTTGAGATGTGTTTTGGGGAATGAACAATGGTATAGTATGATCAGTCTGATTAGCCAGAGCAACCTGTCAAACAGCAAGGTGACATAGTCCAGTAGCGTATACATCCTAAAGAGCCAAATTACTAACATTTTATGAACATTGCGGAAACCATGACGCTTAGCCACTGTGTGTATCATAATGGGCAGTTTCCTTGCTGTCTTTTTTGGCTACTCAGAAACATCTTTCTTGATATTTGTTCATTTGTTCTTAATTGTCAAATATTTATTTAGAATATATTGTACATATTGTATACAATTTAACATTCTTTTCCCCAAAATAAGGATTATTCTTTTTTGTTGAGATGGATAAACATTGATTTCGTCACCACAGTTAGCAGCATTAAAATGGTCAGCTCTTAGAGTTCTGCTCCTTTTTGCTAAATCGACCTGCTTTGATCATTGTACCTCGGCTTTCACAAACTTTAAATTATTTGAATGAAAACTGGTCATAACGGTTGGCAATTGTACAGTATTTTAACTTATATAGGACTTTCACATTCATATTATAGCGTTTGATCTGCCCCAAAACTCTTTAGGGGACAGGGCAGGTTCTATTATTACCATTTACAGATGGAGAACGTGAGGCTTAGGTAGATTAAAAGATTGGTCCTAAAACGAGTATATGGTAGAACTGAGTCTTGAATCTGGTTCTTCCTGACTCCAAGTGTAGGCTCAGAATGTCCACTCTGCGGATGATTCTTTGTGTCTTTCTTTTAATATGCAGGATGCCCTTTTCCATCGCCTTCCTTTTCTGTTGGCTTTGTTTGGTTCCCCAACAGAGGGGCTTCCTAACGTTCTTGTCTCCACCCTAGGTGGTTGCAAGGGAGTACACCTGCGTTCCTCCCTTGTCCAACTTTGCATTTTCCTTTTTTGTGGCCCTTCTAGCTTCGCCATCCGTGGAAATCTTCTTTAGCCTCAACTTCTGAAGTCTCACAGTCCCCTGGCAGTGGGACCTCCCATCCGAAGCATCAGCAGGAGAGCCCATCGGAGAGGGGAGGCAGAGGGCACAGAGCGCAGCACGCCGGGAAGCCATGCTGAGGGCTACTTCTGCATTTCCTTCCTCGCGGTCCTCTGGAGCGTTCTCGCCGCCCTCCAGCCCCGGCTCTCTCCAGCCCGCCCCGGATCCGCCTCCCCCTTCTTCCTCCCCGAGGTTGAGACGAAGCGTGGGACGCACCTGTGTCCCTCTCCGGTCACCCCGTTGAGGCACCGGGGGCTGCTCGCGGAGCAGGATTTACAGGCCGGGAGAACGCCAATGGGAGATCCAAATGATCGGGGACTCCGGCACTTTAAGAGGCTTTTCTCTGGGAAACACCCGTCCCCTCTGCGCGCCTTATGAATGGAAATACTCCTCCCCCGGTCGAGCCCATTTTCCCATTTCACCAGGAGCCGCGGCTTGCTCTCTCCTTTCGGTCTCCCCGCCCACATCAACGCGGGCAGCTCCAGGAGGGGACGGACAGGAAGCCTTTGGCCGCCTATTAAATCCCACCCATTTCTCCGGGGGCGATTTCCTAACCTTCCGGGACCGAATTCTGCAATTTGATGTGCGTTTTGTCCGAATGGTAGCGACACGGGCCTAAGGGAGGGGGAAAGCGAGGGGGT
>NW_006494609.1:16430548-16452927 GCF_000325575.1 Pteropus alecto
TTAATGGCAACGCGGCGCTGTCCCCGGTGCTGAAAAATAATGCGGTCTTCCTCGGGCTTGTGGTGGGGTTTCGCAAGACTGAAAGACCCTGCGAAATGAAATTAAAATGGGGTCATTTTCAGAGAAAAAAAGAGGCCTCGTATCTTTCAGATAAACATTTCAGTATCTCTTGTTGGAGTGGGGGAAGGGGGGCAGCGGCAAATCAGGGGCGGGGAACTGTCAGTGCAACGAAAGCCTGCCTGGCCTTCTGAGCATGCCCAGTTCTCGGTGCTGGAGCCATAGGGGAGTTTGTCTGCAGTTTCCACTTCGGGTTAGAGAGGCAAGAAGGGAGAGGAGGGGGGCGGGGCGGGAGCCAGGCAGAATTCAGGGTCCAGTGTGGGGAAGATACCAACACTAATGCTAAAAGTAAGCGCAACTGTGGGATGAAGCAGGAGTTGGTGCTTGCAAGAAAGTGAAAGGGGCTCTGGGAGAATGATCTAATTATTTCTCCAAAGAGATTGCCTTTGTAGGGCAGCTCACACCAACTGTAACAAATAGCATGAGGATTTTAGGTGTCCCAGTAACGATCGACTGTGTGTTTTGTTGGAAACAGCCTGCTAACTCCTTGTGGGCGGAGGAAGTTTCTAATATGCTCCCTGTAGTCTTTTATTGCAGTGCGCATTAGGCCATCAGTATGTACTTGGTAGGTTGGTTAATGTGAAACCTTTTCTTGAGTGCACTTGAGGGATTCAGGAACTTAACCTTCTGATTGTGAATAAAAGATGTTTTTATTAAGCAATAAGTTTGAATTTTTAACAAATGTACCAGAACTTATTCCTCTAACTGATTCTTATTTCTTTCAAAGTAGTATACAATTATGTTGATAATGCTGTCAGTACTTAAAAGTCTTTGTAATTCTTCTTTGGAATGGCTATTAAAGCCATTCTCTGAGACACCCCAAACAGTAGTCTCATTATTTGGGGGCAGTAGCTTGTATATGATAAAATGCAGTCTGTTACTTATTCACCAGGTAGGTTAAATGAACCGAAGACTAATAGAATTCCCAGATTGATGGTCCATTAGAGATTGTCTGTGCCTACTCACCATCCAGTGTTTGTACCTCTTTACAATGTTTTTTTTTGCAATCTGGAACACCTGAGTTTGAATCCTAGTTCTGCCATTTATTGTTTGACCTTAGATGAGGTAATTGACTTCTCTGAACTTTATTTCTTCAGCTGGGTAATGATGCTGATAGGGTTGTTGTGATTATGAATAAAAGTATACACACAAAAGATTGACTACGTGATCCTAGTACATAGAAAGTACTCAATAAGTTATGGTTATATATTGACAATTATTTCCCATTTAGTAGTTCATGTCTTCTAAATAGTTAGGAAGTTCTTTTGCAATTTTTTTTTTGCCTGTCTCCAGAAGTTAAATCTAAACCTCAAAGGTAAAATTTGCTTCTGCAGAAGCTTTAAAAAAATTAAATACATCATGCTTTGAGTAATGGCAACATACTTGGAATCAGTGTGCTCTTCCCACTTGAGGATAGTGCACCCTTGAAGGTTTTATTATAGTACAGTTAAGAAAACCACCACCTGTCGTTTGATTTTATAGTTACACATTACATAAGAAATCTCAGGTTAAAGCCAGTGAATATTACTGTCCTTTTCCTGTGTTTTCCCTTCCTTGTTAAATTTTGAGAGTCATTGGATGCTTTGTCTTGTCTCTTTCCTGGATAGTTAATGACGAGATAAATAAAATCTACATGTGGACTTGGTTGTGTAGTGCAAGTACTGTGTAGTTAAGTAACTATTTTAGAATTGTTTGTAAAAGATTTTTTTCATCTGTAGATGCTGGAAAGAACACCGTAACTTGAAGCTAGAATGTGTGGCTTTGAGTTTTGCATGTCCTTCTGATTAACTGTGAGACCCTGGGCATTTAATAGTTTTGTGCCTCAGAGTTTTCATCTATGTAAGGAATGGTAGTAACAGATATCTTTGTTTAGTCCTAAGGGTTTTGGAGGGCAAAGGAGGTAAATGAGAGTAGCTGGAAAAGGAAAAGGATGCTTTGGGTATTTTTAGGTATCTTTATTTAGAGTGAAGGGAAGTTAAGAATCTCTTTTTCTCTTACATGTATGAACATGAATGGGTTGACACGTCAGTGTACGTTATATACCTGAAAATAGAGCAAACACATAAAAGGCTGCATAGTATGTTCATGAAAGGTGAATACTTTTTAATAAAGAGAAGTCGCAGATCCATAGTATTTTGTTCTTGGACTTGGTAGGAGTATGGATAAGGGGAAAGAGAAAGAGAAGGGAAGGCCACGAGATTTTTTGTCTTCTACTGGATGTGAAGACCTTCAGAACTGGAGAGAACTGAGAGTTCATTTCTCCTCTGCATTCAGGAGTGTGCACAGTACCACTTGCCTAAGGACCAAAAGGGTAGAATTAGGTTTAATATAATGTCAAAATATTATTTTTATTACTCTTTTTCCTGAGGCTTTATGATGTAGGTAAAAGTTTCACTGGTACAGGAAGTGGATATAGTTTGGTTGAACCAGCAAGAGGAAGTACTTACATTTCAACTCAAATAGATTACATGACTTACCTTTGAAATGTAATGTATTTTCACAGATATGTGAAAAATGATTTTATTTTTATGTAGTGGTATTTTCTTATATGAAATTAGTAATATTGAAGAAAGAAAGGCTAGTTTCAGCTATGATATAGTTTGGAGCCTGTTTTTATACATTCGTTCTTTTTCCTGTGCTATGTGCAGAACATCGTAACAGAAGGTGAAAGCTTCCTAGCAATCTCTCAGGCGACTGCACAAGAGTTAAAATTTTTTTTCTTCCAAGTGCTTCTTTTTATTACAAAGTTCACTGTAGTGAAAATATTTATGCTGATATAGAATCTGGAATGATAGAAATAAAAATTTATGGTTCTTTTATTTGGGATTCTAAAAAGAAGTTCAACTCTCCTGCATCTCCACCCCCCAGCTTTATCTATTTGTCTTTTAAGAATTAAAATTGACCATTCTGGAGTACTTTAGTAAGGGGTGTTCTTTCAAAAGAAGCTTGTTTTTAATAACAGTAGAAGAGTTGGTGTTCTAGAATCAGACTGCTGCTTGGATATGAATCCTGGCTCTGCTTCTTATGATCTGTGTGACCTTGGACAAGTTAGCTCAACCTCTCTAATCCTCTACTGCCTTAATTTATAAAATGGGGATAGTTATAGTTGTGAAGATTGAATGAGGTGATCCATGAAAAGTGCTTAGCATAGAATCCTGGTACTTATGAGGAGTTAATAAATGTTGGCTATTATTATTATCATCATCATCAAGTATAAAATCTTGTACTTGCTGCTATATTATAAATTTTAAATTTGGATCCAGCCCCCCAGAGTATAGCAGGAAAAAAGGAATCATGATGTTATTTAAATGGAACATGGGCTATTGGACTATTTTTTATTCTCCTTTCTTTGTCTCCAGGTCTCCTCTACAGCAATCAGCCTAACCTATTTTGAGTGGGAGGGGATCTCTGCATGACAATTCCTTGACTTGGTTTATCTGTCACGGCACTGGCTGGTCACCTAAACAGAACATTTCTAAGGCATGAACTGCCTATCTATCGCCTTTTGTATTATGGTGACAGAGTAGCAACTGGAAAACATAAATCAGTTATATAAATATCCATCAAAATGTTTTACAAATTTGGAAGTTAACCTGCTGATAATTTGAGTATAAGCTCAAAACAGCTAACTATAGAAATGTGAATCTATGCTATTTTTAATGTATTTATCCTCCACAACATTTTTATCTCTGTAGCTAAAAATCTTTTTTTATTACATCAAAAACAAATACTTTTAAGAGTATAGCTAATTAGCAATATGATTTGAAGTTGAACTTGACCCACTCCCATCTGTATTTAAAGGCATGCTTCAAGAAATCAATAGAAAGTTTTAAAAATATTTTATGCACATTATATAATGATATTACTAAAATAGAAAAGTACTTCTCTTTTGAATAGCACTGCAATCTGTAGTTGTTTAGAAATCTTTGCACAACATTGCTAACTTCTTATAGATGAAATTCTAGTTTTATTCATATACACAGAAATTAGAATATGATTATTAACCATATTTATGGTAGCAAAAAGAGCACATGGTTTTTAGCTCTTATATGATTTCTCTGCCTCATTTGACACTAGTTGCTGCATTCCTTATTTAGACTCCTTTTTTTTTTCTTTTCTGGCTGTTCCTATTCAGACTTTTTTATAGGGCTACCTTCTTCTTGCCTTTCATAAACAGGATTCTGTCATTAGTTCTCTCTCTTTAAATCTCACAGACTCTTGATCTCATTCACTCTCATGATATCAGTTATCATCTCTACTTGGATGACACCCAAATATAATTTTCTAGTCTAAACATGTCTCTTGAACTATAATCCTTTATCGCTATCCAGGTATCCTGTAGCCATCTCAAACCCAAACTCACAATTTTCTGTCTCAAAGTTGTACTTCTTTTTATATTACTGGTTTTAATAAATGGCACCTCCATCTACTCATTAACCCAAGTCAAAAATTGAGAGTCTTCTTAAATTTCTACTTATTATTATTATTATTCAACAAATCACCAAACCTTGTTGATTCTAGCACATCCAACCAAATCTCTGCCCTAACACCTTGATCTAGTTTAATTGGACTGTTTTTTTTTTAAGTTCCTCCAATGTATCATGTTCTTTTTGCCTGAAATGCTTTCTTTCCCTCTGTGGCCCTCTTCTTTGCCTTTTTATTGTTTAATATTTATCTTGGAAGCCCTGACTGATTGCTAGTTTTCCCCTGTATGCCCTACTTGTGTGGTCATACTGTATTGCAATGATTAGTTTTCATGTTAGGTGCCCACATTTACTTTGTGTGTAGACTATATTATTGTCATCTCTGTGCCTCCAGTGTGCAAATATCATTGTCTAGTGCACAGTGTTTGCACAAAAACTATTTCTTGAATAAGTAAAAATGATTGAGGTGAATTAAATGTCTTTTATAAAGAAGAATTGCATAATCAAGTTTTTGGATTTCATTAATTTGAAGATTACACATTTTCATTGGTGTGAAGTTCTGCATTCTGCACAATGTGCAATGTACAGAATGCATGCTTTTCAAATGGACTTAAAGGTAAATAAAAATATACTTGTCAAAAGTGTTTAAAACATATTTACTGAATCAAATTTTATAGTATTTATATAACAAGTTATACTTTTCCTAAACATTCATTGTGTTTTTGGTTCTTTCTCATCAGTTAAATCAGCATAATAATTATAATTCCTAATTGGTAGACAATCTTAGCACACAGCCAAATGTTTTTCTTAAGATAAAATGACAATACATATGAAGTCAGGGCCTTTTCATGCTGTAGTTTGATGTGGATCCTTTGATAATATATCTGTTCAAATTTTATGTATTGATTACTCAACCAATAAATAGGCTTTAGGTTGAGATTTTCATTTTGCAGTATTATTTTTGGAAGTTCGCATGTATTTATTTCTTATATTCTGAAAAGATATGGGTAGCTCTGCATAATGGGGGTCTGTCTTTCATCTTTTTATTATTATACGTGAAAGTTATTGATGTTTTTGTGCTAATTTTAAAACCTTACTTTACTAAATTATTTTCTTTTTGTAATTGTTTTTCCATCTATTCTTTGGGTTTTCAAGATATATAATTATATAATCTGAATATAGAATGTAGTTTCATCCTTTCTTTTCTATCCAATTCTTATATCTCTAATTGCTTTCTCTTCTAATTGTATTGGCAAATATCTCCAACACAATGTTGAATAGAGCATAGAGAATAAGTATTCTTGTCTTATTTTTAAGTTTAGGTGGAAAAGTTCTAGTAGTTCACTTTTTAATAAGATATTCTTTTGGGCTGTGGTAATGTACTAAGGAAGTGGCCATCAATTCCTATTTTATTGACTTAAAAAACACCTGAAAAAAGGTACCTGAATGATGTTAAACTTTCTCAAGTTTATTTTCTATATCTATGGAGACCATATAGTTTCTTTTCTTAACTTTATTAATATGCTAGATTGGATTTTGTCTTATTTTATTTAATAATTTTTACATAGATATTCACATGTTAGATTGATCTATAGATTTTTTTTTTCCCCTCAGAGGTGGGGTGGGGAGTAATTCTAGTCAGGATCTGCAAATTACATAAGATGAATCTGGAAGTTTTCCTTTTTCTATGCTCTAGAATGATTAAAGTAACATTGAAGTTATCGATCTTTAAAAGTTTGTTAGAGTTCCCCTGTGAAACCATCTGGCTGTTTTTTGTTTTTGTTTTGTTTTGTTTTGTTTTGTTTTGTTTTCGTGATGGAACTCTAATTTTTTTCTCTATTTCCTCTGTGACACTTGATCTATTTAGACTTTCTGTTTCTATTGGGGTCAATTTTGGTAAGTTTTATTCCTCTAAAAAATTATTCAGTTCATCTAAATTTTCCAATTTGTTTGCATAGAAGTATACAAAAGAATCTTTTAGAAATTTAAAAATTTCCATTATTTTGAGATTTATTTTCTCCTTGTCATGTCTAATGTTGTATCTTTAGTGCTATATTTTTGTGCTTCTCTCTCTCCTTTTTTCTTGATTGAGTTAGTGGTTTATCTATTGTTGATTTCTTCTGTAAAGAACCAGTTTTTGGATTTATTTATTAATTCTACTGCTTTTATGGTTTCTAAATTAATTTCTGTTTTTATTACTAATTCCCCATTTTCTTGATTTCTTTGTTTTGTTTTGGTGTTTCTTTCCTAATTTTTTGAGTTGGGTATTTATTTATTTTAATGTTTTAGATATAATCATTTCATTGATATACTTTGATACTTCCTTTAGCTGTAGCCTACAGATTCCTGATAATGTCGAGGCTTTTATTATTATTTTCAAGAAATTCCGCAATGTAATTTTATATTTTGCCTTTGACCCAAGAGTTATTTAAAAATATACTTGTAAATTTCCATGCGGAAAGAAATTTTATTTGATTTTGTTATTGATTTTTATTTTTATTGCTTTATAGTTTGAGGATGATATTTGCATTATTTCTTTTCTTTGGAACTTACTGAGGTTTTCTTTGTAGACTTAAGTTTGATCAGTTTTTGTGAATTTTCCATGTGTACTTGAAAGAAGTTGTGATCTTTGTTTTTGGGGTTGGAGTTTGATATATATCTATAAGATCTACTTTAGTTATGTTGTCTAGGTCTTCTATACCTTTACTAACTTTTAGTCCACTTGATTTTTGGGTTGTGAGGTATATTAAAGTTATCCCATTGGTGTGTTTCTAGTTCTCCTTGCCTTTCCTGTAGGTTGCTCCTTAATGAAAATTATTGCTGATTATTGGGTGAATAAATATTAGTAACTGTAGTATCTTCACTGTGAATCGTAGCCTTAAGCATTATAAATTGACCTTTTTTATATATTTTAAAGCTTTTTGGTCTCAATTCCACCTCGCTGGATATCAAGATTATGACCCCTGTTTTCTTTTTGTGTTTGCCTGATATATTTTTCTCCATCCTTTTATTTTTAACTCTTTTGAATCTCTTTGTTTTAGGTGTGTCTTGTATTCTGCATAGTGTTGGATTTTGCTTTATTAGCCAATCTGAAAGTCCTTTTCTTTCAATAGGTGAGTTAAGCCCATTTACATCTATTGATATGATTAATATGTTTGGCCTCAGTTCTATCATATTGTTTTATTTTTATGCCTTTTGTATCTGCACTTTTTTGTTATGCAGTGGGTTTTATCAGCTTATATGTTCCATTGGTTAACTTTATACTAATACCTTTACATTCCATTAGTCCATTTTTTTGGACTTAATTGGTTTCTTACATTGAACAATATTGAAATTAGCTTGTAACCTCTTCTTCTCCCTTTCTACTTCTGTCCCAGTATCTAGTCTAAGATAAAATATTTTTATTTCCAATTAATGTCTATTAGGAAATCATATCCATATACACTCCTTATTTCTCCAATTTTTGATAATTATACTATATATATGATATTCTTTCCTTTATAAACATGGTTTAGCTTTGTTCTGCAAGTATATTTATATTTAATGCTCATCACTGATTCATATATTACTGTCTCTCAGTCTCTTTGGTTGTCTGAATGTCCTTTTCTAATAGATTCTTTAGGAAGGGCACGCAGGGTCGATGTACCCTGAGTTTTGGCAAGTTTATAATTGTTTGTTGCTTTGTATTTGGAGGTCATTTTGGGTAGATATAAATTGCTTGACTCATATTTCCCTTCCTTGAGTGTCTTAAATTCGTTCTACTATTTTTTTGGGAGGATGGAATTAAGAATTGTTGAAAAGTCTGGTGATAATCTTGGTTTCTTTCCCTTATTAGTGACTTAGCCTATTTTGCCTGGTTGCCCAAATGATTTTTTATTTTTTTAAAAGTAGTTTTATCTATAATATAACTCAATGTTGGCCATGTTGAAATGATTGTGATGTATCTTTTCAATATGTAATTTCAAGATTTTATTTTAATTTTAAGAAAGTTCTGGAATTATAGTTTTAATATTTATTTCATTCTATTATTTGACATTCTTTGCAATCCCTATCACGTGTAGGTTGGGTCTTTTTTATCTTCTGTTTGGATCAGTTTCTAATGACTGTTTTCAAAATCCCTTCATTTCTTTTGAGTTTTTTTTAGAGTCAACTGTACAATATACTTTTATATGTGAACTAGCCTATTTATGGTGATTCTGCATGTATATAGGAATATATTTATTTAGCCCTTAATTTCAAATGTCAAATATAATTTAAAAATTGAAACTGTTCAGTTGAATATATCCTGTTTCTCATAAATCCAAACTTATTAATTATAAGTAAGTATAAGTATCCCTGTCATTATATCTTCTAATGTAGACATTCACAAGTACCTATGTATTAGAATACTTGTTATTTTGTTCTCTTTTTGTTTATCATGGAAATAGTTATACATAATAATATTCGGCCATTTTGAAAGCATAGTTGAATGAATTTTGCTAAGTATATACAATTGTATAACCTCCGCCCTTACCCTAAACAGTTCCCTTACCCTAAAAAGATTCCTATGTCCCTTTGCTCTTGATCACCTTCTTCTATCCCTGGTCACGGAAAGACATTGATCTGCTTTATATCACTATGGTATTGCCTTTTCTAGAATTTCATATAAATGGAATCATTCAGTACATAGCCTTTTCTGTGTAATGTCTTTTATTTAGCATGCCATTTTTGAGATTCATTCATGTTATTGAATGTATTAATATTTTGTTCCTTTTTATCGCTCTGTAGTATTTCATGTTACATATATATATATAATTTGGGTTGTTTCCAGTTTTTGGCCATATGGATAGTGCTGCTAAAAGTGTTTGCACATATGCTTTTATAGGAATAAGTTTTTATTTCTCTAGGGTGAATATCTAGGAATAGAATTGCTTGACAGTATGTTAAATGATCGAAAGTGTTGCCATATTGCTTTTCAAAGTAGCCAAATCGTTCTTCATTCCACCAGCAATGTAGGAGAGAGTTCCAGTTGCCCCACATTCTCACCAGCACTTGATATTGACAGTCTTTTTAACTTTCGTCATTCTAGTGGGTGCGTAGTGGTAGCTCATTGTGGTTTTAATTAGCATTTCCCTGAGGACTAATGATGTTGAGCATTGTTTAATGTGCTTATTGGCCATTTGTTTATCTTCTTTGGGGAAATCTCTGTTCTAATTTTTGTTCTTTTTTGATTTAATAGTTTTATTTTTCAAATGTACAGTTGGTGAGACCCATTGTTCATGCATCTTCACCAGCAGCTGGGGCATCCCCACCTCTGGTGTTTCTGGTATAAATTACTTGAGTTCTGTGCTTTGAAACTAGTTTAAAAAACTCTTTACTAAGGAGCTTTTGAAGGGCTGCCCTGACCAAGGAACCTCGGATCTGCAGTCTCTCAGAGATAATAGCTAGAGTTATAAGCTTATAGATGGGAACCTTTATATAGAATCTGTCTTATGCGTTTTCTCAAACAAGACTAGGTCATTGAGCTTGTCCCGAACTTTGCCTTTGGACCACTTCTTTTTGGCCTTGCTCCCAGATTTGTTCACTGGGTCTTTGCCTTTCTTGGCCGACTTTTCAGCATCTTTCTTCTTCTTGCCATCCTTGGGTGGCATAGCGAAACTCTGAGAGCAGTTGCTACCAGGGCAGCCTCACTAAGATGTCAGAGGAAAAAGAAGTGCTGCTCACGAAACTTTTGTTCACTTTTTAATAGATTTTTGGTCTTTTTATTGAGTCGTAAGAGTTCTTTATATATTGTGAATACAAGCTCTTTGTTTTGAAAAATTTCGCTTTCGTTCTGTGGCTAGCCTTTGTGTTTTCTTAACTATAACTTTTGAAAAGAGAAACTTTAAAATTATTAAGTCCATTTAATCAATTTTTTTTCTTTTATCGTTTGTGCTTTTGGCATTCTGTTTAAGAAATCTTTGCCTAACCTAATGATACAAATATTTTCTCTAGTGTTTTCTTCTAGAAATATAATAGTTTAATCTCTAACATTTAGGTCTCTGAACATTTTTGAGTCGGTCTTTATTTACATATGGTATAAAGTAAGGTTTGAGGTTCGTTATTTTCATTTACAATATCCAGTTGTTCCAGCACCATTTGTTGTTAAAACGATCTCGTCTCTATTGAACTATCTCGGTATCTTTGTTACAGATCAACCAACCAAATATGGTTGAGGCTATTTCTACACTCTATTCTATTTATTCATTTGTATGTCTATTCTTATTCCAGTGGTGTACTGTAAGACATACTGTCTTTTTTACTGTGAGTTTATAGTAAGCCTTGAAATCAGGTAGTATAAGTCTTCCGACTTTTTAAAAGTTGTTTTTGTTGTTTTAGGTCCTTTGCTTTCTATGTAAACTTAAAAATTAAAAAAGAAAGCATACATAGATTTTGGCCTACAGATCAATTTGAAGAGAATTATTATTTTAACAATATGTAGTTCTCCAATCCCTGGAAATAATATATGTGTTTACTTATTTAGGTCTTGTTTAATTTCCTATTGTAATATCTTGTCACATTGTTTATTAAATTTATTTGTAAATATTTTTGTGAATGGAGGTGTCTTCTAAATTTTATTTTAATTATATGGTGTTAGTATAGAGAAATATAATTGATTTTTGTACGTTGATCTTATGTCTTATATTCTGCACCCTGGCAATGTTCCCTTATCAATCTCATAGCTTTTTTGGGGTATTATGTAAGATTTTCAACACATACCATCATGTTGTCTGTGAGTAAAGTTTTCAATCTTTTCAATCTTTATGCCTTTTACTTATATTTATTGCCTTGTTGCACTGGCTAAGACTCTTGAACAAAGTAAGTGAAAGTGGTGTGGTGGACATCCTTGCCTTGCTCTTGGTCTTGGCTAGACATCTTTGAGTCTTACACAATATTAAGTTAACCTTGCATCCCTGAAATAAACCACATTTGGTCATAGTACGTACACTTTAAAAATATTGTTGTATTCCATTTGCTAATATTTTGTTAAGGATTTTTGTATCTATGTTTATGATTGATATTGGGCTATAGTTTTCTTTTCTTGAGATATCTTTGGTTTTGGAATCGGAGTAAAATTGGTCTCTTAAAATAAGTTTGGAAGTGTTCCTCTTTTTTATATTTTCCGAAAAGTTTGTATATAATTCATATTCATTTTTCCTTAAATTTTGGATAAAATTCACTACCGAAGCCATTGTGGTCTGAAGGTATTTGTTGTTTTTGTGTGTGCGAGTGGCAAGGGGAGGAAGATTTTAAATTTTAAATTCAATTTAGTTGATATGGAACTCTTCAAGTTTTTTTCTTTGTTGTAATTTCTTTTTAATCAGCTTTATTTGAGTTTTTCAAGGAATTTGCCTATTTTGTCCATTTGACAAATTTGTTCGGTTGTCCATTTATTGACATAAACTTGTTTGTAATAATCCCTATTATCCTTCCTGCATCTGTAGGAACTCTTGCTATGTCTTTTTATTTCTGATATTGGCAATTTATCTCTCTCTCTTTTTTTCCCAACCCGGCCAGTTAGAGGTATATCAATTTTATTGATCTCAAAGAACCAGTGTTTGGTTTTGATTTTTTTCTATTTTTCTGTTTTATTGATTTCTGTACTTATCAGTACTGTTTTCTTTCTTTCTATCTGTACTTATCAGTACTGTTTTCTTTCTTTGGTTTGATTTGGATGTAATTTGCTCTTTTTTTTTTCCAGTTTCTTAGAGTGAAAGCTTATTTTATTGCTTTCAGACCTTTCTGCTTTTCTAACATAGGCACATAAAGTCATGAATTTCCTTGTAAGCCCTACTTTAGTTGCATTTCACAGATTTTGATAGGTTGTATTTTCCTTATTGTTCAGTTCAAAGTATTCTCTAATTTATCCTGTCATATTTTTGATCCAAAGTTTCTTTACGAGTGTGTTGTTTAATTTATAGATATTTGGGATTTTTCCTAGTTATCTCATTTATTGTTTTTGATTTTTAACAATTCCATTTTTGTCAGACAACACAATCTGTAGAATTTCAATCTTTTGGCATTAACTGAGACTTGTTTTATGGCCCCCAAATATGGTCTATACTGGTAAATATTCCATATGTACTTGAAAAGAATGTGTATTCTGTAATTGTTGGGTGATGTGTTCAAATCTGTGTCCTTGCTGCTTTTTGTTTAATTTTTCTATCAGTTGCTGATAACAACTAATTGTAGTCTTTAACTATGACTATGGAATTATCTGTTTTTCTCTTTAAATCTGTCAGTGTTTGCCTCATGTGTTTTGAAACTCTATTATTGGGTTCATACTCATTTATGACTTATGATTTCTTACTGAATCATCAATTTTATCATTATGAAGTATCTTTTTTATCCTTGTTAACATGTTTTGTTTTGAAATCTATTTATCTGATATTAATAATGCTAATCCAGCTTACTTTTGCTTATTGTGTAAGTGGCATATATTTTTGCTTCATTTTCTTTCAACCTTTAAAAATTTCCTATTGGCTTCTTAGGTGTGGTCTTTTGTACCTTTAAGTAAAAGTTGCCCTAGCAATTACAATGTATATTGTTAATTTTTCATGGTTAACATACAGTTAATAATGTACCACTCTATTTAAAATATAGAAATCTTACAGCCTTATGTGTCCACATCCCTCTTCATTTTATAGTTGTTGTATGTAATACATCTACGTATGTTGTATATGCCACAAGATAATGTTATGATTTTAATTTTAAAGTTATATGGTTAATAAAGGAATTAAGAGGAAAAAATAAAATATTTTCCTCTTCAGTCCCGAAACTCCTTTAGCCTTTTTTATAGTGTAGCTCTGCTGGTGACCACATTTCTCAGATTTCTTTGTCTGAAAATGTCTGTATTTTGCTTTTATTTTTGAATAATATTTTTACTGAATGTAGAACTCTATTTTGACAGTTTTTTTTTTTTCAGTACTTTAAAGATATTATTCCATTTGGCCTTCATGGTTTCAGAGGGGAATTCAGCCATCAATTGTCATATGTCTGTAATATGTATGTAATATATCGTTTTTTCCTTGCTGCTTTCAAGATATACTGTTTATCTTTGGCTTTTAACAGTTTGAGTATCATATGGGCTAATATCGGCATAAGCTGCAAGATATTTATTCTGTTCAGTGTTTTCATTTTGTGTGTAAAAATTTGTTTTTTTCAGATCAAATTTGGGAAATCTTTAGCTATTATTTCTTCAAATATTTTTTCTGCCCCATTCTTTCTATCGTCTCCTTTGGTATTCCAATTACACATCTTTAATTTTACTGTTTGATGTTATGTAACAGGTCTCTGAGGCTCTGTTCATTTTTTTTTCTCAAATTTTTTTCCCTCTGTTCTTCAACCTTGAAAACCTTATGTTGCTGTATTTTCAAGTTCATGTAACTCTTTCCTCTGTCATGTCCATTTGGCTTAGTCCATCCAGTGAATTTTTTTATTCATAAATTCATGTTTTTCAGTTTAGAATTTCCATCTTCTTCTTCTTTTATTATTTTTATTTTGTGTTGGGACTTCTTATTTCTCGATGAGCGTTTCATTTATTGAAAGCATGTTTTGTTTTACTTTACCGGGGCTAGTTATAGTAGTTGTATATACCTGTCTCTTCCAACATCTGTTTCATTTCATGGTCAAACTAGAATGATTTTCTTTTTTTCTGAGAATGCGTTTCATTTTCTTGGTTTGTATGTTGGATAATTTTGAACTGTATCCTGGACATTATAAATGTTAAGTCATGGAGACTTTGGATTCTATTATTTCCCACTGATGAATAGTGTTTCCTTTATTTTAGTAGGTCATTCTCTTGGCTGGGCTTGAACTGTATAAACTTTGTTGTTTATACTCTGTTTGGATCTTTTGCCTTGAGCTGGATTGCTTTGAGTCTGTTTTTTTATCTGTGTGGTTAAGGGGTCAGTCAGGGAGACAGATATTCGCTCTGCTGGTCCCCTTGCCCTTGTGGGATTTTCCCACTCGCTTCAATATTTGCAGTTTGCCAGCTTTCCTTTTCCGGTTCCTTGTGTCAGAAAGACTGTGGGCTTTTCTGTGTATGCCCTCACCACTGTGCATGCTGCATGGACTGCACTTAGCCCCAGGCTAAGCACCACTGACGGGCATTTTCTCATAGAGCTGCCTTTCTCCTCCTCTCCTTGGCAGCGAGAACTCCCTCTTGGTCTGTCCGTCCATTCTCCTGTGCTCTCAGGCAGTTGCTTTTTCGTCATGTCCAAGCTTTGTAGTTGTTTTCTGTGAGACGAGAAGGAAGAACTGTTGGTAGAAGTTTCTTTTATCAAAACCAGAAACCTCTTCATTTCTTTTTGTTTTTTCAAAATACATTTTATTAAATTTATTGAAGGTGATATTGGTTAATACAATTATATAAGTTTCAGGTGTACCATTCTATAATACATCGTCTATATATTGCATTGTGTGTTCACTACCCAAAGTCAAAGTCTCCCGTCACCTTACGGTCATCTGTGTCTATGAGTTTTTGTTTATTTGTCTTACTTGTTCATTTGTTGCTTTCAGTTTAATATCCCACATATAGGTGAAATCATATGGTTCTTGGCTTTTTCCGTTTGACTTGTTTTGCTTAGCATGATACTCTCAAGATCCATCCATGTTGTCACGAATGGCAGTATTTCATTTTTTCTTATGGCTGGGTAGTATTCCATGTGGTATATATGTACCACATCTTCTTTATCTAATCAACTATTGAAGCTCGCTTTGGCTGCTTCCATGTCTTGGCCACTGTGAATAATGCTGCAGTGAACATCGAGGTACATGTATCTTTATGAATAGGTATTTTAAAAAATTTTGGGTAGATACCCAGAAGAGGGATTGCTGGGTCATACGGTAACGCCATTCTTTATTTTTTGAGGAACATCCATACTATTCTTTATTTCTTTTTAATTTTTAAAGATTTCTTCTTTTCATGTTTTATTTGTCATAAGCATTATTCATTGTTTATTTATTTCTATGTTTCTATTGATTGAGTCTTCATTTTAAAAAAGCTTCTTTATTTCTAATTTTCTCTACAGTTCTTTCACCTTCCTTTTAGAAATCTCTCTTCTCTAGTTACCTAATTTCAGTGGGTTTAATAACAGTTTAAATCATTTTCTTAATTTCTTTTAACTTATTTTGAAACATGAAGTTATACTTTTTATCTGTTTAGTGCTCATGTCTCTGCTTCTTATTTTCTTTCTCTTATGAAATTCATATGGGATTTTCTGTTGTTCATTTTTAAAGTAAAATAAATTTCCCTGTAATTTTAGGAGGAAGGGATAGGTCGGGATAACTTTAGGGCTCCTCTTCTATTTTCTCGTTTTGCAAAGTGATAAAAATATTCTGCTGTACTTTCTGATCCCGGCTTTCTCGGTTTCCTTCCCCACTTTTATTTGGACTTTGTTTCTCCTTTGCATCTAATATCCTTACGCTGTTCAATGGGGATTTTATTCTCAATAGTTTCTTCTGAACACAATGCTTTATCTTGAAGGGAGCTTTGGTTTGTTAATTTTTAGGTTTGAGAGTCTGCTCCCTCACTATAGATCTTATTACCCGAAGGACCCCCCTCCTAGTTTTGACTTCTGTTTTCAGATTGGGCCACCCAAATTCCTGTGAATACCTCTGGGCGAATTGGGGGTTCCCTATTCAGAGAACCATCGGAGGCTCAAAAGCCTGTCTGTGTCGTCTAGCAGGGATGCTGATACCACAAGGGGCGTGTAGTTGTCAGAAGTTTGTCCCCATCCTCTGATGAATGGTTCACAGGGCTACCCTGCCACCTAGGTTTGTTGTAGATATTGTCAGCCAGTCTTCAGGTTGTCATCTTCCTTGATCGGTCTATTTTTAGTTGAGGGGCTTGGGTTGATTCAGAACTTGAATTCTTCTATGGATGTCACTGAGTAAAGTCCAGCGTGAGTCCAGGGAGAGCAGGGTTCACCACAGTTGGGGCTTTTGGTAGAGGCAGAAATGTGAGCCAAGTACTGGAGCTCTGGTAAAAATATGGTTGGGAAGTGGGTTACTCTGTATTTTCTGCTTAAGCTCAACATGACCTACCCCTAGTTCTTAGAAATAGGTCGAAGAATAATTATTTGGGAGCAAAACGAACATCCTCAGACTGTGGAAGAGAGTAGGAACTTCATTAGTTTAATAATAAGTAAGAACTGGGGGCTCACTCATCCAGGCGTTCTGCCTCAGGTTAAAAACCCAGTATATTGGGTGTGGGGCTCCTGGCGATGACAGCTTTCAACAGTGTGTCTCTTGAACCACAGTGCTCTCATCATAACTGATTGCCCTCTATGCCTGAGGCACAACTGGGTCTTTCCCAGGAGAAAGAATGCATGGGAAATACATTTTTTGATACCATGAATGTCTAAGCATATCTTTATTTTTAATTTACAGTTTGCCTGAATACAGATTTCTGCTTTGAGAATTTTTTTTTCAGGGTCTTAAAGGCCTTGCTTCGTTATTATCTTGCTTCCGGTGCTGCTTTTGAGAAGTCCAAAAACCCTTTTGATTCCTAGTCTTTTCTAAGTGATGTAAACTGTTAAACATCTCAAGAAGCATATAGAATCTTTAGTTTGTCACCAGTTTTTGACATTTCAGAATGATGTGCCTTGTTACGTGTCAATTTCTACTTATTGCAGTAGGCCTTTTTAATCTATATTCTAATATTTTCTTAACAATTTTGTTAATGATATTTTTATATTCATTTATATATATTTTTAAAATTTTCAATTACAGTTGATATTCATTATTATATTAGTTTCAGGTATACGGCACAGTGGTTAGACATTTATACAACTTACAAATTGACCCTGCCGATGTCTTGCACCCACCTGACACTGTCTATATTATTACGATATTATTGACTATAGTCCCTGTGCTGTACTTTACATCCTCACGACTATTTTGTAACTGTCAATTCGTACTTCTTAATCCTCTCACCTTTTTCACCCAGGCCCCCAACCCCCTCCCATCTGGCAACCACCAGTTTGTTTTCTTGTTAATGATTTTAACCTCTTTAGTTTTGCTCTTGCCTTTTCTGGAAATACTTTTATTCTGATGTTGGACTTCCTGGATTGATCATTTCTCTCTTTTTTTTTTGTTTCTTTTTTTTTTTTGTACTTTAGGGGAAATGTCCTCAACTTTCTCTTCTAGCCCTTTTATTGATTATTTAAGTCTAGGATCATATTTTAAATTTGCAAGGACTCTTTTGTGTGTTTGTTTTGTTCTCTGCATTTTATTTTTAAATAGGACCTCAACATTCATTTTTTGAGGATAGAGTAAGTATCTTTCTGATATTGATAACAGTTTTTAAAAAAGGTTTTTTTTCTCTGACACAGATTGTTTTTCTCCAAGTTGATGTTCTGTTCCTTCCCGTCTGGCTTCCATGTTACGGGCTGGCCATCCTTTGTTGTCTTCATGGTTAAAGGTTGGGACTATGGAGCTGACCTGAGCACGTTGGTGGGCCATTTATTGGGAAACCCCTGATGTCACTGTCTGTCTTCAGGCCTTTCCTCTTTGATTGGTTAGGTTCACAGAAGGAAGGAGGAAAAAAGAGGATTTCAATCACCAGCCAGAAGGGTAAAGGTCTGGCTGCTAGGTGTTGGGTAGGGCAGGCTAAGGGTAGCTTGGCTCTGTATTCAGTATTCATACTTCAAATACCCACCAAATTTCCTTGGTTTAGGTAGGTTACCCCCGTCTTCAACTGTGTTTGGTTTCTTCCATTCCAGAGAACCTCTGGTGTATATTCTCTTTAGTCAATAAACTTCAGATCCACTGAGCTGGGGGGAGGTGTTCCCTCAGGCATGCGAGGTAGGGGAGAGAATTTAGGGATCCAGTTGCTTCTTAAACAGCTGTCAGCCAATCCCTCTTTGTTTTCAAGCTTTCATTCTTGTTCCACACCTCTAGTGCAGAGTATTCTGCTGCTGCCAATTCCATGCCTTTTGAGAATTCTGAGATGCATATCATTAGTTCTCAGCTTTCCTTGCTGCTGACCTGGGATTCTACTCTCTCTGGTCTTCCAAGCCAATTGCTACTTGTCTTTCGGCTTTCAAGCTTCCAGAATTATGTTGCTGTATATTTTCTTGTCTGTTATTCCTTTCTTCTTTAAAAGATTCTTTTACTGGAGTTTGCTGACATTTTAGGTGTATATAATTGAGATGATTGTGTTCACATTGTATTCTTAACCCAGAAACTTTCTCCCATTTTTTCATGTCTATCATCTTCTCATTCTTTATATCTTAAATATGATCTCTTATGAAAGGCCTTCCCAAACTGCCCTGTGTAAAGAAATTATTTCCTACCTCCTTCTTTATTCTCTATTTTAACTCCTCATATGGTTCTTTTTTTTCCCTGTATGGTTCCTTATAGACCTTTAAAACAGTTTTTTTTTTTTTGTCCTTTTTGTTCATCTTTGATGCTTTACCATAAACATCATGAGATCAGGGGTTGTAGCTGTCTCATGCTATGTTTATCTCCAGTATTTGGCATATAGTTGACCCTCAGTAAATATTTTCTGAATGAGTAAAAGAATAATTTATATGTAGACTGCAGGATTTTTCGAAATCAGCAAAAATTTCCTCAGTTTTTTTAAGTATAGAAAAAGAAGGGCAGGGGAACAAACTAGCACCTAGGATTATTGTGAGGTTTACAAGTGTTAATAGGATTGATTAAGTACTTAGAATCATGTGTGGTACATAGTAAATACTAAAGAAATGTTATATTTTTAAGAGTCTTAAAGAATCTCTAAAGAGTTATGATTTTATATTTAATTGTTGTTCATTTTTGATCAAGTTAGAGAAAAAAATCTTTGTAGGATGGACTGAATTGTTCTTGAGAATTGTGTAGTATGTTCTGAGCCAGCACACTTGAATTTTAACTCCAGGTTCATCATGAAACTCAACTTGGACTTTAGCACTGTCATGGAAGAGACTGTACTTTAATAGGAAAGTAGAATCCCAAATATTTCACAAAGTTTGTCTGTGTAGCGAGACATTTAGATTTCAGGATAGTACTGTTTATAATTCATCTTCTCATTTAGGCGGTTCTGGGATATCTGCATCTTCTTAAGGAGTATAATTTATTTTTGGTGCAATCATTTTCTTTTGATATGCAGCCACATTGATTGGACAGATGGTTGATAATTTAAATACGTCTTGAGTATTGCACTTAGATATGGAAACTTAAAGAATGATTCAGACTCATCAGCCTCTGTATATCTCTGAAATTATTTAATTTCTACCAAATAGCTCCTCAGTTCCTCAAAAATCTATGATTATAGAGAGCTCAGTAAAGTTTAGCAATGAGAGATTAAAACATTCTCTAGTTTTCATCTGCTAAATTCATATATCTGGGTTTATACTTCCTGAACAAATCAATAATACTCTCATTTCTCTATTCCCTGCCCCACCCAGTCCTTGTAGTTTCAACTATGGTATTCAAATGTCTTGTCATACCAGGAAGAAAACACAAGCTTGTGTGTCACTCTTTGGATGGGATGAGAGGTACTTAAAATTTGGCCTCTTATATTCTTCAATTTCAAAATCTTTTTTTTTTGCATGTAGTAAATTTAATTGTTTTCATACATTTGACCTAATTCTCAATTACAAAATCTTGATCTTGATCCCAGTAAACTTTTAAAAACAAGTTTTTATAACCTACCCCGATTACATGAAAATAAAACAGAGCTCCATATTCCATTTCAAATTATTACTAATATCCAACAAGCACTCAACTTGCAGAAAATTCACTACCTTTATCATTTTCTCCATTTCACCATGAAATGAACTGATTTTCACAGTTCCTAGCACAAGCTCAGGGTGATAGAAACTGGAACAATGGTCTTCTCTTTTGACTTGAATAAATTATTTTTCTCCTTTTCTTAATTGCAAGTGCCTCATCTTTGGCAAATGAAGCATCTCCATTTTAACACTTTTCCAATTGGCAAGTGGTTAGATCTCACTAATTCATTCATGAAAGCATTGGATGATTTTAGGTATCTATGTTTTTTTTTTTTTTTTTAACATGCTAAACATGTAAGGTGAGTTGCAACTAGTTCAATTGTTTCTCTTTATAGGTGACAGATCAGAGAGTGGCTCTATTATTTACCTTCTATTTGACTTTGGACAGGTTACTTCTCTAAGCCTCGATTTCCTCATTGGTAATATGGAAATAATCATAATAATAATATTTTTATGTTTACTGGCACAATATAAACATTCAGAATTTAGAATTATTACTGTGTTAAGACTATACTTTCAGGGATCATTTTTATAGAATTATTACTGTGATTATTGTGACCCAGAGGATGAGGATTATATCTTTTTATTTTTGATTTACTTGTACCTCTAAATGCCTGGCACATTAATGAGTGTTCAATCAATATCTGATGACTGAATAAGAACACTGATATCTTTCCCTTCACCTTTGTTGCTTAACTTTTGCTTAATGTATAAAATTCCGTAGAACTCTTGACATTGTTTTTCACAAATTAATTGCTTAAAAATGTAACTGAATAATGTATGTGGAAATGCTCTGAAAATGTAAATGGCTATACATATGTAATTAATTGATGATGATGATGTTGATGATGATGTTGATGATGATGATGATGATGGCGGTGGTGGTGATGATGATGATGGTGATGACAGTGGTGGAGTCACTTGCTGAAGAATGGGAGTGTTCTTTGTTGACCTCTCCTGTCTGCTGAAAGTGCCAGGTAAAGTTTGCCACCTGAAACTAAAGCCAACTGAAGAATAGCTATGTAAGTATATAAGTATTTAGAAGAATTAACAATGAAATTTGTGACATCTGACTTTCTTTTGCTTTTGAGGGGAGATTTGACTGTTTTGGCTCTCTGAAACTATGTATCCTTTTTTGTCACCATTCATTTGTATCTTTTATGAGGTTTTGCTTTCAGTTAAAGAGGATGACCATCCTCAAAGAAGGAGGATTATTCTTTGATCAAGGATTTGCAAAGAACTCTGGTTCCTCGTTGGAACTTTCAAACAAGGCATATGGCATTGTTCTCTCCTTATCGCTATTTCTGCATATCTTTATTATTAGCTATATTTATTTTTGTTCTTTAAAAAGATGATTCTCTGAATATAGAATTGGATTTCAGTACCAAATGCACTAGTAGATTGTGTGTGTGTGTGTGTGTGTGTGTGTGTGTGTGTGTGTGTGTGTGTGTAGGGGGTTATGC
Organism: Pteropus alecto; assembly: GCF_000325575.1. Lineage (NCBI taxonomy): Eukaryota > Metazoa > Chordata > Mammalia > Chiroptera > Pteropodidae > Pteropus > Pteropus alecto. The sequence continues at coordinate 16,452,308 of NW_006494609.1, forward strand.
TTGATTTTGTTGATGAAAGATCACTGCTGTGTTTTCCTAACTCCACAGGTTATTCATTTTAAGGGACAAAGTATTGGACTGGGAAAAGGGAAGGAAAAGGGTCACACTTATTATTGCTAATTTGGTAGCAATTTATTATCTACTATGTGCCAGTCATTGTGATAAGTAGTTTATAGATGAAAAAATTTTAAATCCCCATTTTATAGACTAGGAAATTGAAGCTCAGGAAAGTTCATTACCCAAGTTCTCATAGCTAGTAAGTAGAAGAGCCCCAATTCAACTGACACCTGGGTTTTAGTTTTAGTTGATTGTAATTTTCTGTATGCTTTGAACTCTTGGTTCCACCATTTTCCACCTCTAAAACAGATTTTTGTTTGTGTGTGTGTATGTGTAAAAAGTTCCACCTTTTGGGGTGGGGTGAGGAAGAGTGTTGAGGCAACTTTGGTAGTAAGTGCAGAAAATTACAGATGTGTAATGAAATAAATGATGCAAGGCTTAGAGAAGCTGGAACACGGGGGCAGAAGTGGACATAAAGAGGAACCACAGGACCTTAACGCTGTGTTCTCGTGGCCGCCCTTAAGAGTCTGATTCGTGCAAGTTACAGCTATGACACTGGAAGG
>NW_006494609.1:16453002-16463905 GCF_000325575.1 Pteropus alecto
GAGGAATGGGCATATGGTATTTGTAAAACGCCCCTCACAAATCTTGTTTGGCTCCTCATATGAAGGGATCTGTTTTGTTGATTTTGTTGGATGTGATAGTATTGTGATTCTGTTATAAATGTCTTTATTAGTCAGAGATTATACTAAAGTATTTAAAGTGAAATGATTCGATTAAGAGCATTTGCTTTTAATACTCAAGCAAAAAAATTGTGGAAGAGGATAGATGGTGACTAGTAAAGTTGAGTGTTGGGGACATGCATTTCATTTTACTTATCTCTCTACTTGTATGTGTTTAAAATTTATGTAGTAAAAACTAAACAAATAAAAAAACCCAAATCAAACCCTCTCCCCGCCAAAAAGCTCTGTGTGAAATAAAAGACAGTGAAGAGACAGTTATACTAATGAGGAGTTTTAAGTGTAGTGGTCTAAAAGCATACAAGTAACTTGAATTTTAGGCTCAGTGGGTGTCAGATAGGACTTCAAATTCTGGTCTGTTTGTATAACATTATCCTCCAACCAAAGTTCCCTCATCTTGAGTTCTATAACAATATTAGGAGTTCAAGTTGTGTCCTCAAATCGGGTAGGTAGCCTGAGCACCTTCTCAGGGGTTCTCTATGGTTCTTATTCAACAGAGGAAGGAAACCTAACTCATTCTGAATACAACAGGGTCAGTTTTAGCTGTGCTATAAACCTTGTGTATTTTCTGCTTTTTCACCTAAAATTATTTTTCCCAAAATGCCCTTCCTAGGGGTGTGTGTCTCTCTGAAGGGTGTTTCACTTTCCTTCATTTAGAAGTGCATAGCTCTAAACCTCAGTTGACACTGACTCAGGACTGAGGACTATCTATATTCCTCTGCCCTGACTATTCCCTGAGCTGGTCCAGTGAGACTGGGGCATCGATCAACCTATGACTGTAAAGCCATGCCTGGTTTCTCACATAGTTGGTTACTTAGAGTGAAGCTCTCTGTCTGCCCCTCGGACTTTTGGAATAGGTCTTCCTTGCTCGCTCTCCATCCTTGCAGACACGAGCTCATCCTCAGCCCTCAGTTGGCTTTCAGCCAGACCAGCTCCATACCCCAAATGGCTAATGATAGAACAGTGGACTTTGGAAGAAAGTGATACACGTAGTTCTTGCAATACAAATTGTTCTTCCCATAAGTAATAGGAAGAAGAAGTAGAGAGAACTTTAGTGTCATATCCAAGATCCCAAACTAGGCCATGAAAGGAGTATAAATTCTTAACTGCTTTGTTGTACCAAGAATCATGGGTTGTGTGAATTAATCAGTCAGTTCATTCATTTGTCAAACATTTATTTGGGATGACACATTAAATGCTGGGTATATAAAAATAGACCATTTCTGATCTTAAGGATTTGATAGCCCAATGGAGGAGATAGTGAATGAGTTAATAGTTATAGCATATGATGGTAACTGCTATGATAGAAGGAAGCCCTGTGGACTATGAAGGTGTGGAGGAGAAGCACCTAATGCAGCTTGTGGTAGGGAGGGTTAGCTATCAACAGCGGATGATAAGGAGGGTTAGTTATCTACAGTAGATGGTAGTTAGGGTTAGTTATCCGCAGCAGAAATGGTTATAGCTGAGCTTTGAGGAATTCTTAGGAGGGAGCCAGGCAGAGAAGTACAGATTGCATCCCTGTAGAGAAAATATTATGTGCAAAACCATGGAAGGGTAAGAGCATTGTAAACTGGGGTTTCTGCAAGTCAGTATGGCTGAAGTGTGGTACATATGGAAAAGACAGAAGATGAAGCTTGACAGATGAGCAGGAATCCGTTCATGCCACACTCTGTGCTAAGTTAATCGGATTTCGACCAGCAGGATATGAGGAAAATTTGCATTTTCTTTTGAAAATTTGCATTTTAGAAAGATACTTTTGATGCCATGTAAAAAAGGGTCAGAAGAGAATAGGTCTGGATATCACATCAATAATCTAGGAAAGAGATTGTACAGGTTTGAATTAAGGTGATGTAAGTATAAAGGGAGAAAAGAATAGATTTTAGAGCTGGTTTCTAAGTAGAAACAATTGGACTGGAAAGTAGAATATATTGGATATAAGAGATTCTTTGAGACACACAAAAGTGGTGAGTTAATACAGATATTCAGAGTGATTAAGAAAGCTGTCTGATTCATTACTGATCCTCTAATCAAGAGAAGAAATGAAAAAGGTACTAGGCATAATTTTTACTTTAACCGTTGCGGTGAATATTTATAGCGATCCAAATTTGTGAAGTACTCTTTATTTATGTCTATCATTTCTCAATGAAAGGTTAGATTGAAGAGAAGATGCATAATTTAAAAAGAGGCAATGACAGCAAATCCATAAAACCTTGGATTTTATGTAGTGGAAGAAGACACTAATAAAAAATTAGCTAGAATTAGGATGTATGCTTTCATATCTATAACATTACTAAACAACTTTTTCAAAAAATGTGGGGAAGTATTATTTTAATTTCTCATTTGGCAAACAGAACAAAACAAACAAACAAATGAATAACACCTGAGGCTCAAAGATATTAAATAATTTGCTTGAGGTCACACGTAGCTGTAGGTGAGAACTCACACTGATCCCAAAGCTCTGTGCAGGACATTATGGTAACTGCAGGACATTGTGATAACTCCAGGACGTTCACCCGGTATGGTTAGGGTCTGAGACATAAAAACCAAAATGAGTGGCCTATTTGAAAAAAAAAAAAAGAAAGAAAATACTGAAATTGATATTGAAGAACCTATAAAAACCTTTGACATATATATCAAGTGAAATGATTATTTGGAGTTCTATTGGAATGAGAGATGGTAGGAGAATAAATTATGGAAAAGAGTTCTGCATTATTTACATATCATACAGATTTTACCTGGAAATTACTTATTCGTGTTAATGAAATTAGAATCGTAAAGAACTTATTTAGAGAACATTGATAGGATATAGGATAGCTGACATTTAAATTTTCATTTCATTTCAACCACTGTGTTAAGGTTGACCCTCTGCTATGTACTTAGCCTTGTGACAGGTTCTAAGGCAGTTACAAATGATAATAAGGTAGTTCTGTCCTCAAAGATCTTAAAGTATTGTTAGGGATAATAGATTTGCAAACATGAAACTAATTCAGAACCATATAGAACAGTTTATTATCAGTGAAAAATTTATACGATGAAGTGACGAAAGTTTTGAGGCAGATGCTGAGTAGCTAGAGAAGCAAGACAGTGATCGTGCCTAGATTTAATTAGAAGGCTTCATGTATGGTGTGAATCTTAAGATGGGCCTTGAAGGATCAAAGAGAATTGACTTTTCAAGAAAAAAAACTTGGGACTAGTGAAGTAAACAAGTTTCGTTTTGTGTTTTCTATAAAAAAACATGTAGTCTAATATTTCATCTGTTCACAGTGTTAATGAAATATTGGAAAGACTCTAAATGTCATACAATAGAATAAAGGAAGTATTAATATTTTGTACTGTACCATACAATTAAATATTATTAAGCTAGTAAAAATAATTAAAGAATGAATGTGGCCTGGTAGAGAAGTCTGGCTTATAGCCAGTTAAACTATCAGTTCTACCATTTACTAGCTTTGTGCCTTTGGGCAAGTCATTCTTTTTGAGCTTTGGTTTATTTAACTTTAAATGGAAGTGATAATAACCACTTTGAAAAATTATTGTGGTGTATGGCCATGCTACCCTGAACAAGCCGGATCCCGTCTGATCTCGGAAGCTAAGCAGGGTCGGGCCTGGTTAGTACTTGGATGGGAGACCACCTAAGAAGAGCAGGTGCTTTGGTGTAAAAAATAAAAAAATAAGGGATTATAAGCTGACAAGGTCCTTGCAATCTGTGAGGTCAACCAAGGGTTGCCTCGCCTAAAAAAAAAATTATTGTAAGGATTGAAGATAATGTATATAGAGCACCTGATAAATAGAGTACATTCAAGAAAATAGTGGCTATGCAATAAGCATTATTATTCATATGTATACTACTGGTATGTAAGAAATACTGTCTTTCTGAAATGAAATTCTCAATTATTACCAAGAGCTTTAAAATGAATATTTCCTATTAACTCAGTAATTCTACAATTAAAAAATTATTCTAAGGAGATAACTAAAAATGTGTGCACATATTTAAAAAGATATTCTTTGCAGCATCGAATAGAATAGTGAAAAATAACCCAAAATTTCACAAACAGGTGTTTGGTGAAATAAATTATGATTCCTTTGCATAAAGGAAAATTATAAAGCCATTAGAATGATGATACAGAAATGTACGTCTGATATAGAAAGTGAGAAAAGCAGGCTCTAAAACTATATACAGGAAAATTCCATTTTTGTGAAAGTATATTTTTGCAGAGAAAATTTTCTAGAAGGATAATACACCAAACTATTAACTAAGGTTGTCTCTGAATAGTGGGCCTTTAGGTGATTTTAGTTTTCTTCATCATGCTTACCTGGATTTTTTACTTTCAGGGTTATGAGCATAGACGATTCAAAATTTAAAAATGAGAGTGAGTCACACTTAAAAATATTTAGTGACATTTTAAAGAAAAATGATTTAAAATTTATGTATTATACGATCTCAATTTTGTTAAAATCTTCTTATATCTTTGCCTAAAACGAATAACTCGATTTTTCTTTTGTGGCTTTTTCTCTCAAAATGTGGCAAAACTTTGATGAAATAGTGAAGATAGGATGAGTAGAAGCGAGTAGAGATTAGACTCGTGTATGCCTGGATAAAAATCATCACTTTCTCAGACTCCCCCTCCCCGCTTTTGCGTGTGTGTGTGTTTTTGTTTGTTTTCATCACAGCTTTATCAGTGGGCTTTCTTGGCCATTTTCATAAAGAAACAAAGTTGAACCACTGCCAATATCTACTCTCCCCTATCCTCCTTCTTTTCCTTTTATCCTTGCTAGGACCCAGCATTCAGCACCGACTAGTCACTGGGCAGAAACAGTGGTGAACAAGAGACAGTTCTTGGAACCTCCTTTCACTTGGAAGAGATAGTCAACAAGCACCCAAATAACTGTGCTAACTACTGTAAAAAAATAGGATATTATAACAGAGGGAAGTGGGCGTGGAGGTCAGGGAATCAATTTAGACAGGGAAATCAGCAAAGACTTCCACGGGAATGTGACATTTCAAGGCCGCCTTAAAGTTTGAATAGGAGTTAGCCAGACAAAATATGGAGGGAAGAACTTTTTAGGAAGAGGGACAAGCACGTATAAAGATGTTCAGGCAAAAATAGCTTTGTATGTCTGGCTTTTGTGGTATAACATGAGGTTGGAAAGTAGGCAGGGACCTGGTATAATATGTTAAGGATTGTAGGTTTTATCCTGAGGGCAGTGGGCAGCCACTGAAAGATTTGCAAAAACCCATTTATATTTCAAAAAGATCTCTGGCTGCTCTGAGGAGAAAGCTGGAGACAAGCAAGAGAGAACCGAGAAGATGAGTTCAGAGGCTTGTTAGAATTGATCTGATCGGGAAATGATGGTGCCAGTAATGATAGTGAAGATAAAGAACAGAAGACAGTTTGGAGGTGTATTTTGGTGGTAGTATTGAAGGGACTTAGTGACAGATTGGATTAAGGGAGTGAGGGAGAAGGAATAGGTGCTGTCAAAGATGATTTTCAGAATACTTTGTCGGAGTGACTTTGCTGGATTTCATAGATGGTGGAGCAGGAGTGTTTTGGGGGGTGAAGGAAGAGATAAAAACTCATTCTTGGACATGTTTGCTTTATGATAGCTATAAGATTTCCAATGGAGAAATTGAATAAATGAAGTCTATTACTCAGAAGAGCTTCCCAGGGTGGAGATACAGTTAAGAGTAAGTGGCACAAACAGCACTGAAAGCCTTGTGGATGGATGGGATTGCCTGTGCAGAGTATTTGGAGAGAGACAGATGGAGAGTCTAGAGGTGAGCCCTGAGGAATTCCAACATTTAAACATAAAATAATGGGGGAGATGGCAAAGCACATTGAGAGGGATACACTAGAGAGGTGAGAGGAAGACGAGGAGAATGTGGGAAGCCAATGGGAGAGTTTCAGGGAGGGAAAGATTGACTGTATGGAACGTGCTGAATGGTCTGCTGAAATGATGACTGGGAAGTGCCCATTGAGTTTGGCAACATGGAGGCTCTAGATGATGGTGGAAAAGCAGATTCAGTGCAGTGGTGGAGGTGGAAGCCAAGAAAGCATTGGAAGTGATGGAGACATGAGAGTGTACACAACACTTTATAATCTTGGCTCTGAAGAGAGGTGCCAATAGCTGGAAGGGAATGTCAAGTCTACCAAGAGTTTTTTTGGTTTCCCTTTCACAAACATTATTGAAATGCTTATGGAAATGATTTAGTAAGGAGGGAGTGATTAATGATGTAGGAGAGACGACTGGTTCATGGAGAGCAATAGTGGTGTGATTGATGTTTGACAGGAAAAGGAAAGAAGGAGATGCAGGTAGCCTTTTGATACCTACTATATGTTGGATGTATGCTAGGTACTATGCTGAGTGATTGGCACAGTTAGTGATTTATTATTCACAATTGCCCCACGAAGTTTGTATGATTATCCCCATTTTACAGAGGAGGAAACTGGGGTTAAGTGGAGATAGAACAAAAATCTTAATCCAGAACTGTTTGATTTCAAAGCTCAGACTCTTAGCTCTTACTTATAGTTGTATAGGATTTCCTCTATGATGGCATATTAGTCAGCCTGCTAGGGCTGCAGTAACAAAGTACCACCGACTAGGTGATGTAAACAACAGAAATTAATTTTCTCGCTGTCCTTGAAGCCCGAAGTCCAAGATGAAGGTGTCGGCAGGTTGGTTTCTCCCGAGGCCCGTCTCCTTGGCTTGCAGATGGCTGTCATCTCTCTGTGTCCTCGCTTGGCCTTTTCTGTGTGCACAGGCATCCCTGGCATCTCTCCTCTGTCCTAATCTCCTCTTCTTATAAGGACACCAGTCAGACTGGATTAAAGCCCACTCTAAGAGCCTCATTTTAATTTAATCGCCTCTTTAAAGACTTTATCTCCAAATACATTTTGAAATTAGGACTTCAATATATGAGTGTGTGTGTGTGGGGAATTCATTTCATAACAGATGGCTTCTGTTTTCTTAGAGTGTAAGGAAAAGAGTAGGTTTGGGAGGAATATTGAAGAGCGGGGAGAGGGATGAAAGTGTTTGTCTTAGGGTCAGTTGAGGTGGGGGATAATGTATTCGCATCCACCCAGCCCACATATTCAGGTATATGGTTGGAGTAAAAAACAACTGTGTGCTGCAATGAGGCTGCTGGGTGCTCACGTGGGCTTGCTAACCAGCCGAGTGACCATCTCTTCTGTGCGAAGGTGAAATGTAAATGAGTTATCCTCAGCACAGTTACAAATTACAATATGTCAGGGACCTTTCTGGCTGTTCTTAAACAGTCGAGAATATGAAATTAGAGAAATCTATGCCTGCTAAGATTTCGTCGCAGTCACCAATGCAGAAATTAGCAGGGACATTTTTCCAGCCATTGTTATAAATTGTCTCTCATGATTGCTCGCCACTCCCTTTGTTCTTCCTTCTCCCTCCTCCTTTCTTTCTTCCTTCTTTTTTTCATCTTCACACATCACTATTTATTGAGCACCTACTAGATGTCTGGCACTAGGAACAAAAAGAGTCAACAATCTAGTGTGAGAGACAGATATGTATATATGCAAAGAACCTCCAAGTGATAAGTGTTATTATTGAAGTAATAATTCATTTGTTCATTTATCCCACAAATATCTCGAGTGCCTACTAAGTGCCAGGCAGTGTGTTAGGCTTGAGATAGAGACATGAGTAAGATATAGTTTCTGCCTTCAAGAAATTTACAACCTGGTATAGAAAAATAATCAGGTAAGTAAAATATGTGATGTGTGTAAAATATTAAAAGATCTTAAAGAAGGGTGTGACTCTTATCTGCATTTCCTTGCATGTTGGATACCCATTGAAAGGAGTCATTACTGCATTTTAACAAAAGGAACAATAAAAAGAACATTTCAAATGCTTGCTTTTGTTTTGTAGTGACAGTTTTGTAGCTCTTGAATTATGAGCAAGCATTGAGTTGGGGGATCCATGACTTTTCTCCTCATTTGAACTTATTGTCCACAACCTGCGCTATCAATCCCTTTTTTAGGTGGTGGAATGACTAACGGTTTTCCTGAAATACTCAATAGGAACCTGCTGAATATTAAAGCTTGAAAAAAGTCACAGTCACAAAGCGTTACTGTGATGCTGGGTGAGCAGAAAGCATATACTGGCTTAGCACATACCTTAAATATTTGGGACTTGGAACCACGTATTAATGTGGGGGTAATATGATTGAAAAAAATGATGAATGGCAGATCAAAAATGCTGAGAGGAAAATGGATTTTTGTAGATTGTGTAATTCAAACATTTTCAAGTATTGCTTATTTTTGCCTGATCTCAGGAAACAAGTTTACAACCAGACACTTATGGGGTTAATTGAGATGATGGATGTAAACTTGTTTTCTTCAGAGGTGATATGCTATACACACTCAAGGTATTATTATCTGCAACCTAGACTTCTTTTTCTGGGAAAATGCTAACCATATTATAGAAATGTGTAGGTAGTAAGAGAGGGGAAAAGGGAAATATAATAAATGGTATATGTGAGATTTAGAATCAATGAGAAACCTAATAACAGCTGAAAATTGCTTTGAGGTCGGGCAGTGAACACACTATTTGCATATTGAGTGCATTTCAGAATCTCAGTCTAGAGTATGTCATAGCAGAAAGAACACTGGATGAGAGTCAGGGTTTGTAAGTCCTAGTCTAGCTCTTCTGTTGACGTCCTAATGCCTCATTTCCCCTGTCTTTAAATGAAGTGGTTCTGGGAAAAGGTCTCCAAGGGCCTTCCAGTTCTGATATTTCATCATTCCGTGATTCTATGTCCTACGTTTATCAAAAGCATTTTGATGTTCTTTAAGTTGCTTGAGCCAGACTTTCAGTTAGAATGCATCCAGGAGCCTATTTCCATGGGCTGTTGGGAAGAGCACGGCCTTGCTTCTCCAGGACTTGATATGTCTTCTGTTAACTGCTGACAGTGAGCCATTCCACCCAAAAGGCTCCCTTGGTAGCCTTAAAGATTGAAAGGACAAATGGACAGTGTTGAGAGCTCTGTGGAAGAGGAGACCTGAGAGACGTTGATCATCATGGCCCCTTGGGATTTGCAAAGAGGAATGACTAGAACTGGGCCATTCACTGCAGCCAGGTCAAAGGTCAGGTCAGGAATGTGGACAATGCTGGTGACTCCAGGTAGGTCTAGGAGGGTAAATAAGCCTATTTAGTCCCTCCTGAATCTTGAGAAGATCTGGGCAGCAAAGCTAAAAAGCTTAGGAAGTCTCCTAATTTCTGAAATTCCTTGGAGGAAAAATGTGACATTCATTTTTTAATATTTTTATTACCACCCAACCATTGTATTCTTATTTAATGCTCACTAAGTTAATCTATTTGTAATATTCTCACAATTCAAACATTCATTAAACATGCTTTTATGATCACTTACTGAGTTAAAATCTGGTTTTGACGGATGTCATTGTGCAACGGACTTCCTATATTTTAGATCTTTTAGAGTGTTGAAAGACCTTTGAGTTTTCTCCTTCAGTTTTAGTTAAGCAATATTAAATATAATTCTCTGGTAGCAGAGATTTATATCTATTATTATTTGCCTAATAATAAGCTGACTTGGGAGTGATTATAAAATGATTTGGAGTACTGACTTTTTTAATGATAAAAAAGTAATAATTTGTGAATAGGATATTAAACCTGATTTCTAAAAATTATTTTGTGTGCCGAATACAATTATAAGAAATTAAAGGTCTTTTGTAATTGTTTCTCTCATGGAATTCTAGTAAAAATTTACACATTTTTCATAAAATACTGATTAAATTTCTGTATCTGATCATTAAAAAAAACTGTATACCTAATACATATTACAAGATGATTCTTCTTTTTTTTTTTTTTTGCTTTTATCTAGTTGCTTCCAAGATCCGGTACTTACAGGAATATCATAACCGGGTTCTTCACAACATTTACCCTGTACCTTCAGGAACAGATATTGCAAACACCCTGAAATACTTTTCTCAGACCTTGTTAAGGTAAGCTTTAAAATATCCTCTGCTTTGAAAGAATTATTAGGTAGTACTGCCGAATTGATTGGGACCTAAATTTTTATTGGACTCAAAGTTTCGAAGGGCTTTACGTTTTCTAGAGCTCTGCCAGAAGAGTCTGGACTCAAGTTCTCTGAGTGTATATAGTAGATCAGATCACAGGCCTAAGTGAAAAAAAAAAAAATGGGTGGCATGGCTACTGCCTGCTTTCCTCAGTTGAACATCTCTTCAAGAGATTAACACAGTGATAGCACTCATATGTCTGGCGGTAACACCGAGTGGCATTAAAAGGGGAACCTCCATTGCTAAAATTAAGAATAGAGAGCACTTACTGTCTTAAAGAAAATAGAATTATGTAGCATTTTAGGTTCATCAGTAGTATTTTCTATTTCTTGAAGTATAATATATGGTAATAACAATTATTTTTAATCTGTGTAACACTTCAAGTGTTCAACATGCTTTATCATTGATATAGAAATTTGACGGAGGACCAGGAAAGAAAAACCAATACTGTCTGCTTTTACTATAAGGTAGAAGAGACAGGAGGGACCTATCTGCTTCACAGTTCTCATTAGGAAAATCAAGCAGACAAACATGAGCCTTTCAAGGAAAGACTCAATCGTTTGGGGAACACTTAACTTTCCATTAAATTCTGAGGCTTAGTCTCTTCCATTACCATGATCTTCTCTCTTCCAGATCTGATTTTGGAAGTACATAAATTGACTTGCTACTGTTTCTTTAGCTACACAACAGCAAAAGTTTTG
>NW_006494609.1:16463947-16475483 GCF_000325575.1 Pteropus alecto
TTCCTAGTGGTCTAAGGCGTTGCCACGGGCAGACTGAACGCTTTGCAGAAAGAAGCTTCACGCGGTCGAGTCAGTTATTAGTCAGTCTCCTGCAGTCCTGCTTCCTCGTTGTTCTTATGCCTTGGAATATCTTTTCTTCCTTAGCACCTTTAGTGTCCCTCTTCTATATCAAAGGGATTCTATATTTCAGATTCATAGATTTCATACTTGCACAGTGAATTTAGGACCTTGTTATAGGATATTTCCCTTCTTTTCAAATTGCAGTGGAATAATTAGCTCAGTTTTCATAGTAATAATCAGATAAGTTTATACACCAAGATATCTCATTCTGTTCTTTTGATTTCTTCTTTCGTCTGTGAGGTCGGGGTTCTCAATGGGAAACTTTCCTTTATCAAATTCTGAAAGTTGTCAAATTGAGAGGCACTTTTCAGTAAGAAGCAAATTCTCAGTTCCATTTGCAAAGAAACTGTGACATCCTAGTTGGCTCTTTGAAGCTTACCATTTAGGGTCTTAGTCATTGTGCCAAACAGTTAAGAAATTTAGGATACTGAAGTCATGTTTGCAAAACATGAAGATTCCATTTTCTTGAGCAGTGGGTCATTGGAATATGATCATAGGTGATAGCGTTTTAATGCTGAAACATGTTAAGGTAGTTTGTTCAAGTGGCCATTGGAAAAAATTCTGTGCAATTGAGCTGAGTTTTCAAAGGGAGACATCAACAGTTACCATTAATGGTAATAGCAACAATAGCTATCATTATCATAGTAATATTGTAGACTAATAATAGTAATTTTATGTGTCAAGCACTGTCCTAAGCGCTTTACATGTGTCATCTCATTTAATCCCTTACAATAACTCTATGAAGTAAATGTACTGTTATACCCATTTTACAGATAATGAAACAAAAGTATAGAGTGGTTAAATAAATTACTCACAGGTACATATCTAGTGAGTATTGGAAAAGGATTTGACCTTGGTGGTTCTAATCCATAGCACAAGCTCCCAACAATTATGTTATACTGTTCCTTCTTGGTACTACTAGTCATCATAGTACAGGGGCACTTCTTTTAGTGACACCTTGGTTTGGCCTTTGAGAATGCCAACATCCATTAACAGCATCCGCAGTTCTGGCTTTCTTTGAGATAAAGGGAAGACATGAAGTGCCTAGTGCTCAGATTTACCATCTTTTTGGAAATTACATTGAACTGTACCTGAGGTGATATGGACAGCGTTTCAATTCCCAGGTGTTTTAGTGTTATCTCCTGTTCAGCAATTCATTGCAGATAGCAGGTCAGGGAAGAGTTGACAGCCTATAGGACACACATGCACACACATACACACACATACACACGAAGTGGGAGGAAGGAAAAAACACCGAGGAATGCAACATGTCACAGGTTGGGCTTGAATACTTACAGATTTAACTCTTGGGCTAACTCTAGTGCATTTTCTTTCTTTCTTTTGCCTACTTCAGCTTTTTTTTTTTTTTTCTTTTTTAACCTTTTTCATCTCTTTTGTTTACCGGAAATGCAGAACTTACAACTATTGCCCTATATATTAGACTAAGTTATGACCACTTTCACTGTTGGTATATACATCCATAACAATCGTATTTATTTTTTTCATTTAATTTATGATATTAGAAAGTTCATGACAAATAAGATGGCCTAAGTATTTGGTGTCCAAGAGTATTTACAGTAAGATTTTCTATTTACAAACGAGATGGTTCCCTTTGCATTTTATATAATTTTTACATTCAGAAGCACTTCTTGCTTTCAGAATTCAGATTCTCGGAAGAGAACAAGAAGAAAGAATTAGAGATGAATTCTCGCAGAGTAACCCTCTGCTTTTCTATTTGGGTATTCCCAAGGAAGTTAAAATTATTATTATTTTGGTTAAAATATGTAACTTGAAGTTCCAGCAGCTGCATTTGAGTCAGAATTTCATTTTTAGAATAATAATCCTCTGTTTTTCATGCATGCATGTAACTTTCACTGATTTCAGTAGAGTTTGTACATATTTCCAAAGGCAGAGTTTAGCCTAGATGTTTAATTTCAATTAATTTAACACACAGGAGAGGAGAGATTACATGTTGGCCTAACTGACTATATCAGCAGTTGAATAGTTGACGAATGTTCATTTAGCTCAAAATTAGACTCATGTTAGAGTTCATGGAGTTCTCCTAAACTCTAGGTTAGCAGGTGAGTCGTGTGTGTTATTCAGCTTGCTAGCTCTTGATCCTAGATCAGTGTTTGGTTCTTAGAAGAGGATCAGTAAATATTTGTTGAATTGAATTGACTTTAGTTCAGATTTCATCCATTGCAGGAACCCTTCAATAACATTTACTTCATCTAGCAGTGACCTGGGGTCCTGGGTAAAATTTCATCTGAGCGTTGAGTTGTACTCATTTTAATTTAGTTGGGACCTAAGTGCAGGAGTGGACACTCAGTTTACACAAAACTTAAGGGGTTAATTTTTTGTTTGCTTTTAGTGTTAGAAGCAACTATGAAGATCATCTAGTTTAATCCCCCCTTATCACTACAGACATTTCTGTCCATTTTATATTAGAAGCATTCTGGGGCCATGTTTTAAACATCTAAGGTCTTCTTTAAGGATCTTGCCTTTCACCTGGCAGAACATTTAAAGTTTTTCAGTCTTCCTGTGTTAAACATTCTTTTAGATTTTCTTCCTAGATCTCTCTCTCTTCTCGTGCCATTCAAGCTGCTAGTGCATAACGTCTTTCTAAAAATCATTAAGTATGATAAGGGAAAGCTACTTGCTGCTAGCTCTTCAGAAAAAGTTTTATATGTTTTTTAAAAGAGATTCTAGCCTCAGTTCAATAATCTGAATTGACTTGTAATTTCTAATTATTTAGGGAGAATATATAGACCTTCAACTTATTGATTTGAAGTCCACAGAGTAACTTTAGGGCATAGCATGGTCAAATAAATTTTGTTTAGTACATAAATTCAACTTGAATGTCAAAATTCATAATCTTATGGAAGGCTTATTTTATGTATTAAAATAAGGGCCACTTCTCATCTTTCCCCCACACCCACAGAGGTCTTCTTCTCTTGATTTCTCTTGATGCTGGAAATAAATGCTTCTTAAAGAAGATCTCAGGAGTGAAAAGGAAAGGTGAAAAGTTGGCTGCTGGGTCAAACTCTTCTGAGCAGGGTATTCTTTCTGGTTGGGTGTATAGACCTCTGGAAAGGAATTTCAGTGGGGAAGATGGTTTTATCATTCCCGAGTTAGACAGTTTGGTTGGGGAAATAATTTTTTTTTCTGAATAAACTTCACAAAACATCATAAAATCACAATGCATTGTACATTTATTCATGAGCCCTTCTTAAGTTTTTCCACAAATGAAAACATTTCCTTACATTGAAACATGAATGATAATTTAAAGCTGGTTTCATGGATAGCTCATCTTCAGCCATTTTCCCCTCAACCTCACCTGTTATTAAATCTAAAGGCAGTGAGAGAGAAGTTTTACTGTTTCAATGCTGACATTCTTCCCTCCCTGCATGTATGAAGTCATTGCTGCTATCATTTGGGAATCCTGCATGTACAGGAAGGGAAAAATATCAATGTAGAGTCTCCAAAGTTGATTTGACTTAGTGTTTGTTAAATGATATCAAACTTTGGAAAAATATTAATGTATATTTGAAAAAATGTGCTATATTTCCCCTACTGAGGAAAAGTTTGACAAGAGCACTGTACTTAATTTTAAAGATGGCATTAATATACGATATGTAGCTAATTTTATTCTCTATGGCAAAATAATATACCACTCCTATAAGATCCACATCTTGTAATTTTGAAAAGATGCTGGTAGTCGGCTAATTTAGGGCTGAAGTTTGGGAAATAATATTTCTGACTTATATCCATTGTGATTCTAAAGGCATTTTCAGTAGGATAGAACCCCATAGGATTAAAACAAATTTTTGGTGACTGGGCTTATCAAGAATATAACATTGAAAGGTGGTACTTTTAGGTGTAATTGAATTATATGAGGAAAGTATAAAGTCTGATGGAAAATCTGATGGTATTTTACATTAGATGAAGGCAGGCAGGGGTAACTGGAATGTTGATATTATCCCATTGTAAAGTATAAGCTTACAAAGTTAAATACATCACACACACAGAAAGGTAAATTAAATCCCTTTAAAAGTAAAAAAAATTACACTAAATCTTAAGTTATTTATTGCTGAGAAGTATTATATAACTATTCTGAAATTATTTGTATTATTATTAATTGTTTTTCCCTGGACATTGGGTAACAGAAGACAAAGGAAATTGAGGTAAATTAGGCACATGGAAAGTAAAAAGCATGTAGTCATTCTTCTTACATTGTAACATATTTTGCACTAAGAGTATATTAAAACAAATGTAAACTTGAAATAGCAAGCATGCCTGACACTAACCAATTCTTCACATCACTGTAAAATCGCAAATGTAATATTATTAAATAAGAACTTAGTAATGTTTGATCCACATAGAATAAGTGTAAAACAAGATTATTTTCATGTAATGAAGCGTTTATAAATTCTTACCTATTGTGATTAACATATAAGCACGTTTTAAGAGCAGCAGATATATATTATCATTATAATGTGTAGCTGTTATCTTTAATGATAAATAGTATGACCTAATTTTAAAAACTTAAACATTTGACTAAGCAGTCATATCTTCTATTTTTAAATGAACAACTTTTCTGCTTCGTCAGTTTTACTAAAAGGTTTTTATTTAAAAATGAAGGCTAAGAGAAAGCCAGTTTATTTTTAGAATTTATTTTTATTCCCATTAAACTTTTTTAACTTCTAAATTATCTTTCCTCTAGTTTTTTAGTGAGTTTTGTTGAATATTAACGTAAGTAGTAGCAATAATATATGAGATCTTATTGTATGATATGCAGCTACATGATAGATACTGCTTGCTTAGTCTTTAGAATTTTGAAGGTAACTATTTAATAAACCACTGTTTGTGTTCACAAAATAAAATGTTTCCTCCCCAACATGCAAAATTAAAAAAACACACATAAATAACCATTACCATTAGTTCACAACATATGCTATGGACCATCTAATATATATTATTTTACAGCTTTCCAATGTAGTTTAGCTAACATTTTAGAAATATGTATTATTTCTAAATTCATATGCCTGTTTAAACTTCATTATCTCAAATGATACTGACAGAATGTCATGAAACAGTATCATAATATACATATAGACATTATTTTGATGCAATAAACATGTGATTTTTAAGACTTTCTTAATAAACACACATGTTTATTCTTTGCTAAAACATGTTTCTGCAAGTGCCATACCTATATTTTGCAAGTTTTTGTTTACCCGATTAAGACAGTCTGCTGAAAATTTCCTTTGCTTTGAAAGCTCCTTTTAATTAAACATAAAAGCCCTAACTCATTAGACAAAGCCATTGTTTTTCTTTCCAGGAAACCTCTCCTTCACTGAATCGATAAACTGTGAAACATGGGTTTGGCACTGAAACATGCATTTTTATATTTTTGCTCCTTACTAACCAGATAACACATGAGATGCAATGCAACTTCCACAAAATCAACCTTGCGTTATTGGTATCTGAGCCTGAAGCTCTGTGACCCGTACTAGATTTGTAGATGGTGCTAGTGTGGCAATTGCATCTTATGTGGGATGTATCTGGTGTTTTATTATTTGTTTTAGAGTGTCATTTCAATGTAATGTGCTGTTCTTTGTGTCTTTGTTGTCTCTTTTTTTTCTTTGTCCCCCCAACAGCATTTTGTCCCGCACAGGGAAGAAGGAAAACCAAGATGCCTCCAATTTGACAGTGCCCATGACCATGTGTCTTTTTCCTGTGCCATTCCCACTCACCCCATCTCTAAGACCGCAGGTCAGTTCCATCAACCCTACTGTTACTCGCTCCCTCCTTTACAGCGTCCTGCGAGATGCTCCCTCTGAACGTGGCCTGCAAAGTCGTGATGCTCACTTGTCAGACTACCCTTCTTTGGACTATCAAGGCCTCTACGTGACTTTGGTGACTCTCCTGGATCTAGTTCCTTTACTACAGCATGGCCAACACGGTGAGCATTTAATCGGAAACTTTGAAAATGTACACGTTTGTTTACGGATGCTGGAGACTGTTGTTGTTAATGGAATAAATTGCTTGAAAAGTCTTTGTGTGGCTAGAGCCTTTCTTACAGTGAAACTTAATTATGGCGTTTCCCATTCTAACATTTTTTGCTGTTTTATGGCCAGAGGGATGTTATCCAAGTGGGCTTGCGTTGGCGGGGGAATGGGCCAGGGAAAGGAGGAAGACTGTAACAGGAATTTATCTCTTCTCCCCTGATTTGCTTATCATGGAGACTCTTGTTGAAATGATTTGTGAGCTGAGACTTAAAAATTTGCCCCCCTGAAAATATAAGAGGTAGAGCTTAAAGAGCAGGTCGAATGCACAGACTAATTCTGTGGTTTTTTTTGGAGGGGGCGCAAATCACAGAATCTCTCTGGGACTCATTTTTCCTGTCTTATCTAACCTAGCAGGTTAGATAAGAAGAAATCTCTTTAAAAAAAAAGAAGAAGTCTCTAAGAACTCTTCCAAGTTTAACGAACAATCCATAGTTAATTATAAAATGTTGGCCAAGTGGTACAGTGTCTCATGGTGCTATATGCTGTATATGGTGTATAGTGTACAGAAACCCAAGAAAACCAAACTCTTCCCCTTTCTACTGTGTCTTTAGTCAATTTCATTTTCTCGTTTGTTTATTAAATTATTCTAACCCACAAAAAGGTGTACAACAATAATCTCTTCCTTAACTATTCAACATTATATTTGGGTGAACTAAATGAAAAACCATACAGTAAGAAAAGGGATTTTTGCAGAAAGTCAACTTTTAAAACATCAGTTGTTTTAACTTGAAAGCACTGATAATTTGGTTTCTGGAAGTATGATAACCAAAGTTTCACTGTACAGAAATATTGGAATTTGGGAAATGGGTGGATGGTGGGGATTATTTTGCCTTTTAGTTATGGTTGACTCTCCTAAGAGAATGCTAAATGGTTTATTTAGTAAGATATGTTCATAATTTAAAAAATATAAAAAAAATCTATTTTCATAAAAATGATGAAATAATGATTATTGAATTTGTTTTTCTTATACTTACAATTCTGTATTCTAGTGAGTATAAAAAATATAGAAATTTGTAAATTTGCTTATTGTATAATTTTGTAGCTGTTTTAAGCCAAGTTACTTTTATGGTGATCCTGTACCAGCTCAGAACTTAAAGGAGTTCAAAAAGCCTCTTTGAACATGAGGCTTCTAGAGCTTACTGTGGTGGTGAGCTCGTCAGTGCTTTTCTTTTGCGACTACCAGTCCTGAGGTCATCGTGGACCTGCCTGGTCCTGGGATGGGCCACTGTGTTAGGGCAGCTGTCCTTTTTCTTCAAAGCCCCTTGATTAAGATAAAAGCATTCAGTTTGGTAACTCACAACCCATTTAATTGCAATTAATGTGTAAATCATGACGATTTCAGGGGGCACGAGTTGTATTTTTGCTTTTATACCTACAGCTATTTTGTGACGTTCCTCTTCGCCGTGGTCTACATGCTGTGCTCTTGTTCTGCAGAAGAGAGCTCAGAAGATAGGAAAAACTCACTAGACCATCCTTTAGAATTAAAAACAGTGCAGCGTTGTTTCCCTAAATGTGATCCGAACAACATCAGAATGACTGAGGGAGGTTGGAATATGGAGTTCTGGGTCCCACGCTGGAACTTCTGAATAAGAATTACCAAGGGATGGGTTCTAGGGATCCAAGTTTGAACAAGCTCTCTGGGTGATTGATTTGTACACCGAGTCTGAGAACCACTGCACTAGGGCTAGAGGCTGTGTCTGTACATGGGGCAGTGCAGGTTACTGGAAAGAATCACATTTTTGTCTCAGTTCAGCTACTAACTCTTAAGTGGTCTTGGATAGTCACTTCCTTTTCTCCAGGCCTCAGTTTCCTCATATGAAAAATATTCCGAGTGGGGTCTCAGGCTCCTGTCTGTCCTAGTTCTATAACTAGGCTAAAATGCAGCTGAGCTGACTTTTTATGCAGAGCCTCGGTTAATTCTTAGTGAGCCACCTGTGAATTTTTGTTTCATCGGTTTGAGCCCCAGGTTGACTGACACTCGTTCCCCAGTGTACAGTGTGGCTACTTCCGCTCTGTTGTTAGTTGATTGCTTGTCGATATGGCATATTAATTCTAATGATAATCAGAAATGACATGGGGCATCAAAATAGCACTAAGCAGGTAAATCTGCTACAAAACAAAGAAGTCTAATAATTTTCTTTTACAATGGGTATGGAAATGGTCAAAGTCATTATTGTCAAGCCTTGGCTGATGACCTATATATTGGGAGGTCCAGAAATATCAAAATATATATTCAGTGTAATGGGATTTGATCTACATGCATTCTAAAGCTAAATAGTTGTGTTTCTTGAATGTCCTCTATTTTTACTCCTTGTGCAGGTAATAATAATAATGGTAACAATATTAATATTAATAGTAATGGCTAATATTTGTGGAGCACACATTACATGCTATGTTAAGCACTTTACGTTTATCTCGTTTAAACCTCCTAACAATCCTTCTAATGAAGTGAGGTAGGTACTGTTCCTATCCCCATTTTAAAATTTTCATAGAAAGAGTATTAGTAAGTGGCATGTCCTCCCGTGGTAATTGGTAACTAAATGCACAGGATCATGCAGCATCACTTTATGACTTCCTTTCTTTGGTGCATGCTCAACCTGTCATTATACTCAAATGAGGTGATACAAGTCACCTCATTGCCCAGGACTCCAGATGTAGGAAGACTGTGGTTTGGTTGATGGAGCAGAAATAGCCTGGTTTTATTTCCAGTCCTGCCCTTGAATTTTTAAAAACTTCCAGCAGGAAATAATTTAACATTCTTGTGCCACAGTTATTGTGTATGAACTGTAATGGAAGTAAGAATGCTGGAGGGATTTCAGAGTTCATTATCATGATGAAAGTGCTTTTACATAGGAAATCGAGGAGTAATATGAATACCAAGTATTACTGAAGATTGATAAAGTGTTGAGGAAGAGCTCATATCATAGACATTTATATTTCCTAATGCAGTCATTCATCAGTCATTTATTGAGCAAATGCTGTCTGATTATGCACAACGCTGAGCCGTATGTTTCGGAACTCTTAATAGGAAGGGAGCAATAGTTGCTTATAGTTTCAACCTGTTCATAAAAACTCACAATGTAAAATTAGCATATTTTGTTAAATGGCAAAATATTCAGTGACTGACTACTTGATTTTGTTTTGTAGATCTTGGACAGTCGATATTTTATACAACTACATGTTTGCTACCCTTTCTCAATGATGATATTCTGAGAAAACGATGATATCAACGTTAGCTACCTTTCCTCCATTTCTGCACAAGGATATTATTGAATATCTTAGCACATCTTTTCTACCAATGGCTATCTGTAAGTTCAGTCTTACCTAATACTAGATTATTTTTATGTATTGTACAAATGGAAATTACTTTTGCTGTTTTAGGCTGTAGATTTTCAGATTATAATGAAGTCACTTGCTATGTATGTGTGCCATGATTTAAATTCAGTTGTTTCAGCATGATTATTATGGTGAAAATCAAAGACATAGAAGATGATTATATCTTAGAATTGTTTTATTCACATAGTTTGATCTTATGAAATAGGAAGAAAGAATATGTCAAGGTACATATTCATATGTCAAGGTACAGTCTATATTTCTTACATATTAGTTATGGTGTTTTTTGCTACGTTGTAAAGAACGGTGGAGAGAGTGTTGCCTCAGATAAAGAAATTCTTATCTTTTGTACCTGAAGGCAGAAGGGTGTGATGGGAAGAGCAACAGATAGAGAGTCAGGACATGTAGGTTCTAGACTCAGCTCTGTCCGTGATCTGCCCTGTGATGCTAGGTAACTTGCAGAGTTGAAACCTCATCTCCAGCATGAGGCTATAGCATCAGATTTCTCTCATAGGGGTGTTGTGATGATAAAGTGAGAAAAATTTATGAAAACAATTTGTGACTCATGTGCAAGGTACTGTTATAAACGTGGAACACGATTTGAATTTTATTTCACATTACGTTTGACTTAATTCTTCAGGCTTTCCAGACATGAGAGCAAAGAAAACAAATGTTGGGCTGTGGTTTTTATGATCAAAATCCTTCTAAATTATTTTTTAAAAGAAATGGATTATGACTTAATCTACATTTCGGTGAATAATCTGAAAAGATTATGGATTTAGGAATCAAATGGATCTCGAGTCAGATCACAGCTTTGCTACCAACTAGCTGTGTTGTGTGATGTTAGGCAAGTTATCCGAACTTTCTGTTTCTTACCTGTAAAATGAGAATAATAATAATAGCTGTCTCCCGGGGTTGTGATAATTGAGATGATTAATCCAGAAACTGGTAAGGTGCTAGCGCAGTGTCCGGTGTTCAATAAGTGTTGGTTTACTTCTCTCAATTCTTGTTCTATAAAAATACCTTTATAGGTCACCTTCAGTTCCTAGTGATCATTTCTCACCATTTTAATGTTGTGTACTTATGGTATTATTAAAGTTGTTGCTCTGTAAACATATGTACCTTTGAGCCACACTTATGTATTTTATGATCAGCTTTAATTTTAGCTTTGGAATGAAGTTTTCATGTCTTTTAACCAAAGAGTCTGACTTCCGTCTAAATTATATAGTGATTCAAAAAATTAGCAGATTGATTTTACCTATCAAATAATAGAATATTTGATCGTTCTCTTCTTTTGTTCTATGTAACCTTACTGACGAGTGCTTGCTTATGGTTACAGTTTTAGAATTGTATAGTCATTAAAAAAATACATTAACTGTTAAACTTAGGCATATGATTTTTTTTTTTAAAGAATGGAAGGTGAGACTGTACCTTTTTAATAATTTAACTCACTGTATTCCTACTTCTCAGGAATAAGTTAATAATTTTGGGAGAGGCATTGAATATATTGGGTCTCCGAAGTTACACTTAAGAGTAATCGAGCATTGTGACACCAGGCAATTTGTTTCTCCACCCTTGTTTATGAATTTTAACTTAATTAGAAACATAGACTCCAAAACATGCTTTGTAGTCACATTGGAATCCTTACTTATCTAAATATGTGAACCTTGGCAACTGAAGAGAACAAAAGAGTAAACTGAGTTTAGGACATTTGCGTGAATTTTAGTGTTTATTCGTGGAGTGACTTGGTGTTCATTTAATGGTATGAGCAAGTTGCTTATGTCTCTGGAACTCCATTTTTTTTTTTTTTCCCAGCTGTAAAGGAGAGGTTTGGAAAAAATGTTCCATCTCTAAGGTTATGTCTGGCATTAATAATCTAGGTGAAATAACATCAATCTTGTTTTATGTAAGAGACACATATCTTCGCGTCATCCGGTTGTTGATCTGGTTCCCTTATCTCGTTGTTCTGGTATTTTAGTCGCTTAGTTCTGACATTCATTTCTCTTCACTAT
>NW_006494609.1:16475497-16517252 GCF_000325575.1 Pteropus alecto
TATCTTTGTCATATTTAAATCTTCAAAAATAAATCATAATACTAACCATAAAGCCAAATTCTATTAAACGATTCAGGTGTTCTTTTGTACTTGTTCCTTCATAGGGTAGATACAAAGACACAAACTCAGAGGTAGAGGAGATCAGTTCCAGATTAATCTTGTTAAAATGAATCGATGTGAGAATATGTGTCTCTTGCTCCCATCCATGTTGTTTCTATTTTTTGGAAGTTGTTTTAGTGTCTAGAAATTCTGACCGAAACTAGAGAGGAGTGTTTAACTTCTTCCGAAATATTTTTATTTCGGGACAGAGATGTTAGGATGAAGGATGTTGCATTTTCCGAGTACTTGATAAAGTCTTTAAAACCAAAAGGCTTTTATCTCTTTGGTACGGTGTTCACAAGTAAAATGTAAAAGATAGACAGTGTTTCAGGTATTAAATGATATCATTAAGGACTCACGAGGTGAAGTTCTGAGCCCTGAAGTGGACCTAATGAGGCATGACTGCTCTTTCAGTTTAAGAGACATGCGTGTGTATAAGTGTGTACTTCATGTCATTTTTCTCAATAAAGCAAGTACTGTGCTTTTATTTTAAATAATTCCTTTTGAAGTACTGCAGAACATACTGCCATTTATTGTAAAAATTTCCTTTGACATAACCTTTTCTTTTGAACTCTTTCCATAAATAAGATATACTTTTTATTCCAAGTATGTGCAGTAGTCTTTGTTTATAAAAAATATATTAAAGGAGTTACTAAGAATTGAAAAAGTCATTTGCATTTCACCATGGAAACTGCTCTTTTTTTATTTAAGAATCTGTGATTTGAGGACCAAATTGAAATATGGATGTTGGGAAGATGATACTTTGGCAGAGAAGAGAAAAAGCAAATTCTAAACGAACATTAACTGATAGAAGCTGTGTTATTTCAAAGATAATAATAAAGCTGAACAATTATATCGGTGAAAGACCCTTCTAGTGTATGTTTGTAGTCAGGACTATGCAGTCTCATCTAGTTTCTTTTCTAGGTTAAGTTTCCCACAAAGTCACTTACCCTCAGGAAAAATAAAGGTTCATTCAGATCTTTGCATTGACTTCAAAGCAATCGTCTGACTTAATTGAATATCTGGTTTCAGCTCATTGGCCCTGGATCATTTTTTGTTCTTCTACTACTATAGGGGATGTGAGTTATCTTTCTGTGAGCTTCTAAAATCTAATAAATACATAGAAAAAAGACAGTCGAAAAGCAACACGAGATACTGCTGATATTTAAATAATCTTTTATATGTAAAATCTGTTTTATTAGCTAATGATTATTTTTATACGGTAGGTCTTACTATACTTTAAGAGCTTTATTGTTGAATCGGGGGAAATGTTTTGGAACAGGAATTCAGAAGAGCTGAATTGTAGTTCTTTGATTACTGGCAAACCTCATCAAACTTTAGTTTCTTCAGCCGTAAAATAGTGAATAACACCCTAACCTCCCTGTCTACATCCCGTGCTTCTTGTGAAGACCCCGAGATAACATATAGGAATGGCCTTTCACAATTCAACCTAGTCAAATGACAGATATGTCAAATCCCATCGCAACTAATCCCAATATTCTGCTCAGATTCACATGTCCTGAAATATTCTCATCTTAAATATCGTTTGAGATAAGAGGCCATCCTCTGGGGCTTGGGGTTTTTTTTTTTTTCCCCTAGAGTTTATTTTATAATAACAGTAATTATTATAACAGGTTTTGAGCTCATCGAACCTCCACAGTGTTGATGGGCAATGCTATGTCTATGATTTTCATTAATTTACCAGTCTGCAAATATTTTAAAGCGGCATAGGCTTCAGGGTCCTGGAGTCTTAGTCTTCCCAATATGTTGAACTGACATGTCCTTCTGATGGCATATGTATCTTATGTTCAACTTCTATCTCACAGAACACAACGACCTCTGTTTGGAAATGGTTTCGTTGCACGGCAGAACTGACACCAGTTGCCTCCCTTACCTTTACGCTTTAAAAAAACATAAGGGTAGTGGAGTTTATTTAAATATATTCCAATTCAGACCACTTTTTGCCACCGGTTCTTTTCTGAACAAGCCCAGTAGTTTCCAAACCGGTCTCCTTGCTTCTCTGCTTAGCCCTCCAGTGGTTGTTCTCCACCAAAAAGTCAAGCTATCCTCCAAACAGGTACATAGATCATTTCACTTTCTTCATCAACACCGTTTGGTTGTTTGCCATCACTCTTATAAATCAAGTTCGATGTCCTTCCCTGGCCCACAAGGCCCTCTGTGATCTGGCCCCTGCCTCCCTTCCTACTTCATCACTACCTCTCCTGTGTTCTCTCTGCATGTAGTGGCGAGTCACAAGCCTTAGTTAGCCTTTCTGCAGTCTCATAATGGCACCAAGCTTTCGCCTTTGCTCTTGGCTTTTTCCTGCCTCAAAAGCCCGAATGGTCACGTGATTTGCTTCCTCACTCTCTTTAGGTCTCAGGGCAAGTATCACGTCTTTGGGATGTCCTTCCTTACCCTCTAGCAAAAGCAGGCCCTTTCTGTCTACTCCCTTGCCATGATTTATATTTCTTCTCAGGTATTTGTTTGCCTGTTTCCTTAGAACAGCGCTGTGCATGGAACTTTCTGTGACAATGGAAATCTGTGTTATCCAATACAGTGGCCACCGGCCACATGTAGCAGCTGAGCACTTGAAATGTATCTAGTGGGACTGAGGAACTGAAATTTTATTTTAATTTAATTTAAATTCATTTAAATTTAAATAGCCACATGCGACTATGACTAACATATTGGATAGCACAGACCTAACATTTAAGCTCCATAAGGACAACGACTTGCCTGTCTTGTTTATGACTGTGCTCTAGAGCCCGGAACAATGCCTGCCTGGTACATAGGAGGTAGTGAAAAAATGCACCTCGAATGAATAGGTGACTAGAGCATTAGCTATGAAGTCAGGTGACTTGGGCTGTAATCCTAATAATTAAGTTGGTGTTCTCATGTAAATAATTTGATTTTTCTTTTATAAAATGCCTTTTTCCATATAC
The DNA here is from genome assembly GCF_000325575.1 of Pteropus alecto. Classification (NCBI taxonomy): domain Eukaryota; kingdom Metazoa; phylum Chordata; class Mammalia; order Chiroptera; family Pteropodidae; genus Pteropus; species Pteropus alecto. Next base: position 16,478,539 of record NW_006494609.1, read on the forward strand.
TTTATTTTATTTATTTTTTTGTGAGAATCATTTAAGAGCTGTACATGATAGTGTATTAGGAACTATAAAATGCAAGAACAAGATTAAGGAATTATTATTATTCATAGAGGGATGGTGGTATGGTTTTCCTGATGGTGCCAGAGGACCAGGGAATAGATCTTAAGACTTTTCATTGTATCTCCTGAGCACAATATTAATTGTAAAATTTTCTTCTTTTGATTAATTTTCTTCTTCCTTCCATCGTATGTAGCTTTGGCTTTGTACACCCTCATGGGGACAAGCTGCACATCTGTTTACATCATGCTTTTTAACAAGATTTAATAAATGATGTGTGTCTCTGCTTGTTTATTAAATTAGAATTGTGGTGATTTTATTCAGTCAGTTAGAAGGCTAAGAAATTGCAAGGCACTGTCTGTTTATATAAGTATTGGAGCCAATTTCCTAGGGCTGGAGCCAAGGGAGTGCTTTTGGCTTTGTGGCTGACCATACTGGAGGGAGAGCATGAATTCGTAGGGCTAGAAGGGACATCCAAAGGTCATTGAACCATTTGGGCTGTTCTCCAAATAGACTTCACCTAAATCATCTGAGACACTTGGGCATCTCTCCCATTTTTAATGGCCTCCAGGCACGGTGATTCTCAGCCTCCCTTAATAGTAGTTTTCATTTTTTAGAAATGCTTCTTATTAAAAAGTTTGAGATGAATTTAAATAAAGGTGAAAACACTTGTCTCAAAAAGAATATTTTTTCATGAGTATATCGGAGACTAGACTTCTTTTTTCTTCCTTAAACGAAGGGAATAAGGGACATGCAATTATTCCTCTCATACCTGGATGCCTTACTCAGTGTTTCCTGTCGTGTTTTTAATTTCTCTAGTAGTGCTTTTCAAATGGAGGTCTAAGGCCTAGTTGCATCAGAATATGCTTATTAAGTATGGACTTTTCTTATTTCCAGAGTTAGGCTCACTAGATGTGGGCTCCCAAAAGCTGAATTTGAACAAGCTTCTTGGCTCAGATCTGAGAGCACCTTTAGATTCAGCTCAAAGTTCTTTTTCCTCAATCATATTCTATTAAGAGCAACGAACTGCTCTCCACATCTTTGTGTAATTATTATTACTTATTTATATTGTTTAGCCAAACAAATTTATCTACCTGAATATCACCTGCTTAGTGGGTTAGCATCAGCCCAGCTGCAAGTGATGGATGAAAGCAAATGCAAGTAAATGAAACTTAATTATAAATCAGTTTTATTTGTTTGTTTATTTCTGTAGAGCTATTGTAAAAGCCACCATTTATGTAATGCTCCAAGTCCTTTATGAAAAAAAGAATCATGTTAAATTTTTTTTATCTTTTCTACTTTATTATATGACAAATTTGTTTTAGTGTTTTAATTGTTCTTTTATACATGTGTTTTATTGTAAGTTGCCTTATTCTCTTGGATGTAGGTGAGATATTATTTCCACATGTGAATTTTAATATAGAATAAAATAAAGCAGATTTTAGGGTTATCTGCTTTCTTGTTATTGTTGTTGCTATGTTAACGATCTTGTCCATTATGTGTAGGAAATCGAGAGTAGACTTTTTGAGGGTGTTATACTTACTGTACACTGTTCTGTTCATGCTTTCTTGACAATTTGCCACACAAACACATATATAGGGAGAGATTTCTCCTACTTCTGCAATTATCCTTGAGAAAAGAAATTTGTTTACATTCGAGTCCTTGTGAAGTTTCTTCTATTGTGGGTCTTCTCTCAATTACTGTGTTTAGAATAATCAACTACTTTTTGGAGACAACATGTTACCCCGAATGACTTCCATCAGTGCTAGTTTTGAATGCTTTTTGGCTTTACCTGATACATTCTCTTAAAATAGATAAAGAAATTTAATATAGAGTTGAATATCATCATAAACAAGCCACTTAAAGATGTCCTAAAAGATGTCTTAAGTGGTTATCACCTGGAGGCCAGTATTGTATAGCTGTAAGATGAATTTTGAAGAAATCAATTTGCTTTGTGATTGAATACTTGCAGCACAGGATAAAAAGTTCAGCGACAGTGTTATTTACAGATTCAAAAAGTGCATTATTTAAAACAACTCAGGTGGATCTAAAGATGGTAAGCTCTGGAAAACAGAAAAAAATTCTCATGAAGATACTAATGATGAAATTCCATGTGATGGTTTGCATAAAATTGTTTAACGATTTGTGAGTGTTGGAAATAATTTTTAAATTAATGTACTATTTTTTATAATACATGATTTAAAATTTGTATGTGTAACTAAATTACTAAGGTATCCATTATAAGTAGACTATTATCATCTGCATCTAAAAGTTAATCTATTCATATTGGGTTCAAAAACATTTTATTTTAATTTTCTCACAGGGATAACCTTCAACATGCCTTTATGCTTGGGTGCTTGGAGGATTCTTTTTTTTTTCCTTTCTTTCCCACCTAGGTATAAACATCTTGAGAGCCAGAGGCCACACCTACGTACAGCTCTGCTAAAATCATGACATCATATTCTGGCACTGTTCTGCTCCTTGTAGAGTCTCACCAAACGCTGGCTACTGATGATGACAACCGTGGCATTTGTGTGCTTGGACAAATTTTTTTTTTGTGGAAAATGTCCGTTGATTTGGTTGGGACCTTTTTAAAAACAGTATTTCTTCTCAGCTCTCATGCTCTATGCAAAGTAGCAAGTATGTGTATAGATTAATTGTGTCTAATTAAAAATATTTTTATTTCAGTGGGTTCCTCAAGGAGAGAAGGAGTGCCCGCCCACGTCAATCTCTCTGCATCATCCATGCTAATGATTGCAATGCAGTACACATCCAACCCAGGTGAGTGGAAATATGGGTGGCTTGGCTGATTCCAAAACCAGTAATGGAACAAGACATCATACTGGTAGGCTAGCAAATCTGACGTGAGAAGAACTTCTCTTGGAGATGGGTTAGAAAACAGACTTTCGAGTTGAAATAAATTTCCCTTGGTATTAGCCGCAGTCTTGCAGGCTAGTGATATTTTCAGAGTGGTCGAGCACACAATTTTAGAACGTTGATTGGAAATCTATTGGATATAAGTATATAGGAATAGTTAAATTAGAAATATCAAAATCTCCTCCAATCCTAATTGTTAAAGATAACCGCTGTTAATATTTTGTGAATTGCTACTCCAATGCCACACAAGTATCCTTGAACACAAATCTTTTACTTTATTTCTGATTATTTCCTTATGTAAATTCATAAAAGAGAGATTAATGGGTTAAAGGATGAAAAAATTTCAATAGTCTTACTATATATGTAAGTACTCTTAACCTGTCATTAAATATTATCATAAAATTTATATAGAGTTGGACAGATGAAAAATAATATCTCAATGTTTTGATTTATATTTCCTTGATTACTAGTGACGTTGAACAGGTTTCATATGATTTACTCTGTTGGTTTCTGTTCATCAGTATAATTGCAGATGAACTTTGGGAAACTGATCTAAAAAGGGGCTGACTGTTAGAGTCACATGCTATGATATGACTCAGTTTTTGTTTTTATTTGATGTTTATTTGGAAACCGAACAAATTTATTGGCACTGTTTTCAACCTTCTACTTAATTACATAATACATAATAAGCTTTTGCTCAGAATGAGAAAAAATTTTTTTTCATTTTGAAATCTTAATAATTTTTAGTTTAAATGTGAAATATTATTATATGAGATTAATTAAAATGCATATATTTTAGAAGTTATCTGATATTTCACTCTGTTTGGCTTAAAGCAACCTCAAAATGTCATTTATATTTATTATATATTATGTTCTGGAAAAAAATTCTTCATTTAGAATCTAGTTACTTGAAGTATCATCATGAGGCTTTGGTCCTAATTTCTATGTTGGGGGGCAGTAAAGCAGGGCAGGTAAAATCATGTGACTTGAGGTTAGATGTATGTGAAGTCACATCTGAACTCACTTGCAAATTGCCAGTTAGTGTAACCTTAAGCAAGTTTTTTAACATCCCTAAGACCAAGTTTCTTCACCTATAAAATGGGAATAATTCTCTCTGCTGTGCCTTAGAATATTATTGTGAGGGTTTAATGAGTTAAACATATGTAAAGTGCTTACTTAGCATAGTGAAGGGCACATTGTAAATGCTTGGGATGGCTACAATCTTTTTCTTCTTGGAGTTGAATGTTTCACAGAGAAACCACTGTGATCAGACTTACTTCTGTTAATTCTAAATCTGTATCTTCACCTATTCATGGGGAAATGTTTATAGCCAAAGATTCTATAGTAAGAATTATATTTGGGACCCAAAACTAGTCTTGTGATGTGAGAAACTGTTAAGAAGTGAGGTGATATCCTCCAGGCGGCACTCTGGGACCAAGTTGCTTGAATTTTTATTGGGGGAGACAGCACGAGGCAGCTTGGTCCTTTAGTTTCTGTGTATCGAGGCTAGAGTACAGACCTTGTTCAACTAACAAGCATTCGTTGAATAATTCCTACATAAATGGTTCTGTGCTAGGCATTGGGAAAACCATCAGAAATGTAATATATGGTGCTCGCTATGGAGCTTATGTCTAATTGGGAATATCAGGCATATTCACATAAATCTTCAATTTACAATGTAAAGAAGTAAGTGAAAAGTACAAAATAAATATTATAGTGTTAATTCATCAGAAGGAGATAACTCTATGGATTGAAATGATCAGGAAAGGCTTTGAGTCACTGGAGCAAAGTATGGATCTTAAAGTATGGATAATTTTAATTGATAGGGTTAAGTGGAGTGTCCTGGGAGGGAAATCAGTTTAAACAAAGAGACTCTCTGGGTTTGTTTATGGGGCAGTCAGTGAACTACTCTGAACCAGGTTTGTGTAGCAGACACAAGGAGAATAGCATATGCTGTGTAAGAGAAAGTGGCCTGGAATAACTGTACTTGACTACTCACTGATGGCTTAAGGACAAAATTCCAATTCTAGAAGGCCATTTGTATATTTAATAGTCACTGAATATCTACTATGTGCCAAACACTTGGGGACACCATGGTTAGCAAAACGAACTGATTCCTGCCCTCACTTCGTGAAGCTTATCATACAGTGGTCGGGAGAAGATATGAATCAAATAATTATAAAAGCAAATGTAAAGTTTCAACTGTGATAAGTGCTACAAGACCCTATAAAAGGAGATTTTTCTTTTATTGAAGATGTCAGGGAGGGCTTCTCTGGGGAAGTAACCTTGGGTCTGAGGACTGAAGGGAAAGTAGGGTTAACAAGGCCAACAAGGGGTGGGGGATTCAGGCAGAGGCATCTTATATGTTAGAAGGGAGCCCGGCTAGCAGGTGGGACTGAAAGGTCAAGGTCAGTGTAGTTGGAGCTCGGAGTAGTAACTGCCTCATTTGAGATGAAATGGTAGACTTCTGTGGGCCAGAACAGGCTGGATATTGTGAGCTCTCTTTGGGAGTCCTGTGTTTATCCCAAATCTAATGGGAAGGCACTGAAAGACTTTGAGTGGTTATATATGTGTCATCCTGGTTGCAGATGAGAATGGTTTAAAAAAGAGCCAGAGGTGATGTAGATTGACCCACGAGGAGGCCTTTGCATCTGTCTAGGCATGTAAAAGGCAGGGGCAATTAAGACTGAGAAAAGTGGAGACGTCTGAGAACTACCTAGAAAGTAAAATTGACAGGACTTGGTGACATATTGGATATGGTGGGGTTTTAGTCACTGAGAAAGGAGACGTGGGAAGAAGAAGACCAGGTCTCTGAGGGAAGCTCATGAGATCTGTTTTGGACATGTTGTGTTCAAGGTGTGTTCCGGATGTTTAAGAGGAGACGGTATACTTTGGGCTAATATACTGTTATATGTCAATTATATCTCAGTAAAACTGGAAAAAACCTCCACACATAACCTTAGTAATAATTCTACGTGTTCCAAACACAGAAATGCAAGTAAATAAGCTTACTTAAAAAAACAGGCAATCAATCTACGGCCATGCTACCCTGAACATGCCTGATCCCCTCTGATCTTGGAAGCTAACCAGAGTTGGGCTAGCTGTACTTGGATGGGAGACCACCTAGGAATAGGTGTCTTCTGTAAGCATAAAAAATAAGGGATCGTAAGCTGACAAGGTCCTTGCAATCTGTGAGGTCAACCAAGGGTTGCCTTGCCTAATAAAAAAATAGACAGTGATAATTAGGTAGTTGTATTATGTGTCTGGAACTCAGAATAGAGCCTTGTGTTTGCAGTAATGAACTCTAAGCCTCTATGTCAGAGTCCAATGACATTCATTAAATTGCATACAGATGGTAACCGATGTTGTGTATGAGTGTGACACTGCTTACAAGAGAGCGTAGAATGAAGAGTGGGTTTGTGACCAGGCCTTCAGGGACTCCAGCAGATAATGGCCCAGCGGGATACTAAGCTTGCCAGAGAGACAGATTGTATCTGTTGGGATGTGTTTAGCTGACTAACGGAGGGTTTAACTACAGGAAGGAAGTCTCGGACATAGCTCCCTAGTGTCAGGGGGCTAAGATGGCATCATCTTTCTCTTGAACTTCTCCTCATGTTTGCAAGATGGCCGCCATAGTGGAGGTTGTTATATTCTTACACACCCACATCCACAAACAGGTAACAGGAGCAGTCAGGATAATTAAGCAAGGTCTCCTGGAGTGCCTCTTTCCTTTTATCAGGGAGAAAAAAATGTCTCACAAGCTCTCAAGCAGATTCTCTCTTAGGTCTCACTGGCCAGAACTGAGTCACATGGCCGTCCCTAGCTGCAAGCTGTGTTGGGAAATGGATAAGGTAGAAAGGGTTGTCGATAGCACTTGAGTTGCCACAACAGTGTCTGTCACAGATAATAGGGAGAGGGTCAGTCATGAAGTCAAGGAAGAGGGTTTTAAAGAGAAGGTAGTGGTCTGCAGTACTGAATGCTGCTGAGGGTCAAGTAAAAGGCAGACTGAAAAATGTTCATCAAATCGAATGACAGGGTCATCGGTGACTAAAGCGAGACCTGCTTCAGTGCCCCGATAGGGTTGGAAGACAGAGTAAGGAAGGTATGGTACAGCTATCTAGGGTGAAAGTATCATTCTTCCCTAAGTAAGCAGAGGCAATCAAAGAAGACTGCTGTTGTGTAGCTTTTAAGAATTTCTCAGCAGATGGAACAGGTGATCAAATGACAAGACTCCCATTCTAATCCATCAGTCTGTCACTTGCTATCTGTCCAGACTTGGGCCGTATAGGACACTAAGTCTCTCCTTTTCCTAACTGCAACATGGTGGTTGTGAGATAATACACATAAAGCTCTTAACACAATACTTGGCATAATGAATGCTCAATATTCATTATTATGATCCTATTAGGCTACTTTTTTTCCCTATATGTTTTTTGGTTACGTTGATATCGGTTTATGTTGAAAAGATATGATTATTAGGAATTTTTCTTAATGTTTCCTTTATTGCTAAGATGAATGAAATATATTTCTCAAGGATCTTGGAATAAAGCTTGATAAAGTCAAAAGCTTACATGGTTTTTGAAAAGTAAAAATATATGGAAGTAAGTAATTTCTAATGTAATGATTATAGTGAAAAGTCATACTAATATAGTTTATTGTATCTCAAAGGATGTTTTATCTGGTTTTTACATTTCATGTTCAAATTACATTTTCTTCCTTACAGTGTATCATTGTCAATTATTGGAATGCCTCATGAAATATAAACAAGAAGTCTGGAAAGTAAGTTTTGGCCCACGTTTAATTCATAGCAACAAACTTAATTTATATTGTATAGTAAAAATTGTTTTCATGTTAAAAGTATTTTTAGGTCAAATTTATTGATGTCATTATTTCGATGTGGCAGAACCTATAATTCTTTTCTTACTGATTAAATTATTATTTAGAACAGGAACGATCTTGAGGAACAGTGGCTTGACAGAAAATGTAATTGGATATCTCTTATTCTTGGAATTTAGCATATTACTATATTAATGTGACAATTTCATTTAAGTTGAAATGTTGCTTGAGAACTTGTCTTCTTTTTAATAGGAGATGTGAATTGTTAAGAAATGTTTTTTAGAAAAATATTTTTAAAAAATGCAGTGTTTGACAAACTGGCTTATGCTGTTCTAAAATACATCTTTAACATTATTCTGAATAGAAAAGAATTTGTTAAAAGAATTGTGTCCTTTTGAATGCCATTTGGGGGACTTATTTACAGGACCAATAAGTAAATAATAAAAAATAATATCATACAATGATCTAATCTGAGGAGCACACCTGGATGATGAGATTCCAGAGGAATTAACCACCTCAACCCGTCTACTGAAATTTTCACTGCTTTGGTGATATTGAATGAGTTACTTTTATTTTTATTTGACCATGCTAAGTCAAAATATTCTTCCTATTTCCTTTAGGATCTTTTGTATGTGATAGCCTATGGGCCTTCACAAGTGAAACCTCCAGCTGTGCAAATGCTGTTCCATTACTGGCCCAATTTAAAACCTCCTGGGGCAATAAGTGAATACAGGGGCTTGCAGTACACAGGTAAGAAGAGAATAGCCCTGTGATGCCCTATCTTTATTTCTCCTATGCCATATTTGCCTCACCTACTTATATATAATTTTATCTTGCTGGATTACATTTAAGTGCTTTTTGACATTGTCGCAGATCTTTTCTGAAACTGGGTGGTATAAAATAAGTAAATTAAATCAAAAACATTTCTGATACTATAGCGAATCACGTTAAGTCTCAGTTTCATTTGCTATGCCTGGCCTGTGGTCTTAACTACTCTTAAATTAATCGCTGCAAAGGTGGGAGCGGTGAGTAATGCTGCAGATTTGCTCACCATGTAGCAAAACCTCGAATGGCTAAATCTGTCCTGATAAGAAGACTTGGAGCATGTTCAGCATTACCAGTTTATACACTAGAAAAAAAAAAGAAAAAAAAATTAAATGACCCTGATAGCCTAGTTGGACAGAAAGAGTCAACAATTGCTAAATATTGGTATAATTACTAACTGAGAAGTAAACATTGAATTTAAATGTAAAGGTATATATTTACCAAAAACCTAAACCAACCCCAGGTTCTAAGTTGTGGTTTATGCTTACATATTATAAGTCAAAAATCAAAGAAGCAACCTATGGCTGATGGAGTTTCTGGTGCCCTTGACTACCCTGTCTCCCCACTTAATCGTATACCTAGTTTTCTGAAATTGGAAGAGGTGACTATTTTGCCAAAGTTAGCTTTTATTCAAGGTACTGTGAGATTGTATACTGATATTCTAGAACTTACTTCTTTCCTGGCATCACTTGTTTTTCCTTAGGTGATTGGAAGTGGTTCAGAAGGAATTTAACTTAATTCCAGTGTCTGATTTATGTTCCCGATTAAAGCCAAGTGTTAGACTTATTAATACTCGTTTTTGAGGCTTTGATGGTTTTTGGTGGGCTTATTCTAAACTTAGAACAAATAATATTGATCTTAGTGGTAACAATAATATGAATAAAAACAATGAAAGTAGATAGGAATTTTTGAAAAATGGAAATTGGTATCATGGGTGTTTTGTATCATCGATAGTAGATAATGCTTAAGTGTTGCTAAGTGAATAATTTGATTGTAAAAGCAAAAAAAGTGAGAAGTATTAATAAAATAAAACATGAAATGACTTAAATATTTGACACCAACCCCTTCTCGATAGATCCTTGAAATAAGCATTTATATGATATGTGAATGAGTAACCAGTATAAAATGAAATTTATTTCGTAAATATTTGAAGAGTAACTCGTTTGCCAGACACTGTACTTTTTGTTAATGCTACAAGAACTGACACAAAACCAGACCTTATGGCGTGTAATACAATTTAGATATGGAAATTGGTTCATTTATTCAACAAATACTTATGGGCATAATGTGACTAAAAAGAAAAAAAAAAGACTAAATCGCTAATATCTTGGTGCGTACCTTCCCTTTGTCGGGGGAAGACCAGGCAACCATCTTACAGTGTGCTAAGTGCTCAAGTGGATCAAATACAGTTGACCCTGAACCACACAGGGGTTAGGGTTGCTGGCCTTTCCTCCCCTGCAGTTAAATATTCGTGAGTAACTTTTGACTCCCCCAAAACTTAACTGCTAATAACCTACTATTGACTGGAGCCTTATAGATTAAACAACCAATTAACACATATTTTGCATGTTATCTGTATTATATACTGTATTCTTACAATAAAGGCAATTAGAGAAAAGAAAATATTAAGAAAATCATAAGGAAAATATATTTACAGTATTCATTAAAAAAAAAAATCTGTGTATAAGTGGACTCGTGCAGTGTAAACCCAGGCTGTCCAAGTGTCAATCATACGGAGAGCTGTGGGACGCACAGGAGGGGCTTCTGACCTCACCCTGATGGTAGGCAAGTTTGGGGGAGTGTTGAGTTGTTGAGGAAGATTCCTCAGTGAGTAGCATGTAAGCTGATACCTGAAAGAGATATGCACATGAGACATCATAAGGGGAATGGATCATGAGTGAATGAATGTGAGTTTGAAGCAGAAGGAACTGCAAGAGTTCAGACTAGAAGATCAAAGATAGCACGATCATATTCAGGAACTGGGAAAGGTCATATGCAGCCAGACAGTGGAGGGACAGGAGGACAGTGGCCAGAGGGTAGGCAGGAAGCCTGGCAGGGCCTGTGAAGTAGTTTGGATTTCATCCTAATGGCAAAGGGAAACCACGGACAAATTTTCAGTGGAGAAGCCACACGATGAGGTTTGCCTGTTGAGAGCATCCGGGAACCCCGGGAAACTGACAGGTGCTTCCATTTCCCCCTGTGACCACACTCGTGGAAGGGCCAGCCAGATCTGTCTTCCCAGAACAGTTCAGCCTGTGCCAGCTAAGATCAGAGAGGCTCTTTCTTCTTCTCTCAGCCTGTTTGAACAAGACGTCTCTGTGGGTATTCATTCTTCAGTCCATCCTTATAATCACACGTCCATACACTTCCATTTTTTCAACAGCATGTCATGTGTCTGCTACTTGCCAGGCACTGTCCGAGCTTTCTTGGAACTTCCGTTCCAGTGAACCATGGCATTCTATGTAGGAAATGAGATCATGGAAAAAGTTAACCATTCTCGTCCATGTATTACTTTTTATCCAGCCCTGGCTGCATGCCGGACATTGTTCTAGCTGCTTATTATCTCATTTAATATTTTAGTCTTCTCCTAAATGAACACAATTTATGAACCAAGTACCACACTGGGTTTTACAGACATTTTCTCAACTGCTTCTCACAAAAATCTTAAATGGTAGGGTCTTATTTCAGTGTTACAGATGTGGAGTGAGACACAGTTTAAGTAACACCCTTAAATTCAAAGAAATAATAAAGGAGCACTGCTTGAATTTGAATCTAGATTATCTTCATTGAAAACCCACATTTTTCTGTTCTAACAATGTAACATCTTTTCTGTTGATTCAGTTCTTTAATACAATTTTATCTGGAGCATTAGGAATTTTCTACGATGCTTGCTGCAATGAAATATGCACTAAAGTATTTAGGTGGCACTACAACCCTGAATACTGTTAATAATAAAAATTATATGGAGATAGAATTTTATGGTGAAAATTCTGTAACTTGAAATGATTTCTTAGGGATCAGCAACTGTCGTATGTTTTCCCAGTGATTTCCTTCCTTCCTTCCTTCCTTCCTTCCTTCCCTTCCTTCCTCCCTCCCTTCATTTCTATTTTCTTTCTATAGCACATAGGAATATTTAAAACAAATTCTGTTAGGAAACAGAGAGATAAACTATAGCCAATTCCAACTATGTAGGAATATGAAACCAATTCTGCCACAATGTTCAATTTTTTTTTTTTTTTAGGCGAGGCACCCCTTGGTTGACCTCACAGATTGCAAAGACCCTGTTAGCTTACAATCCCTTATTTTTTATTTTTTACGCCTATAGCACCTGGTCTTCCTAGGTGGTCTCCCACCCAAGTACTAACCAGGCCCGACCCTGCTTAGCTTCCGAGGTCAGACGGGATCAGGCTTGTTCAGGGGAGCATGGCTGTAGACCCATTATTTAAAAAATTTATTTATTTTTTATTTATTTCCTTTTTAAAAAGTAAATTTTATTTGTTTTATAAAAGGAAAATTTGCTTTTAGAAAAGTTATAGAACTATGTAGGAAGGAAAAAAAAAATACTACCCAGCAATGGCTATTGTTAACATTTTGGTATATTTCCCTGCAGTTTTTATGATGCACATTTTATTTAATTTTTAAATTAAAAATTTTTTTATGATGCATATTTTAAAATAAAATTGAGAACATATTGTATGCAATTATACAAGGTCCCCCCAAACTTTTATTATGATTGTTTTCAAATACAGAAAAGTTTAAAGAAAAACACTATGAACATACATATAGCCACCTAGATTTAATAATTGTTAATAATTCATCATAATTTTAACTATACATATATACGTATATACATTATTTATTGCTTTTTAAGCACAGTAACATAGGAATATTTACAGTTTATATGGAGAAGATCAAATAGTGAAGATTTGGTAATCGAGTGTTTGCCCCTTTTGAGTTTACTAGTATTTATCAACAACAAAAACTACAATTATTTTGGTCATTAAATGAGTCTTAAAGATGCAAAGATTACAGGTTTCTTGGCAGTGAAAATCACCATTATGTTGTTCTATAAAGCTCTCCTTGTGTGGAGAAGAAAGAAATTGTTTAGCGCTCTTCTCGTTACAGGGTCCTAAGGACTAAATAATTTAGCCTTTGTTAGCAAATATCAGCACCAGTTATTGTGTAGTTTCCATCCGAACTGTGGGCTGAGGGATGCGGAACTATATACATTTCCAAGGCAGAGACTGTTGCAAACGTAGATAGAAATTAACTAACTAAAGATAATTACAAAGGTTAACTACAAGGTTAAACTTTGGTCTAGGCCACCGAATTAGTAGAGTTGAATTCGTAGTTGTACACAAGTACAAGAAGCTCTACCAGTCATTTTATGTCCTAACTTCCCTATCGTTGAGTTCTTAGTTATCTTTTTATTATTTTGATTTTATCTCCACAAAGTTTAAAAAAAGTTATAAACCTTTTTTACTGGTGCATTATACAAATGTAGAAAAACACACATTACAAGATTTTGTGGAACACCTTCCACCATGCTTACCACCATGATTACCTCCTGCTGCTATCCCAAAGGTAACCACTAACCTGACTTCCAACATCAGAGATTAGTTTTGCCTATTTTTGAATTTTATATAAATGGAATCATACATTATTTATTTGTATGTGTATGTGTGTATATATGTGTGTGTGACTTGTTTATGGGTTGAGCATAACTGTGCATCATTCATTTTTATTGCTGTATATGTTCTACCAAATGAATGTACCACAGTCTATGTATCCATTTTACTATTAATGGATATTTGGGTTGTTCCCACAGTTTGGCCATTACTAATAATGCTATATCCTGTGAATATCCTGCTACATATCTTTTGGTGCACATGTACACACATTTCTGTTAGATATATGCTTGGGGTAGAACTGCTGGATTAGAGAATGTGTGTATATCTAGTTAGAATGGATAACGACAAACAATTTCCCAAAAGCATTGTACTACTTTGTACTCCTGCCAGGGGGGGTATAAAAGTTCTTTTTGTTTATATTCCACATTTTAGGAAATATCTGGAATGAATTTTTCTGTGTGGTGTGAAGTAAGGGTCTGTCTTTTCCTCTTATGGATAACCAATTTACTCAACATCGTTTATTGAAAATACTGTTCTTTCCTTACTGCTCTGCAGTAACATTTCTTTGGTCATAAATCAAGTATCTATTTAAGAACGGTTCTGTCTCTGGTGTAATTTTTCTTTCCCCAAGACCTCACTGTCTGAATTAATGTAGCTTAATAAAATTTTATATCCTTCAGTGCCAGTCTTTCCACCTTATCGTAACTCTTGCTCTCTTCCTTGACTCCCCTGCGCTTTCTTCTTCCTGTTTTCCTCCTTCTCTTCCTCCTTTTCTTCTTCCTCCTTTATAGTTATTCCTAGCTATTTGCTAAATTAAAGAGTTTGTCAAGTTAAACACAAACAAACATGGCTCAACTACTAGGATTTTGATTATGAAATCCTTGAACGTATAGATCAATTTGGTGAAATGACATCTTTATAATATCGAACCTTTCAATTCATGCACATAGTATATCTCTCCAGTTATTTAGATTTTCTTTAGTTTCCCTCAATGCTGTTTTATAGTTTTTTGTGTAGATGTCTTGCCTCTCTCTCATGTAGTGTGTCCTTAGGTACTTTTTTGATTTTATTGTCAATGATACATCTTTTTAAAATTATACTTTTTAACTCCTTGTTGTTTGTATGTAGACATGAAATTAATTCTAGCATATTGATCTTGTATCTAGCAACCTTACTAAATTACTTTTTAATTCTAATCATTTATTTGTAGTTTTGTTTGAAAACATTTTTTCATTTGCACAATTATGTTGTTGTTGAATAATAACAGTCTAATGTCTCCTTTTCGATCTTTATGCCTATAATATCTCTTGCCTTATTGCAATGGCTAAAGCCTCCTGTGCTATGCGGAGTTCTAAGTTCCTTCATAGTTTTGTTTTTGACCCATGGGTCATTTAGAAGGGTGATGATTAATTTCTAAACATACGGAGATTTTTCTAGTGAGGTTTTATATTGACTTATAGCTTGATTCCTCTGTGGTCAGACAACATACTTTGTATTATTTCATTCCTTTGACACTTTTACACTTTCTTTAGAGCTGAGCCTATGGTCATTTTTGTAAATGTTCCTGCGTACTGAGAAAACTTGAATTTCACAATTGTTCGATACTGCGCCCTATATATGTCAGTTAAATAAAATTTGTTAACCGTATAGTTAAAATCTTCTATATCCTTACTGCATTTTCATCTATTTCTTTTATCAGTTACCGAGAGTAGAATGTTAAAATGTCCTACTATGATTGTAGATTTGTGTATTCCTCCCTGTAGTTTTGTCAATATTTGCTGTATATATTTGGAGGCTGCATCATTAGGTACATAAAAATGCAAAATTTTTCTGGTGAGTTGAAACTTTTACCATTATGAAATGCATGTCTTTATCTTTGGCAATGCTTTTTTTTTTGTTAAAGTATACTTTGTCTTATACTAGCTACACCAGCTTTCATATGTGCATAGCATAACTTTTTCCACCCTTTTATTTTTTTTAATATTCTTATATTTCCTGTGTGTCTTGTAAGCAGCAGATCATTCTCTTTTTTAAACTCGATTTCCATGATATTTATCTTTTAATTGGAGCATTTAGTCCATATATATGTAATTTAATTACTGGTATGTTTGATCCATTTTTCTATTTGTTTCTCCTTCCTTTTCTGTGTACCTTCTCTCTCTCTCTCTCTCTCTCTCTCTCTCTCTCTCTCTCTCTCGTACTGATTGAGTATTTTTTAAATACTTCATCTTTGTTTTAGGAGTTGGTCAATCTTCTATATTCTTTTGGTCATTAGCCTAAGGATTATACCATACGTTTTTATCAGTATACAGTATAAAATAGTCTTTTTACCTTTATCTGTAAAATGATAGAAGAGTTTAACTTCTTTTATCCCTTCCTGACTTCCATGCTGTGCTTTTATTTTTCATAATTCCACAAAACATTATTATTATTGTTTTTTGCAGTTAATATCCATTAGATTTTCTTTTTTCTTGCTCTTTCCTTTTTATATCTTTAAGCTCCCATCTGTGATTTAAATTTTTTTCTTTAGTAATACCCTTTCACAGTTCCTTTAATATTTTTCCACTTAGGATAAATGTTCTCAGTTGTGTTTGAAAATGTCTTTGTTTTGCCTTTATTTTTTAAAGATTTCTTTTTAGTGTATTTACTCCTAGGTTTAGTTTGATGTAGTCCCACTTATTGATTTTTGATTAAATGCTATTTTGTGCTTGTACTGTAGATGTCGTATCCAAAAAATCATTACTAAGACCCATGTCAGAGAGATTTATTCCTATGTTTTCTTCTAGGAGTTTCATGGTTTCAGGTCTT
Organism: Pteropus alecto; assembly: GCF_000325575.1. Lineage (NCBI taxonomy): Eukaryota > Metazoa > Chordata > Mammalia > Chiroptera > Pteropodidae > Pteropus > Pteropus alecto. The sequence goes on from NW_006494609.1 coordinate 16,494,570, forward strand.
ACATTTAAGTGTTTAATTCATTTTGAGTTAACTTTTTTGCGTATGGCGTAAGATAGGGGTCCAGTTTCATTCTTTTATATGTGAATATCCAATTATCCTAGCACCATTTACTGAAGAGACCATGTTTTCTCAACTGAGTGTTGTTGGCTCTCTTCTCAAATATTGGTTGACTCTACATGCTTGGGTTCATTTCTAGGCTCTCAATTCTGTTTCATGGGTCTATTTATTTGTTTTTATGTCAGTAACATACTGTTTTGATTATATAGCTTTATAGTATAGCTTGAAATCAGGGAGTATGATGCCTCCTGTTTTGTTTTTCTTTCTCAGGATTTCTTTGGCTATTTGGGGTCTTTTGTGGTTCCGTATAAATTTTAGTACTTTTTTTCTACTCTATAAAAAATGCCATTGGAACCTTGATAAGGATTGTGTTGAATCTATAGATAGCTTTTGATAACATTGACATTTAATTGTATTAATTCTTCCAATCGATGAACATGGAATATCCTTCCATTTATTTGTGTGTTCTTCAGTTTCTTTCATCAATGTTGTATAGTTTTCGGAGCTGTGATCTTTCATATTCTTGGTTAAATTTATTCCTAAGTATTTTATTGTTTTTGATGCTATTGTAAATGGGATAGATTTCTTTTTCAGAAAATTCATTCTTAGTGTATAGAAACACTACTGATTTTTGCATGTCAATTTTGTATCCTGCAACTTTACTGACTTTATTAATTTGATCTAACAGTTTTTTTGGTTGAGTCTTTGGCTGTTCTATATATAAAATTATGTTATCTACAAATAGAGACAATTTTACTTCTTTCTTTCCAATTCTGATACCTTTTATTTCTTTTTCTTGCTTGGTTGCTCTAGCTAGGACTTCCAATATTATGTTGAATAGGAGTGGTGAAGGTGGGCACTCTTGTCTTGTTCCTTATCTCAGAGAAAAAGCTCTCAACCTTTCACCATTGAGTATGAGATTAGCTGTGGTCTTGTCGTACATGGCATTCATTTATTTTTTATTATGTTGAGATATGTTCCTCTATACCTAATTTGTTAAGAGTTTTTATCATGAATGACTGTTGAATTTTTGTCAATTGCTTTTTTTGTGTCTATTGAGATGATCATACATGATTCTTTTCTTTCATTCTATTAATGTGTTGTATCACATTAATTTGCATACGTTGAACCATCCTTGCATCTCCGGGATAAATCTCACTGGATCATGTGAGTAATCCATTTAATGTGCTGCTGAATTCAGTTTGCTAGTGTTTTATTGAGAATCTTTGCATCTGTACTCATCAGGAGTATTGGCCTGTAGTTTTCTAGTAGTGTCTTTTTCTGATTTTGATGTCAGGGTAATGCTGGCCTTGTAAATGAGTTTGGGAGTGTTCCCTCCTCTTCAATGTTTTGGAAGAGTTTGAGAAGATTGGTGTTGATTCTTCTTTAAATGTTTATTAAAATTCACCAGTAAAGTCATCTGGTCTTGGGCTTTTCGTTATTGGAAGTTTTTGATTATTGATTCAATCTCCTTACTAGTTGGTCTATTCAGATTTTCTATTTCTTTCTGATTTAGTGCTGGTTAAGTTCTATGTTTCTAAAAATTTTTCCATTCTAGGTTTTTTAGTTCACTGGCATATAGTTGTTCATAGTTGTTCTTATAAGCCATGTTATTTCTGGGGTATCAATTGTAATGTCTCCTTTTTCATTTATAAATTTGTTGATTTGGGACCGCTCTCATTCTTCCTTGGTTGGTCTAGCTAAGTTTGTCAATTTTGTTTATCCTTTTTAATGAACCATCAGTTTGGTTAGTCTTTTATTTTTCTGTTTTTTATTTCATTTACTTTTGCTTAAATCTTTATTATTTCCTTTCTTCTGCCAACTTTTGGCTTGGCTTACTCTTTTTCTAGTTTCTTAAGGCATAGAGTTAGGTTGTTTACTTGGAATTTTTCTTGCTTCTTGATGTAATCATTTATTATTATGAACTTCCCTCTTAGGACTACTTTCGCTATAAGTTCTTATAAGTCTTATAAGTTCTGGTATATTGTGTTTCCATTTTTGTTTGTCTCAAGAAACTTTGATTTCCCCTTTCATTTTTTCTTTGATCCATTTGTTGTTTAGGAGAGTTTTAACTTTCATGTGTTTGGTGAATTTTCCAGTTTTCCTCTTGTTACTGTTTTTTAGTTTCATACTGTTGTGGTCAGAGAAAATACTTGGTATGATTTCAATCTTCTTGAGTTTGCCAAGAGTTGTGCTATGGCCTAATGTATGATCTATCTTACAAAATGTTGCATGTGCACTTGTAAAGAATGTGTATTTTGTGGTTGTTGGATAGAATGTCCTGTATATGTCTGTTAGGTGCATTCAGTCTACAGTTTTGTTCAAATCCTCTGTTCCCTTAGTTATTCTCTGTCTGGATGATTTATCCATTGTTGAGAGTGGGTTTTCTTTATTTAAAAAAAAATTTCAGCAGCTTCACTATGATATATCTAGTTACGATATTATTTTTGTCTTTTGCGGGGTTCGTAGGACTTTTTGGCTTAATGTCTCTTATTAGTTTTGGAGAATTGTCAAGCATGATCTTTCTTTTGTTAGTGATAATAGTACTTTATTAAGGCATATTTTATATAAAGTGAGATGCATAAAAATCAACTCTATGGCTGGATCAGTTTTGGCAGCTGTATAATGTTCCTTTAATTGTCACCCAGATAAAGACAATAGAATGATTCTATCACTCTAGAAACTAAAGGCATACCCCTTTCCAATTAATGCCCTTCCTCCCACCCTGAGACAGTCACCACTCTTGTTTCTATATAATTCATATACAGTAATCCCCCCCTTGTCCACAGTTTCACTTTCTATGGCTTCAGTTACCCTCAGTCAACCATGGTCTGAAAATGTTGAATGGAAAATTCCAGAAATAAACAATTCATAAGTTTTAAATTGCATGCCATTCTGGGTAGCGTGGTGAAATTTTGTACCGTCTCTCTCCATCTTGCCCAGGACATGAACCGTCCCTTTGTTTAACATCTCCACACTATACGTGCTACCTGCACGTTAGTCACTCAGTAGCAGCCTGAGTTATGACATCCACTGTCATGCTTGCAGTGCTTATATTCAAGTAACCCGTCGTTTACTTCATTATGCCATATTCACCTAACTTTTATTATAGCATATTGTTATAATTGTTCAATTTTATTATTAGTTATTATTGTTAATTTTTTAACTGTGCCTAATTTATAAATTAACCTTCATCATAGTTATATATGTATAGGAAAAAACATAGTATATATAGGATTTGGTACTATCCAAGGTTTCAGGCATCCACTGGGAGTCTTGGTACATATGCCCTGCAGATATATAGGGGGACTATTGTATTCATATAATTCAGGGGTTTGCATAAATGGCAATCAAACAATATGTATTCTTTCATGTCTTACTTTGTTCATTTGACACAATTTTATTGACATTAATCTGTGTTTTTGAGGATATTAGTAGTTCTTTTTTTTTAATTGCTAAGTAAATATTCTATTGCATGAACATACCAGTTTGTTTTTCAACTTAGCTATTGTCGTACCTTTGGGTTGTTTCAAGTTTTTGTGGGCATATGTAATCATTTCTCTTGGTGGATACTTTGGAGTGGAATAGCTGGGTCATAGAGTTTGTAAGAAAATTCTAAACAGGTTTGTAAAGTGTATGCCATTTTAAATTTCATCCAACAATGTATGAGAGTTTCAGTTGCTATAAATTCTTGCTAATACTCGCAACTGACAGTATTTTGAATTTTAGCCATTCTGGTGGGTGTGTATCTCATTGTGGTTTTAATTTGTACCTCCTCGATGACTGACATTGAAGATCTTTTTATATGCTTATTGGTCATTTAGATATTTTATTTTATGAAGTACCTGATAAAGTCTTTTGCATAATCATAAATTAGGTTGTTTTTCTTTTTTTATTATTGTTATGAAGTTGTTTTTTTATGTAGTGAGACATGAATCATCTGTCAGATTTATATATTGCAAATATTTTCTTGCAGTTGGATTGCTGTTTTAGTGTTTTTGATGAACATGAGTTTTTAATTTTGATAAACCAAAATTTTTCATTTTCTCATTTATGGTTAGTGACTTTCATGTCCTAAGAAATCTTTGCCTTCTCCAAGGTTGTAAAGATAGTTTCCACTGTTTTCTTCCAAAAGCTTCATATCTTAGCTTGCACATTTAGGTCTATGATGCATTTAAATTTAATCTTTGTGTATGGTAGATATGGTTCATTTATTTCTTTATGGATTGTTCTAGCACCTTTTGTTGAAAAGATTATTGTTTTCCCTTTAAATTGTATTGGTCCCTTGGTCATGTATATATTTGGGTATATTTCTGGACTCCATTTAGTCTTATTGACCTGTATACCAATACAAACTGTCTTAAATACTTTGGCTTTATAGTTTTGAAATCAGATAGTTCAAGTCTCCAACTTTGTTCTTCTTCAATCATCTTGGCTATTTTAGGTCTTTTGCATTTCCATATATATTTTTGTATCAGCTTTTATTTCTGCAAAAAACAATCCTGCTAGGATTTTGATCTGGGTTGTGTTAAACCTATAGTTCCACTTGGAAAGAACTGACATTGTAAAAATATTGAGTTTTCTAATCCATGAACATGATATATCTCTCCATTATTTAGATCTTTAAAAATTTCTCTCAACAGTATTCTGTAGTTTTCATTATAGAATTTTGCATTTTTTAAATTAAATTTATTCCTAGGTATTTGAGGCGTTTTTTTATGCTGTTGTAAATGAAATTATTTTAAAATATAATTTCCAATTGTTTATTGACAGTATAAAGAAATGCAATTGATTTTTGCATATTTTTCTTTTATTTCATGATTTTGCTAAATTCAGTTATTCTAGTAGTTCGTTGATTAGTTGGATTTATGGTGTCATCTTAAAAAGGACAAATTTGCCATGATTTTTCCAATTTTTATGCCATTTATTGCTGTTTTTTTTTTCTTTTTTTCCCTCTGCCTAGGACTTTCAGAACAATATTGAATAGAAGTGGTAAAAATGCTTTGTTTCTAACTTTAGGGAATATTTCATCATTAATTATGGTATTAACTGTAAGGTTTTGCTGATAATCTGTTATGTCAGTTTGAAGAAGTTTTGTTTAATTTCCAGTTGACTGAGAACTTTTATTCTGAGTAGATATTAAAATTTATCAAATACTTACATGAACAACACTGAAGAAAATGATTCAGTGATGTTCTTTATGTATTTCATTGCTTTCTGCCCTTTGTTATTTTCTTCTTTTCCTTTGAGTTAATTTTTTCTTTTTTTCCCTAGTTTCTTAGAATAAAAACTTAGATTGTTGATTTTCAACATTAAACATTTTTGTAATTATTCTTTTAAAGTTACTAATTTCCTTCTGAAGCTCTGCATTAGCTGTATCCAACAAATTCTGATACGTTTGTTTTTACTATCATTAATTTAAAAATATTTAAAAAATTTATTGCTATATCTTCTTTGGCCTATGTTTTATTTAGGAGAATGTTATTTAACTCTCAAATATTTGGGTTCTAGTAATATTTTATTTTGATTTCTGCTGTAACTTTACTGTAATCGATGAATTTTTTTTTCTCATTTAACACTTTAAATATCTAATTCCATTGTTTCTGATTGGAAATTAGACATCATTCTTATCATCGTACCCCTGAATGTAATATGTATTTTCTCTGCCTCATTTAAAATTTTCTCCTTATTTTTGATATTTTTTGTATTTTCATTATAATCTGCTTAAGTGTGGTGGTCTTTGTATTTATTCTGCTTGAAGTTTGCTGAGCTTTAGAAACAATGTTGGGTGTTCTTCTCTCCAGATATTTATTCTGTTCCTTTTTTTTTCTCCTCTCATCCTGAGACTAAAAAAAATTTGGTATTGTTCTAGAAGTCTCAGGTACTCCATGCCTTTTTTTCTAAAAAAAAAAAAAAATTGGTTTTCTATGCTTTAGTTTGCATTTATATTAACCTGTCCACAAGTTTACTAATCCTTTCTTTTGCTGTGTCTAGTATTTTTAAAAACCCTATTCAATGAGGTATTAATTTCATGCATATGTTTTTAGTTTTAGATTTTTTTCGTTATATTTAGAGTTTTCATTTTTCTGTTGAAATTTGTATCTCAGTGATCTATTTTTTCTGAATTCTTTAACATATTTTAAATACTTTAAAAATTTTACTCCTAATTCAAAATGAGTCTGGATCATCTGTATGTCTGTTTCTTTTGACTCATTGTCTCATCCCTTTTTCTGGAAATCCAGTACACTTATGTTAGACCTTTCTCCCATGTCTCTTATGAGTATTTTTTGTGTTCTTCTCCCTCAGCTCATCTGTCTGTGCTTCATGCTGTCTCTTTTTCCTGACTTATTTTCCTGTTCACTGATTCTTTAGTCTCTCAATTGTACTCTTAAGTTTGTTAATTATATTTTTAAATTCTAGAATTTTTATTTTGTACTTAAAAAATTCCAACTCATTGATATTCTTTAACTTGTCTTTTACTTTATAGAATGTATTTAGCATAGTCATTTTGAAGTTTGTTTCTGATAACTCAATATTCTGGATCTCTGGAGATTCTGATTCTATTGCCGTTTTTTTGTCTTCTTGTGTGTGTTTTTAAATTGTGTGTAAGACATTAGATAGAAAAACCATAGAGCTAATTTGAGGTTTAAGAATATGTTATATTTTTTCAGAGAGAATTTGCTTTTGCTTCTGGCAGGAGGCTATGGACATTAGCAATCCAAGTCACCTTAATGCAACAACAACAACAACAACAACAACAACAACAACAACAACAGCAACAACAACAAAAAAGAACTGTGTTCCATTATTGAGATGATTTGAGGCCGGTCTTCAGTTCCTGTTAGGGTTGGTCTATTTCTGGTCCCCCTTTACTTTTGGGTGTGGCCTTTTCGAACCCTACCTACAGCTGAGGGAGATTTTTAGGTCTCCCATTTCTTCGTGTTGTTTTTTTAAAAAAATATTTTATCCAGTTTTGTAATTGTTCTCAGTAGTAGAATTGACTTGAATTAATTTTTCTATCATTAATGGGGAAATGGAACCTAGATTTTTTTTCTATAATATTTTTACAGTGGAATGTGTTTGTGTGTGTATGTATGTGTGTATACATACATACATACATACATACATACATACAGGCCGTTTATTTCTTCACACATGAAAGAAAACTGCTTCATTGTGAAAAATATTTAAATATTGTTTCATTTTTTTCTGGTATGTAGAATTATAGAAGACATACCTTAGACCAGTGTAATTTTGTCTGTTATAGGAATCCCTTTTGTTCTTAATTCTTGGAGACTTATTTATTTATTAAAAAGAATATTTCTTAAATGCTTATATATATGAGTATCTTTTTATTGATTTTTCCCCCCTATAATGTGAAGAGTGTTTTCAGCCTGCAAATTCAAATTCTTTTTCAATCTTTTTCAGGAAATTTCTCATTAATGAAATTTTAAATTATTGCTTTTTTCAAGTCATTTGGTATTTTCCTCAGGAATATCTATAATTCATAGGTTAGAGTTTCATATTTTGTGCTGTGTAGCTATTATAACCACTATTTTCCTTATTTTATTTTCTTATGTATTATTCCATATAAATTATGTGTTTATCTTTTCCTCTATGTTCTTAGCTTCTTAGGTTGGTTTATTCTATAACTTACTTGACTTTTCCCCCAAGTCATCTCTGTTTATTGCCCTGAATGAGGTTTCTAATTTTACTATTTTATTTTTAGTTTACTCACACTTAACATATTTCTTATCCAAATCCATTTTTATCTTATTCTGTTAGCTTTCCATCTCACCCTAAATTTTCTATGACTTTCTACTCCTGTTTTTATAGAGGCCATGTGTTCTTGCATCATGTTGCAGATACCACACATTTTCCTAAAATCTTTTGATCCATAGACTAGATAATTTTCAGACATATGTTTTCTCTCAGGCTTTAGTATATTTCCTTTCCTTTGGAGTAAATATTTGGGCAGTCCTTAATTTTTTTCCTTTTTAAAATCAATTTTATTGAGGTAAAATTTTCATGCAATAAATGACCCATTTTAAGCATAGTTTGATAATTTTTGGCAAATGTATACACTAATGTAACTAATGTATAGAATATTTCCATTGCCCACAAAGATTTCTTATTTCTCTTTTCAGTCAATCCATTATAGGCAACCACTGAACTGTTTTTTGCCATTATAGATTAGTTATTAGCCTGTCCTAGGATTTCATATGAATGGAATAATATAGTATGTAACATTTTTTGCCTGTTTATTTTACTCAGCATAATGTTTTTGTGATTTATCCTTGTTTGTATATCAGTAGTTCATTTCTTTTTAATGTTGAGTGGTATTCCATTGTATGGATGTATCACAATTCGTTTATTCATTCACTTCTTGATGAACATTTTTACCTATTAAGGATAAAGCTATAAACATTCATATAAAAGCATTTTTGTGAAGATATACATTTATTTCTCTTGATAAATACCTAGCAGTGAAAATGCTGGATCGTATGGTAAGTGTATACCTACTTTTACAAGAAATGTCTAAACAGTTCTTCAAAAGTGGTTATACCATTTATACTTCCTCCTGCAATGTATGAGAGTTCCACTTGTTCTACATTATTAATATTATTATTTTTAATTAAATTTATTGGGGTAACATTGGTTAATATAATTATATAATTTATTGTTCTACGTTATTATCAACACTTGAGATTGTCAGTTTTTTTTTAATGTTAGACATTCTAATGGTCATATAGGAGTATCATATTGTTGTTTACTTTGCATTTCTCTGATGACAAATTATAGCATCTTTACAGATGCTTTTTGGTCATTTGTATATCATTTTCTGTGTGCGAAGTTCTCAATGAAATCTTTTGTCATTTTTAAATTGGATTGGTTCTGTATTATATGCTCAAAATAAAAGATTTGGTCAGATATATGTATTATGAATACGTTCTCTCAGGCAGGTGCTTTCCTCTTTAGGTATTTCAAAAGACAAGAGTTTTAAATTTTTATAAATTTCAATTTATCATTTTTTCCATCTCCCTTAAGGTTATAAAGAAATTCCCTTATGTTTTATAGTTTTTACTTTTAAGTATATGATTTATTTAGAATTAATTTTTGTATACACTGGGAAGTAAGGATTGACTTTTCCCCATAAGGATATCCAATTGCTACAGTTCAATTTGTTGAAAAAATTACTTTTTTCAACAAATTACATTGACTATTTTGTTGAAAATCAACTGATCACATGTCTGTGAGTCTATTTCTAGACCCTATATTTTATTTCATTATCTGTCCTTTCACCAGTATCATAGTATCTTGATTACTATAGCTTTATAGTGAATCTGAAATCATCTAATATAAGTCCTGCAGATTTGTTCTTTTTAAAAATTGTTTTGATCATTTTAGAACCTTTATGTTTTTATATCACTTTTACTATCAACTTTTTAATTTCTACAAAACAATGTGCTTGGATTTTGACTGGGATTACATCGAATATATAGTTTAGTTTGGGGGAGAATTGACATCTTAAAGAAAAGGCTTGGTATTGAGTCTTCTGACCCATGAACATGGCATGTCTAGCCATTTATTTAGGTCTCTTAATTTCTCTCAACAATGTTCGCTAGTTTTCAGGTCTTGCAGATATTTTGTTAAAGGTATTCATATGTATTTTTTGGTTTTGGATGCTATTGTAAATAGTGTTTAAACATGTTATATTCAGCTTCTTTATTGACATTATATAGAAATATAACTGTTTTTTGTATATTGACTTTATGTCCTGCAGTTTTGCTCAATTCACTTGTTAGTTTTTGTAGCTTATTTGTAAGTTTCTTTAGATTTCTGTATACATGATTATGTTCTCTTACAAATAAAGATAATTTAAAAATTTCCTTCTTTTAAAAAATTTTTATGCCTGCCTGCCTATGTCTCTCCTTTCCTTCCTTCCTCCCTCCCTTCCTTTTTTCCTTCCTTCCTCTCTTCCCTCCTTCCTTCCCCTCCTTCCCTCTTTCTTTCTCTCTTTCTTTTTCACATTGCACTTGCCCATATCTCCAGTCTAGGACAGTGGATATCTTTGTTTTTTTTTCCCCCTAGCTTGTGGGGAGAAAGTATTAAGGATTTCACCATTAAAGATGATGTTAGTTGTAGGTTTTTCACAGATGCTTTTATTTTATTTTGTTTTATTTTATTTATCAGATTGAGAAAGTCTTTGTTTATTTTTAGTATGCTGAGAGTTTTTATTATGAATGAATGTCAATTTTGGCCAAATGCATTTTCTTCTATTTTGGTAAATGCATTTCTAGACGATCATATGACTTTCTTCCTTTATTCTGTTAATATGGTAATTTACATTGATTTGCTTTGCAATATTAAACCAACCTTGCATTCCTGGGATAAAGTCCACATTGTCAGCTGTGTGACAATTGCCAGATTCAATTTGCTAATTTTTTGTTTAGTGTTCTTGCTCCTACATTTATGAAGGATATTGATCTAGTTTTCATTTATTGTAATGTCTTCGTCTGGTTTTGTTTACAGAATAATGCTTACCTCATAAAATGAGTTGGGAAGTGTTTCCGCTTCTTCTATTCTCTGAAAGAATTTATGTAGGATTTGTGTTATTTATTCCTTAAATAGGTAATAGAATTCACTGGTAAATTCATCTGCACTTGGGGTTTTCTTTGTGGGAAACATATTTTACATTATGAATTCAATTTAATAGTTATGGAGCATTTAAATTTTCTTTTTAGTGAGTCAGATTTTGTAATTTATTGAGTCAGATTTTATAATTTTGTTATCTGTGACTTTTGAGGAATGTGGGCATTTTCATCTCATATGTCAAATTTGTTGGCTTCTCTGTAGGATCTGTAGTGATGTCCTATCTTTCCTTCCTGATGTTGGTAATTTATTTATTATTCATTGGGCTAGATAGGGGGCTTATTGATTTTATTGAACTTTCCAAAGAACTAATGTTTGGTTGTATGATTTTTCCCTATTGGTTTTCTGTTTTCAATTTCATTGATTTCTGCTTTTATCTTTATTATTTTATTCCTTCTGAAAACATTGAGTTTAATTTTTTTTTCTGTCTTATTAAGGTAGAAGCATAAATTATTTATTTTGGACCTTTTGTATTTTCTAATATAGAAATTTAAAGCTATAAATTTCCCTTTAAGCATTGCTTTAGTTGCATCCCAAAAATTTGATATGCTGTGATTTTATTGTATTTCAGTACAGAATACTTTTTAATATTTCTTGTGATTTCATCTTTGGTTTATGGATTGTTTAGAAGTGTGTTTTTTCAAGTATACTAATATTTTGTGATTTTCCAGATAAGTTTTTATTGTTTCTAGTCTAATTTTGTTGTACTCAGGAAACATACACTCTGGTATTGCTCTATCTAAATTTTTGTGGCTTATTTTATGGGCCAGCATATTGTTTATGTTAGTAAACATTGCACGTGCCCCTGAAAATAATGTCTGTTCTACAGTGGTTGAGTGGAGAATTTTATTATTATCAATTAGGTCAAGCTGTTGAGAATGTTGTTCAAGTCTTCTATTTTTACCGAATTTATGTCTGCTTCTTTTATGAATTACTGATAGAGGATTGTTGAAATTTACTACATTAATTATGGACATATTTCTCATTTCAATTCTGTCAGTTTTGCTTTATATAATTTAAAACTCTATCATTAGATGCACATAAATTTATGATTGTTATGTCATCTTGATGGATTGAATCATTCATCGTTGTGAAATATTCCTCTTTATTACTGGTAATATTCTTTGTCCTGGATTCTGCTTGTCTGATATTTATATAGACACTCCAACTTTCTTATGATTAGCATTTGCTAATGCTATGCTAATTATGTATAATAGTGCAATTTTTTTTGTTTCCTTTTAACATATTTATCTTTATATTTCAAGTGTGTTTCTCATAGAAAGTGTATATTTGGGTCATGCTTTTTGAAAAACTTAAATCCTATTAGACAAGCTCTACCTTTTAAACCATTTCCATGTAATATAATTATTGTTTAGACGATTTACATTTAAAGTAATTACAGATATAGGTGAGCTTAAGCCTGTCATCTTACATTTGTTTTCTATTTGTCCCATCTATTCATTGTTCCTTTTCTTTTTAATATCTTGCCTTCTTTTGGGATAATTATTTTTAGTATTTTATTTTATTTCTGAGCTGAACTGTTAGGTATACTTCTTTTCAAAAAGAATCTCTTTGAGGTTTACAATATGTACCTTTAACTTCACAATCTATTTTAAAATAATATTATACTAGTTTACATGTAATGTAAGAACCTGTGCACTTCATTTCCCCCTCCCATCCTCCCATCCTAGTGCTTGTTATCAGATATTTTAATTCTCACTCTATATGTTATTAGTCTCACAACACATAGCTGTTATTTTCGTTTTAAACAGTAAATTATCTTTTAGCAACATGTTAATATGGATAGAAAGTCTTTTATAGTTATTCATTATTTTTACCATGTTCAGAATTCTTTATGCCTTTGCATAGGTCCTAGCTTTCTTCTGGTATCATTTTCCTTCAGCCTGAAGATCTTCCTTTAACATTTCTTGTAGTGGAGCGCAGCTGGCAATGAATTCTCTTACCTTGTGTTTTGTCTTCAAGTAGTCTTTATTTTTTTTGAAGGATATTTTCACTGGGTATAGAATTCTAGGTTGACAGTTTTTTTCTTTCAGCCGATTAAAGATGTCGTTCCATTGTCTTCTGGCTTGCATTGTTTCTGACGAGAAATCAGCGATCATTCTTATCTTTGTTCCCCTGTAAGTAATGTGTCTTTTTTTTCCTGGCTGCTTTTAAGATTTTCTCTTTATCATTGGTATTTATGAATTTGGTTTTAATGAGTTTTGGTGTGACTTTCTTTGCTTTTATTTTGCCTGTGATTCATTGAGCTTCTTGGATCTGTGGATTCATAATTTTCATCACACTTGAAAAGTTTCGGCCATTATTTCTTTGGCCATGTACTTTATTCTGCCTGATATTTTTACACAGCTCACTGAAGCTCTGTTTATTTTTCTTTCAGTATTTCAATTTTAAGAGTTTCTGTTGTTATGTCTCCCAATTCACTTATCTTTTCTTCTGCATTGCCTAATCTTCCATTAAGCCTGTTCAGTGAATTTTTCATTTCTGATATTATATTTTTAAGTTTTAGAAATTCCACTTTGTTCTTTCATTATATCTTTAAGCTCTTTTCTCATTGTGTTTGTGTTTTCTTTTTGATATATTTATAATAGCTGTTTCAAAGTCTTTGTTTGCTAAAACTACATCATTTCTGTGATTTCTGGGTTTGTTTTCAATGGCCGGTGTCCCCCATCCCCCAATTATGGGTAACATTTTCATCTCTTTTCAAATATCAGATAATTTTTGACTGGATGCAGGACTTCATGAAATTACATTATTGATTGTCTGGATTTTGTTGTCTTCTACTACAGTGTGTTGAGGTTTGTTTTGGCTGTCAAGTTACTAGTTGATCAACTTGACCCTCTAAGGCTTGTTCTTATGCTTTGTTAGAGTGAGCCTGGGGTAGCCTTTTCACTAATGGTTAGTTTAACCCTTCTACTAAGGTATGACTTTTCTAGAGCCTATACTGAATGTCCCAGGTTTTCACTGAGTTCTCTTCTCTGGTTGGTTAGAACTTAAATATCTCCCAGCCCTGTATGAGATATAGGAATTATTTAGCTTACAGTTCCCCCATAGTTGTTCTCTATGCAGCCTACTGAAGTTTTGCCTTACACATGTTCAACTTAGTATAAAGCCAAACACCCCAAAAGAAAGCTCAGATTTCTGGAGCTCTTTCTTTGCATAGCTTCCTCTTCTCTGGTACTCTACCCAGCAAATTTAAGCTACCTTGTCTCTCTAAACTCTAGTTTTGTCCCCTCAGCTCAATGAAACCATCCTACTGTGCTTATATTTCTCCTTCTAGAGCCAAGATATGGAAATTGCTTCCAGGGAAAAAGCCATGGTGACTGTAGGAGTCACTTTATTTTTTCTCTTCTTGCAAAGATCATTGTCCTGCACTACTTGTAGTCTAATTCCTGAAAAGAGTTGTTTCATATATATTTTTCATTTTTATAGTTGTTTATAGTGGAAGGGCAAGTTTACTTCTAGTTACTCTGTCATAGTTTGAAGCAGAATTCTTGTCTGCCATATTTTTATGCTATATTTTTGTTTTTATAGATGAAGGGAGATCTATCATGACTATATTTGTCATATGGTAAGATACATAGATTGTCCTTATATTAGGATCAATTACAGTGTTTTTCCCAAGCACAAATACCTGTGTTCTGTCCTCAGAGATTTCGATTCAAGAGATCTCACATGGGTTCTAGACATCGTATTTTTGAAACCTCGACAGGTGATTTTTGACACACAACAAAAGCTAAGTATCACTTTTCTAGTAAGCTTAAATCTAGTGTGACTTTGTGAACTTACATGAGGAATTCTGCTACCTGTTCTTAACTCCATGACACACTGTAAAAATGGAATAAAAAATTAGAGGAGTAGGACCTTCTGGATATCCCTACCATCCACATATGAAACATTAAATTCTGGCAGAGCAAGAGTCTATAGAGTCCTGATCAAATGCTATGGCTCTTGCATGTTCTGATTTGTTTTTGCCTGTGTCATAGCACTTGTTATTAATTTAGAATATTATTTCTATCTATAAGATCATAGATAGAAAGAAAATCTATCAAGAAAATCTCCTTGATATTTATCATAATACACGGATTCAGAGTTGGTTGACAGATTTTATCTTATAGCCAACTTTTTTTTTACATCTTTACATTATTTAATAAAAAGATTTACAATATTATCTTTCCTTTACAAAGGGAACATAGATAATAATTCCTTGAAAATAAAATATAGCATTCATGTTAAAGCTGCATCATCTTTCTGGATGAAATGTGGTAAAGGCGAGCACCACAAAATACATATATAGGAAGAAAGAAACTTCTTAGAACTGTCTTCTGTATGAGAACATTTTTCTTAGACTTCCCATTTTAAAATTCCTTTCAGCACAGATAATATCATCCAATTGCTGTTCACTAAAAATTGAGGAAAACCTTAACTCTGCAATGCCCAGGATAAGTGTCTAAATGCTGTGATTGGGGAGGCCCTGGCTGTGGCACATGGGGAAGCTGCTCTGTAGACAGTGTTATTGCTCGAAGCAGACCCTGCCAAGGGCTGCCAGGGACAGGGCAGGTGGCAAAATGCATCATGGCTGTCTGGAGCAGCACTTCCACATAGCTGACCTTGTCCCCATGCATTTCAGCAAATCCCACTATATGAGTGCACATGGCTACATCTTGGGCATTTGCTGCCCTAGGCAGACTAGAAGCTACTGTCTCTCCTGGCCCTGGCCAGTGCTGGTTTCATGTCCACCTTCCCAGGGGCCCTAGCCTGCACAGTGGGGACAATCACTCAGGCCTCAACCCAGCCTACAGCTCCATTAGCACAGCCACAGATGCTGGGGGTGAGGTGGGGTGGGGCTCAGCTTAACAAACTGTTTCTATTAGTGCAACATGTTCCTCCTGTTGGCGAACTAGAGGAGATTTCTCAAATTGCTGGCTGATATGCCAACTCCGTTTTGATTAGTGGTGACTTCCTGGAACTCAATGATGAGAAGAATTCTCAGGCCAGTTCTAGACTCAGCAGGAGGGAATGCTCTTATGAATTACTGATATCCGACATGAATTTGGAATTGGAATTGGAAGGAGTTACAATTTGGAATTGTAACTTCTGTACTGGTTGAAGGCAGTCTTTTTCTCTGGGTTTCTTTAATTACACAAGAAAACTTGAAATCACTCTCTTTATAATCATCTTGACTTTTCCACATGTAGGGAAGCGAATCTTATAGTTGTGGAATGCCTATATTCAAATAATTTCATCTTCCATTCTTGATTCATTTCCTCTTTCTCTCTAAAAATATAATCAATGTGATATTGTGTTATTAGAGTAGTGGTTTCTGGCCTGTATTCTTGTCTTCTTTTTAAATAAATAGATGCACTATATATTTTTTAAGGTCGATGGCTCTGTTGACTATATTTTCCTGAATTCCAAATCAGACACAAATTCTATGCCTAGTATAACAATAGGGTAGAATATTTGAAGTTAGAATACTTCTAGATATAAAATTTTATAAAATATTTGGATCATAAATTAGGCCTGGATCATTAATAATAAATGATTTTGAATTATAATTTAATGTGTAACTAAGTAAGAATATCTTCTCATCTGTAGATTCTTCTGTATTAGACCGGTCATGGTCCTATAAGATTATAATTTGGCAATTTAAAAGAATTTCCACTTTCAAACATATAATCCTATTACTTTTTTTTTTTTTTTTTATGATGGAATATTGTTAACTAAGTGCTTTGGGCTACAGAATCACCTGGATGATAATTACCTGTTGTAATTCTCATTCTGATCTATCCCAGATCATTTGGTTTTTGTCCTCATTCTGTGTGTGTATACTGTTAAGGAACTGGGTATTAGCAAACTATCAGATGTTTAATTTGTGGGTCATGTGTGTGAGAGAGAGTGCATTTCATGTAGGCAAGAAATGCATCTTTCTAGTCTCCACATTTGATGGGGATGGGGAGGGAAATCGAATGGTAGAGGTTGCCTTCCATTCATTTTAGTTGTTATCAATTTGAAATACTTTCTGGTGCCAAAAGCTAGGATGTTTAGCATATTATAGTGAAAAGAATAGAGTGTCAAGACCCAGGAGATACAGGTTCTAGTCCCAGCTTGTCATTTCCTAACTCTGTGATCATAGCAAGCTACTTAATCTTTTTAAACTTTAACCTACTCATACATGGAATGAGGCTAATAATCTACTGTACCTATCCCACAGAATTGTTGGGAGGATCCAGTCAAACCATAGATGTAAAAACCTTTGAGAACTTACTAATGGTATGTCATTAGGAGGTAATACTATGGTATTGTTTATGCCACCTTATACAAGCTTGTCTCTTCCTGTGGGAAAATGGCTGATGGAGTTGTGTATCTTTGCTCAAGTTTTACATTTTTTATAGATTTTAAATAAGGATTATTTTAGGAAGCCTTCTGATGATAGCTCTATGTAGGAAAAAGAAAACTAATGATGTATCTGTTGTGTTTTTACTAGGGCACATATAATTTCAATGAGAAGTATTCATCAGCTATGCTTTGCCTTACAGCTTGGAATCCCATCCACTGCCAGCACATTGAATGCCACAACGCAATCAACAAACCAGCTGTAAAGGTACTGTTCTATTAGACCTGGTGCCATTTTGTATTTGTATTATCAGTGGTCAAATTAGCAGGAGCAAATTTGAATGAAATGGAGTAGATTACATCCTTCTCTGTAAAGCAGAGCAATACACAGTGGTGTTTGCAGGTTTGGCATGAATTCAAAGCTAAGTGATTTGTAGCACTGAACTAATTATCAGAATAATCCTGGTGAATCACTTAATGTAGTCCATAACTGGCTTCTATCTGAGCTAATAAACTCAGGGAAATATACTTTGCCCCAGCTTTCATGTGTATGCTATAAACTGTGAGTGTGTAGTGTATTACTATTTGAATTCAAGAGTCATAGGACAAAAATAGATAAAATTGTTAAGTCTTAGTTCAGATGACAGATATGACTTAGTTGAAATGACTGAGAGGTAGTTGGACAACAAACTCACAGAAAGCTACATTAGAGGTGAGGGAACAGTTGTTTAGAGAGATCAAGTCACTTTCCTAAGGCCACACGGCTCAAACCAGGTACCTTGACTCCCAGCCTTATTCTTTTTCTACCATATCAAATTGGTTTTTTGCAACCCTGAATCTTTGAAGTTGAATGTTAAGAAAAATAATCACACATTTAAAAAAAGATTACTTACAGAGTTGGATACAATACTTGGCTGGAGAGACCTGTACCTGGATTTTCAAGAGTTAATTTTTATATTATGAAGAGCGGGAGTTAGGTTAAGTGATTAGAATTTAGTTACTTTTTAGAACCTAGTGTCATGGGAGTTTGCCTCCCTTTTTCTATAGATAGGTAGACTGTAAAGATTATCAAATAATAGAAAAATAATACTATCATTATATAGAAATAGAATAGAAGAGGTAAAATGAGATATACAAAATATAAGTATAAATGAAACCAAAACTGTGTATCATATACCAAGTGGCCGAGAAATGTCAATGATAAATAACATCGTCATCTAGATATATCTTACTAACAAAGGGCAACCTTTTTTATTTTTCTTGGTCTCTGCTTTTAATGAAGGCAAAGTGAATGAATTTATGTTGAGAAGGAGCAGGTAAGGGTAACCCACCAGTGGGAGCACAGGCCTCTCCCATTCTGCTGTTGTACCCTTCCTCTGAACTTCCATAGACATTTGGGGTTCCAAGGTACTTTTCTTTGGCGTGAGGACCTTTGGAGCAAAACACATTAGTTTTCTCATTATTCATGGAGTTCAGCGTAATTCTTCACCGTGGTGAGGCTTTCATGGTTCCTTAGTTTCTATATCCAGCTTTTCTTCTTCCTGCCTCAGTTACAGCGCCCTCTTTTGGTTTGCCCAGAAGTCAACAGGAAGGAAGTACCTTCTGTTTGATTTTTCCAGTTTTTTGTTTTTTGTTTTCTTGCTTTTACATCAAACGGCAGTCTCAGGAGCCCTCTGACTTCCTGATTAGTAATGATTTTGGGCCTTCTACTCACAGAAATCGTCACAAGTTAGATGTTCTCCCTCTCCTAGGCACACAGCTCAGTCCACATGGGGTCTACATGGGTTGCAGGGAAAGACACATCTGGCCTGGCCTCACTTTTCCCACAGGCTGTTCCCTACAGCCAGGCTTCTAGGACAGGCCAAACCATCCCACCTTCACGTTATTTTTTTATCGAGGCAAAATTCACATAACATAAAATTAACCCTTTTAAGGTGAACAATTCAATGTCCTTCAGTATGTTCACAATGTTGTGCGACCATCACTTAGTTTAAAACATTTTTATCACCCCCAAATTTTTACTTTCTGAACCCCAATTTTCCTAAAGAGCTTCCTTCCTACCACTAATTCCCCCAACAGTGATAGTGGACTTCTGAGAACTGCAGGATTTCCAACTGATTTTATATGTGTATTTGCAGTAGGATATTTACAAAATTGCCACCCATTTTATGGTAGCCCGTCTTTCAGTATAATCTTGTTAATTTTAGTTGACAAACACTGACTTTTATTGTCAGTCAGTTAACAAGTTACCTACAAGTAGCCTTTATTCATAAATAGCGATATTAGGTATATTAACTACATAATTGCCTGTTTTGCTCTATACTTTCCGAAAGGTAACATTCTTGTTAGCGTGGCAATTTAGTTTTAAAATTACATATATCTATGTTTAAATTTATATTTGTAGTGAAAAACAACCAGTAACGCTTATCAGAATGTTACCAGTGATTGCATTGAGATGGAGGGTTAATGAGTTCCTTACATTTTCTTCTTTTCTACATTTTTCCAAACTTCTGCATTAGGCCTATATTATACTTATAAGCAGGAAATAACTATTTTTAATGCAATATTCAGATATGAACGTATTAGTATGGGTATAAACAGACCTGTTCAGAGTAGAACAGTATTGACATAACTAATCACAAATCTGTTTGGTCATGTTAATTAATTTATTTAACACATCAGAAGTGAGCTAGCTAATCATTAATTCGATTTTATAGTTTTATAGTTTTCACATGTTAGGAGTTTTCCCTTTTGAGTGGAATGAGAAGATATTCTTTCCACCAGAGATATAAATGACCCATTAGAAATGAAAGTAAGGGTGAAGAAGAGGTCTACATTGGTGCATGGAAAAGACTCAAGGCAAATGGATTTATCCGCACAATATCTCCGTAATAATGAGCTATTCCATTAGGCAGTAATGATTTTCCAAATAGAGAAATATTGTTTCTTTTCGTTCTGATAGGTTGCAAAAAAGTACTTTTTAGGTAAGAGCCACGAGTTGTGATAGGATTCAATATAAAAATATATTGGAATTTATAATTCAGTATCTCACTCTACTTCCAGTTTTACTGGTTTCTATTTGAAAATTACTTTATGAAACACTTTAAAGCCCAGATAACCATCTAAAATAGGAGTCAGCAAACTATGGTTCACAGCCAAATCTGGCCTGCTTCCTGTGTTGTAAATAAAGTTTTATTGGAACACAGCTGTGCTCATTTGCTTACATATTTTCTAAGGCTGCTTTCATGTTACAACAGCAGGGCTGAGTAATTGAGGCAGAGAATGTACGGCCCACAAAGCTGGAAATATTCACTCTCTGACCTTTTACAGCAAGTTTGCCAATCCCTGATTTAACATACCAAAAAGTAGTTATTCATTGCATCCGTGAAACTTACCTAAGGAACATTTTCACACAGAGCCTTTAGCATCAGGAAATATATAATTTACAGATTTTGATAGTATAATTGTTTCAAATTTAGGAATTCTAACTCTTGTTTCCCCGATCATTGAAACTTCTCAAGATTTTAACTTTAAATGACAGGCTGTTTGGGCTATAAGTTTGGTTCATTTTCCTCCTTCAAATCAATAAAAACAACTAAAGAAAATGCAGAGTGACGTTCCAGAAGAATTTATATTAGGTATATGAACTACATAATTGCCTTAATATAGATAGATTGTTTCTTAAAGGGCTCAAACAGAATTCAAAATGACTTTGGTCATAGAAACTTAAACTGATGCAAAGTACAAAATTCAGCTAGTCATCTGAATGTTATGTTCACTTGATTTAAAACATCCAAGTATTTGACATTGCCTGATGATAAACTATAAAATGAATACTTTTCATCTCTGTGCTTAGGGTAATGAAAACTCAGCCATAAATAATCTGAAATTGAATAGGACACAGCAGAGTTGAACAAATGATAGGTCATGTGTGGAAGAAAAAAACACCTGAAAATGAAAAGTTGGATGATTAATATAGAACTTAGATTCCAGAGTAGGAAAAGTGAATCACCCAATGTGAGATTTAAGGCTAAATTGTCCGAATGACGTGTGTCTTAAGTGGCAAAAGTCTACACTGCCAGCATTTTGGTAACAGTTAGTGATCTTTAATCTTAATATGTTTTTCTTTTCCTAAAGAGTGATTACTGTGTTTACCACTTTAGAGAAAGAATTACTGTATGAGTAATATAGAGGCAATTGGCGCAGTCATTGAACCCGATGATTTTTTATCTTTGAGGAATTGGGGTAGGCTTCTTGACACTATTTGTGACTTGAATTGCAAATAACAGGAGAAATGAAAAACCACAATAGCCACATTTAAATCTCCATTGTGGACTCAATGACCAGTGTAGGAAAACCAGTTATAGATTAAATAGGTTTTTACTAAAAATACTTATTCTACTTTGCTTTAGAAAAATCTGTCATTATTGAAAGTTTGTGCTTATGATAGCAGGTGTGCGAAAAACAGGATAGGAGAGTTCATTCTGTCTTTTCATGTATTTCAGATGTGTATAGACCCTTCCCTGTCAGTAGCTTTGGGTGATAAACCACCCCCATTGTATCTCTGTGAAGAATGCAGCCAAAGGATTGCGGGGTAGGTATCAGGGTCCTCGAAGAAAAGAAAATAGGGCAACAGTGAGAAGATAAGAACAATCAGTTGGACTTAAATTGCTTATGTTACCCACATTTCCCATTAACCTCAGTTTTTTAAAGGTTACTTTGTCGGATATTTACTATATAGCAAACTTTCATTTGAAAGATTTCAGCTTTGAGCAGTTGCAATGTTTCTCTCTATGTGACAAGGTAAAGCAATTCCACTTAATAAAGCAGCTCCAGTTTTCAAGTGACCCTGTTAAAAAGGCCACAGTGAAAAAGAAAACTGTGGTTTTCAAATATGACATATGATTCATATGGGTTCTCTTTGCTTGTTAGTTTCAAGAATCACCCTTAGCTTTGTACAGATCATGCTGTATTTTTGTTGGCTTAATTAGCATCTGGGAAGTATCATTTAAAGATAACTGAATATGATGAAATGCCTATAATTTATAATTTAGCTGGAGTGCATTAGACATTTTAAAAGTTTATTATGATAGTGCCCTTAATTACACTTCCTTTCTATTAAAAGCCTTTTAGCAATAGCGTGCAGCTTATAAACATTTCTGTGGAAGGGTAACATTGCTAAGGAGCTCAAAAATAAATTTTGTTTTTTCTTCACAGGGACCACAGTGAATGGCTGATTGATGTTCTTCTGCCTCAAGGTATGGTTTACTTCAGAAAGAATGAATAATGAGTAATCATGACTAATGGCATAGTCGATTTGTCTCCTTTTATATTATATTTTACAAAGACAGTAACCAAATTATATTCTATGAATATTCATTGATATGAAGCATTATATCAATGTCTTGCATATAATATGCCCACACATTTAATAATGAGGGAAAAGGTATCATCTCTACTAAAATTAAGAGGTATCTTCTCTACCAAAATAGGTGTTGGAATTAGGATCCCCTATGACTAAAGCCCTGCTGAATTATGTGTTAAGGAATGTTCGGTGTGTATTACAGGTGCTGCCAACGATATGATCGCTGTGCCAAGTCAGAAAGGGAATAAGGGACA
>NW_006494609.1:16517403-16527953 GCF_000325575.1 Pteropus alecto
AGCAGGAAGAACACTGAATAATGTTCTTTCCTGCCACTATTACTAGTTCTGTGTTTTTCGGGAAAATCATTTAATTGCTCTGAGACTCAGTCTTCCCATCAGTAAAATAGGGATAAAGTATATCTGACCCATCTCAATGACAAGATGAGATCGTAATGCTTGTAGTTTATTAGAATTCCAAAAGTTGTGCCTGATAAGTTTGCAGATCAGGTAGATAAGATAGCAGCCCTCTACACATGGGGAAGCAGGTATTCCAGCCACCTAACTGGAGGCCAAAATGACCAGGGAAAGTACTGGAAAGCAAAGGAAAGATGAGAGGGGGAAGAAACTGGGCACATGCTGAGTACAGATCAGGCACACAGGAAGAACGTGACCTATGACTTCAGAGGCAGATAAGAAAAGACTATGAAAGGCTTCATTTAAAAAGAAATGTAAAAACCTTATGTTAACTAAATTCTGTGGACATCTTTTTAAACTTAAGGCCTTTGCTTGCTGATAATTACACTGTTTCTTGGTAGTCTAACTTTTAATATTAGGTCATCTCAACCTTAAGAGATAAATCCATTTAGTGAGTTCTCTCCACCTGTAAAATGGATCAATGTTAGCCTCTATATCCTTCAAAGAGACATTTTGAAACTTTATGTAAGAAATTTGGGCTGTGAAAAGCTCTGAGCTTGTATGGGTAAAGGTAACTTTTCCCCACTTAAATTAGGCTGCCTCATTAGTGAAGTTACAGAGCTCTGAGGGAGACCCCGTCGTCAGGTCCCAGACTACATTTTATATATCAGATGTGTTGCAGAATTTGGATCATCATCACCAGATGATATCATCTTTGGAAGAAAAGTCATTTCTGAAGTAGACAGTACTTTGACAGCCGTACTTCAACTGGTCAACCCATGAGTTTGAAAATTGCTTTCCCTTAAATAAGCATGCAGCGATTTTACACTGCTTAAGGACTGATATAAATTGATAGTTCAAGTCTAAGTAATCCGAGTTAGTAAGTTTTGTCGGTAGTTCTGACATAGCAAATCATCTCCATGGTGAAGCTCTAAATATATCACATCAAGTCAGTGTCGTAGTATAAGGAACAGCAGTAAACAGGGAATCCACAGACATATTGGAGATACGCTGCTACCATCGACGGCCTGCGTGATCCTGCATGATCCTGAAGTCATGCTACCACAGTGGCCTCATTTTTGTTCTCTATCAATGGGAAAGTGATAGTAAAGTTATTTCGCTTTAACATGATCTAAAGTCTAAGTCCTATCTGAGGAGGTTGAAGTACTTATAAGAATAGGAGAAGTATTTGTAGCATGCAGATGTTTTTAACCTCATTAAACCTAAGTGGATGGTAATTTATGAGACAAGTGAGAAGCTGTTTTGGCTAAGGCTAGTGGTTGTGTTACTAAGCTTGTTTTCACACCCCTTCGTGGCCGCCCTTATTGAATTTGGGCTCTTTTGTTGTTGTTGTTGATATTTTGTGTACCTTCCCCTTACAGCCGAAATATCTGCTATATGTCAGAAGAAGGTAAGCACAAGCCATCTGTGTGGTGCGGCATGATTTGCTATGTTTGTGTGTAAATTCATTCATTGACATCTGCCTCATTTCTGCACCATGGTGTTCCAGAATGTACATGTCATTGTACTTGTGAAGGGGGAAAATAATTACTTTAGCATGCAAGATTACTGTGTTCGAATGGTCTCTATTTCCATTTCTGCTTTTGCTCACCCATCTTATGCACAATGTGTTTGGTAAGTAATCTGAAATAAAAGCACAAGTGTAATTCTGGAATAGAACTGTAATTACAAAAATGTTCGAATGGTAGTGTGATGTGTGCAACTTAACTTTGGGAAAGGATGCGTCTTGTATGTATGTTAAAATTTTTTATTGTTTTGAAGTGGAGTGCAAATAGTCCAATATATGTGTCAAAGTATACCCAGACCGACTGTTTATGGAAAATATTCATTTATATGTAAATTGAATGATACCTCTAATTTCCTTCAGCCACTTTTCATGACAATTTCCCTAAACCATGTACATCTTCTTTGCTTGTTCTAGTTGTAAAGTACAAGACAAGGTAGTATTGTGTCATATAAAGAATTTTGGATCAGTTGGTTGAGAAAGTTGGGTTCTGGCCAGCTCTATTTCTACCTCCCTATGAGACCATGTACAAGTCATTTAAACTTTTTGGGAACTAGTCATGAGTAGATAACTTTGAAGGGTTGCTCCAGTTATCTGTTGCCACATAATAAACCATCATAAAATGTAGTTGCTTATAACAACAAATTTATTTGACCAAAATTCTGTGGGTGGGCAATTTGGCCTGTGCTCAACTAGGGCTCTTTTGATAAACTCCTCTAGGTTCACTCATGTATTTGCATCAGTTGGTGGGTAGGCTGGGGATTGGCTGATCCCAGATGACCTCTCTCTTCTGTCTGGAGCCTCTGTTGGGATGGCTGGAATGATTGGGATGCCTGGGGTGTCTGGCCCTGCCCCTTTCTGTTAGGCGTCTCATCCTCCAGGAAGCTAGGTCGGATTTGTTCACAAAGCAGCAGCAGGGTTCCGAGAGAATGAGAGAGGAGGTTGAAAGGCCTTTTGAGACTGAAGCTCAGAAGTCATGCAACATCACCTCTGTTGCATTCCATTGGTCAAAGAAAGTCCCAAGGCCAGCCCATATTCAAGGAGTGGGGGACACAGACTCCACACCTTTATGCAGCAGCAAGAATTTGTGGTCATATTTAAGCTACCACAATCCACCCTCTGGACATAATTACTTATATTCTCTCCATATGCAAAGTACTCCTACCACCATCTAGTACCTCCAAAGGTCTTATCCTCTTATGGCTTCAGGCTTAAAGTCCATTATCTTTTGGACTTCTGTATCTGGTCTGGTCACTGATGAAACTCTGGGTGCAATGGTGAGATGGGGACAGGATGACAGCAATAGACTTCTGTTCAAAGAGAGGAAGAGGAAGCAGAAGCAGTCGCTGGTCTGTGGCGGCTCCATGTCAACATGTCAACAGTTCTTCTGTCTCCTGGGGACAGCGAGTGTGCCTTCAATTGAATCTGGGTTTGCTTCCTGACAGTGGTTACCTAATCATCGTTGTCCTCCTGGCATTTCGCTGCCCTCTCTGAGACATCTTTCCTTTTTGACAAGAAATGGCCCGTGTTGCAGCTGAGTAACTCTGAGTCTGCTTTCTGCTTGTAGAATCTGGGGTCCCACAGACATGTTTTCTTGTTGAACTGTGTCTGTCCCTTTTAGTCTAAGGTGGTGGCGCTTTTGCTAGTATAACTTTAAAACTTTGTGGATTTTCGATGGTTCTCCTTGGGGTTTTGTGCCTGCAAAGCCACATCTGTAATTCTTTTTGAGAGTACTTTCTATACTTTTGGGCATTTCAGCCCACCCTTAAAATGATTAGAAGTCTTTTCCTAGCTGAGAGGCTCAACTGGGTATTACCTTATATCTTTTCAAAGTTTTAACAAAGGATCATATAGTCATTGAGCAGACTTTTGATTTGATTTTTATCCGGAGGCTATTTCTTATTTTGAGACTCTTTTAGAAGCTGGAGAGACTAGAATGACAGTTTTATTTTCTAAACCAGCATGTGCTGGCTCTCGTGATGTACTTAACATATTTGACACCCAGAGTGGATCATTTTTTTAACACTTCCTTCCTTTATATAATAAAATTAGTTTTAGGAATAAGCTTCAAATGAGCACATTTTTACTTCTTATTCCTTTTTTTTTTTGATTTTCAAACATACGTTTTATTTATTTATTTAATTTTTAAAAAATTACGTTTATTGAGGTAACATTGGTTAATACGATTGTATAATTTTCAGGTGTGCGTTATAATTTGACATCTGTATATTCCATTGTGTGTTTATCACCCAAAGTCCAGTTTCCTTCAGCTACCATATATTTGATCCTCTTTACCCACTTCACCCTCCCCTTACCCCACTTTAACCATCTACCTACCCCCTCTTCCCCGACTCCCTACCCTCTGGTAACCACTAGTCTATAGTCCATGTCCATGAGTCTCTGTTTGTCCTGTTCCTTTGTTGCTTTTAGATTTATATCCTACATTTAAGTGATATCATGTGATTTTCAACTTTTCCTGCCTAGCTTATTTCTCTTAGCATGATTATTTCGAGGTCCACCCATGTTGTCGCAAATGGCAGTATTTCATCTCTTCTTATGGCTGAGTAATATTCCATTGCGTATATGTGCCACAGCTTCTTTAGCCAATCATCTATCGTAGGACACTTCAGTTGCTTCTATGTTCTGGCCACTGTGAATAAAGCTGTTATGAACATCGGTGTGCAAATATCTTTTTGAATATGGGTTTTAAAGTCTTTGGAGTAAATATCCAGTGGAGGGATTGATGGATTATAAGGTAGATCAAGTCTTAGTTTTTTGAGGAACCTCCATACTGTTTTTCATAGTGGCTGTACCAATTTGCAGTCCCACCAGCAGCGTATGAAGGTTCCTTTTTCTCTGCATCCTCTTCAGCATTTGTTATTACTTGTCCTATTGATTATAGCTATTCTAACAGGTGTGAGATGGTATTTCATTGTGGTTTTGATATGCATTTTTCTAATAGCTAGTGATGTTGAACATTTTTTCAAATATTTGTTGGCCATTTGTATGTCTTCTAGGGAGGTGTCTGTTCAGGTCCTCTGCCCATTTTTTGATTGGATCATTTGGTTTTTTTTGTTGTTGTTATTGAGTCATATGAGTTCTTTGTATATTTTGGATATTAGGCCTTTATTGAAGGCGTTGTTTGCAAATATATTTTCCCATTCTGATGGTTGTCTCTTTACCTTGTTGATGGTTTCTTTTGCTGAGCAGAAGCTTTTTAGTTTGATGTAGTCCCATTCATCTATTTTAGCATTTATTTCCCTTGCTTTTGAGGTCAAATTCATAAAATAGTCTTTAAGTCCAAGGTCCTTGAGTTTCATTCCTATGTTTTCTTCTATGCATTTTATTGTTTCAGGTCTTATATTCAGGTCCTTAATCCATTTTGAGTTAATTTTGGTGTGCGCTGTATGTTTTTGTTTTTGTTTGTCAAAAATTATTTGCCTGTATAAATATGGGTTGACTTCTGGACTCTTGATTCCATTCCACTGGTCTGTGTGTCTGTTTTGCTGCCAATACCATGCCGTTTTGATTACTGTCACTTTGTAGCATAATTTGAAGTCAGACAGAGTGATACCTCCAGCCTTGTTCCTTTTTCTCAGACGGCTTTGGCAATTTGAGGTCTTTTGTGCTTCCATACAAATCTGATGATTATTTCTTATTTTTAAATAAACATTGTGTTTTATATGAATGTTAATTTGGAGAACTTCCATTAAGTTCATGATAGTTCAGAATTGTTTGTGCTTGCTTTGGGCAGTTTGTAATTTTGGTATTACATATTCTTACAGTTGAATAGTGGGTTTGAAATAAACATCAAGATTGTAAAGATAAGAGATAGACCTTGATTCCTTTCAATTCTGTTGTTCTGTGAGACCACTTGGGGTTATTTATTTATGTTTAAAATTCACAGCAGTGAAGGAAACAGGGTGGCTGGAGTGAACATTTGAAAACCAGGCCCGGCTGAATCGGCACTTAAGGGAAGTGTCTCTCATTTACTTGTGAAACGAATGCATATAGCTGAGTTCTTGTGGGCTGAGGGCCAACTGTGACCAAGGAAATGTTATTTTGGGGCAAAGTATTTTATTACTGATGTTATTTAGAATTGATGACACATGGTGATAAAGCAGGTTGATTCTTAGTTGATATTCCAGATACTAGTATATGTTGTATATCCAGATATCACATAAGAAATCATTTGTAATATAGCAGCATAAAACAACAACCATTAATTATGCTTGGTCCATGGCCTGTCTCTGCTTGATGATGTTTGAGGCCTCAGCTAGGAAGGCTTGACTAGCTGGGGGATGGAGTCGTTTAGAGGCTTCTAGGTTAGATGTTTGGATTCTGGGGTGGGTGACTTGAAGGCTGGGCTTAGGCAGCACTGTTGACTAGACACTTATACGTTGCCTCTCCATGGGGCTTGGCCATTGCAGAGTTCAGAGAATAGTGTCTTAAACAGGAAGCTTCTGAAGAGAACACGTTCCAAGAGATCCAGGAGTAAGCTGTATATCTTTTTATAGCCTGGCCTTGGGAGTCATATAAGTATTACTTGTGCCATACTCTCTGGGTTTAAGTAGTCACAAGGCCATCTAGATTCAAGGCATAGCTTCAAGGAGGCACATCCGAGGCACCAAACCCAAAGAGCTTCATCCGCAGCTGGACTTCATTTCCATGAGAAGAGCTGGGACTTCCTTCCACTCAGGAATTTGCCCGTGGGAAGAATGTAAACATCTTGTGACCAGAAAATAGGATGGGAAATTACAGGCCTTAAACCTCAGGACTTTATTATAACAAATAACTACCCAGTAAACCCGTATCCTCATCCTATTGTTTATATAACAGTGGGAATCCCAGAGGATCAAAGACTAATTATAACCAAAGGGAAGAAGTTAAACACTAAGAATATTCTCCGATGTACACCAACCACATGGCTAGTTGTGTGGTATTGGTTTGGTGAGTGAGCGGGAGAAGCCCTAAACCAATAAAGATTCATGTGCTTCCAGAAGGGAATTTAGTGTATGAAGGAGAAAGAAAGAGCACAAAGAAGGAAAAGTACCCCACTTGGGGCAGTCAGGGCTGACCTGAACTCTGAAGAAGACTTGGGCTTCAGAGGCAGAAGAAACACACTGTATTTTAACTAAAAATTAAAAAAATATATATTAATAAAAGGAAAAAAGATTACAAAATTTTTAAACTTGCCTTTATGATCTGTCGGCCTGATTCTTATGCAGAAAATGAGATCTTCCAACACTAATATCCAAAGCCTCTTGCTAAAATTGAAGTGGAACAAGACTTACTTTAAAAAGGCTGTTCTGATAGACATTTCAGTACGTTGTCCATGTTTTGATGTAGGTTTTGTGCTTGCCTTCTTCCTTCTTCCGTTGTGGAGGGTTCTCGAATCCTCACCCATGTCTGAGTTCATGATGGCTTTGAATATTATATTCCCCTCGCGGTGTTCACATCTTTTTAAGCTCTGTTGAAAGACTGAAAAGCTCTCTGGACAGGGGACACTGAGTATGTGTTGGCGGCGTGTCTGACAGGCTTGGGACGCATGTTTCTGTGGAGGGCAGCGGTGCTTCCTGACAGCGCCTGGAATTGCGTTGTGGAGATGCTGCCTCCTCCGCCTCTGGTCAGGGCAGATCTGACCAGAGCCCCCGGCACTTGGGGATCTTACACTGCTCCACTTTGCTCATTTCCATCACTTCATCCTTTGAGTCCCTTCTCGTAGATGATGTCAGTGGCTGATTCTGTGAATGGTTCTTGCTATGTCGCGATGTTACCGTGGTCAACTGACGTATTCTTTAGGTCTTGACAGAAGGAGGGCTGGCGGGAGTGGAAAGGCCTGCTTCTGGGCCGTCAGCTCAGCACAATACGCTACCTGTCCTTGAACACAGCAAGGACAGATGAGCTGCCAAGGAAATTTGCTCTTTTAGTGGTGGATAAAATAATTTTGAAACTTTATGCTGGGGGTTAAAATTATTCTTTTCTACGCTGATGTGCTGTGATGTACTCTCTCTGGATCCTGTTTTAATTTGTTCTCTTCATATTTTCCTGAAAACTCTTGAAATACAGGAAATAATCCAGAAAGTCTTCCCACGCCCCATGACTGAGGCGACTTTACGGAGGGCTTTTTAACACAGTTCCACTCATATATGGAACGTTTCTACCACTTCTCACCTTTATTTTTAACTATGACTGAAATCTAACTGATTAGAAATGGCCTGCATTTTGGAAAGTAGTGGCACTTCAGAAATGTGCTGTCATTTCCGATGGCTCCTTCCGTTTCCATTCTTCCAAGTCTTAGCCAAGTTTACCTCAGCGATTCATTTTAATTGATTTTTCTTTTTTTTTTTTTTTTTTGCCGCTAGAACTGCAGTTCCCATGTTAGAAGAGCAGTTGTCACCTGCTTTTCAGCAGGGTGCTGCGGTCGTCACGGAAACAGGCCTGTTCGATACTGCAAAAGGTGCCACTCAAATCATCACAGTAATGAAGTGGGGGCTGCCTCGGAGACCCACCTCTACCAGACCTCCCCTCCACCAATCAACACTCGAGAATGTGGCGCGGAGGAGCTAGTCTGCGCCGTGGAGGCCGTGATCAGGTAACAAGCACCTTGGCCTTGAGCCACCCTTCTCGCACTGAGTTGTGTAAATTTAATGCAGCTGCAAGTGCCCTCAGCCTAGCAGCTCCCTTTCCACAATGTTGCGATGATGATGTTTTCATTCATTCATTCGTTCAAAAAAATCTCGATGGGACGGTAATTATGTGCCAGGCATGTGTTGTTAGGCACTCGGGAGGCAGAAGAGAATAAAATGCAGTCTCTGCCCTCGAGTTACCCAGGCAGGGACTGTAAAGACAGAAGTACGCAATTGTGATCCGGAACGGTGAGCACAGTGACAGCACGGAGCAAGGAGCCCTAGGGGAATGAAGTGAAGGGCACCGGGGATGGGGGGTGCCCAAGGCGTGACCGACAGCAGCAAAATGGGGGAGAACTCCAGGTAATTCAGAGTTGGGGGAAACCAGAAGGCGGTGGAGTAAGACAGGGGCTGGTTCTGCATGTTCCTGACTTTCTCTCCTTCTATCACATGACAGAAAAAGGAGCTTTAGAAATGAAAATATTTAGACTTGTTCTCTTTTTGTGTAATATTCCTCGAGGCGAGATTTTTAAAAGTTAAAGAAATAATATTAGAATGTAAATGTTAAGGATAGAGACTAGGTCTTTTCTGTTTCTCTTATCCCAATGTGTAGAATTGTGATATGTATTTGTCAAATAAAACATTATGGAAACTTTGAAAATAGAGAAAAAATCAGCTATATTGTCATAATCATCATTCGTTTTACACGTGTTCTTCTACTTTTATTCAAATGCTTGCTTTATTAATATAACTGTAATTAGTGTATCCATAATTCTTTTTAATGACAATTTGTATTAACATTACATTAGCTCTTTTCTATGTTGTTATGTAGTTTCCATATTTATTTTTTTTAGTGGGTATATAATACACATCTAGATTATTTTTTTCTACCATTAAATATTTAGATTACTTCTGATTTTTTACTATTATAAATAACTGATCATTATTTTGTGTATAGAGACTTTTCCTATATTCTTTTATTTTATTAGGGTAGATGACCAGATATTGTTGACTAAGTCAAAGGGTATGAATATTTTAAAGGCTCCTGATTTTTACCAAACCGATCTTCAAAGTGTATATATGAATTTATAATGCCGACAGCACCGTATGAAATTGCCAGTTTTTGCTACACCCTTACCAACACTGGGCATTATTTTTAAAAATTGTCATTTGTTTAGCAAATTGAAAAGGGAGCCTTCGTTGCTCATTTTCAAGTTTTTGAAGACTGGGCATTGACTCTTTTTCTGTTTGGGTCCAAGTTCCTCATGCTCTCCTTGTACCATGCGTTTGAAGTCCACATAGCTTCACATTAGATACAGGGGAGCATTGACTTTTAGCAGGAACGGTGGTGAACCAGAAACTGATAGGCATGAGTTCTGCTTGATTCTAATTGATGGGAAGAAATAGCCTCTGTGTGCCTCAGTTTGTTGGTCTTTGAAATGGGACAGAGCACAAAACAGTAAGAAAATCAAATTAGGCTTCTTGGAGTAACTCCTACCAATTTAAAAGAGAGTAGTCAGTGACACATGAGTACTCAGGCAGTAAATGCTCTGAATAGGTCAGAGTCTAGAATGTGTTTTCCGATGGTCTAATTCACAGTCTCCCCTGTCTGGCAGCTTATTGAAAGAAGCGGAGTTCCATGCTGAGCAGCGGGAATATGAGCTGAATCGCCGGAGGCAGCTGGGCCTTTCTTCTTCCCATCATTCCCTGGAGAATGCTGACTTTGATAACAAGGACGATGACAAACACGACCAGCGGCTACTCAGTCAATTTGGAATATGGTTCTTAGTAAGGAAAGAGTTAATATTTTCTACTTTCTTACTTCTCATACCAACATTATGTTGCCGATGAGGGATTTCTTCTTTCTTTTTAACGAAGTTAAATAGTAAGTAGCAATAAATTAACCTTAGCCACTGGACTCTATAGGACAGTGGCACTCAACCCTGGGCTGCACATTAGATTTGTCTGGGGAGGCTTTTGAAAGATGGCAATGGACAGATTCTACTCCAGAATCTTGGGACCCTTTAAAAAGCTTTGTAGTTGATGCAAATGAATAGCCAGGTGTTGAAACCTACTGGGCCAGGCTGTAGATTGTTGGAAATGCACCTTTTGACAGGAAGCAAATGGGGAAGTTGCTAGGTTATATTGTGAAATACTGGATTCAGTATGATTTACAGATCATTCACATTCCATTGTCTATACACATAAAAATTTTCTTGAAAGTTCAGTCTCTGTGGAGCTCTTTGTGTATTTATGACAAGTCTGCCTACAGCAAAAAA
>NW_006494609.1:16527967-16534965 GCF_000325575.1 Pteropus alecto
AAAAAAAAATAGAGGCAAACTAACACAAGGAATTTGATTGCTATTGACTGATTCAACTGCAACACTCATTCAGCACAGATCAAGCACATAGACCCAAAGTTACAAACAAGCTGAATTTGCAAGTCCTACAGAGAAGCAGTCTTTTGTTTTTGCCTATTAGAGACATGAATTAAGTCTCCATAGTGATATATTTCTTTTATGCTTTCACATAGCTACCTGAAAAAGTCTCTTTTTTAAACCAAATTGGATTTGATTGTGGATTTTACATGTCTTGTTCCTGGAATTTATTATCTAATGACACAATCACTACCGTTGTGAACTCTTTGAAGTCAAGGAGAGTGTTTTATTTATTTTTTTATATTTCTGAACCCTACTACGCTGCTCAATTAAGGATTATTTCAGAATGAATGAATGAATGAATGAGTTGTTTTAAAAAGTCTGCTTATAATACGGTGAATCATGGGGTTCTAGCATTTCAGAATTACTACTGATCGAAATTCTTAGCTAAATCTGATCATGTTAGAACCGAAATACACGTAGTAGTTTTTTCAGTGAAGATATTTATGAAATTTCACTTTGTAGACTTAACTTTCTAAAAGCATTTATCTAGAGCAGGTTATGTAATGAATTTCTTACAGGAGAAAAGGCTTATTGGAAGGT
Organism: Pteropus alecto; assembly: GCF_000325575.1. Classification (NCBI taxonomy): domain Eukaryota; kingdom Metazoa; phylum Chordata; class Mammalia; order Chiroptera; family Pteropodidae; genus Pteropus; species Pteropus alecto. Next base: position 16,528,628 of record NW_006494609.1, read on the forward strand.
GCCATCTTAAGGGGGAATTACTGTCGCGATCCCTCTCTCCCTGTAGAGAGGAACACAGTTTGCAAGATAAGTGATCCTCCATCATTTCGAAACTTGCCCGTTTCAAACGGATTATCTGGGACCTCTTTGTTGTTGTTGTTTTGCCTTTAAGCAAACACGTAATAATCATGTAAAGATGGCTGGATGCTGAAGCCGCGTCTGCTCTGCCTATTTCCAGGTAAGCCTCTGCACGCCCAGTGAGAACACACCTACGGAAAGCTTGGCCAGGCTGGTGGCCATGGTGTTTCAGTGGTTTCACTCAACAGCATATATGATGGATGATGAAGTTGGAAGTTTGGTGGAAAAACTGAAGCCCCAGTTTGTCACCAAGTGGTTGAAGACAGTATGTGATGTGCGCTTCGATGTCATGGTCATGTGCCTTCTTCCCAAACCAATGGAATTTGCCAGGGTAAGTACAGGCCTGCAGCTGGGACCTGGTTGGAGAGGAGGACTTGGAGAGGAGCATTACCTTCGCCACCAGAGTGTCATCAGTGTCTTTAGAAGAGGAACATCTATCTCTCCATATTTTTTTTGTCAGTACGGCTAAATGCGTTTAGTTTAGTAACTACATTTTAGGTGATGTCCTGCTTTGATATTGGTTTGGGATGGGGAAGAATGGCAAGATGGATGTGTGAGGTATCTTTAAGAATTTAAGGGAATATTCTTTCCAGACATTGCTGAATATTTTTATTAAGGAACAGGTTGCTAGAGCTCAGTCCTTTTCCAGTCTGCAGTCGTGGAATGGCTACCATGTGAGTAGGGGTGGTTTCTGTAGTTTCACATGAATCGTGGAGATGAATGGGAGAAATACCTGCCCTCCCACTCGGAATGCCAGAAAGGTTTAGGAACTGCCCAAATGCTCCTTTTTCTCTGGCGTATAGGACAAATTTCTCTGTGCTTATGTCTTTGTTTCTGCCTCACTGGATCATTGAGTCAGAGGTACAGCTGGGAAGCCCCTCTATCTCTTGACTGCAGTATAATTTATGTTTAACCGAGAATCAGTTTTTGGCAGCAATACATGAAATTCTTTTCAAGGTATTTTCTGAGTTTTATTTTTGTTTGTGATATTTTTGGTTTGCTTTCGATGAGGTCTTAAGGCAGTTTTCAGTTTAAATAAGACATTTAAGGACGAAACAGAACACAGACCACCTAAAGGCATAGGTTTTATTAGATTTTCAAGACTCAGAGCGTTCTGAGCGTTTATCATTCATCGAAATATACTTCTTTCTTCTTTCTTCATTGGTGCCACCTACTGACTCGCATTTGAATTGGATTTTTGCATATTAGAAATTACCCATTTCCTGGCATGCTTTGACTGTGTTGATGTGTTTTCTATTATTATTTCTTTCGAAATAGTAAAGGGCTGGCGTGATCTGATTCTGGAAGATAAGAAGAAATGATTATGTTGGGAGAAAAACCTTTTCTCTTCTAACTTGGGGCCAGTGGTTAGGGACCTGCATATTAACTGGCAACAGATCTATTAACAAGAGAGAACGTTTATTTACACTCATATGCAGGAGTACTCAGAGATGAGTAACTCCCTCAATATCCACAGATAAAAGGTTTTTATACCAAAGTTTATGGGGGTGGTGGTGGCTGAGGGAGTGGGGGAGTGTGGGGGTGCTGGCGAGTGCTTGAATGGGAAGATATGGAAGGTTCTTTTGGGCGTTGAGATGCTAACAGGCCTGGGCTGTGTCCCCATGGCAGCTGAATTCACAGGAAACTCCCTTTGGAGTGGGTTAATGGAAGCCATATTTTCTGGAGGTTCTGCTTTAGTCAGATAAAGTAGTTTAGATAAGGTTTCTTCCTGCATCTTATTAAGCTCGAATGTTTCACTTTAAAATAATCTTTATACTAACCCTGGGGGTGTAAGTAGGTCTCCACATTTTTCCCATCTGTAACTTTCCTGGAAGTTTCACACGAAAAAAGAAGCTAGATTGATTGATTGCTGTGGAGAGAAGATTCAGGTGAGGAACCGCAAGGGGAGAGATCTGTAAAGGAGGGAAAAAGCAGAGATTAGAACAAGGAAACAAAAAGAAAAACAAAGATTAATGGTTAGAGTAGACAATAAACCTAGTTTCTGAGTCCAGGGAGCAGCCAGTCAGGAAGATTTCGAGGTGTTGTGTTCGAAACACCTTTAGATGATGGAACGAGAACATCCGTGTCACAGTCACGGTTATGGAGCAGAGCATGGAAGATGCAGGTGTTTGGCGAACTTCCTGAGTGGCCTAAACTGTTGCAGTAATAAGCCCTTTGTAGTTTATATCACGTGTCCTGCTTTGGCTTGCAGGGCTTTGGGACAAGATGACCTCGTCTCAATAAGTATCTGGGCAGTCAGGTTTCAGTTAGGAGGGTGGGAGGACATATTGATTACTGACAAAATGTGAAAGACAGCAGGATCCAGTTTACAAAGAGGGGACAAATAGCTGAGAGACAATGAACAGGACTGGAATCTGATAACATACAAGGGTGGGTTACAGTTTTCCATTGAAACATAAAATTTCTCTTTCAATCGCTCTAATTTTGATCAAAGATAATCAGAGTAAGATTACTCTTGTTCACAAAATAAGTCTAGCCTCATTGAATTTGGCCTGATTATTTATGTAAGTGCAGCAAGAATGGTAACTGATCACAGGGCGTTTTACGTTTGCTTTGCTGGAACTTTTATAAAGAGTCTCAGATTGGACTTTTCAAAGCTTCTCGAGGTTAGGATGCTAAACCAAGAACTTGTCATCATTATTTAATCTGCATTATCTACAGACTTGAGTGAATTTCTCTTTTTTTGAGGTCCCCCAAATATTCTAAAGTTCTTGGTCCTTCCAGGAAGGGACCTTTCTTACTTGTCTGTAGGTTAAGAACCCCAAAACCCAGGTAGTAGGCTGGTTTTTCCAAGAGGGCTTTATAGCATTGGTATATGTTCAAATTTAGTTCCTTAAAACTTTCAACCCTCGTCACAGCGTCAACCTTAGTTCCTTAAAACTATCTGGTCACATCTGATTCTATGCACATCATTCTCAAATATGACATTCTAGTCAAAGCCTTGGTAATATAACCAATTTTCCCCATTATGCCCTGTTACAAGGAGAACAGATTCTTATTTAACTTGTACAAATAACTATATTGCCATGAAAATAAGAATATCCAAGAAGAGCTTCTGAATTCTAGAGGGGTCACGCAGGGAGAAAAAGACAAATGTTTCATTTTTAGTTACAAAGGCATAATCTACTAAATCGTGAGTTATAGATCACTTAAGAGAAACCTTGTATTCAGAAAATAGAACATTAAAGAACCAGCAATGTTCCAAACAAAAAACCCACAAAAATCATCATCTTTCTTTATCAGTTCATTTAGTCCCGTGTAAACTGCTTGATTTTAGGTTAGCAGTTTTTGGAACCCATCAGCTTCTTTACTAGAGTTCTGGGATCCTTACTCACTCCAGTGATATGGTCTTGTCGAGGAAAGTACATCTAGTCTATAGAAAAATTCTGTAAGAGCTTATTTGAGACAAATTTTGAGGACATTCCCGGAAGCAAAATCTCAGTGGTTTGAGGAAATGCTCTGGAGAAAGGCAGTTTTGCAGCTTATTTTATATACTAGAATCAGAGGAGGAGACGTAAGGAGGGTCACATAAAACCCATGGGCGGTAGATTAAGGGAAGGGGAGAAAGCAAAGCAGAGAAATCTCTGAGATCGGATAAAAACAAAACAGAGAGACACTTCTTTTACATCGGTGGGTGCAGGATCGATAATCATGAACAGTTACGCACATAGAGATTTTATGGAGGCGACAAGATAACGATGAGGGGTTCTGTGGTCTCGTGCTCTGGTGCTGTGCTTGTGCCTGCCAGGGGTCTGGAAAAGAAAATTACTCTGACATTTCAGAGGTTTGTTATCCTAGATGCACAAAGACAACAGACAAGGAATCACTTGAGGTTAAGATTGACCTTTATCAAGGAAGCTACAGGCCCAGAATGTGACTATCCACCATGATCTGCCTAATTAGGAATTTTAATGTTCGGGCTATCTTGTGTGGTTACTTTTGGTCACCAAGTTTTTAAGGCTTGCCATGCAGGGCTCTGCTGAGCTTGTGAGGTTTAAAATACAATCCCTTTTTTATTCACACCCTCAGTTACTTAAGCAATGTCATCAGAAGCCTGTACTCTAGATTACCTGTCATAGTCCTTTCCATGGGGCTCAGAGACAGTCCCCTCTGTTGAAGATGAAGCATTCTGACTAGTAGCTGATTGCAAGAGCTTTCAGGAAAACATCAGAATAAAAACGATAACTATCTGTGAATGATAAAAGGCTTAAAATGGCTACGATTAAAGATCTTATGAGAGAAACTGAAGTTATGACGATCATATTATGCTGTTATGTCTACTCTCGGGCAAAGCGTGAACAGAAAAGGCATTAAAAAGTTTCTAGGAATTTCATATAATCCCTGAAATATTTCTATTAAAAACATTTATTTATGCAAATCTGAGCTACGGAAGGTTAAACATCTCTTTTTATTTGACAATGTTTTTCATTCTATTCAACATATCGAATAAACCTAATTAGTTTAACATCTCTTTTAACTAGATGAGAACAAATCCTTTGAGATTTTTTCAGAGACCCTCTCAGAAATCTTAAAGTCAGTTTGAGATCAGGATTTTATTTAGGATTTGACTTTGGGGAGGCAAAATATCAAAAGTTGTCAAAAATGTCTAAAGGTTTGAGCACTTGATTAACCAGAATCACAGGTCACTGTGAAATAATACTTAGTTATCCACTTAGCCAAAATGACAATAAAAATTTCAAAAGTAAATATAGGATGTAACATGATTATTAAAAAATTAGCTTTTTTGACCTTGAGAACACTCAGTTATCTTATATAATTAAGGATATGATAAAGAAAACATAAAGCACAGGAAATTCTGATAAGACACAATCTTTATTTCCTAGATACATTACTGAAAAGGTAAAGAAAAACCTTTTGCAATCTCTTTTTAAGAAGAGATCAATCACCCAGAAAACTCTGTCCTTTTAGAGGGAGAAAACCAAACTTTAGTTTTGTGTCGGAACACTGTTGTAGTAGAGCTCCTTTTAAAAAGCTTATAATAAACCATTCAATCTCAGCCAGTCTGACCACACAAGGTAAGACCTCCCCCTTTCCCACCCCTTCCATTCTTTACGACTTTCTATTTCCATTCAAGTTTTTATCCTTTACTTTCCTCTTTCTCATTCTGAAAAGCCTGTTCATACAATCTTGACACTTACTTTAGGACAGAATTATTCTTTCTCTCCTTAACAAAAACACATCTCACACTCCTTGAATAATTTGCATACAGAGTTTTTTCCTTTACCGTTATTATTTCTGGTAGTTTCACTTGGTTATAATTTCAACGCTTAGTAATCTCTGTTTTTCAGAGAAAAACTAGAAGGTAGACAATTGTGAATTGCCTGTCACATCCCAGCATTTTGTGCCATATCAGCCAATTTTATGAATATACCATCTCATAACTTCTAGACTTATAGCCTTCTATAGTAAATTTCCCAATGTGGCAAAAGAACGTATTTATTAACAGATCCAAGTATCTTTAGTCTCTGTAAAAATAAGAAGCCAAAAATAAGATAAACTTATATTCAGTAATTAATGTTTCAGTTTTATCTTATTTAGAAATAATCTAGATCTTCAACAAATATCTGTTATTTAACTTAACTTAGTATAACTTTAATTTCAAGTTAACAAAAATATTTTGAAAACTACTTCTAAGCAGACATATTATATTATTATTGAAATATAGTGTCAGAATAATAATATGGTTTGGTTAAAATGAATTCTCTGAGTTTTATAATCTTAAACATGTAGTATTAGCTTATTTGACTAGTAAATCCACATAGAATAAAAATGTATGCTCATATCATACTTTGTGCTGTTAACTCATGTCAGTGAAAGAATGTGTAGCCTAAAAGTCTTATAGGAGTTTATTTAAGCCAAACAGACACAATTGCCGGAAAGTAAAATCTCAGTGGATTGGGAAAATGCTCCAGAGAATGGCAGTTTTGCAGCTTATTTTATTTAATTTTTAAATTCTTTAATTAATTTTTATTTTTTTATTTTTTTTCAGTTATGGTTGATATTCAATATTATATTAGTTTCAGATGTACGAGCCTAAAAGTTATAGGAGTTTATTTAAGCCAAACAGACACAATTGCCAGAAAGTAAAATCTCAGTGGATTGGGAAAATGCTCCAGAGAATGGCAGTTTTGCAGCTTATTTTATTTAATTTTTAAATTCTTTAATTAATTTTTATATTT
>NW_006494609.1:16535302-16575257 GCF_000325575.1 Pteropus alecto
AAAATTACTTTGATGGTTCAAAGGTATGTTGTCTTAGATGCACAAGACAATGGAGAATTTCAAAGGTAAAGATTGACCTTTGTCAAGGAAGCTGCAGGCTTAGGATATAGCTACCCACTGTGACATGCTTTTAGTTAGGAATTTTTATGTTCAAACCATCCCAAGGGTTACTTTTGGTCTTTGAGTTTGTGAGGCCCCTTTTGCGGGCTTCCCCTGAACTTGCAAGGTTCAGTATGGCCATTGGCAATTTATTATTTCCACAGGGATATGTGTTCCAATATGTGACTTAAAACCAATAGGCCTTAATGTGGCTTAACCGTAAATTACGTAGCCAAAGGGGCCTGAGCGATAGTACCTTCCATGATCTCATCATTATCAGTGTTATTGTTCGTGGTCCATGTAACAACAACAATCCCAGAAATATAGTCACTTTCTGAAAATAATTAGTCAGTTACCTAGGATTTTGGCCAATATGATACTAAATAGATGTTTGAGCTTTAAAGAGAATTGATTTGATTGTTTTGAATAATGTGGAGTTCTGGGTATAGAAATTAAACATTTAAAATTAGATTCATTTAAAATAAGGTGGTGTCCCAGAAATCGTCTGTTACATGGGAAAGATTCAGGACCAGTCAACCCTTTGTTACTTTAATATGTATAATAAGAATATAGAACATTTATCTAGAATCAGAATAGAAACAGAAACTAAATATGTGCTTTTTTCTGCACGTATTTAAAAATTAATATGCTATTTTAATTAGTAGAAAATAACAGCATTTTTTATTCACGATTGAACCAGCCTTTGAGCATTCTTAGGAAAAATATTGTGGGAGTATTTTTAACAAAGGGAAATAGAGCACTCTGTGCCACTTTATTTTCATAATGAACAATCTTCAATATGTGGGAGTTGGGAGCAAGTATCCCCGAATTGTGCCATCCTGGCATGCAGATTATTTCGAACTGAAATCAATTAAAGCCCAACAAACTCAAGAAGAGTTTTTTACTTCCCTTTTTTCTTAAAGAGTTCAGATAGAAAAATCTGCTGTAGGAAGAGAGTCTTGGCATAATCACCTTAAGGATTTATAACCTAGCATTAGGTGGGAAGACCCCCCAAGCATGTTAGCCTAAATACTCCCCTGTGTGTCCCACTGTTTCTGAGTTGCCCAGCAAGAATTTGCCTGCCGTGTGTGTTCTGCTCTTCCTCAACTACCTGTAGATCACCTATTCTCACTTGTGAAATATAATATCCCTTCTCTTCTTTTCTCCTTTGTCCAAATATCATATATACCCAGTGTTGCCTCATTGTCTTTGGACTTTTCATGCTTATTTAAATTCTCCATGCACACGTATTAAAATCCTAATTTTCTCCTGTTCATCTGCTGTATGTATGAATAATTTAACCAGCCCAAAGAACTAAAGGTTAAGGAGACCATCTCCCTGGCCCTGACAAATACAGAGTGTATAGCAGTAGAAATCTGTGTTCCTCTGAAGCACACATATAACTGCACATATTTGGAATGGATTTGTCAGACATTAGAAATAAGAATGCTCCAATAGTATGCTCATCCTGTTAGGAATACATCTTTGGAATTTTAATTCATGCGTCATTTGGAAAGTCTGTCTTGGAATACTTCAAATTCAATCTGTGATTTATATTTGGACCTATTTATAACTATGGTTTCTTTTTTGTAACTAATGGATCCTCATGGTTTTTAAATTCTTACAGATCTCGCTCTGAAAATACTTGGCTCAGGTTGCAGTTATAATGGATTGTGGTCTTTCTCTGTATCCTTTTCCTTTAGGAAGTTCTTGAATATAATTGTAACAAGTGCATTTTGTTCTTTTCTCCTGTGGCTGTGGAACTGCCATCAGGTTGGTGGATACTGGGATAAGTCCTGCAGCACCGTGACTCAGTTGAAAGAAGGTCTCAACCGAATCCTCTGCCTGATCCCCTATAATGTGATCAATCAGTCTGTTTGGGAGTGTATCATGCCGGAATGGCTGGAAGCCATCAGGACGGAAGTTCCAGATAACCAGTTAAAAGAATTCAGGGAAGTATTAAGGTGGGTAAGTAGTTTAACGAAGTCACCGTAATTGTAATAAGCATGTACTGTGGGCCAGGCACTGTGCTAAGCATTTTATGTAAGCTCATTTACTTTTTAATAGCCCTATAGAGAAATTTCAAGGCCCCAAATGAAATAGTTGCTATGGATTGTACTAAGATGATTTGGAATTGTTCGGAAAAGATTTTGTTCTTGTGGAATAATAAATAGATACACCATGTTGTTTGCTTATTTTTGAACATAATTATGATTTGGATAAAATGAAAAAAGTGCAAATGGAAATGTTTTTAGCTATTGGTAATCAACTTGCATTCCTTAGAAATTCAGTTCCTTCTGTTAAGCCTAATATGAGTATGAATATGAATACTAATGTTATTAACAACCTCATAAATTACTTATGAGATATCTGTTCCAATGACATAAACATGCTAATAACAGTTCGGACATAGACTAATCTAAAGTGTTTGGCTCCCCAAACAACATATAGCTAGAAATGCAACAGTAGATCCTAATACATGCCCATTGGTCATTTACTTTTGTTGCTCTGCTTTCCAGCAAAATGTTTGACATTGAGCTCTGTCCTCTACCTTTTTCAATGGAAGAGATGTTTGGCTTTATCAGTTGTCGGTTCACAGGATACCCTTCCTCTGTCCAGGAACAAGCTTTACTGTGGCTTCATGTAAGTGGATGATACTTTTGATCGTTTTGGGCAGTAGTTCCTGACCTGTGAACTTTAGGTGCCCGGGTAGAAGGGCAGGGAGTTCCTGCAGAATTCATAAATCCATATGTTTGCTGAGGACTATCCGTAGACAAATAACTCATATGCATAGATAACTACATTTCAAATATATGTAGCTATAGTTGTGAGTTATTAATAAAAGACAACTTTATGCAATACTATTATTGAGTTCATAGTAGCTTTTGGTCCTTGTGTATCTTTCCATCAAGAGATACTAAAAGTAGAATAGCTGTCTTGTGGGGTTCTAATAAATCTTTTGATATTTTAAATATGTTCCTTTACTTGAGAAGATTGAGAGCTACTGATTTAAGGAATAGTTCATGATGTTCACTCAGCCTGGAATGAATCGCTTTCCTGTCTCCATTAAAATTCAACTCAAAAATGATCTCATCTATGAAATTTTCTGCTACTTCACACCCCCATCTTCCCATCAGAATTTATTACTCCTTTCCTTAGTATCCTTACAGGTTCTTGTGTAAATTCTATTTCTGTCTAATATTATAGTTTATTTTTGTCTCTTCCAATTATTAATGCCTTAAGGGCAGGGACCAGGTCTTTTTCATTTTTGAATTTATAACACCCTTCATCCTTTCTTCACAGCATCTGGCACATGCTTTGAATTTATTTTTCTTTTTAAATGAAGAAATGATTTAATGTTTAGATTAGTAGAAAATTCTACTAATTTCCCCTTCAATGCTTAGATTAGTTATGGGTGCAGATACATTTCTGTTCCATGAAAATATGTGATCCCAAAAGCTTTTCAAATTGTGCAGATGCCTTTCTGGGTCCTAAATGCCAGAACAATGTTTTTCACAATTGCACAAATAGTAAAGGGACTATTTTTTTTAAGTCACCTTGGGAACTTAGAATTTTAACTTTTCATCTCCAGCTCTATCTCAATAAGATAATTTCTCATTTTAGTAAAGTCAATTCTTCCATAGATTGTTAGATGTTGTTACTCAGTTACACACTCTTTGAGCTGTGCCACCCTGGGGGTGAGCAGACGGGTCTGTAAACCTCTGTCTCCAACGTGGCTAGAACAATTGCAGTTTATATATTTTATGGCCTGGGCTTCGACACAGTTTTGAAGACAGGGTACTACAGTCGAAGGAGGTTTTAAACCATTGGTCTAAACATTTGGGAAATAGAGTGAACAGTATAGTGATTGGAGTAGATTCATTTATTAATTAACCGTGGAAACATTTATAGAGCGTCTCTGTGCCAGTCACTGTAATAGGCTTTGGTGTACAAAAGGGACAAGAAATGGTTCTTTCCTTATACTTCCTTTTTTCAAGGAGCTCACAGTGGGAGAGATAGTATCAAATAATAAAATATAATGCTAAGTAATGATTACTCTAATAAAAATATGTACAAATTCTAAGAATGCAGAGAAGAGGGATGATGGTCAATTCTGTTTGAAGGAAAGACGCATCTATTTACAGAAAATTCATTACAGATAAGGTAACTTGATTTTGGCAGAAGGATCCCTGAGCTTGCACTAGAGAGCAAGATGGAGTGGGGCATCCAGACGAGAGGAGGGGCAGACTGGAGGGATAGTGCTCACAGATTCTACCAGCCCAGGAGAAGGTGATAGGCTAAGGCACTAGCAGTGGTATAGAAGGGAGGGGACAGCATCAAGAGGTACTTTGAAGTTTTAACAGAAAGAACATACTGATTTATTGGATGAGGGGAATGGAGAAAAGGGAAGGTTCAGTGATAATGCTGATTTTCTTAGTACAAAAAATTGAGGATGACTGTGCTGACTGCGTATGTGGAAAGTTAAATGTCCTTATGTTCAATAACTTTGGAAAAAAATGCTAAATGTGGGGTTTTTTTTTTTTTTTGAATTTTAAAGTTTATATTTGGGGGGGATATATGCCTTTTTTCCCCAGGTATTATCGGAATTAGACATCATGGTTCCACTTCAACTGTTAATAAGTATGTTTTCTGATGGAGTTAATTCTGTCAAAGAACTGGCAAATCAAAGAAAATCAAGAGTCAATGAACTGGCAGGGAACCTTGCGGCTCGAAGGGTAATTATTGCCACAACTATTTTTGTCTTATTAAGATTTTGTCAATTATATTGGGCCTAAAAGTAGCATCATAGTAAATGTCTCTGAAAATGCTGTTTTCATCCCATCTCACTCTGGAGCCTTCTAAGCACATTAAATAACAGAAAATATTAAGGTGTGTTTGGTGTAGTCTGTAATCAGTGTGTTTGAGTTTTCATTTTCCTCTGAATTGTTCTCCTACACACACCTATTAGCTATCTCTCATCTTTGATGAAAAAGATTTTTCTTTCTTCCTTTCTGTCTTTTATTTGGGGGGAGAGGGAGGGGGCGCATTTCTCTTGGCAAGTAAGAATTCTTTACCAGCTACTGGGGAGATCACTGCTTCACTTTGAGGATGAGGAGTTTGGATTTTTTTTCCTGTTATGTTTTGGGAAAATATGTTCAACTGGTGGTGACTATGAGTGATGCTGTCACTGTGAACCAACTGAGCCCGTTTTATTGATCCCTTTATACTTCTGTGGATGAGAAACGTCAATATAGTCTGGTCCAAAGTGTATGAAAACTTTTGGAAATTTTGATAATTTTTCTATAGGAGACCTGGTAGAGTTTCTATTGATATACTGACATTCCCAGACCATGATGAATGCTGGAGTGGTTGACCGTCTTCTGAGGGTAGGCAAGGACTGTTCTCAACTCTCTCCTTGTCAAGCTTTTCTGTTACATTTTTCCCACAGGCCCCCAGCCATTCTACCTGTTACCTAGGGGTTAGAAAATATAGCACAGTCATGGGATCCTAGCTTGTATTCAGTGCTTAAAAACAATATCTGCTTCATAGAAACCAACTGCCAAACATTTATATTTTGTTTCTTCTGTAGCCTTTAATATTATATTACTTTGTTAGTACTTCATCCTGTGCACTGTATTGACAATTAACAATATCATAGAATCGTGTGAAACAGTTGGGGAAGAATTCGCTATCCTCATTTTACAGCTACTTAATCTGAGGTTCAGTTAACTGAAGGGATTTGCTATAGATAACACTATCAATATCCAGGTATTCTGCTTTTTAATGGGATACTCTTTTTCGTTATTTTAACTATGGTGTTCAAGGAGCTTTCTGGTTATTAAGGATATCTTTAAGAGAGAAAATACGATTTGAGAGTGATGTACAGGTATGTCAGTCACGGTCCTGCTGTAGAATTATCCCAGATGGTTTAAATGAAGAGACTTTCATGGAGACAGTGCCTACAGAGTTATGAGAATGGTTAAGGGAACAATAAAAGATGGTGAGGCTCCTAGAGACCAGCAGCAGTTCAGTAGGAAGCCATTATTCTCCCAGGGCTGAAGGAAAAAGGAGAAGAGTTCCTGGAGCCTATTGGGAACTAAAATTTTAAAGAAGCGCTGTCTAAAGTCACTGTATGGTAATGGAGAGACTGCCAGAGGTGTAGCATCAAGGTAGGCAGGGGGCGGGGAGAAAGAGGTCTACCTCTCTCTCCTCCAGCTTCAGGTCCTCTGCTGATGCCTCCCCTTGACCGGACATAACTGGAAACCAGCCAGCAGAAGAGAAGAGACTCAGTCTTTGGCATCCTTGGACGTAGAACAGGGCAGAGCAGTGCAGTGAGGGCCTGGGTAGGGTATGTGGGTTGGCAAATGGACAGTAACCAGTAAGACAGGTTTGACATGTTGTTTTCCCTTGATAGTTTAATAATCATAATACCCAGAAGCCATTTCCTTTAACCAGTCATGTCAATCCGACATTCTGTGCTTATGATTCTAAAACTGATTTTGCAATGTTTTACTTTCGTTAAGTTCTCATTTTTCAGGTTATGGTTTTAGGTAGATGCAGACAATTTAGTTTAATTGGAAATGTTTGATGGGATGAAACATATAGTGACAAAGATAGCTGCCTTTGTTCTTTAGGGTGCTGATGTTTTTTTATTCACCTGACAATTAGTCAGAAAGTTTGGATTATTTTATTTCTTACTTTTATATTTTGAGAAGATCCATGGTATTTATTGGCTAAGAAAGGAAATCAGTGTGACGGCTGGAAATATCTTCCCAAATATATGATACAGCAATTTGAGCCTCTGCTTCACTCATGTGTATTAATGTTCTTTCTTCTAGGTGAGTGTTGCCTCTGATCCTGGTCGACGAGTACAGCACAATATGCTGAGTCCATTTCATAGTCCTTTTCAGAGTCCGTTTCGGAGTCCTATGCGTAGTCCATTTCGTAGCCCTTTCAAGAATTTTGGACACCCAGGAGGAAGGACTATTGACTTTGATTGTGAAGATGATGAAATGAATCTGAATTGTTTCATCCTCATGTTTGATCTTCTCCTGAAGCAGGTAGCTGAAGCATGAGCTTCCTTTAGTTCAGAGGTCAAGGATGAGGAAAGCACTGCAAAATGATTTTTTTTCTATGTTGGGCATCTTCACACTTACTGAAATGATGTAGCGTCACTCAAGACATTTATCTGCAATGATGGTGATGTATGGGAATGATATGAATTTTAGAAACATCCTGGCATCATTAGAATTGATTCTGTTGAACAAATTTGGTGAACAAACTGACTAATGCTATTGTTGGGAAGAGCAAGGTATAATTCTGTAATGATTTTAATATATTTTATAAATTGATGTTTGAAGCTAATTTTTAAAGAGAAGTCCAAAAAGCTTTGATCAGGAGAACATTTCTTCGTAACTTTTTATTTCGAAATAATTTCAGATTTGGAGAAAAATTTAAAGAATAGTACAAAGATTTCCTGAGAACTTCTCCCCAAATTCTTCAGATGTTAACATTTGCCCCATTTATTTCTCATGCACTCTCTCAATATGTATGTATATATATGAATTGCAAAACTTTTTAAATGAACCATTTGAGAGTAAGTTGCAAGTAGAATGTCCCTTTATCCTTAAAACTTCAGAGTGTATTTTCTTACATAACCAAGTACCGTTATCAGACCAGGAAATCGATATCGTTATAATACTATATCTAAAGTACAGAAGTGATTCATTTTTAAAATTAATTTCATAATCATATTTATAGCAAAAGAAAAAATTGTTTTTGATTGAAGTCCCAATTCAGCATCATTTACCGCAATTATTTCTCCCGCCTCATTAGTCTTCTAAATCTAGCACAGTTCTTCAGTCTTTCTCTTTTACCTTTCATGTTCTTATATTTTTTAAAGAATAGTCCAATTGTTTTGTAGAATGCCCTTCAGTTTGAGTCTTATCTTTTCTTATGAATTAGTTTGGGTTAAACATGTTTGGCAGTAAATATCACAGATGTGATGTCGTACAAGAAGCACATGTGTCATACAAGAGGCACATGACATTATAATGTCTCCTTACTGGTGGTGATAACCTGGTCAAGATGATTTCTGCCAGTTTCTCTACTACAAAGTCACTATTTTCCCCTTTGTAATAAATAAATATCTTTCAGAGACATACCTTAAGAGTATGAGATTTTCTGTTTCTCTTCATCTTTCATCTACTAGGTTAGCATCCATAGATGTTTCGTGCCTGAAACAATTATCACTATGATGGTTACCAAATGATAATTTTCTAATTCCATCATTTCTTTTAATTTATTAGCGGCAATTTCCTCTTCCCTCTCATTTATATATTTATTCGTTTATCTGCTTATACCCACATATACTCATGAATTCTTATTTTATTCAGTGAGTTAAAATCTGTTCTCTGATTATTTGTTTTGATGATCATATTGTTCCATATTTGGCCAGTGGGAGTCTTTTCAAGCTGGCTCTTGTCTTCTTTTGACATGTTCCCATTATTCTTTGAACATTAATTTCTGGCTTGACAAGACGTTCCAGACTCATTTTATGTTTTCCTAGCCCTAACCGTGAAATCAGCCATTTCCCCAAGCATCTCGGTTCCTTTTAATGGATAATGGTATTTAGAGATCAAAGTCTGGACACTAGGTGAGGAGCAGCATTTTATAAATGTGTGAAATCTCACAGGGTGATAAGTTTAAAAAACAACCTTCTTTAAATGTCTTGCATGATTTAAAAAATAATTTCCATTACTTTGTCTTGTGTTTATATTCTTTTTAGAAGAATCTATGGAAATCAACGTATATTCATCATCTATGTCTTATCATCTTTGAATAATTTAATATTGCTGTCAGTTAATGAAAATTATCCCCAATTAGCGTGTCAATGGAATAGTGAACAAAAGGACCAAACTCCTTCTTTTTTTTTTTTTGGCTCTTTTTTGGTGTCTTTCAGATGGAGTTACAAGATGATGGGATAACGATGGGTTTAGAGCACAGCTTATCAAAGGACATTATTTCCATTATAAACAATGTCTTCCAAGCCCCCTGGGGGGGCTCCCACACCTGCCAGAAGGACGAAAAAGCAATTGAGTGTAACTTATGTCAGTCTAGTATTCTCTGCTATCAGCTTGCCTGTGAACTCCTGGAGCGGCTGGCTCCTAAAGAAGAAAGCCGGCTGGTGGTAAGCAGTTGAAGAAATGGGATGGCCCCTGTTTAACAGTAGCAGAGACGGCAGTAGCTCGTGTAATGGGGTCTTTCTCCAGGATTATCTTATGCTCCATGCTGAGTTATACGTGAGATTTTGTTAAAAGAAAGTTTTCCTGTTTCTTTCACCAACTCAGGCTCCTGGAAAGGAATATGAGATGGAGCTACATTCAGTAGAATTCTTGAGTTAGAATTCTTGAGTCTTGAGCTAGGGTTGTTTGTAGCATATCCATTCATGCAATTTTCATAAATACAAAGCATTACTGGTAATCTTGAAATAACTTTTATCACAAAGTTTAGATAACAGTGAATACTATAAAATATACATATCAAATATTGAGTAAGTAGATTGTATGTGAACATTGAGAATTCCTAATTAACTTTAGTTAGTAAAATCCATTGATTTTATCGACAGCCAATAAAATCTTTATTTCATGTTGGGCTTTCTAAGAAAATTGTTTAAATAAGGAACGGCTAATATATGACATTTATTAACTGCTTTGTATGATAGTTATTTCCTGTTTAGCATATTTTCCATCTAAGTCACACATATCACTAAAATACCTTCATACTGTCATAGGTATATGAACCTGAATTTTTTGAGCCAATGTTTGCCATCTTCTCTTATCCATCCTTTCCCCTAATGTTTGTCTAGGTAGAAAATGACTAAAAAAATGTTTTTTTTTTTTGTGGTATAGCATACATGCAGTAAAGTGTTTCTTCAGTTTTTAAATATCTTTCAGCCCACTTAACTCGTTAGGCCTACCTGTGGCAAAATAACATTTCCGTAGTATGGTCTTTTCAGCGTTGTTGTGACTGGGTACTTACTATAAAACAGTAATAGATAATATGAAAACAAATTAAAATCAAGAAGCTTAGAGCCTCATCAGGAAGATGTTTAAGTAAATGAAAAACTGTAAGACAGAGTGATGACCATTATGAGACAGGTGTGAATAGGTAGCTATGGGTACAGAGAAGGGACGAGAACTCTAGCTTAGAGGTGTCATAGGGATCCGGAAGGGCTTTCCGGAGGAGAAGTTTCCAGAGCTTATGTTCGAAGGAGGAGTGGAGTCGATGAAATGGAGGCGGTAGAAGAACTTTCGAGATCTGGAAAACTCTCTGGTTTAAATAGTATAGAGGGAAGGAGAGAATGATATACTCGGGAAACTGCAAGTCGTTTAGTGTAGTGAGAACAGTGAGGATGATGGGAACGCAGTGAAAGCTGAGTGGAGAAATATAGACTCAGTTTTATATTCTCATTTATTAAGGGCTCTGCCAAACTGAGAAGTATGGATTTTTGTCTTGGCAACAATTAGGGAATCCTGAAGAATTTAATCAGGGTGGTGATACAATACAATGAATTTGAGAAATTCATCCTGTCAGTGGAGGAGAGAGATTGGAGGATTTGGACACTGGGGACAGGAATCTAATCAGAAGGTTAATGTGGTCACTCAGGGAAGAAAATAGGGGGGCCTGAACCAGGGCAATGGCGGCGAGGAGGAGAAGGAGTCGGCGTGACAGATTGTTAGGATAGAGAAGCAACAGCGCTTGTTTAGTTGGTGTTTAGGGAAACACTGAGGACAAATCTGTATTTCCTGTCTTTGGAGATGAAAATGTTGCCATGTAAGTAGGATCACATAATTGTCCTTTTTGCGACTGGCTTATTTCACTTTGCATAAAATCCTAGAGCTTCATCCATCTTATAGCATGTGTCAGAATTTTCTTCCTTTTTAAGGCTTAATAATATTGCATTGCACATATCTACTGTGTTTTGTCTGTTTATCTATTGGCGGACACTTGTGTTGCCGTACCTAGCTCTCATTAATTCACAAGTTATAGCAATCTCTTATAGCTAAAAATTTGACTTCTCTAGATAACTAGTATTTGCATCTTAAAATATTGCTGTGAACACCTTATTATTCCCTGCTAATTAAGTAGTTATTGAACAAAATATGCATGGATTGAAATCACTTGGTGAGTAGGACCTGATCACAAGGATTAAAGCAGAGATGGGAAAGCAGGCCCGGGAAGATTTGTCAATGTTTTTGAGGTTTTTCCATATTTATTTAAAGGGAATGAAAATGTTTCTTTAATAGCTATTTAAATTTCCCTTAATCATATGGAAATAAGCTGAAGTCCATTCTCAGGCAGGTGTCTCTGCCCTCCGGGGCTCAGCGCAGGGTTGGGACCCAGCCGGCACTCGATCGATCGATCTTCATGGCAGAACGTTCTTTATATCCCCAAAGGGCTGCTCATCTGGCTGCTTGCTGTATTTGTTTCAGGAGCCCACAGACAGCCTTGAGGATAGCCTCCTTTCTTCCAGACCAGAGTTTATTATAGGCCCTGAAGGTGAGGAGGAGGAGAACCCAGCAACCAAGCACGGGGAGAACCCAGGCAATCGCACGGAGCCCTCAGGACATGCTGGTAGGTGAACTTGGCCTGACGCGGGGAGCAGTGTGCACGTCCTGGTCTGCACGGGCCTGACATTCAGGACCCTGGTTCCTGAGGTTACTGTTGCCTTACCCAGATTCAGGCTTGCTTCCTCAGTGTAGAGTTGTACAAATGAACCATTTCTCCCTGGATTATGAAGTGAACAGATCTAGAATGCGCTTCTAGTGGAACAGAGGTCACTGAGCACCTTTCTGGCATCCGGAGCTTGTAATCAACTAAAACCCACTTGTTAGTGTAGAAAACACCACCTTCCTACGGTGTATTGTGTTCTCTGTGGAGAACTAACTGGGAACCAAGGTGGATGGCAGAAGTGGAGCGTGCTGATACTCTCGACAGCCGCTCAGGGCATTTGGCCGAAGCAAAGTATTTTGAGATAGAGGCGGTGGAACTTGAGCTCATGCAGCTTCTCTGCCCAGGGGCATGAGCGGGTTCTCTGGCCAGGCTCACTGTGTATAGCTGTGCAATTTGTGCTCTTAGGCTGGTGGGCTTGGCTCAGAGCTAGGAGGATGCGTGGCTTCTTTCTAGTTTGCTTAAAAGGCTCTGTATGTGAGAACTGGGGGCAGCAGGATGGCAGGCAGGCCCAGAATCATGCTCCAGCTCCTCACACACTGAAAGAGTTTTGAGAATTTAGGATGTGAGCTTACATGCCTGTGGGAAAGCCTGATCTCTAGATCTGCACTGTGGCACTCTGGGAATTTGGAGCAAATCTGAGTAGCTTTTTCTCTTTCTGCTCCACTATCCCGAACTAGTAGAACAGCTGGCCCAAGGGAGGTCCACCCGCAGAACCAAAGTTTGGGAAGCAAACTTTCCATCATTCCCTTGGCGAACAGCATAAGTGACTTTTGTGTGGGGTTCATTGTAGGTTCTGGGGTGTCTTATTCAGACCAAAGTAACTACGTCATTACTACAAAATGCTTGATTGTGACTAACTGCTTCTGTGTGGATTATATAAATGATTAGCTGAGTATGAATATCTCGGCTCACATTATTTAGAACTGTTGAAACTTAGAATTTGCAGGAACACTCAAGATGACCTACTTCATTTGTTTTCAGCGTGTACTTGGAGTCGTACAGACGCTGTGTTGTTTTCTTTGGACCTTCCTTAGTTAGGGAGGCATTTGGTGGGAAGACATGGGTAGATGATAAAGACTCAGGCTGCCCACCCTGATTCACCCAGACTGCTCTGATTTGCTCTGTTTCCAACTTTGGAGTTCTAAGTGAGATTTTCTTTGAACAAAGTATTCCATAGAAAAGAAGTTTGAAACCTGCTGACCTAGTTCAGCCTTCTCACTTTGCAGATGAGGAAAATACATCCCAGATGAGTTAAACAACTTGCCTGTGGTCATATAGCTCATATTATTTGTTCCTCATTCATGCCTTATGCTTATCATGCTGCCAAATGGTAATGGAGCATCTGGATCATCTAAGGAGTTGAAACACAAACAAAATGAATGAGCTCTGCCTTCTCGCCCATTCTGGGGATATGTGGGGTGGGAGTCTGGGAACTGAAAATCCAAATATTGTGTAGGCAGTTAATGGCGGGGTTGAGACGAGAACCTGGGTCTCCTGCTTTACTTAGAATTGATTATACTGCTGAGGCCCAGGCCCAGGCTGCATTAATGGCTAAAGGAAGCGAGGACTTCACTGATGATCCAGTAACCTGTGCTCTTCATATGTTTTAAACCTAAGATGGCACAGAAATCAATTCATTGCCATTTTTATTTATATGCAATGTTTTATTTGAACGATGGTTAAAGTTTAGCAATTTCTTTTTATAGATTACTCTGTTCGTTGCTTAGTTGTTATAAACTTGACTCATTTAATCATTTGCTTTATTCCTCTCTCCCAAACATGACTTTAGGCTCTATCACAGATTCTGGTCCATTTTCCTGCTTTTCCTCTCTGCTGTCTTGTAAGATACAGCTATAAATTATCTCCTCAGGAAGGTCCCCATTAATTTTCTTCCAAGACCAGCGTTCCCTGCCGTTCAGTGCCCCATCCTTCTTCTGCTTTGTGGGCCTTCAGGCAATGGTCTCGAGCTCATCTGTCACAGAACATATGCGTGCTCTGTTGACACATGTTCAGTGATTTTCCCTTCCTGTTTCTGCAAATTGTGGCCCGGAGCCTGTTTCTCTAGCAGTCAGATATGCCCTCCACTAAATACCTTTAACAATTTCACACTAGACAAAATAGAGTCAAGTGCTGATAACACGTATGAAAACATGTTAGAGTAGAAATTCCCCCGTAAACTATTAAATGTATATATGCTGAGAGGGTTTGACTCCCATCGTCTCTGATTCTGGGAATTGCCAAAATTTATTAATGGTGATTTGAAAACATTTTACACTAGTTTCCACATCTGGTTAACTTGTGAACTCTTTTTTTTCTAGAATGCCATATGTATAATATACTGCCATCCCCCGCCATAGCGGCAATGGTTTTAGAGATCGTCACAAGCAAATAAAACCATGAGTAGTTGTTCTGATTTGAATATACTCGACTGCTACAAAAGTGCTTCCTTTTTGTATGAGTCTGTGGAATAAATCCTTTCTTAGGTGCCTGCACAGCTTGAATATCTCTCTTTAGCCCCTGCTTATTTCCTTTTCTGTTAGGAAGGCATACCTACCTAGCTAGGCCCACGGCTCCTTTAGGTAGCAGCAGAATGAGCGGCCCACTGGGGCATAGGGCTGGGCTGAGGTCGCTTCAGGGAATCCAAGACACGATAGGCTGGCTTGCACAGTGGGAAATGCAAGCTGCAGGTGGGAAATGCAAGCTGAGAATCTTACATCTCAAAGGTTTCCTGCCCTTTCATCATAGAAGGGATATGTGCTAAGTTGGAGAGCAAATAAAAACATTATACACTTTTAAAATGCATATATTCTATATCTATTTTTACTCCTTTTGGTTTTGTGATCTGGATCAGTTCCTGAATGGTGGGGGAAAGGAGTTATGCTCACCTTTGTGTAATTGTTTCTTCACAGCAGTAAAGAACGATACCGAAAGAAAGTTTTGCTACCAACAGCTTCCGGTAACTTTGAGACTAATATACACCATTTTCCAGGTATATTTTTTGGAATATTTGAATTTTTTTGGTTTGGTAGCATTGCTATTTTTAGATAACTCAGTAACCATGTGGTTCTTTGCATAGGAAATGGCTAAGTTTGAAGAGCCAGACATTCTTTTTAATATGCTCAATTGCCTGAAGATTCTCTGTCTACATGGAGAGTGTTTGTACATCGCTAGAAAAGATCATCCTCAATTTTTAGCCTACATTCAGGATCATATGTTGATTGCGAGGTATGTTTTTTTTGTTTGTTTATATGTTAGGCTTTAGCTGTGAAAATTAGTTAGAATAAGACTTACCAACTCATTTGGGTTATTTTTCTTAGTCAGGACGTTTTAATTACCTATAGGAACTACTTTTATTTCTTTTATTTACTATAATTATTAAGTATGTTAATGGTAATTTTCTTTGCTAGATACTGTAGAAATAGAAAAAGGTAAAATAAGGTTATGTTATGCCTTTCAGTTGTTAGATGGCTTAAGAATATAGCATACCCTAGAAAAATGTCAGCGGGTACTAAGTCAATATTTACCTAGTATAACTGAGAGAGAACTTACTTGATTTCTTACTTGAAAAAGAACTGCTAATGACATCTAAACTCTCTCTGACAAAGTAGTTTTTGTCTGACAAGGTATTTTTTTAAAGACTGCCTAAGCATTTTGAGAAAAATAATAAAATATTGCCTTGGATTTACATACTGTTTTTCTTCCCGAGATCCTTAAAATAACTGTTACAGTATTCCTGGAAACAAGTCAGAAAAATATTATCCTCATTTTATATGTAAGGGAATGAGGTGATAAAAAAGGAGAAAGATGGTTTCAGATTAACTTGGTGACAAAACCAAGTTGAGGCTCTATCTGTCTTTACTCACTTTGTTCATTTATTTATTCATTCATTCAACAAATATCACTGAAGGCTTACTATGTACACTATTATTCTAGGCGCTTTGGAAATTTGCAATCTAGTTTGGAAGAGGGTGAATACTATGTATACAGAAGGTGACCACGTCATTTACCATTGAAATTGGTCTACTTTTGAGAGTGAAGAAGGGGTGATTTTCATAATAACCTCAAAACAATAAATATAAAGTGGACTAAGTTCTCAGATAAACTAAGATACGTGGTCACTTTATATACATAAGTCACTGTCTAATCCCAAGGATGTGTGATGGATGACTGTTTCGTATAGTTCAGAAGTGGGAGAGGTCGTTTCTGGGCGATCGGAGAAGGGCTCTGGAGCAGACACTATTTGGATGAGTGTTGCGGTAAGGATAGAGTTTTGACAGGTAGATATTTGAGATAACCAGGCCATTTTGTAGAAAGTGGGAATGTCAAGAGTAAACAGGTGGCAGAGTTAGAAAGAAGGGACAAGGAATGAGCAGGGCATCTTTAGGTGATACCAAGGTTTTATTTTTTCCTGCATGGTGTGGTTTTTGGGGAGTAATGGAAAATGAGGCTGGAGAAGTAGTTTGGGACCCGAATGTGAAGGACCTTGAAGATAGGGACCTTATTTAATGATGTTTGGAGATCTATGGAAGGTCTTAAAACAATGAACAGGGTCATTGTTTAATAGCATGAGTATGGAGAAAAGAGAGATCCTCGTCCACATTTAAGTGAGTTTAAAGAGATGTTGCAGGAATCCAAGGTAATACAAAGATATAACACAGAACTTTCTTCTCAAAAGTTTGTTAGCAAAGAAAGGTAAAGATCATATATTTAGAGGGAGAAGTGAGTGGATGTCAAAGATTTTTAGGAGAAAGAAGACCTGAACATATTTGTGGCAAATGGGAAAGGATCAGAGGAAGGGGAGTAGTTGCTGAAGCCAGGTCCTGCAAGGCAAGGGTAGGCTATGTGTTCAGGAACAAAGGGTGGGCGGAAAAGGGGAGGGATGTTGTTTTCTTTGAAAGGGGATACATTTTGAGGAGGAATACCTGGAAAAAGGATTCTGGCATTCTCATGCTTAGGTCATAAGCCCGCCCCTAGACTAATTACTCTACTCATGGCATTGCAGTGCTTTGATCAGCCCATGTCACTCTTACAATAGGAAAGGGGCAGGGGGAACTTGATTGACAGCCCTGCCAGTTGAAGAAGCTGTTCTTAACAGCAAAATAGTTAGTTGTTCTTTGCTAGAATAAGAGGAAAAGGCTGCTGGGCAGGCAAAACCAACCAAACTCCGCAGATGTTCACTATAAGAAAAACATTAAAAAAATAATTTTATTAGTTTTTAAATGAGATACTTTGAATTTTAAAAATCAATCTGCGCCCATGGAGCAAGGCTTCTCATTCATTCTATGCTGCCATCCTGGGGAAGCCCTGAAACTCATGTGCTTGGTTTGTAGCCAGTTTATCCTGCAACAGTTATTTGGGTTTGTTTGTTTTAGCAACTTTTTAAAATTTTCAATAACTGTTAGCATACAATATTACATTAGTTTCGGGTGTACAACATGATGATTAGACATTTATATATCTTACCAAGTGATCACCCTGATAAATCTAATATTTATCTGACACCATATATAATTATTTCAATATTATTGACTATATCTTTTATGCTATATTTTACATCCCCATGCTATTTTGTAACTACCAATTTACGCTTCTTAATTCCTGACACGTTTTGCCTACCCGCTAACCCCACTCCCATCTGGCAACCATCAAAATGTTCTCTGTATCTATAGTTTGTTTTATTTGTTTATTTTATTCTTCAGATTCCACATGTAAGTGAAATCATTTGTCTTTCTCTGTCTGATGTACTCCACTCAGCACAATACTCTGGGTTCATCCATGTTGTTGCAGATGGCAAGATTTCATTCCTTTTTATGGCTAATATTCCATTGTATATATGTGTCACCTCTTTATCTATTCATTCACTGATGAGCACTCAGGTTGCCTCCATATCTTGGCTACTGTAAAGAATGTTGCAATACACGTATGGATTCCCATGTCCCTTGGAAGCAGTGTTTTGGGTTTGTTTGGATAAGTATCCATAATCAGGATTACTGGGTCCTTCTTTGTCCCTTGTTATAGGCTTTGTTTTAGAGTCTCTTTTGTCTGGTATCAGTATTGCAATCCTTGCTTTTAGTTTTTCATTTCCACTTTCATGAAATATCTTTTTCTATCCCTTTACTTTCGGTCTGTGTGTGTTTTTCAGTCTGAAGTGAGTCTTTTGTAGGCAGCACATACAAGGGTCTTTTTTTCTTACCCATTCGGCCACTCTATCTATTGATTAGACCGTTTAATCCATTTACATTTAAAATAATTGTTAATAGATATATAGTTGTTCCCATTTTATTATTCATATTTTTACTCTTTTTCTTTCCTTCTTCTTAAAGAAGTCCCTCTAACATTTCTTGTAGTACTCTTTGATGTTGATGAACTCCTTTAGCTTTTTCTTGTCTGGAAAGCTCTTTATCTGTCTTTTAATTCTAAATACTAGCTCTCTGGGTAGTATAATCTTGCTTGTAGGTCACTGCTTTTGATCACTTTGAATATTTCATGCCAATCCCTTCTGGCCTGAAAAGTTTCTGTTGAGAAATCAGCAGACAGTCTTTTGGGAGCTCCCTTGTAGGTAACTAGGTGCTTTTCTCTTGCTGCTTTTAAGATTCTCTTTGTCTTTAACCTTCGGCATTTTAATGATGCCGTGTCTTTGTGTGGGCCTCTTTGGGTTCATCTTGTTTGGGACTCTCTGTACCTTCCTGGACTTGTATGTCTTATTTTTTTCACTAGGTCAGGGAAGTTTTCCATCATTATTTCTTTAAATAGGTTTTCAGTTCCTTGCTTTCTCTCTTCTGCTACCCCTATGACGTGAATGTTGGCGTGCCTGATGTTGTCTCAGAGGCCCCTTAAGAAAAAACTTTTAAATCACTATTACTTCATCATTTTACCATAACTAATATCAATTTTGTATACTATTTAACAGTCATTGTTCATTTACATCTGCATTTATAATATACAATTAAAATTTTTTATGTTAAAAATGTAATGTTAAGTGATCTTTTTTACATGGTTACATAAAAAGAAATTACTTAAAAAATTAACAGAACAGAGCATAGGAAAAGTTTATCAGAGGATTATAGTCTTCCGGATGAATGTAGTTTCACTAAAAGCATACTTAGCAGCCACCTGTTAGCTACACGTCTTATAAATTGAGATAATGGCATTATTTTTTTCTAGAAAGGTTATCATGACTCTAACCACTTTGCTTCTTCTTGATTTCCAGCCTGTGGAGAGTCGTCAAATCCGAGTTCTCCCAGCTCTCGTCGTTGGCAGTTCCTCTCCTCCTCCATGCTCTGTCACTTCCTCATGGTGCTGACATCTTCTGGACAATCATAAACGGCAATTTCAACAGCAAAGACTGGAAGATGAGGTTTGAAGCAGGTACCTCTGTATTAGCTTAAAAATTCTCTCTGGATCACGGTGTAAACCAGGTGTCCAGTTCCGAGATCTCTCTTCGGACCTCCTTTTTCCTCCCTTCTTTTTAAAGGGCATCATCCTATTTGCTGGTGTTCTTTGTTGCTTCTACCTAGCTGAGCTTCCTCAGTGACAGCATTATGCAGAAAGGTCTTTAATTAGGGTTACCCTGTCTAGTTTGCCTTGGATAGTTTCAGTTTGTACCTGTTGTCCAGGTGTATTTATTAATTGAACCCTCATTTACTTCCAGTGGGTCCTGGCTTGAATGATCAATCACATAGTCAACCTAGTAGATTATTTACATCAGAGTAACTGGGGGAATGTATTTAAAAACACAGATTACCGGGCCCCATCCTAGACCTACTGAATCAGAATCTCAGGAGGTGAGGCCAGGAATCTACATTTTTAACATGTTCTCCAGGTAACTCAGTGGCTTTTGAGAAACTCTGGTGTTATACCCTTGCCTTGAAGTATCCGGGACCATGTCTGGGGCAGTGATGGGTAATTTCCTAGTGCTTAGAATGACAAGTTCTTAGAGGAATATGGTAAGAAAAGAACCTGGATGTGTTCGCTTAGCCCCACATCTGCTGGCTTCACTGACACTGTACCGTGCTCCCATTCTCCGGGGGCAGCAGGCGGGCTTGGCATACTGTAGTGTGCCTTATTGGAATCGTTCTGTACATTTTAGTGTCTCAAAAATTGGTCAAAAGAATGTAAGTTCCATCCGGTGAGTTAACTATTATGCTTTAGAGTTCAGTTTTCCTAATCTCTGGCCACCTCAAAGAGTTCGTGGTTTTTAATGCCCCACGCATCCCAGTGGCTGGTTTACTTACATGGAAGCACATGATGTAGTAGGGAATAAGATCAGAGCAAAATTTTCAAGCAAAAAACAGCATCGTATTGGCAACACTTCGTAGGCATTAAATTCCAAGCAATGCAGTTACATATTTAACCATGCTCTTTCATTGCAATTTAAGGATTAGATATTACCAGACTAATCTTCGGAATCACAGCTCTGATGATGTTGCTTTTCTGCTTAAAAATGTTAATGGGTTTTCCATGTCTAGAGAATGAAGTTCAGACTCCTGAACCGGACATTCGAAGCCCGCCACGGTCTGAGTGCCCGCGTCCGTGGCCTCCTCTCCCGCTCTTTCTTCACACGCCATCGCTCTCTCCCCATTGCTTCCTGCTCCCCTCGTCCACGTCTTCCCGCCCTCTGCTCTCCGTCTGAATCCTCTTCCCTTCGAGGTCCCGTTCAACTGCCACCTCCATTTGAACCACCTTCACATTCCTTCACTGGGCTCTACTTTCTCAGTCCCCTTAGTGGGAAGCCATTTCTTTACTCCCACAGCATTTCATGTGTACCTCATTCGCGGCCTTTACAGCCTTGTATATCACATTTCAGTTATAGTTGTACCTGCTTTATCTCTTTTCGTCAACTTGACTTTGAAGTCAAGACCTGCGAACGAGTCACATATTAGTCTGCTCATGCCGCCATAACAGAATACCACAGACTGGGGGGCTTCAACAACAGGGATTTATTTCTCATAGTTCTGGAGGCTGGGAAGTCCAAGATCAAGGTGCCTGCCAATTTGGTTCTTCAGTGAGGGCTCTGTTCTTGGCTTAAAGATGGTCACCTTCTTTCTGTGTCCTCACATGGTGGGGAGAGATGGAGAGCTCTGGTCTCCCTTTTTATGAGGACATGAAACCCATTATGGGGGCCGCACCCTCACGACCTCATCTAAACCTAATTACGTCCCAAGATCCCACCTCCAAATACCATCACACTAGGGGTTAGGGCTTCAACATGTGAATTGTGGGGGGGACACAGACATTCAGTCCACAGCAGCTCATTTTCTATTTACTTCCATCGCCACACAAGTACCTACACGGTTTCTGAGTTTTTACATATATTATGTATATGTATTTAAAATAAATGAATCGGTGAATTTATTGAATAAATACTGTATGTACTAAGTACCATGGGAGCAATAAAAAGAGTATGAGAGCATATTTCTTCTCTCGGACGCCCCTAATTTAATTGATGAGACCAAATATAAACATGTAAGAGGTTAAGAAACTATAAAAGCGTAAATATAACTCAAGATCACAAAAAGAGATATGTCATATGGCTATGTATGAACACATAAACGCCATGTGTAAACGAATAGTAGTTTTGCAGGTGTTCATGGGATGGAAAGGCCACTCTAGAAAGTTGGAGTGGACTTCACAGAACATGCAGAATTTTAACAGCAGATTCCTTTAAGGATGGTGGAATGTCATTGAAGAACAGAGCAGTAAGAATAGGCAGTAAAGAACAGAAAGAATGTTCTAGGCTGCTGGAACAGATTAAGCAAAGTACTGAAATCTCTTTATTTGATGGAACTATATTGCTTTACTATGTATTATAATTTCTTATAAAGCTATGTCTCAAGAGTGGCTGGAATTGATAACATAGATTTGCAGAATAATTAGAAATCTATCAAGTAAGTGCATCTATTTCAGCACATTCATCTATAAATGTGCTCTATAGCCCCAAGAAGACTGGTCGTCATTTCACATCTTGACATACAAAGAGTAGAACAGAGGGTCCAGAACCTAGAGCCAGGACTGGTGGGCACCTCCCGCCCCACTGTGTTGTCTGCAGAATCTCTGGGGAATGGACAGAGAGATGAGCATGGAGGCATTCTGAATAGTTTGAAATGTAGCTGGAAGTTAAACAAGGGAAAGACTATAAAACAAAGACAACCCAGTGCTAAAGCTGCCTGGCAGGAAGATACCATACTGATTGGAAATGGTCTCTGATGTACAGATAGAACCCTCGAGAAGGTGGCACAGAACTTCCTTTTGGTATTTAAAATTGGTGTGTGGGGCCCAGAGTTACCCTAATACCTGCAGGTTCAGTTCTCAGACTGTCTAAATAAATGTCAATTTTTTTTTGTTCCCTGCCTTTTACATTGCAGTGGAAAAAGTGGCTGTAATTTGTAGGTTTCTGGATATTCACTCAGTAACCAAAAACCATCTGCTGAAGTATTCCCTGGCACATGCCTTCTGCTGCTTTCTGACAGCTGTGGAGGATGTCAACCCAGCGGTGGCTACCAGGGCTGGTCTCCTGCTCGACACTATAAAGAGGCCGGCATTACAGGTGACGTCCCTCAGATGTGTGTTATCTGTTCTGCTCTACTAAACCATTGAGTTACGTGTCACATAAACGCATTTGATTGCGATGATGATAATGACGACAATGATGGAAATTTGTAAATTGGGGAAAACATTAAAATTGAGAAAAACACCTTATTAACAGAGCTCTTGGTTTTATTTGTTGATACTTTCGTTTCAGTCTTTGTCCAATGTGCTGATATCACTTTTGACAGATGTAACTGACAGATGTAACTTTCTTTTTGTGCGAGGCAGATTTAAAAACTAGGCAGGTTTATTTCATATCATTTAGCTGGTTTCAGAGCTAGAAGCCCTTGCCATTAGAGGCTAAATGCTAAGAGAAATTGGATGAATTATAATATAAATTAAAGCAAACATGAGAAGGTAAACATGCTACCAAAATGAAATGTTAGAAATTAAAGCCAAAGAGACGTGAAATATGAGACCTGGAGAGAGTTGTATATTTATCTTACTGGGCACCTTTATTTTACAGTTGAAGAAACCAGGTCTCAGAGAGATAATGTGATTTATCAAAGAACACAAAGCGAATTTACAGAAGAACCAAGACTAGGGCCTCCAAAGTCTTGATCTTCTGTTTTTCCACATTGCCACCCGATTTATTATTATATCGCTCTTATTAAAACTAGTAATAATGGCAAGAACTAACATTTATCAGATAGATATTGCGTTTCCAAGGAAGTGTATTGAAAGTGTCCCATCATACTTTATCTCATTTAATCCTACAGTAACCTTTTGTGGGTTCCCGTTATACAGATAGAGAAGCTGTGGGTTAGAAAGGTTAAGTAATTACAGAATCATATGGCTAGTAAGTGGCAGAGCAAACTCAGGTCCAACTTATAATAAACTCTGTGTTCTTAACTGTGTGTGTGTGTGTGTGTGTGTGTGTTTGTGTCTCTCAATTAGTAGAAGTGTCCTTCTTACAAAAAGGACTAAGAAGAAGGGGCAAATGGTGCAGGATCTGAAAAACTATAGAGTTAATGCTGCCTGTGGACACACCCCCTCCCTTGTGAAAATTCCGTTGTCTTCTGGATAGTCCTTCTCTGTTGTTCTTAATAAGATTAGATGGTTGTATGTCTTACCCCTGCTCAGGGCCTGGAACAGAGGAGGTGCTCATTAGATGAGAGTTGAATGAATTAATAAGATGGTTGGATGAATTACAGTTTTTAAATTTCATTCAGTTAAAAAAAGGAGTGGTAGACTCATACACTACAGAAGTAGATTTTCAATCTATTACATCTTTGATTTCTTAAGACAATATGTTCCACTCACATTCCAAGAAGATAAGGTGACTTTATTTTTTTTCAGAATCACTAAAAGAATTCTAAAATCTAAATTTCTTTTAGAAATTTTAATTCTGAATTTGAGAATTTAGTCTTGAAAGGGAATTTAAAGACCATCTTCTTGTGTATTCTAAAATGTAGCATTGGAAGTATGTGTCTCTTATGGAATCTGTAGACATTAAAAAAAGAAACATCAGTTTGAGAGTATTCGGGTTAAGTGTTTATTATTTATTGCATAAAAATTAATAACATATTTTGTTCAGATTTCCTTGAAATTCAAGAGGTATTCTATAATTAGGAGAAACTTCTTTTCTACATTTTTTTCTACCAAAATTTACAATAAAAAAATATTTAAACAGGATCATTCTACATTATAAATATAGATTGAGGAGGTTGCCCTGTTTTACCGACTTTGTTTAGTGTGCTTGCTTTGGACCAACTTAGATATTTACATCTGACTTTCCTTTTCCCCGCCTTTTCCCCAGGGTCTGTGTCTTTGTCTTGACTTCCAGTTTGATACTGTGGTTAAGGATCGACCCACAATATTGAGCAAGCTTTTACTTTTGCATTTTCTTAAGCAAGATATTCCTGCTTTGAGCTGGGAGTTCTTTGTCAATAGATTTGAGACTCTTTCATTGGAAGCTCAGCTGCATTTGGATTGTAACAAAGAATTTCCTTTTCCTACAAGTAAGCAAAATGATTTGAAGCAAAATGCTTTAAAAAGTCACAGTTCCTATTCTTGTGCTCACTAGATAAGCAGGAGATACTCTGCCTGTAGTTTGACGTTCAACTATGGAGGATGTTTTGATTTCATGTACTCAGTTCATAAAATGTTTTTTGAGTATCTATTGTAGTAATCCGCAGGTTAATTATTTTCTGGCATTCCAAAATAAAAATTCTTCTCATTTCACGAGGACCTATGAGAACCATTTGTGACTGTGTGTGTGCCTTAGATATTATTAGGTCGTGATATATATAATGTTTGTGAGCAAGTTTGTGAGATATATTTGCCCCTTGCAAATTCACTCTTGCATGTTTATTAATCAGTTACTTGCAACTCTAAATAGATGGGGAAAATACTTTGATCATTCAACTATTGATCCAGCGATAACAAAATTAGATAATTTAATCTTATGGTCTAAACAGAAAAATGATAGGTTATATTCAAAATAAGGAATAGTCTTGATTTTTTAAGATAAGATGAGGGAATAGATGAATGAGTCATGTATCCACGAAGGATGGGTTTTAATACTGAAAATTTACACGGATTGTTTCAAACTAGTGGTATATAACAGCCAGTTAAGAAAAATGATAACCTCTAATTCCTTTTGCAAAGCTATCACTGCTGTAAGGACCAACGTCGCCAACCTCAGTGACACTGCGCTGTGGAAGATCAAGAGGGCTCGTTTTGCCAGGAACCGCCAGAAGAGCGTGCGTTCCCTGCGAGACAGCGTGAAGGGGCCCGCGGAGTCCAAGAGGGCGCTCTCCCTCCCCGAGACCCTAACCTCCAAAATCCGTTGAGTATCTTCTTCCGCCCTTCCTTTAAGTCCATTTAATGTCTTTCTGAGGCGGACGTGTCTTGTCGAATGTTCACAGGGAGTAGCGTATTTAGCAAACTAAGGTCACTCAGCAGTTTTGGCCTTCGGAGTCCCTAGAGGGTCACCCAAGGGGTGGTAGTGCACTGGTTGGCTCTTCCCAGTTTGTGGGTGAAGCAAAGCCTTGATCTAGCAGTAGATTGTTTTGAAATGTAGAAGACAGCAGATCCATTGATGCTTGGCATGAAAGTAGAAGAAGCATTTTCTCCTAAGTCCTAGAATATGGAGGTTTGCGCCAGCTTTGTACCCTAAGAGCTCCTTGGATGAGACTGTGACAGGACCCTTGGCAGCTAAGGAGGTAGAGTGGAAATTTGCACTGCATTTTCATTTAATGCATGACAGATGCAGCCAAACAGGCTCCCAAACAAACCAATCATGATGGTTGCTTCTGAAAAAGAAAAATCAGGTGGAGGAAAAGTTGAATTTCTACCCAACCTTACCAGATAACTTAAAATAAAAACAAACTTCATTGCCTACTTAATAAAAAGACCATATCTACTTGTTTTCTAAAGGTCTTTCTTTATATAGCACTTTTAAAGAGAACAAAAATTTTCTTAAGTTACCAGATGACTAGATAAACTCTAATGATTAGCAATGGCTCATGAATGAGAAATGATTAAAAATTTATAACTAAATCATCATATTAGTGAATGGGTACATTTAAATATATTATTAACTTGTAAAATTTGTTAAATGGTTTAATTTTTAAATAACCGCTGTGAAGTTAATAAAAAAAAACACCTTAAAACATATTCCTTATTCTGTCAGAGCTGAAAAGTTTGTTTTTTTCATTGGCATTTATTAGAAGACAGCCTTATGTAACATAACCATTTTTAATCATAAATTTGATTTGATTTTATTTATGGCATTTTTCTCTATTTTTTGACAAGCTATGGCAATGTGGTATTTTGAACTTTGGAAGAATTAATGAAAGCCCTTTGAGCAATCATTAACCCAGGTTTTCAGAGAGCCAAGATAATAACAGGTGGTCATTTAAGAATATCCTGTAGTAATCTGAGGCCTGAGGTAAAACTGAATCAGATCCTAGAAACCAACTCGTAGATCAAATAAATTACAATTTTTATAAGAATTTCTCAGCTCTTTTAGAACCTAACCGATCAGTTTTGAGATATAAAGTTTATTTATTGTTATTTCTTGTTAATCGATTCACATGACAATTTCGAAGATTAAGAATGAAAGTAACGTTGAACGGTATTCTTGAGATTCACATAAAACCACAAAACTTTTGTGATGTAAACATCTTTTATGTGATGTTAATTACAAATAGGAAAACTAAACTTGCCCCTACTATCCAATGCAGTTAGCACTGAGTATATTTTCTAGGCTCAAGTTGTTTTTAATGCTTATTTAAATAGAGTTGTTGTTGATTTTTAAGCTGTGAGGTTGACCAGGCATGAGCAGTCTGCTCCAGCTCTCGGTGGGACACCCGAACAGACGCCAGGTGGGTACTTCCGACTTGAAGGCCTGTGTGCAAGTATCTATCACAGGTGGACAAAGTAAAGAATGTGGTGTCTCTAACTGGACCAGAGTGATATATTTAGGATCTGCAAGCTCGAAGGGTCTTACCCCAGATGCTCAAGCATTTGAGCCCCTGACATAGCAAGTCTTTTAATCTTGATACTGGCAGGTGACTTTTGATCCCATTAACTTTTGGTCCAGTAAGAAGCATCATGTTAACCTGAGTATGCACTATTCCCCAGAGAGCCAATATGACTAGAGCTATACTTAGTACTCATATTTGTATGTGTATTTACACATAGAAATATTATGTTCATATGTTCATATATATCTGCTATAGGAAAAACATACATTTCATTTGCATTTTAAAAGGTTATACATTTGAACCACCATCATCTACTCATTCCCTTAGCCATTCCTGATTCCCTGCAACTCTACATGCATTTCTGTCTCTAAGAGAAAGGATTTCCACCGTTTGGAGGACTATGGCATCATATTAAGCTTGGTACAGTGTAGCTATCATCTGATGTTCCATGCTGGGTTACAGTGTATCACGAAGTATCCCAAGGGTTGAAGGGACACCGGCGAGGCTATTACAGACTAAATGTTGTCTACACAAATGGTGCCATGAGTCACTGGGATGGTTGTGAAGGTTTTTTGTCAAAAAACAAACTTGGTCACTACCACCTATGTATCATGCTATAGAACATTCAGTTTTTCTATTGTTTTCTAAGAATAGTTTTAAGATAAACTTTTCAGAGTTTTCTCAGAAGGAAGATTTCAGGTAAGGAGACTGAAGAATGTGTGTGTTATGTCTTATGAAAATGACCCTAGAAAGAGAGGCAGTTAGGGTGGGAGAGAAGGACAAGAGCAAGCGTCCCAAGATCACAATTGCAAATGGCGGATGTTGGCCAAGGTGTATTTTTCTCTTCTAAAATCGATGAGACAAGGAATAGCAACACTTGACCTAGTCTCTCTACCTTGTTTTGCACATCACTTGTGCCTCAACTGTGCCAAGATAAAAGAAAGAATAAAAATAAGAACTTCTTATCCTGAGCTCATTACAAATGTGAAATCCATCGACTTCCCCTTTGGTCAGGGCTTTTTAGATTGGTCTTAATGCAATTTCACAAACTATCTTTATTGGACGCCATCTTTTCTTTTTGTCTTAAAGCTTCATTGGAAAGCTAGTCTGTAATTACTATTGCCCATTGTAACAATCCAACCAAAGGAATCCTCTGACATCTCTTTGGGAAATGTGTACATATGTTTCCTGACATTAAGAAAAGCTTTCAGACATCTAATTGTCACACTAAAAGTGACCAGATGGAAAGGGGCAGATAATAGCGTTATTTATATTAAATATTATGATAATTTACATGATCACCACCATAAGCAAAACTTGCACAGATTTAGAAGCTTATAAATTGCTTATCAGGCAATTTCAAATTAATTTTTCATTTTTGCATCATTATTTACTGGATGCTGAATGTTTTAACTTGGGAGCAAAGACATGCCAGGATAATCAGAGGACTGTTCAGGATGGTTTAAGATAGTAATTAAATGGAAACTGAAATATTGCTACTTAAATATGCTTTTATTCAGTACAGGTAACAAGCTCCCCCGTATAAGACCTCTTATTGATTAGGTCTGAAGTAAAGCAGATGCCCTTTAAGTATGCAGCAAAACTTAATTTTAATCGTTTAGGCTAAAGTTTTTGGTACTGGATTTACAATTTATGGCTCTCTGATCTTAGCACACAGAGCGAATTTTGCAATGAAAATACACTTACAGAAGGTATACTGCAAGGCTAGTGAAGAGCTGCATTCCTCTGTGACTTTTATGAGTCAAATCAAAGGCCTTGTGCATATATATAAAATTTGTAGAATGCTGTAACTGAAACATTAGAAGTATGTCAACATTCTCATTTTATACAAGAGGACACCAAGGTTCCCAGAAAGGAATAAGTGTCACAAGCATGTTGGTGACAGATCTGGGTCTCAAACCCAGTCATCTCGATCTCTCTTGCAAGGTGTATGTGGTAAACGCTAGTAGGAGCTCAGCACCTTTTTTAATCCTAATCGATGAAATATACACTCATCTGCTAATCCGGAGTTGGTATAATTATGATTAGACATAAGCATATTTCCACCGACGCTGTGAGAACCAGGAATTCTTTGTCTTCGATGTTTCAGAGCATCTCTTGAATATTAATTGAATATAATGCAACAGTCATGGTGTGTTGTAATAAATAGCACGATACTGAAGAAATGGCATCAACTCCATGTGATGACAGGGAGCTTAATTATGTCTTGTTTCTCATCCCCTAGAATAAGTAATTAAACAATAGTAGGTAAAAAATAATAATAATACTTCATACACACACACACACACACACACACACACACACACACACACACACACATATATAGTACCTCTTTACCTGTGAAGAGTATTTTGCAAATCATGTAATTTTGATTTCACAACTCTAATACTTTCACAAATAT
Source organism: Pteropus alecto (assembly GCF_000325575.1). Taxonomy (NCBI): domain Eukaryota; kingdom Metazoa; phylum Chordata; class Mammalia; order Chiroptera; family Pteropodidae; genus Pteropus; species Pteropus alecto. The sequence goes on from NW_006494609.1 coordinate 16,564,580, forward strand.
TTTTATTTTTTTACTTTACATACAGACAGGAAAACTAAGGTCTTGAGGGATTAAGAACTTCTGTTTAGATGCTTTGCTAAAGATCACATATAACTAACTAGTTAGGGACAGAACCGATACTTGAGTCCAGAAGACTTGATTTGCTTTCTTTCCACTCTAACTACCTCTCGATGAATTGGCCTTAGGGTATTCCTGCCCTGTGGGACATGAGCACCCCAGGCTGGTTATGGAGCTGACCTGGGTATTTGGGTCTGCTACAGTGTGGCTTAAGCCTATGAGCATCCAGACCAAAGGACCTTTCCAGTTAGAACCAGCAACTGGTCTAGAGCTATCCTAATCCCTAAAGGGGCATGGGTACTCCACTCCAGTTTACAGAGAAATCTTGAGATCTCTTGGTCTGAATTTGTATCAAGAGAGGGGGCCCAGTGCTAGGTGCCCAGTGCTTGGTGCCCAGTGCTAGGTGTCCAATGCTAGGTGTCCAGTGCTTGGTGTCCAATGCTAGGTGCCCAGTGCTAGGTGTCCAATGCTAGGTGCCCAGTGCTCGGTGTCCAATGCTAGGTAGCATTGATAAAACTTGTGTTTACCTTTCCTGCCTCCCTCTTAATGTGCCAGCCTAGACTTCCGAATTGCTTCGCTTGAGCTCTCTCTTTCTAGAGATGGTTTACAACTCACATCTTCACTAACTTCGAAATGCCTGTTGATCATTACAATCCAATAAATCAAAGAGTACGGTTGTTTTTATAGGAATGCCCTTGTTTGAAATGATAGTTTTTGGGAAATGACATTTTCTATCAAGAAAACATTTATCAGGCATCTGCTGTACTTGGAAATGGGAAGAATGCAAAGATTCATCAGAAATTTCTATACCCTTAACTTGCTTATAGTCAAGTAAGAGATAAAGTATGCACATAAGTAAATTCTTATCTAGACTGAAAGTGGCAGAGCTGCAGGATGGTTCACATCAAACGCCATGAGAGGAGAGCTGGAGGCAACAGGGAAGGTCTGCGGACAGGCGGCTTTTCAGCCAGGCCTTGACTGCTGGATGGGATGTAAATGTATGGTGATAAGGCGTGTGGTAGGAAGAGGCCAAGGCAGGGACGGGGAGCATATGAGGATATGGAGTTAGTCACCGGCCCCCCAGCTCGATAGCCCTTCTGTGGCTGTGTGCACACATCACAGAACTGCTGTGAATGAAGCTTTGAGTCGAGTTAATGCGCTAAGGAGACCAATGAGGCAGTACAACCAGAACCACCGACATAACGCAACCTCTTTACAGCCCTTGATCGCTGGCTTCCCTCGACCAAGTGCACAGTAAGCTCGCGGAAGGGGTCCTTTTCCCTCTACTGAATTGTCACTCGTCGATTTGACGGAGGGGTCAGTGAGTTGACTTTCACAGAGGAATGTTCCTTATATCCCTAGCCACTTTCTCGCTCTTTGGGGACTTCATCAGTTTTTCTCCTATATAGAAGACAGAAATCTGAGATATTTGAATTCAGTACACCTAGGCATTTATGAATAATAAGGATCTACTATATGTCAGACACAGTGCCAGATTCTGTGAAGGATATAAAAATATATAAGACATAGCACTTGCCTTTAAGGAGCCTTTGTTCTTATAGGGGAAATAAGGCAAATGAATGAATAAAAAGTTGTGCCTTGCATAATAGTTACTTGTGACATGAGAGATAGGCGCCGTAAAGGAAACTTTCTTCCATTTTTCCTTTCATTTCTCCTCTCTTCCCTCCTTTCTTGTCTTCGGGATCACATCCAATTTCTGAGAGGGGGTGGGCACATGTAATAGAGTGGCTTCTGGGGACCAGATCCATAGGGTAACATCGGAGATGGGGGTGGAGGGCCGCCTTGCAAGATGAAGAGAGCACCGTGAACAAAGATGCAAAGGTGGGAAGATGTCGGCTGCATTTCGAGGTTCGTGAGGACCCCAGCTTGTAGGAAGGTCGAGCATTTGTGGTGGGGTAATAGTAGATGCGTCTAGAAGAGCAGATCCTGGTCTTGGATGGTCTCGAATTAGCTGACTAAATAAAGGTGTGTTACACTCTGCAGTTTCAGTTAGTCGTGTCCCTCTGTGGACCGCTCACAATGGACCCGGTCCATGTTAAAGCTATGTTAGGAATGACTCTGCCTCGTATGATAGAGATGCTTACGATTCTATTTTCAGTAACGATAAAATCAAATCTCTTAACAGGTTAAATCTCTATAGTTAAAACATGTAGGAATTTCATAGACGAGAATTTGAAAGTGTTTTAATTGGCACACCTTAAAGAAAATATTGTAAGCATTTACTTTTAAAATGGAAATTTTGTACCCTTTATGGATAATCAAAACATTAAAATTAATTTCTTTATCATAAAGAAAATTTCAGCTTCGATTTGATTAAGTAACTTTTCTTAGTGAAGAGTGTACCAGTCACAAGCCTACGGTATTTTAAAGAAAGATGATATACAAAGCACAGACTTGTAAAGCCCATAAGTGGAGGGGTAAATTATTGGAATGAAAAGTGATTTTTTTTTTTTTTACTTTATGCAAAAGTTTCCATTTTCTAGTCTTATTATTTTTTTTCCAGTACATTTAGTAGTTTGTTAAAGATCATTCATTCCTGGCTATTCAGAGAAAGCAAAATAAGAGTAGCAAACGTAAAGCTGAAGCATGGAAAATCAACGGAGATGAATCTAAAACGAGGGTAGGGCATTTGTGAAATGATACTTAGTCGTTAGGAAAATATGATTTGATGGGAAAAGTTAAGGTTTATACTTTTTAAATGAATGTCTTCTTGCAACAGGAAGAAGAGTTTTAAAATATTTAAAGGTGAAGTCTGATGGTTTATTTTATAGACCAGAATGGGGATAGAATGAAATTGGTAGCCAGTGTCCAACGTGGGCCTAGTTTAGCGTTCCCTTTCTTCTGTAGCGGGGTCCCTAGATTCTCAGGGCTGCGAAGCAAAGGTGCAACTTCTCAAACCCTCCTCAGTTCCATTTTTAACCTTGGGACTTTGGAGTCAAGCCAGTCTGGACTTAGAGGTGGTTGAGCAGGACTGAGTGATTCCTTAGGTCTTAAACCTTGCCCCCCAGAGCTAAAAAGAATTGAGGAATGAAGCTGTATTGTAGCAGCTATCGCTTGCTGCTACAGTAACATTGAACTCCGCCAGGAACCTAGATTCTCACACTTGTCACATTCTTGGCCCAAGCTTTCCCAAAGCAATAACCTCCTTTTAGTTATAAAGTAATACTCTGGAGAAGTATTACAAGATTAAATATTTTTCAGTGTTGAAAAGATTGTTCTCTAAACTTATTTTGTTTTATGAGGATTTACATAGGTATTGCTTTTGGTCTGATCTTCTATTTCAGACATTTAATTTAATCGTAATAGACGGCAATGCTTGACATTTCTTGCTTTTTCTTGGTGTTCCACACAAATTAATTTTTTTCTGATGGCCGATGCATGCCTAACAAATAATGATAATATTAACAATGTATTAATTAGTCTGCATGTGAAACACCATCATAAACAAATTTCTAGGTTTTATTTGAATAAGTTTTGGTAAAAACTTCTCTAAAGTACATCGCATGTATTATTCCTTCATGAATAGGTTGTGTGAGACAGAAAATGTTAATGTCCTAGGGTCACGCTGAAGGTTGTCAGCTGCTTTCCTCTGTTAGTCTCTGAGACTTACTTGATTTTGCTGCTTCTTCGTTCATTGTCAACTATCCCTTCTCAGTATATCACTTTTGAACAGACCAACAATCTTCTGATCATCTGCGGAAAACCAGATGACATAGCTTGTTACCTTATGTGTAGTTCTAACCTAGTGAATTCTGAACCTGACATTACCTTCATGCCACGGCTCCACAGAAAAGTGTTTGGGCTTGAGACAGCTCGTTTCCGCAGTCCCCCCAAACCTTTCTTCTATCTTGCTTTTCTCGGTTGTGTCCTGGAAGACTGAGATTTTGCCAAATTAGTTGAGGAGTTCGTGGGTATAAATTTCTACCTAGCTCTCTCTTATATCCTTTATGCCATGATTATAAGTTACCAAGGTTTGGTTTATAACGATTTGTAACCAAAGCTTGTCATCATTTAGCAGAACTTCTTCTTACCGGATGAGTGATAAGAATGCTCATGTACTTACCTAACCCATCAGGCAAAAACGGGTTTCAGTGTAGAAATTCCGATGCTGCTTGTCAAAGGAAGGACAAAAATGCAAAGAGTATTTTGAGCTGGCCCCCAAACATAAATGCGGAAGAGCACATTTCACTCTTCCTTCCCCCAAAGTTCTAAACTGAAGCAGATCAGAAGAGGCAGAACAACAAGGGAGACAGGGTATAATTTCTGACTTAGAAAAATAACAGAAAGTCAGTGTCAGGGAGCTGCTCGGATATAATTATTTGTTAGGTTACGAGTAAGTGAAGGGTGAAGGTATTTTTTTCTTTCTATGTGAACTTTCAGCTCACCTTCATGTGGCGTTTTTTCTGTTTTTAAAAGTTCATGCTTCTTTCTTCTCGTTTTTGCACCCCCTGTGTGTTTCTCATATTTACATACAGCAGGTCTTATAATTTGCTATTTATGATTTTGACGATATCATTCAAAGACTACACATTGCTAATATCTCAGGATTTGAAAAAGAAATTTTTTTTTACCTGCTGATTTATGATCATAACTGAATTGAGATAATTTAAACAAAATAACCCAGTTGATGTTTTTGTGCTCAGTTGATTTTAGAATATTATTTTTGTTTTTATCCTTAGTACTAATTTGGCAAAGCTAGCAAGGAAACTTCTCTCTTTTTTTCACTGAGGATAAAACTTTGGCAAGATCTTTGAAAACTCACTAAATGTAAAGTTTACTGAGGTGTTTGTCTTGCTGTTCGAACATAACCTAGCATTGCGATGCCCTATTTTTATTTCCATTCCCTTATTAATCTCAAATTATTTGGTAGTTGATGGATGTAATAACTTCTGCCCTTGGACTAATGCTTTGCTTAGCAGGCCATCGTGTGCCTTTAATTTGTCAAGAACAGAACCTTTACATATTTAGCGGCAGAAGACAGAATGGCATTTTATCAAGAAGTGAGGTTTTAGGGTAAGCTTACTTGTGGAGGAGCCACCCACTGATGGCCTTTCTTGTACTGACAGGACAACAATCCCCTGAGAATGACAACACCATCAAGGACCTGCTTCCAGAAGATGCTGGGATTGACCACCAGACCGTTCACCAGCTGATTACAGTGCTCATGAAGTTCATGGCCAAGGATGAGAGCAGCGCCGAGTCAGACATCAGCAGTGCGAAGGCCTTCAACACGGTCAAGCGGCACCTGTACGTCTTACTCGGCTATGACCAGCAGGAAGGTTGCTTCATGATTGCGCCTCAAAAGATGCGTCTGTCAACTTGCTTTAATGCGTTTATTGCAGGAATCGCCCAGGTAAGTGTAGAAACAGCTTTCAAAAGTCATATCGTAAACTTTTACTTTTACTTTTGCCGTGTTTCGATGGTTCGAATTTTTCCTTTTGGCTTCTCAGAGTCCTTTATACTTTTCTTCAGTTATCAATTTTCTTCCTATTCCAGGTTATGGATTATAACATTAACTTGGGGAAGCACCTTCTGCCCTTGGTGGTCCAGGTGCTCAAATACTGCTCTTGCCCTCAGCTACGGCATTATTTCCAACAGCCACCTCGTTGTTCCCTCTGGCCCCTAAAACCTCACATCCGGCAGATGTGGTTGAAGGCCTTGCTTGTCATCCTTTACAAGGTGAGTTGCTATAGTCGGTTTTTTTGGGAGGTGAAACGATTCTCTTAGCAAGAAGAACACTTCGGAGACCTATGTTGAGAATTTTGTAGGATGACAATTTGACCTTCCGAAGAAGGATCTTATTGTATGATTGCTGTTGAAAAACAAAGAGCTATTAGAATGAAAATAGAAATGGAGGCCATGCCTGTGGATACTCTTGAAACTGTTTAAAACCAAAAATGGCGACTTGTAGGACATCGGTCAACAAGCTCTATTTATGTTCCGAATTTTAATTGTTATATCAGAAAACAAGGAAAATATTCAAAATTATATTTATACACCAAATGTTTATTGGACTGACATCGGTTAATAAAATCATATAGGTTTTAAGTGTACCATTCTATAATACGTCATCCGTATATTGCCTTGTGTGTTCACCACCCAAGGTCAGATCTCTTTCTGTCACCATATGTTTGACTCCCTCGACCCTTTTCTACCTCCCCCTCTCTCCCCTTTCCCTCTGGGAACCACCATACTGCCGACCAGATAATTTTCTTGAAAGGAATTGTAACTACAAGCTGGCATGCGTCTGCAGTTTGGTGTGGAAGGCAGGGAATACTGTCCCTTGTCAAGATAAGGCCATGAGAGGAATTTATGTTCTCATTTTTCTGTGTGTTTCTTTTTATCCCAAAGAAATACTGAGAAAAATATGTAGCAAGATCAAGCGGAACACATACCCTTCAAAATAACCATGTATATTTTTCTCCCTCCGTTTTATTGAGCAGTACCCATACCGAGACTGTGACATCAGCAAGGTCCTGCTGCATCTGATTCACATAACAGTCAATACACTGAACGCACAGTACCACAGCTGCAAGCCCCACGCTGCGGCAGGGCCTCTGTACAGTGACTACAGTAACGTAAGCAGATACAGCGAGAAAGAGAAAGGTACTTTACACATCTCAATTCTATCCCGAACTTGCCTCGAATGCGTAATACAGTTCTGGACAGTGTTTTTCTTAGGAGATAGAGGAGCGCCCCCAGAGATTCTGGAGTCGAAAAAAATCACTTAGCGCTTCATTAATTTTCCGACTTCCCCCTAGATGTTGTCGCTTTAATTTTTTAAATGAGCATTCAAGAGAAATAAATGCTATGCTTCTAAAGTCTCTTTCCTAAGAACTGGTGTTTGGTAAAAAACTGCTGTTTGGTGAAGGAGACTTCGTAGGCCTTTTCCTACGGGATGGAGGTGATCTCGGTCGGCGCCTGTCAGCCTCTAATTTGCTCCTGAACTTTGTGCTCACAGATTTGAATGGAGTCTGACTTTGCTGAAGTGCTTTTTCCTGGCCGCCTTACTCAATAAGAATTGATTTAAGGCAACCGAAATGAAATATTTTTGCTGCATAGGTTTACATGATTTCCAACACTGACACTTTTTAATTGATAGTTTTTCCTCAAAGGAGGCAGTGGAATTAAACTTTAGATAGAGTAAAATTACAGCCTGAATGTTTCTAGGTGAGAGCTGAGAGCTAAGGTGTATATCTTTAGTGCATGTTACTGCATGATTAGATTTGTAAAAGGTGACATCATCTAATCCAGTTCTGAAAGAAAGCCAGGTGGTGTTAACAGAATCTGATTTGGTAGGACCGCTCTGGAAATACCTCAATCGGATGGATTGGAGCCAGCGTTCCATTATATGTTTATTGCTACAAGGTCCAAGTCTAGGTTGGCCATAGATGGAACTCTGAGAGCAAAGTTCTTTAGTTCTGGTACCATTCGGAGCCTTCCTGAAGAATATTTGGTCTACCGGCTTAAGTCCTACTTTCTAGGAAACTAGGTAGATTCAGTTAAACTATGGATATCCTGAATGTGGGCCCAGTATTTGGGTCAATCCCAGATGAACCTTTCTAGATGGGAGGTGCCATCTTGAAATCGTTCTTTCTCTCATTCAGTACATTTGGGAATTACTTCAAAGTTATGTAATGGGAGTTGAATAACCATTTCCTCAAAAACCTGTATTTTTCAAAGGAGTATATTTTTAAAAAGGAAAAAAGAAATAAAACAGATCACTGCGGTGCATCTCGCCAGAAATACAGAATTTGATAAGCTTTCTCATCTTTGTGGAAGTTCACGGGGAGTTTTGTATCCATTTTGATTATTAACATTTATTTTTTTATTTTATGAAGATTAGTATTCTTAGTCTATCCAACATCTGCTTCAAGTTTCACTTACTTGTAGACTCTTGTGTATTAGGACAGGATCGAAACTTAATTCTAAGCTTGTATTTCTCATATAGTTAAGAGATCTTAAATAAGCATAATCACACCTGAGCCTCATTTTGTCGTATAGTTAGGTATAAATATAGGCCAAATGCTAAGATTTCGGTGATACTCAACTCGAATAGTAGGTTAATTCTATTTATTGTGGTATTAAATACATTTTAGTAGCCTTTTCTCTTGCTGCTTTGTATGTGGCCTTTCTAAAGAAAGAACATTTGTTAAGTGAACTTCGTGGGGTTGCAATGTAGCAACCCTTTCCTCATTAATACATTTTTAGGTTTATCTTTGATTTACCTAAAAGAAGCTTGACAGGCACTCTAAGTGACCAGTTTGTTTATGGAGCCTCAGGATGACTAGTCAAAAATTCTTTTTGGGATTCATAATAATTACATGTGGCAAACTCCTCAGAGAAGAGTCTTACTTAACTAGGGAAAAATGTTATTTTTTGTTTTCTTCTTTTGTTTACTCTTTCAGTCCATAATCATTTGTGGAGCTTTTGAGATGACCAGTGGCTTTTCTAAGCTTTTTCTGTGTGTTGTGTGTTTCATTACCAAGTGTAGAGTACAGTATTTTGCATTCACAAAGCATAAGGTGCATGTACTGTTAGGCTGTGTCTATGCCAGTTCTCAAATCCCAGGAAGGCATATATTTTTGGAAACGGCGAGGTCTACTCATTTTGTTTAATTTTCTTTTGCCAAATTAGCCTGAAAATTCGCCAAAAGCAGGGACGTTCAAGCTGCGTCACAGATTCTTGACACGTGTGTGTTATCTGGTTTTAAGTGCGTTGGAAAAGTTTCTGCATGAAGCCTCTGTTGGAATATTGAGATGCCTCTCTTGAAAATGCTGCCATTTGTCACAGGGAAAATGAGCGGCAACTTTGTAACAGGTTGCTCTGTTCAACATATGGATGATTTGACACCTGGATGAAATACCTAGCCCTGCCTAGACTCGGGCTGGTGTAGAAACCACGCAGATTTTGTTCCATATAATGCTTTCATTGAAATGCTTGTGTAGACACAGCCTAAGAGAGAATAACCTCTTAAGTGTAATTTTGACTTTCTCTCCCCAATTAGAAGAAGATAGTGTTTTTGATGAATCTGATATTCATGATACACCTACTGGACCCTGCAATAAAGAGTCTCAAACTTTTTTTGCAAGATTGAAAAGGATAGGCGGCAGCAAAATGGTGAAATATCAGCCGGTTGAGATGAATGTTCAGAGAAGTATGAATTTTTTCCTCTTAGTAATTTTATGCAGAAATGTTGTACTCTACCATTTGTTTGGGGTGAAATCTTAATTTTATTATGTTACGACACATTTTAATACCGTTGATTTTATCTATATGTATGCACAAACAGTATATATATAGACGCGTTTATATATATACGTGAACTGACAGATACATCATTAACGTCGTGGTCGTCCCAGAGGGCCATTGCTTGATTTGATTTGTTGCAAGATGTTTGCTTCTCTTCCACACAATTTGAGCACAGTTTCCTAGATCTGCCTCAGCCAAAAGTGATCCCCTCTCCTGTGCACAAATGAACAGAGCTGAGGAATTATCCCGAAGCCTGATTTTGGAAATATGATCTTAAACTGCCATTGTGGGTTCTTTCATGCCAAAGGTTTCTGGTTTTTTTTTTTTGAAATTTAGAATGAACCTTCCAAAAACTTGGCCAGAAGGTCAGTTTTGCCTTCTGGTGGAGCTGGGATTGTGATTATGATTTATGCCAATCGTATGCCCAAGTATGAGGGGAAAAAAAATGGTGGAATCTCCAAGTAAAACAGTACTAGCTTTTTCTGTTTTAATCAGGTGAAATAGAGCTGGCTGAATATAGAGAAACGGGCGCAGTACAAGACAGCATTCTACACTGTGTGAGAGAAGAAAGCATTCAGAAAAAAAAGCTGCGCTCTTTAAAACAAAAATCTCTTGATATAGGGAATGCAGACTCCCTCTTGTTTACATTAGATGAGCACCGTAGGAAGTCCTGCATAGACCGGTGTGACATAGATAAGCCTCCTGCCCAGGCTGCTTATATCACGCAAAGACAACACGACCACGGACGTCCCAGACAGAACTCCGCTACGCGGCCTGACACCGCCGAAGCCCCCGAGAACTCTGCCGCGGGAGGTTTTCAGGAGATGCGAAGGCCTGTGATACCAGAAGTTAGGTTAAACTGCATGGAGACGTTTGAGGTCAAAGTCGATTCTCCGATAAAGCCTGCTCCTAAAGAGGATTTAGACCTGATAGATTTGTCCTCAGATTCGACATCTGGGCCCGAAAAACATTCTATGCTCTCGACATCTGACAGCGACTCTCTCGTGTTTGAACCTCTCCCCCCTCTCCGAATAGTGGAGAGTGACGAGGAAGAGGAGACCATGGACCAAGGAAATGATGGTGCCTCTGGTAAAAATGCTGCCTCCTCGCCCTCCATCCCCAGCCACCCCTCTGTCCTCAGCCTGAGCACAACTCCCCTTGTGCAAGTAAGCGTGGAGGACTGTTCCAAAGACTTTTCTTTTAAGGACTCAGGAAATAATCAGTCGGCAGGCGACAAGGACTCCAGTCTCATAGCTCTGGGAGACCCCACAGACGCTGAAGAATTATCAAAGCAGGAGGAGCTGCACGAGTTTTCCTACGGCAGCCCGCTCACGCTTAAACAAAAACG
>NW_006494609.1:16575422-16597166 GCF_000325575.1 Pteropus alecto
CTCTTCCCGAGACATCACTGGACGATAACCCTGAGCCCAGCATCGAGGAAGATACGCTGGGTGGGCTGATGCCAAGTTCGGGGGCAAAAACTGTCCTCCTCAAAGTCCCTGAAGATGCTGAGAACCCAACAGAAAGCGAGAAGCCCGACACCAGTGCTGAATCGGATACGGAACAGACTCTTGAGAGGAAGGTCGAAGAGGAGGGAGCCGAGGAATCGGAATTTAAGATTCAGATCGTCCCCAGGCAGAGGAAGCAGAGGAAGATTGCTGTCAGTGCCATCCAGAGAGAGTACCTTGACATCTCCTTCAACATTCTAGATAAATTGGGAGAACAGAAAGATCCAGGTAAGCTCACGTCTCTTCTTTGTCCCAGCCTCACATTCAAGTTTGTGCATCTTACTCGGTAGGGTCTTGGCACTGACCCAGCTCTCAATCTTATAATGTCAGAGAGTGACATTATAATTGTTTCATAATCACTCTGAATCCATGCTGCTTACTCGGGCGTGTTGGATTCAGACGCGGTTCTATTGGCTCCATAAATGTTTCTGTATGTGTTGTTTCTGAAGTACAGTCAATTCTTGATCATCCTTAGCAATGAGACGCAATGGTTAATTCATGTCAAGATATTCCAAATATCATTTTAGCCTTCCTAGGTCCGCAAAAGTCATTATTTAGAACTTTTTGCTTTCTTTCTTTTTTTTGTTCCTGCTATACTTTAGTGAGCTATGATATAGTCCAAAAGAGGAATAAACTTGAAAGGCTAAAAACAGTGCTTAGAGTGATTAAGAATTGACTGTATAATCGCTTAGGGTCTACACAGTTGATTATATATTTTAACCAATATCTGCAATCTGGTGGGCGTTGTGTGCCCTCAGGACCCAAGAGAAAGAAAGAAAAAGCCCAGTTACTACTGAGACCCTAATCCGTGGACACCACTTGATGGTGAAGTTGTCACAGCACGTGGATTTCCTGCCTCGAGTGCCATTTTTTGGAGGCACTCTTTCTAAGAAGGATAACTTGCAAAAGTGGGAAGCCGATAGTCCCTCATTCTAAAACACAGTCTAATGCAGGATTACCATCATACTGATGGAACACATCTTCATTTCTCAGCTCAGATCTTAGAAAAGAGAATGTGACTCTTCAAAAACAATGAAATTGGTTAGGGATGCCTATTTTATTAGATGTGTAGACTCTAGAACATTGAGAACTGGCAAAGATAGAAGAGACCTCTAGCATAACCCCTCACTTCCCTTAAGAAGAAACTGGTTCTCTGAGGAGGCGCTGTGCCTTGCCGCAGGTCACACGGCCAGGCGGTGGCAGTGCCAGGGCTGTTGTCACGATGCTAGTCCCGCTTCTCCCACTACTGCACACAAAAGCCACTCTAAGAGAACGGCCCCGGCTCTTCGATTTGCCCGGCTGTTTCCTCAGGTTCCTAGTGGTTTTCTACCTCACAGGACAGGGCCGCGTGCCTCAAAGGTGCTGTGTGAAAATCTGCTGAACGAACGTTGTTAGCGTATTTGGGAAAGGTCGTGTTCCGGCCAGGCAGGGAGAAGAAAAAGATCCTGGTAACAACAGGAAAGTTTAAGAAGGTTTCTAGGGAAACTGGGATATCTTTTAATTGTTTAGAGCCAGGAAAATATCTGCATATAGATGGAGGAAGGCGGTGGTCTAGAAGGGATGGATAGAGGTCTGTGGGATGGGTGTATAAGAAACCGTATGAGGTCCACAGGGTAGGTATACATGATATATAGATTGTAGTATGTATGTTTTGGGTGTATGTGTGTTGCCTTCTTTATTCATCTATTCTTTCAATACCTCTTCCTATTTAATGTAATCAGAAGAATTTTCCACAGCCTCCTATCACCTCACCTGCCTGGCTTCCAGCGTCTAAACTTATCCACCTGGCCTTCCTGGCTGGGGCTGTCTTACGTTCTGTTTTATGTTCCCGTCTAAAGCCAGCTTTTCCACATATTGACAAGATTCCACGTCTCTTACCCACTCAAGGCTATAGACCCAGACATTCTCGCCTCTTTCTCTTCCCTTAGTTTTTTCTTTCTAAAGGATCCTTGACTTGAGAATACAAACATAATGTCACTTCTCTCTTAGGAAAAAAAAAAAAGTTCTTCATATCCCAAATCTCGTTTTGCTCCTCCCCTTTTTAGGAAAACGCTTTAAAGAGTTGTCTATACTGTTGCTATCTCCATCCTATTCTTTCTAAAAAGAACTCATCATTCCCGCGAAGCTTTCCTCTCCACTAGTTCACCCAAACTCCACTTGCCAAGGTCTTCACTCACTCTCTTGGTGAACTCATCCAGTCTTATGGTTTTACATATTGTCCGTATGCTGAAACGATTCTCTCAGTTGCTGGAATAATGATGTGTAACAAGCATAAATGCTCAGCAATATACAACGATAAGCATTTTATGTGGTTTGCACATCTCTTGGTCATCTGGGAATCGCCTCATCCGGGTTGGCCTTGGCTGGGTGGTCAGTTTCCTCCTGGGATCTGTGAAGCCTGGGAATATTCTTTTCATGGAGAAGGAAGAGAACAAGCTCAATTACACAGACACTTTTCAAGCATTTGGTCATGCTTTGCTCGCAAACATTTGGTTAGCCACAACAAATCACATGGCTGAGCCCGAAGTCAAAGGGGAAATATACTTTGCCTCTTTAGTGGAAGGAACTTCGGAGTCACAAAGGGCATGGTTCAGGGAGGAGTAAAGAATTAGGGCCACATCTCCCAAATATTTCGTGGTCCACATTTGTACTAAAAAATGATCTGTTGTTTATCTGAAATTAAATTTTAATTGGATGTCCTCCATTTTATCTGGTCACCTTAATCTACTTTCAAAATATACCCAGAGTCTGGCCCCTGCTCACTACTTCCCTCGCTCCCACCCTAGTCTGAGCCACCGTCACCTCTCACCTGCGTCAGCTGCCATCGCCTCCTAAATACTCCCTGCCTTCTTATCTGCCTAACACAGCAGCCGGAGTGATCCTGTGAGACACGATTACACCATTCCTCTGCTTAAAGCCCCCCATCGGCTCCCCATTTCTTTAATAGTGCAAGCTCAAGTCCTCTAAATTCCTGGGATGCTTTACATGGCGATTCTCACTAGGTCCCTCACTTTGTTTTGCTCAGCTCTCCATGGTTTTTCTACTCGGCCACAGTGGCCTCTTGCCATTTCTCGAACACCCTATATAGTCCTACCTTAGGGCCTTTATTCCAGCCGTTCCCTCAGACTGACAGTGTCTTCTCCAGTTATCTGCTTGGCTCACTTACCTTCTTTTAATTCTTCATTCAAACATCAGGTTCCCAATGAGGCCTGGACTACACCCCATCCTTCCACCCCACCTGGCATCTGCAATCTCTTTCTCTCCTCTGTTTCTCCTCTCCAAAGAATGATTCTTCAAAAGTACAATAATTTATTTTCTTTTATGCATATTATTGTTTGTCTCTTCCCATTAAAATGAAAGCTCCCAGAGGCAAGGATTTTGGTTTGGTTTGTTTGTCGATTGTATCAGCAATAGAGTGATGGAAAATATTTGATGAATGAATGAATTAATAGTATGACATTTTCTGCACATCACTATGAAAAATTGAACAGAGATATTTAAAGCTAAGTGTATAGCTCCATTTAATACATGTTGCCTTGAACTGCATACCAGTGGAAGGCTTCATAAAATGATTTAAGACCGAGCAAAATTGCCCGGATTAAAAAATTTTGGTACACTAATGATAATCCATAACTATCCTACAGTAATGAATGACATTTCTTTAAAATTAAAGATACACTGAGGATTTTAATAAGCATACCAAAACTCTAAAGTCTTAAGTATTTTTCAAAGAATTCTTCAAAATTCACTTTAAGCTTTCTCATTCTACAGTATTGGTGGGATTATTATGCCATAGCAGCATACATAAAACAGATAAGGGCCAGAGAGGTAATAATGCAATTTTTTAGCTAGTGCTTTGGGGATAATACCTAAGAGAAAAATAATAACCTAATCTTTAATGTCTTAATGACTAAGATAATTTAACATGGGTAGTTATTTATGCTTTATTAAGAGTTTGGGAAACATTATTACAATTACACTTTTTTTGTTATCAAGAAGTTATTAATCTGGCAACTATATCTATTCAGAAAGACCTCTGAAAATCAAAAGTAGATGTTTTGAAATCAATGTTCAAAACATTTTCTCCCAGGCTCTCATCTAGGATCAATTTTGCTTTTATTTCTGACAGTTTTGCAAGTTTTGCGATCATCCAATAATAGACTAGCATCTGCATACTTAAATCATATGTATGTATGGTAGCTTGCTCTGTTGCCAGAAAAAATGATTGACCATAAGAAAATGATGAGACAGAAGGAGACATTATTAAGCTTAAGAACTTGAAGGCACTTAGGGTGGGCATCCCTGAATTACAGCATAGTAGAGCCATGAAAGCCCGTTAGGTTGAGTCCATGTTGCTCACTATATGACACAGCTTAAGATGGCAAGGAGGTTTGTAAAGACTTTTAGGCAGTTCGCTATGATAAACCATTCAACTTTGCGAAAAGGTTTAAAGGATAATCTTTACCTAGTATAATGTGGGGCAACTTATTTCCCATTATTGATAGATTAATAAGACAATATTACATGCTAAAAATACTTTACCTTAGATACATCTGACAAATAGAAGAAGCAAAGGATACAGTCTGTTTCTCGTTCAACTAATAAAATATAAAATCTGAGTTAAGAGTAAGTATTTCATGTCAGGTACAGTCCCTGCTCTTAAATTACTTATGGTTTAGCAAAGGTTATAGACAAGTAGATAGAAAATTACATAATAGTGTGTTAGGTTAGGGAGAGATTAAAGATGGGGTGCTCTGGAATTACATGAGTGTCACCTGATCCAGTTTTTTTTTGTTTGTATTTTTTGAGGTGGATGTGATCTTAGAAATCTAACCTAACTGGAGGAGGAATTTTTTGTATATATAAAGATGTAGATGAGGGTGAGGAAATTGCCAGACAAAGGTGGAATGGTGAAATGATATAGGTAAAATGAACTGTAAGCACCATTAGGTATTAGATGAAAAGAAATCCAGTTCTGGAAAGATTAAGTGACCTGCTCAAGGAAAGGCAGTGTGAGCATGCCTAGTTTTGGTTCTGTAATTGTGCTGTCATTAATTTCTGAAGGGCATATCCACATATGCAGAGTGTAATGTACAAGCAATTCTCCATGGAACTTTGAAACTACTGTGTATATAATTCCATTTAATTAGTAGGGTCAGAAAGTATGTAATAGTATATAATGATTTCATAAGTATAATGAGTGCATTAAGTGAGAGGGAAAAAGATATGGAAAGGGTTCTTGAACTTGCTTTTAATCAGCATCCTGAGTTTTAAATAACATTTCTGTTTGTAGATCCCTCTACTAAAGGACTTTCAACTTTGGAAATGCCACGAGAATCCTCATCTGCCCCTACATTAGAAGCAGGTGTGCCAGAAACAAGTAGTCATTCCTCAATATCAAGTAAGATTTCTTGTACATTAATTTTGGAGCATTACTGGAGCATTATTTTCAATCTTCACACTCTTGCTATTGGTTTTTTTTTTTTAATGTTATGTTAGCTTCCTAGGTGACACTGTCATGTGTTCTCGGAGACCCTTTTTGTCAACACCTCAAGTGTCTGATAAATTAGTATGGTTACTGACTGGCCAAGAACCCTCATTTGTTAAGGAATAATCACTGAATGTCATCATTCAATAAAATAATATTATATATTACTAACTCAAACATAAAACATGGAACTGCTTTTGGGGCAAGTGAAAAGCATTGTCTATGGTAGAATTTTACATGAAACACCTTTATTTAGTTTAAAATAATCATCTATATCACTGACAAAATTTTATCTGGGTTATCATAAAATAAACATATCCGATATATCATGATCCCAAAGTCATGACTGAACCTAGCCCTTTTGGATCGGAAAATAAAAATGGCATGAAATTTTACAAGCTCTATAAGAGACAGCTACTTTGAAACTGCCTTCCGTTGCTAGTTCTAGATGTTGTTATGAGGAGCTTTAGTTACGTTGAGGTGAAGATAAGGGCTTAGTGGAGGCAATTAAGAGACTTTAGCATGGGAAATTCAAAAAAAAACAGGTGCAAGTACCGCTGTGTGCTGGTATATTTTGTGTTCCATGTAGTTAAGAAGCTGGTTAATTTTCACTTGACTCTCTTTTGAAATGAGGATGATCCTGAAAAATCAGATAAAGATCTTAACTTACATGCTGGACTGGTAGTATGGAACAACATCATCATCTTCATCGTTCATTCATTCATGCATTCATTCATTCAGCTACTATTTATTAGGTGTCTGCTGGGTGCCAGGCATTGTGCTTGACACTGGGGATCAGATGTGAATAAATAAGACACCTTTTGTTCTCAAGGAGTTTACAGTTGTAATAGTAACAATAGCTACCTTTATTAACATTTATCATGTGCCAGGCGCTTCACTAAGTTGTTTACACAAGTGGTTATCTATTCAATCCTTATACTGGCATTGCATGGCAGATATTATTGACATCATTTTATAGATTTAAAAACAGAGGTTCAGAGAGGCTAGAAGACTTTCCTAAAGTCATATAGCTACCAAGTAGTAGAGACAGAAATCAATGCTGGGGCTGTTTGACTTTCAAGCCCGGGCTCTTTTTAGTACACCACCCTGCCTTAGAATAATTCAAGTTCCGCTACAATAGAGGTTATAGGAATTCTAAGAGTTTCCAAGTGACAGTTATTTGCCCTTTTGGTAGCAAAGAAGAATGGCTAGTTCTGAATCTAGTTGTCCTTTTTTTTTTTTTTTTAATCACAAAAAATCTGTTTGATAACATAAAATTACTATATTATAGTCCGCATACTAAAATCATGAAAGCATATTTTCTTCTCCCAATTTGTGTGAGTCATCTAAAACAAAAAAAGATAGTGAATTCTAGTTAGAATTCCAAGTTGGGTGTAACTCGAGATAGTCAGGAGAACTAAGTCAGTTTCCTTTTAGTGTTACTTAATTTTTTTATCATAAAATAAATGTATCATAATCCTAAAGTCACGACTGAACCTAGCCCTTTTGGATCTAGTATGGCACATCATTAGATTTCTGCCTTCCTCCTCCTCTTCATCAAAAGCAGGTATTAGATGGCTCTTGGTGTTGTGTTCTTGGGGGCATAACGCTAGATTCCCTATACACTGAGCTGAACATTAAGGATTTTTATGCACAGGGAATTCCGTTGTCTTTAAAAACAAGTGAGAAGTGGAGAAATTCAATCACGAGAGGTTTTCAATTCTTTTTTGAGTCTGATAGATGCTGCTAATTTTTAAATTTGTTAAATCTTCTAAAAGATTTCTGCTTATGAATTTTACTGAAGCTGCACTTTTCCAATGACTCATAAAATTGTGAATTTTACCGGTCAACCAAAAGAATCAGAGATTTTTCATATTAGTTTGCATAGTCATTTCCATGAATTCCGTCAGCATGGACTCCAAGACCCAAGAGTTCTCATCATACTTCTCTTTTGAGCAGTTTATTAGCTGATTATTTTGTAGCTAAACATACCATGACCACCATGAATCAAACAGCATGCTAACTACATTAAAAATAATGTTATAATTGATTTCATATCACACCAAGTTGCTACCTCGGTATCATGATTGCCCACCTGTGTGTAACATTCGAGGCTTTTTGGGGCCATGCAGTCATTCCACTCTCTACCATCCCTTTGTAGGCTGTGTAGTTCAGAGCTTCAGATTCTGAAATTGTCTTTAAAAGAGAGCAAGGAACCACAATTTCTCAAATATCCCGGTATATGGGATCATGTAGAAAGGATACATCAGCGATGCTCTGTCTTTCTCCCTGGGCTGGTGGCAGGGATTGGTGTGACCACTCGCAGAGGAATAGGAAGTTGTGGGGCAGGTGGCTTTCTCACTCAGCCGTCTACTGGCAGAAGTGTTTTTCACTGTTTTTCTGGTTTGGAAATGCTTCTAACTTGGCATTTCATTGGTGGGATATTTGTGAATTCCTAATTGTGGGATAAAAATGTTACCACTATTTTCTAAAACAAAGATGCGTACTAAAATACACTCTGGAATGTTATTTGATTCACGTTTTTTTTCAAACAGTAGGCAGAGTCTGTTACAGAGATTGAAAACAGCATTGACTTCGAGTCAGCATGTTTTGGTTTTATGACCACCTCATTTGCTGGTTAGTTCAAAGTAACATAATTTTATTTGCTTCAATTTCTCTCCCCAAATTGGGGTCGATATGTGTCATCCTACTCCAAAATATATGTGTACACACACACACACACACACACACACACACACACACACACACACACGGAACTCATAGAACAGAATGGAGACTGGAACTATACACAGCTCCATTAAAGAAAGTTAAGCTATAAATTCAAAATATTATCGGTCTTAAATCCTTTTTGGAACAAGGCAAAGTATATAAATAGAAAAGTAAATGACAATAATCACATCGTCGTAACTGGGATAAAGGTTTACAGGCTACAGATCAGTGCTCAAAGATACTGTTTCTTTATTGAGTGGAGAAAGGCACTTGAATAGCACAATAGTACCTTAGTTTCTCATCTGGACAGAAGCATACAATTTACCAAACAATTACGGGTAGCTGATGAAGTTTCAATTAATATTCTATATGGGTGTGTAGAGCCTTTGTGTGCTGTGGAAGTCAATTCTCCCTAGTAATCATCTCCTAATTTCCTCCATTTAGCTCAGTATAGGCAGATGAAAAGGGGATCCCTGGGAGCTCTGACAATGAGCCAGTTAATGAAGCGACAGCTGGAGCATCAGTCTAGCGCCCCCCATAACATCAGCAACTGGGACACTGGTGGGTCAAGCCTTTTCTTCTTGTTTTACCTCTCCGGTTAGCTAATGCCACGTTCTTTATGTCCCCTCTGCTCCCTTTTTAAGGAATCGATTTTCTCTCGTGTTCTGTGGTTCAAATAATTTTTTAAAAACCTAATTTATGAGTTTCTTTAAACTTTCCAAGTGTTCCAGAGGCACCTGTTCTTCCACCTAGGCCGATCCAACTCTTTTTTTTCCTCTAAGACCAGATTCCAGATACTAGTTTATGTATCTGGGAGTTAAATGATGTAAATGCATAAAGGAGGGAATGGAACTATGATTTCATGATACAGATTAACAAAACAAAACACAAGATCATCAGTCGTCTGTTTTGTAAACTGTAAAGTACCAAAACTAAGGAAATATGAATAGTTATAATAATGACCACTGCAGCTTAGTGACGTCACGATCTGCCGGTAGGTCTGGGAATATGAGCTCTGTGTTTTAGTCAGCAGGGTCACCAGGTTGCAGCCGCATACCCTCATGCTTATACGATGGGACTGCATCTAACCTCAATTTAAAAGTAAGAATCGACTGCCATGGCACATCTATTTTAAACATGCTCGCTGCGCATTTTCTAAACCTGGTTATCGCGTTCTGCACATGTCCTACTTTCTCAAGCCCGTAGTACCGTCACAGTCCTGCTCCTTTGAGTGCCTGCTTTTCCTTTTTGTTTGCTTTTTTTTAATTAAATGGGTCATTTGGATTGCAAGATTATACACGTGCAAGCACTTCGCAGCACACATGCACGATGAAACTGTCAGGGTTTGTCACTGTGCTCTGGGGGCCGATTCGTGGCCGGGGCTGTTTTAGTACCTTGGTTGGTACTTTCCGGCTGTAGTTACATGAGATTATTTTAAGAATTTTCATTATGGCTAATAATTATAATGATAAAAATAATAATCTTGAGATATTATTTTTTCAGAACCATAATATTTACATACATTTCACCTTATTTTCCTCCATTGTTCTTTAAAAAAAAGCCTGTCTAGATAACTGAATTCCTCACACTATATCCAGTAATACATTTAACAAATAGTTTCATCTCTCCTGGCCTTTGTAAAGATTCTTAATATTTTAAAGGTTTAGTGTTTTTTTCTTCCTTTTAGTGATAAGTGGTAGTGAGTAATGAAATGGCCAAAAGCCAACAGGTAAGAGAGACAAGGAGAAAGAGACATCAGATAACCAGCCTCGAGAGTTTACTAGGTTTGGGCGAAATCCTTCTGTCCACGCCAAAGAGGACTTTGTTTCTCTCTTTACTGAGATGAAGCTGTATAAGGAACTGAGAATGAAAGCTTTTGTTTGATTAGTTCTTTAATAATTAAACACCCAGCTTTTGTTAGGTTGACCTGGGGCTCCAAAGAGTATTTTTACCATACGGCTGTTTTCTGTAGCAAGCAGCTCAGCCAAAGCTAACCGTTTTTGATTCCGGCAACAATTACCAACCCAGTTTGATTGACTCAGTAGAGTTATAAAAAGGCAAATAGATTTCAATTTTCAATCCAGATTTTAATCTAAAAAAACTACATGATGCCAAATAACCCATTTAACTGAATTTTTCGTTTTTCAACCAAACTTCAGCCTGTTCATGTCACTCTGCTTTCTCATTTAATACTTGCCATTCACATGCTGTCTCATTTTTTTTTTCCCTTGAGTTTTCCTGGGCTTGTTTTCCATCCTCCAAGTTGGTTCTCTAATCACCAAGTCCAACTAGAACATCATCTCGATATTCTTGTTTTTATTAGTGGCATAAAAAGTTTTCCTCAAATCTCAGACCAGAGGAGAGTCAATGAATGTGTCATTCAGGGTTTGGTGGCATGTCACGTCATACCACATATGTTAATTCAGTGACTCACTAGTCTTCAAAAGAGTAGATCTAGTTATAGAGACATGCTGAGAAAGGCAGTCTAAAAACATGGTCCATTCACCTCAGCATACACCTGCTGGACCACAGAGCACCTGCCTCTTCTCTGTCCGTCTGCGCATATCTGGTGGATGCTTCTTTGCCTCATCTTCATATGAAACAAATGTTCCCGAAGCACCGCTCCTCCATATCTGCCTCTACCCCTTATTCCCGTTTCTCAGCCCTCAGTCAGCACCTGTCATTTCCTTGCTACCAGTTCTACATGTTTTCTGTATGACCATTCAGGCCATTGTCCGAAACGATCACTTATGGATTTGATTTGCATAAAACATTTTGTTTTTTATGGCCATGACTTTAGCTTTTCATTTTTTTCATTTCATGTCAAGAGATATGGAATTTGAGCTTTTTGGGGAGTGGTGGTAGAGAATCTAGACTCTTTTGGATGGTTTTAGGTACTCTCCTGCTTTCAATGGCATTTCATATACCCGAATGGCAGGTTTGTAGTGAAATCCCAAGCAGCCCTACCCTAAAACTCAGCGTGTGTCCTGTAAACGTTAATTATCAACAATAACAATAACCAAAAAAAAAAAAAAAAAGAAAACGACCCCAAGAGATTATCGGTTAAATTCTTTGTATTATGAATTGTGCTAAATTGACCTCATTGAAGACTGAAATGCCCTATTTATCCACAGAACAGATACAGCCCGGGAAACGCCAATGTAATGTGCCAATGTGCCTAAACCCTGACCTGGAGGGACAGCCACTGAGAATGAGAGGTGAGTTGAGTCACAGACTCTCAGATAGTAAGAAACCGAAAGGAACTGTACCTGTCAATCACCGAGTCACCCAGCAGGTGCTAAAATCTCTCCTTTAGCAGCAACGTGAAGTGGCTCCGGCCTTTGCTCACATGCTTGTAGGGTGAGTGGGCATGCATGGCGCCTCCTCTCTGATCGTGACCAACAGAAAGTTCTTTCTTACAGTGACTTTCTAACCCTTGGGGCCACACAAAGCAAGTCTAGTCTCTGTCACATAATTTTTTTAGACCTTTGAAAATAGCCGCTCATTGCTCATTCCCTCAATCTTTGCCAGACCACGCACCCCCGGGTCCTTTGGTATTTCTCCCGATATGTATCAGTTTTCCCTGTCTCGCTGTGTCTTCTCTGAGCATGATCCAGCTTATCTGCCATCCTTTACAATGCTGAGATCATAGGTGAATAGCTTCCTTTCAGCTATCCGAATTGCACAGAATATACACAATTTCATGCTGCTTGTAGGAGCAAGGTGAGAATAAATCTGTGCTAAGATCATCAGGATGTGCATTTTAAAAATTCATCTCATGACTAGTTCATCATTACTTTTGTTCATTTTTTTTTTAATTCAGAAAGCAGGTTAACCTATTATTTGTAAAAAACAAAAAAGCTAAAAATGAATTATGACCACATCTTGTAGCTAGTCCCTTAAATCAAGCGGACCTACTATTCTGGACGGTATCGCTCTTCTAATTTTCCGTAGGAATGAGGGGGTGTTCATCTCCAGCTTTCACTAACGTTCGTTTGGCCATGAGTAGCGATTTTAGCCTCTGTATCTGATGAGATGAGACTCTTCTCATTTATGGGCCTAGGAAAGCTTTGATGAGCAGAAATCATGGTGATCGAATAAACTCTGGTACTTGTCCATGATCTAGTAGCACAGTAGCAGCAAGAATAGAATGAGGTCATGAGAATGAAGACAATCTTTCACAGTCAACTGAAGAGTCCATTGACACAGCTCGGGGACTGATATGTGCCTGTGTGCTTGGAGACAAACCAACACCTTTATACTTTCTCTTATCTCTAAGATTTCCAAAGTGGCTTTTGTCAACATTTCCAGCTTTGAAGTTGGGCCTTGGAGGAGGTCCCCTCTCTATTCTAAGAAGTTTCTATTTCGGTTCCTAGTTCCATGTAGCGTGCGCTTCGAATATTCAGTGGGGGAACCAGGAGTGGTGGCATCAGAAGTGTTGCCGACACAGGGGGATAACGAGACTGCCTTTAACGGTGCTGACTTAGTTGTGACTCAGCTGTAACAAAAGCTAGCTGAGGTCTGTGGCTTCCCTTTTGCATTTCCCACCTTCTCCTTGTATATTACTCTTTGTTCCCATGTCATTAGCAGTATTCAGAAGTCCATTGATTCAGCTAACGTTTCCCTATGGGGGCAATGCCCACTAACTTAGCCTATCTGCTTTTGTAGATGACTACCATGAATACCGCATCACACATTCTATGCTGTCATATGAAAAACAACTTCACAATGCTATTGTCAAAAATACTTGTTCCTTGGCATTTGTATTGGGTAATGATTGGCTCGAAACCTCCCAAATGACTTTGATTCCTTCCTTTTTCTTGACTTGAATTATGATTTTCATTTAATAGTAGTAGGCAGTAATCTTTTAATTTTTTTTAATACGTTTCAAGTATAAGCAATCTTCTGAAGGTCTTGACTCAGATTTTTTTTTTTTTTTAATCAGTTTCTTATGTTTCTAGTAAGACTGTGTATATATCACCATGTATCTTATGGGATGAATTTTTCCACTTTTAAGCACAGGCATTTTGGCATCTGGTAGACATATTCTGTCAATGTTCAAGAAATGTGGAGTATTAAATTTAAACTTTCTGTGTTTTGGTTTCTTGAAGCAGCTTTATGTTGTTTACCTTACTGTTTAATAATTAATCATATCTTCTTTTACCTTGGCATAGTTCTTGCCTTTTCTATAATTAATCAACTTATACTAATGCTTATATTAAATACTGTTGCTTCCCCTCCAAGCTACATCTTTTTTTTCTGAAGAACTGAATCAAACAGATTTTATTCAACTATTTAGGATGAGGAAAACAATGATATAAAATAAGTCATAAGAAATGCTCTTTTGTACTACTATCTGAAACCATTTTCAATGTTTACTAGATGCTCACACAGCAAATACTAAAAGCTACAACATACTTGTCTTTTTAACGTCTGCAGTCAATGCAACATTAACAAATACACAGATTTCTTCTGTACCGATATTAAAAACAGAATTACCGAATTCCTAATTTTTATGATATCGTTGATACATATTTTTATTCATATGCTTTTAATGAGATCATTGCCAAGACATACATCGTTTTCCTTAACTTTAATTTTACAGTAAGCTAATCAAATCCTTACAGTAAATCACTGTATCAAAATCCAGCCATCAAAATCCTTACAGTAAATCACTCAGGTTTGTAGTCCAATTTAGACTCCAGCTTCTTAAAATCAGGCACTTTTCTGACTACTTTCATGAAGTTTTCCTGTACCACAAATCATGATAAGCACAAATGGGAAACCCACCTGCTTCAGCACAAATACTTCTCAACTCTGCTCCAATGAAGCCCTCTGAAAGCTTCATAATTGCTTCATAATCTAGTTCGCCATGCTTTGTAATGGGGCCTGCTTGGATTTTCAGTATATCTAATCTTACTTGTTCGTTTGGTAAATCAGTATGTAGTTTTGTATCTTAATCTTCCTGGACGAAGCAAAACCGAATCCAGTGTATCTGTTGGTTTGTAGCCATGCTCATTTTAATTCTATGTAGCGTGGCAGTCCCCAACCTTTTTGGCACCAGGGACCAGTGCTTTTATGAGAATCTAATGCTTGGTGGTCTGAGGTGGAGCTGAGGCGGTGATGCTAGTGCTAGGGAGCGGCTGCAGATACAGAAGAAACTTCACTTGCTCACCTGCTGCTCACCTCCTGCTGTGCAGCCCAGTTCCATGGACCAATACCTGTTCATGGCCCAGGAGTCGGGGACCCCTGATGTAGAGTATCAAGTCCATCCATTTAACTCAGTAACTTCATGAAAGTTCTCTATCAATAGGCAGAAGCACCCTCAGAAAACCGACGACCACCAAATAGCATCTATTTCAACCATGAAAATGATGTATGGTTGATGGTCTCTGGCATAATTAAACATTTCTCTGATCAAACTAGCACTTTTCAGCAATGTACTTGTCTACAACAGAACTAGATACAGCCTTTAAGAAATTGCAGTCCAGTTGCCTAGCAACAGTTTGGGCCAAGAGTGTTTTTTCTTCCTGTATCTGGTGGTCCATGTAGCAGAAAGCCATTTGGAGGTATTATTCCTATACACTGGAAGAATTCTGGGTTTGTAAGACATAATTCTATCACCTCTCTTAATTCTGTTCTGATGGCCCTTTAATCTCAGAATAAGAAACATCCCGGGGTCTTTGTGAGACATGTTGTAAGCCAGCGGACCCACCTTTCTTGGCAAGTATCTCATGAGAGTGTGGTCACATCCTGGCTTCAGCTTATTTTCGTCAAGCCGTTGATGACAACCTGCAACATATCTTGGTTTATTTGTAGCTTTATGGTAATTTTTTCTTCATTTAATTGCTTAAGTACTTCACCCACAATCTGTTCAACACTTTGTAGGGCCATTGGGTCATTTTCAGACTTTTCATATTGCTCGGTCAGTTTTTTAATTGTCCCCTCACTGGGCCAGACTGGGCCATTTCCACGCCTGGAAAGCCCAAGTCACATCTTTATGAAAACAGTTGGAGAACTTTTTTGATGATACACTTGGGTACGATTCAGGAGGAGTGGTATCTCAGAGACAATTGGTAAATATAGTATAGTAAAATTTGAATTCCCTTTTAGGATCTTTGGAAATGACATAAAGAGATTTTCAGATACTTTCCTTTGCCTTCTGGGTCTGTAGATCTCAAATGTCTCATAACCACATTTTGTAGCCTTTGATCCAACGAGGGAGTATGTATATAGCCTGACAGCATTTTGACTCTTCAAAGGGTTCCATACCATTTTTTTTCCTCCCTCAGATTGAAATGTATTGCCCACTTGGCTAGGTTTCTAAAATTTTTATGTCGATCCCTTTAGAAACCAATTCTCTGAATCATTGTTTCATCTTTTAAGAAAAGATCATACAGCATTGTTCTGTTTCTCAGCACCAAGTTACTGGTTCCTCGATGAGAAACAGACTCTTTCGTTGGGTTTTCCTACCTTTTTTCTTCTTCGAAGAACTCAAAATCATTATTACTTTGTTGAGCAGGGCATTATTCTGAATTGTCACTTTGGGATTCTTCTTGGAGTGCCTCATTTCCATGTTCCTGGAAAATCTGTCCAGCACCAATGGCTCTCTTAACGGAGAGTGGTCTCCTGACTCTGAATTTACTCATCACTAGAGCATGTTGCCGAGATTCCTGCCTCAGATTTCTCCGAAGGCATCAAAACCCACAGTTTTAAACTGTGTGGCATCGATCGGCTGAAGACACTGATGGCTCCTTTGGAACACTTGATATTTCATTCTTAAATATTTCAGTTTGAAAAATGAAGTCTTCTGCTTTGGGGCTTATAATATTAATTTCCAAAGTTGAAAACCATCCTGATATGTCTTAGCTCAAACATCTCCCCTTATTTGAGTGTCTGGAGTTCTGGGTTCTTATTCCGTTCCCACATTCGCAACATTTTAGTGTTGGTATACATTTGCGATTTTAGAAGCATACTATCTATCATATGGTCAGCTTTCATTTATGACTAACAAATAAGGGTCGTAATTCATTTAGGAGACCCTTGAATAGATTTCCCCCTTTTTTCATCTTTGTCCTAGTATCCTGTTAGCACCCGAACTCCTGTTTTTTTCAAGGTCAAGAAGCAAAGGGAGAGATAAGAGTCTAACTCTGAAAACCACACGAGAGAAACAAATCACAATCTCTCTTGAAGTCGTTTTACTCTTGAGGGTTTTCGTAATGCTGTTTGGGCTGTCCACGTCACATCGTTGTTGTGAATGTGATCTTTAGAGGATTTCTAAGAGGAGAATGGGGCTTTTCCTGGCCCCCAGAACAGATCTGTATTCACCAGTTGTTCCTTTGCTGCTTACTCAGGCGCCACTAAATCCAGCCTGCTGTCGGCACCCAGTATCGTCAGTATGTTTGTGCCAGCTCCCGAAGAATTCACAGACGAGCAGCCGACGGTGATGACTGACAAGTAAGCTCACGCAGTTATTTTCCTCACCTCGTTTACGGAATCTGAGGTTTTCTCATTGCAGTTATGAGAAAGCATCAAGAGGAGGCATACTACGCTTTAAGTCATAATTTGTTCCTCACATGGCTGCAGCCGTAAGTGTTGGTGTGCATTCGTTTCTAGAAACACAGTGTCATATGGGCAGCTTTCGTTTATACCAAAGCATTTTTTTGTAATTTGGACGAATGCAAATAATATCCACTTACGGATTATTCCTAGCAAGAATTTCACACAGATAAAATCTCGCAACCAGAAGATTCAAATTGTTAGGATGGGACTAAGTTTGAGACTTGATCCTTACTCCCGTCCTGCCAGCAGAATCCGTTCTCCGAAACTCAAACTGGTTATGTCATCTCTGGGTTTGTCAGCCTTCAAGATCCCTGAAGTTTTTATAGGATAAAGCCCAGTCCTTAGTTTATAAAAGGCTCTGTAGATTGCAAAGGTATGGCCTCTCCTCTCCTCCGCGGGAAGTCTTTCCCCAGCCTCTCTCCTCCTCCAGAGCATGCCTCATGGCTCCCCTCCTCTGTGGTTTCACAGGTACCCCCGCTTCTCTCTGAACTTCCTCTGCCAGGTAAACTCCTATTTAGGCTTCAAGACTCGGCTTAAGGCAAAGATTCCCTGGTTCCGCAAGGCAGCATCAGGCATGCTATTCTCCATGTTTCTGTAGCATCTGATGCATCTCTCTATTCTACCACTTATCACAGGCTGTTTTAATCGTTTAGTTGTTAGTTTCATAGTAGATTGTGAGTTCCTTAGGGACTGGGACCCTTTCTTCTGTATTTCATACTCTGAGCTGCCTGGTACATAAAGCCTTGTTCACTGAGTGTGATAAAGAATGATTTCAGGTTTGGAGAGATCCCCTTGGGCCAGTGAGGCTTCCCAGTAGAGGTGACCCAAGTGTTCTCGGGACTTTACGACCCCATCTCTGCCCCATGAGTAGGATATATTTTAATCTGAAAGTTTAAGAAAGCTTCCATTTGGTCTAGGCATTTTTCATTTTTAATTTCAACAAATGAAAAAAGTATCTAGTTTCTGACTATCTTTAGCAGTAATTTCATGATGCATAAAAATCCCTCGACCAGAAGCTTCGAACTGTTAGTCCAGTTGGCACTCGCTGTAAAGGGAGCAGTAATTCATGTATAGGCTGGATGCTGGTGAGTCGAAAGACTGTTTTCAGTGATGAAAGGAACCTTCCCGGTCTCTGCATGTGCACTGTTTCTGTGTGTATGGTGAGGGCCATTGGCTCCTCATATTTATTGTTGGAACGAGACTTCTGACCTCCTTTTGGGGACTTTTCCAAGACTCACCAGAAACGGCTGTATGTACTTTTTATATCTGGAAACCATTGCCGGCTTTCGTGGAAAACGTTCCTCTGTTTTCATTGCAGATGCCACGACTGTGGAGCCATCCTCGAAGAATATGACGAGGAAACCCTTGGCCTGGCCATCGTGGTCCTCTCCACTTTCATTCACTTAAGCCCAGACTTGGCGGCCCCGCTGTTGCTGGATATCATGCAGTCTGTGGGAAGGTGAATGTCAGCTTCCGTTCTGTTTGGGAGGAAGGAGCCTTATTCGATCTATATCTAGAAGCAAAAACTACCCGTTCAAAAGTTCAGACATTCATTAACCTTATCAGTGCTTGGTATTTGTGGGATCAACTCAGACTGATTTTAAAAACTGAATGGACCAAACGCTTGGTCGAATTCCCCCACTGTGTAGGGTCACGAGTCACAGTGTCAAAGCGGAGCTAGAGGAAGATGCACTAAAGAAACTACCGTCTGTTGTTCTCTATTACTACATGAGCTAACGTCTGTAACGGTGCTCAGAACTGTGCGTAGCTCAGAGTAAACGCTTTATATGTTTTAGATATTATTATTGGTATCTCTCTCTACCTGTTTTAAGATAGGTTCCCTAGGCATTTCGTGTCATGTGAGGGGATAAGTGGAAATGTAGCATTCATAATTCTGATCAGAACAAGGAAGGATGCACACTTTTCAGGAACAGGGCCTTTAGCCCGACCGAAGGAAGATTAAACTTAGCAGCTTTGAAAATTTTCATGTAAGGAAACTTCCATTTAGAAGAAAAGCGATGTATTTAAAAGATTTAAATAAAGTTCAAATTCGTAACAAATTGTAGTCCTAGCATGCACAGCT
Source organism: Pteropus alecto (assembly GCF_000325575.1). Taxonomy (NCBI): domain Eukaryota; kingdom Metazoa; phylum Chordata; class Mammalia; order Chiroptera; family Pteropodidae; genus Pteropus; species Pteropus alecto. The sequence goes on from NW_006494609.1 coordinate 16,594,403, forward strand.
TATAGGAGAGGATTGACTTAAATTAAATTTGACATGGATGCATTACATTTTCAGTCTGCGCTGGCAGAAAGCCAGGTGCTTCAGGCTGTGGCATCAGACCTAGCTCTTGCCCTCAAGTGTTTTGTGACTTAGTCGTTGAAGAGGACAGTGATGCGTCAGATAACTGGGTAGCCCTAAGATAGGATGTGACTAAGTGGTAAGTGCTATAGATGATTTCAGTGTAAAGACAAACAGGAAAACATTAAAAACCCCTTGACCGCAAAAATCTATGACTTCCTTATCTCCCCTCCTTCAGCTCTTCTATAGTATCCTTAGTAATGTGGTCAGAGATGGCGTAACGATTTTACCTTCCATACTTAGAAATAGCCAATATGAAAAATAAGCAATGAACACAAAGAGATGGAAAGACAAGAAAAGACGAATTATTTCATTTAAGCCCTTGATTTTAACCGAATCATAATAATTATGGAATAAAATTTGTACCAACTATCAGCAATATATGTGGAATGGAGAGTTTTTATTAATTCATGGTCACGATTCCTACTGTCAATACTTCTCGGTTTTGGAACAGATGGAATTCTTGTTCTGATCTGTTACCATGTCCTTGAAATAGCTAATCTAAGTTATAATCGATATATAGAAGGGTTTTATTATTTTGTTATGTTTTTGTCTTGTTTTTGTTTTAACATTAAGAGAGAATAAACCATGTTCGAGCATTGCCAACTGTTAGGATGGAAATACAGGAGCTTTGAAGAAAAACAAAGGAGAAAAAAACAGCAGCAGATACATTTTTACATACGTCACATACATATATTTAAATCTTCCCCTTCTTTAGATAGCCTAGCAAGAGACAGGGAGAGAACATTTAAAGCGAGCTTCTGGAATTCTCAGCAGCGTAAGCCTAACCACCAGACTCGCCAAAAGAACAGGTTCAGCCGTCCCGCGACTCAGGGCTTCTTCACACACCTCATTTCAACTTGAGGGAATGTAGACGTACGGACACTTGGTTTATTTATGCTCGTCCCATAGGAGCTCTTTCCAGGTGATCTAAAGGTATGTAACTTCAGTGTAAGCCTTTCGTTGAGCGCCCAAGCCGCCCCATGCGACTTTGTACTGCGCTCTCTACTTAAGATCTGCCCACCCCTTTTTCTAGGTACAGGCTTCAAGATCACATTTGCTGCACCCTTAATTACTGTTTATTTCATTTGCCAGTGTTTGTTCCCTGTAGTGTCATTAGCATGAGAGGGCCCGTGACCTCACCAAGCAAATGGGCATGGTGTCTGGGGTTAGTGATTGTTGGGCCTTCTGTTCTTCTCCAGAGGTGATCTTGGCTAAGCTCACTCTCTTGTTGTCTAAAGCAAATAAATTTGTAGCATTCCCTTTGTTTCTTCAATTACTTGCTGATGAAGACATGTTTTTCTAAACACTGGTTTAGCACGTATTCTTTCCTTGTATACATATGGAATACTTCCATGTGCATAGGACCATGTAATTATACTTTTCAAAAATTATGTGTTATATGTTGATTACTTAACCTACTACATTTCTCAGTATGTCCTTTCAGCCCAACAACTAGCTGACAAATACTCCAATTACCTCTTTTACTATCTTATAGAGGCCTTTACAATTTGTGGTTTGTTTGTGGTTAGGTTTCAGGAGTTGCGTACAAAGAAATGAATTTTGCGCTGAGTCAATATGGAGATGGACTGGGTCAAATGCTTCTCTGCTCTCTGTCTAACCTGGCTGCGGAAGCCATTTTGTAGATTGGCTGGGTGATATTAAACTGACTTAACTGTGTGCATGTCCATGGAAATACCGATTTGATGCAGAAATCAGGTCTCAGGGATGAGGTTACGTTGGACCCTGGAGACTGACCACTGCATGGGCCCTCTTTTCCTGGTCAAGGCAGTCGTCAACAGTTTGACAGGTCTCAGGATCTAAACCGGAGCCACAGTGGGTCCTGTGGCAGCGCTCATTCATTTCATCGTGGAGACCTGAGGTAATCACGTGACTCTGTTTGCTTTCTTTCCTAGACTGGCGTCCAGCACCACTTTCTCTAATCAGGCAGAGAGGTAAGGACCTACAGTGAGCCCCAACCTCACTTCTCTCTTCTCTCTTGTGCACGTTCATCCCATTTCTGGAACGCCCTGGCATATACCCTGGGAGGAATGCTGTTGGGTTCGGGCGCAGCTGCAGGAGAGCACATGTTCATTTTCTGTTCATACCTTCATTCATTCATTCATTCACTCACTCACTCACTCACTCATTTTAGTCCATATGTATTTTTCAGCCCACTCTGTACCAGGAACTATGCTAGATACTTAGGTTTCTCCTGGGGGCAAAACTGACATGATTCCTGCCCTCGTGAGGCTTCCGGTCTATCTGGGAGGCAAACGTGAATAAAATATTTGCTCAAATTTAGAAATGTAAATAGTGCTAAGTTCTGCGACCAAAAAATATAGTGAGACATTCATTCATTCAATAAATGTTTACAGAGTGACCGCTAGGAGCTGCGGATATGGTAGTTAACAAAACGGCAAATCTCGGCTCTCACAGAACTTATATTCTAGATTAGGAGACAGGCACGAAGCACATTAACAAATAAGAACACCGACAATGTGATTTAATATCATTTAGTGCTAAATTCTATGAGAAATAATCAAGTAAGTCCAGGAGATAGAGAGCGACTAGAGGTAGTATTTTAGATATAATGGTCAAGGACAGCCTCTCCGAGGAAGTGGTATTTGAACAAAACCTGCAACAG